>NW_024519207.1:4324344-4938030 GCF_017590135.1 Pyrgilauda ruficollis | reverse complement strand
AAAAAAAAAAAAAACCAAAAAAAAAAAAAAAAAAAAAAAAAAAAAAAAAAAAAAAAAAAAAAAAAAAAAAAAAAAAAAAAAAGCCAAACAAAGAAATTAAACCAAACACATAGTCACTTTAAAAAATAAAAATTAAGGAGTGAAACCAAATCCCAAATCTACTTCTGCATTCTTGCCTTGGTATTTGAACCATTTTTTTTTCTTTTTTTGATTATACATATTTCTCCCTTCTGCCTCTTGCAAACGGAGATTCCACAGAAGTCATGTCATTCTGACTTGCATCCTTGGTTCAGCTTTCAAGACAAAATATGTTTCAGAAGCCATTACGGTCCCAGAAGAGCTATGAATAGGATTTTTCTCAAATCTGGTTGTAAAATACGATACTTCCCCTTTCATTTCAAGGCTCATCTGTCCTTTAACTCTGTGTTTTGAAGGAGCTTTGAGGGGAATGCATAGGTCACTCAAGTTGATTAGGCTAATGAGTCAGTGCTGGTCAGCTCACTCGCTGCAGCCAGGCTCTCGGGACAGGACTCTGCAGGATGCTGAGCTTCCTGCCACACATCCCAAGCCAGACAGGACACAGGACTTCGACAAAACCACCCAAGTCCACAAATCTTCATTGGTGCTAAAATGCTGTACCCAGGGAGCAAAGCATGGCTGGCAAGAGCTGCTGTGGAGCCGTGGTGCGCAAAGGGCTGAGCACCAACCCAGCCGAGGGATCTGCACAGGGCTGCAGCCATGCCTTGGCTAATCCATTCCAGAGAACTGTTTAATCCCACTGCAGTGTTCCCAGTGCAACAGCTTGCAACAGGGGTGACTGGAGGATATTACTGACATGTACCCTCATTTAGCAATGGCTGGGAGCATTCACTCTTGCTGCCTGTGTTGCTCCCGGAGGAAGGGCCTTTCCCCATCACTGACTTTCAGAGCCTTTATGCATTTACAGGAATTTTGCACAACAGAGTGGGTCTTCATTTTCTATGTCTGCAATGTTTTTCTGTCCCTGTAAATAGGGAGCCTTTCCAGGCTCGTCCAGAAAAACAGAGCACTCAGGATTTCGAAATGATGGTAAAATTGCCCACCAATAGTTTCGCCAGAAATTCAGGCTGTGCATGCATTTCTGGTCTGCAAACACGCTTATATGAATGCAAAACATCTTCATGCAAAAATAAAGGAAAGGAAAGGAAAGGAAAGGAAAGGAAAGGAAAGGAAAGGAAAGGAAAGGAAAGGAAAGGAAAGGATTTAATTGAGACACCTTTGAAAAATCCATGCATACACATAACCAGAATGATCTAAAACATACATTTTGGACAGTAAGCTATGCAAAACCTTCACTCAAATGTATATTTGCTTTATGTGAATGGGATGTTTTAATGACAGAGGCAAGCAGACAATCTCAAATTACTTGGTTTTTTTTTTGCTGCTTGTATTAAAGGGAATGAGAAGGCAGATATTGGGGGGTAGATTTTCAAAGACATATTGGCATTATTTGTGTAATTACTTGGAAATTTTCATCTAGATGCATTTTAAAATACTTCTGAATCCTGGCATAGACTCTGCAAGTCCTGTGACTTAAACTTTCTTCAGACTCCAAACTTCACTTTCCCAGTTTCATAAATTTAATCTTTTTAATTTGGCCAGGGAGTTTTCAAATGCTTCTAGAGGATCTAAGAGCACAAGTTCTAGAGAAAATCGAGAGGTTGTGTTAACCTAAAAATTTTACATTATTAAACCTTTCCCAGCTAATCTATTTCACATGCCTAGAGGGTTTTGCCCACACCAGTATGAATCTGCTCTTCTTGGACCTCAAAACCCTTAAGAGAATTTTATTTGATAATAGACTTTTGAAATTTGTTATAAACTTGTCTAAAGTCCTGAAGAAGCGTGCTTTTACAAGTCCTGCATGTGAAGGAGTGTTTTGGCAGAAGTACTCCTGTCTCTGAGGCTGGGATTAATTTAATTTAATGAAGTTAGTTGGGTTGGCAGTCTCAGCTAATCACAAGGGCTCCCTTGTCTGGCTTCACTGGCTAGAAATAGGCACCTACAATTCCTTTCAGATATTACCACCTGCCTCTTTTTCTCACTTTATTAATAGGAAGCGTGCAACTGCGAAACTTAACTGGATGCTCAGCTTTCAAGTAGCCAATGTTAAGGCAGATAATCCCAACATATGTTGTTATTTGTAAAGCATTAAACACTGGGCATCACTGAGATTTTTGAATAGGTGATAAGTTCCCAGAAGCCCCTCCATGAACGAACTTCAGGTCAACGCCCATCATCTGAATTTTTATCCACTCTGCAAAAAAGGGTATCTTCACCATCTTTTCAAGAACACTGTGCCTGTAGCTCCCAACTCATAAGGGCTATTTGGTTCTCCATATAAGCTGTTTCAGGAAGAAATTTGTCTGAACCAAAATCTGAGGCTCCACACATCTGCAGAGATGTGAATCTTAGTCTGGAACAAATTCTCGCTCCATCAGCAAGTGTGCTCATCTGAACACCAAATGTGTATTTGAAAATCTGAGAAACAGGCAGGTTCTGCATTGACATGTGTGTATTTGAGGGTCTAATACATTTAGTCAGATTCATCCAGGAGGAAATTTTTCATTGTTGGGGCAGGACCAAATTGACTAGGAGTTTTATCATATGTTCTCCACATCTTTTATTTTCATCAGCTGCAGTTTGGCTTGACTCAAGTTAATGTGCTTATGCCTTAGGTCAGGTTTCTTCTATTCAGACTGTTTCAGCACCATCCAAAAAACAAGGGTAAAAATAATTTGGGGAATGAAAATTAGTATAAAACCTGTATTTATATTTGCTCTGGTGCAGCACATTCAAATCTCTCAGAAAAATCTTCAGCTGCCAAAACTGTGTGAAGAGAGATGCATGACCTTCTTCTATATTTCCCATGTTTTTTGTCTTAATTAAACTTGTCATGAGTCATGTTTACAACACCCAATTTACAGCAGTCCTAAACAAACAAACGCATTCACTCTCTGATGTGCGTGTCCAAACTCACCAGGGATTACGGCTGCCGTTTTCATCACTTCCTGTACGTGGAAAATGCAAAGGCCAAATTTAGAAACGGATCACAAGTCTCTGGACAGGTTGTTTCCAAGAAGGCCGATGAAATCTGCTTTCTTATTTAGCTTAAACCTGTCTTCCCAAGTATTATCTTCCTGGAGACTTTCAGACATGTTTCCATCCCTAAGCTGTTAACTCCTGCAGTATTAGGACAAAGAGACAAAACTAACCTTTCCAAAGGGCCGAAAGACAGATGGGGGATCAGAGCCACTGTTTTTTAGCTCAGAGCCTATGAGTGTGAAACCCAGCAGGGCTTCCTTTGGGTACTTAAATCTAGGGAAATTATACAAAGCAAGATATGCTTGTTATTGTCATAATATTGAGCTTGAAAGAGTCACTACCCTTCACATCATGCTTTAATTTGTCCATCTTCCCTACTTAGGAGTTTAAAGCTTAAAATCATTAATATGATTATATTGAGTGAAAGAGTTGTTTGGGTTTTTTTAAAAGAGTTTCATTTTTTTACTACTTGGTCAACACACCATGGAGCTGCATTTGAGTCACCCAACAGTCAGTCCACACACATTTCAGATTACAAGGGCAAATACTTTTTAAAGACAGGTTTAGCACTGCTCTATGTGAAGCAAATAAATGGGATGAAGTGCAAAAGGATCGGCCAAAAAATGTCAGATACTACAGAGGAGCAAGAACTGTCATTAGCTTGGGTGTTGCTATGATCAGCAAAACCTGGAGATGCCCTCTCACTGCACGAGACAGAAAATAAAATCAGCCACTGCCATGAAGAACATCATTCTCTGCATGAAGAAAAGAAGGAATTAAAAGTTTGGGGAAGGAGAAGGAGGGGAGGCTAATTCTTATTACTTTATTTGTATTTCTAAGTCCTACTTTTAGCTCTTTCTTATTGTAATGGGGGCTTTTTTGGCTTTTGGTTTTTTGGGTGTTTTGTTTTTGTGGGGTTTTTTGGTTTTCTGTTTTGTTTTGTTTTTGTTTGTTTGTTTTGTTTTGTTTGGTGGTCTGGGTTTTTTTGTTTTTTTTTTTGTTGTTGTTGTTTTGGGGTTTTGGGTTTTTTTTGTTTTTGCGGGGTTTTTTGTTGTTTTTTTTTGGTTTTTTTTTTTTTTTTTTTGTTTTTGTTTTGTTTTTGGGGTTGGGTTTTTTTTTTTTTTTTTTGGTTTTTTATTAAAGTGTCTCCATCTTATTTTTAACTCCAGGTGTTGTTATTCCTCTGGAAGAGGGTTAGGTGTCAGGCACTGCCATGCCCAACCAAGCCCAGATACCCAGTGGGCTCAAAGCAGGAGAGGGCGAGGAGGAGGGAGCACCTTCTTCTGATCTCGCTTCACCAGCCGCATCGTGCAGGGATGCGTGGCACTGCAGGGCTTGGAGCCGGGCAGAGCCATACCCCGAGAATCCCCCGGGCATCTCCAGACCGTGTCCACAGCCAACAGAGGAAATTCCGGCGAGACCCGACCCTCCCTCACTTCCTCTGGGGGCCTGGAGCCGGTCACCAGCAAATCCTCTCACTTCTCAAGTTCTTTATGTCAGGCTGCAGCTCCTATTTTTGAGCTGACGTTCCCCGCGTTTAATCCACTTAGCCTGTGACCACCTTCATCAGCTTCCCGCAAGCGCAGCACAAGGCGAGGCTGCGAGATCCTGCCCGCCGCCCTCGCCATCCTCCCCCGCTGCCCCACCGCCCCCCTCGGGATCGGTATTTATAAAGAGATGGATTAGCAACATTACCAGGCAGGTCACAGGGTGTCAAGCTGCTCTTTCAGGGCTTAAAATCGGAGGCTCACTCAAGAGGGGGTGCTCGGTTCCTGTGAAAGCGGCAGGGATGATTGCTGCGATGTACTCGCAATTTACTCTATTAGCAGCCCCGGTGCTTCAGCCCGGAGCGTTTAGAGACACAGTCCCTGTAAACAAAACAATCAGGATGTGTAGAAATGCTTTGCTTTAATTTTCTTTTTTTTTTTTTTTTTTTTTTTTTTTTTTTTTTCCCACGTGGGGAAAACAAAAGGAATCTTTTTAAGTGCAATGAATGACATTCATAAATGGTGCAAATCCACCTTGCAGTCAGTGAGCACTGGGTGATTCATACCTGCCAAGGAGCCCAGGCCATCATCCCCTCGGAGCTGGGCACCCCAAGAGCAATTCTCAGTTCTCATCGGGTTGGGCGAGAGAAGAGAGGTGCCCACAGAACTGGCACCTGCCCGGTCACATGGGAAGCAGAGCCCAACACCCTCGGCTCACAATGATATCCCAATGCCTGAGACCATGCACAACACATTAGACACCATCAAAAACATGTCAGGCCAAGCTGTGGCTACAGACTGTGGAGAAAACACTCCACCTCAGTGCAACCTTCTTGCAGCTTGTAAATCAGAAGCAGCCATTTCCCTTTGCTGCGCTGCAGGGATCTGCACGAAGGCAAATCCCAAGTGCTTCGTCATTCTGCTGAGCTCTAATCCCGTCAGCATCTCTGGCCACCCCATCAATCGGATTAGAACAGGGCTGAAAGTCAGAATAGAGCGGCTGGCCCACGGGGAGCAGCCCTGCGTGGGCAGTGCAGCCACCGCCGCTCAGCCGAGCCCCATCTGCCTGCAAGCACCCAGGGCTTTCCCCACCGCAGCCCTTTGGGGTGGCCAGAGCTGCAGACGGGGCAGCCCGTGTTCAGCATCACCACAGAGGGGTAGGGCTGTGTCTTCAGCCCCCTCCTGCCCCTCCACAGCCTCTGTGCTGTTCATGGATGAAGTAACCATAGCACGGCTGTCAGAGCCTTTCACGTTCGTGCCGAAAGTTAGCCAAAAATATTCCAGCAGAATACATTTTCCATGAGAAAATGCTGCTTTAACAGAATCTAACCCTCCTGGTGGAAACTTGTCAGCTGCTGGATCCTGTGGTAGAAACCAGATGGGTGCATAAATAAGGATCCTGCCCTCATCCTGGGACCACTGGCAGCAAAAATAAAGATCCATTCAAGGTCTCTCTCTTACTTCCTCTGCCTTTTCCCAACTACAAAAATAAATTATCTTTTTTTTATCTTTCAGTCCCATTTTTGGAAGATTTAATTCCTTCTGCCACCCTAAGAAAAGCACAGCATATGTGGGAACTGGGTTCTGCCTCCAGCAGCTCATTTCATGGTCCAGCTGGGCACATCCTTTCCATCTCAGAGAGGAACCAGGTCTATGACCTCACACCAGCTTCACCAGCATGGCTCAGATGAGGACTGACGGGTTGGATTTGGCCCTAAAGCCAGTTCCAAGTGGCCAGCTGCTTTTGCCTGGCTGGTCCTTGGGAACATATACCTCATCATACCCAAACACATAAAACAGCAGGCCCCCAGGGCTGCCACACTCTGTGATGCACAAAGAAGGGCTTCCTACCAGACTCAAACCCTGTCATCCCAGAACACCAGCATGAGCACCTCTACTTTAACATTTCCTGAAACATCATTGGGGTCAAAACTGGTCTCCCATCCACGAATACAAAAACTGAGACCACCCTTACTTTATCTGATCCCAAGGGGACACCATGTGGAAACCTGTCAGCTCTCAGAAGCTCCAAGGATCTCCACAGCAAGATCCTGTCTGTCTTAAAAAGTTATCTTGAGATATCTTCATCTTTTCTGAGGGCACTTAGTGACAAGCAGAGCTGACCTTCATGGCGTTCACAGGGGACAGTCCTTGCTTTTGCACAAAAGCACATAAAGACAAGATTAGGTGAGCCAAACTACCACGTCTTAATGACTTACAGAAACCTTCACTCTTTCTATTTATAAAATCACACTGCCTTGGCAATAGGAAAGAAAGAGTTGGCATCATTTTTATATTTTCTAGATCTGTCTAAATTCAGCCTTACTCTTTTTTCCACTCTACTTTTCTCCACAAATCAGCCCACACTTCCCACTCACCTATAGCTTTTTCTTTCATTAATTTTCCCAGTAGGAAATTGCTCACAGAAACTATAGGAAATATAAAGCTAGGAGACTTCTCAGGATGTCATGTGAACCGTAGCTTTCTCCAAAAATGCCCAGACTCTACCAATCTATGTGCACTCATCACCTCCATACAAAGGCAACAAGACTCCAGTGCCTTGAGGACCAGGCTGTCTGCACAGTGTGTAGGTAATGCCCTGGACAGTTTGGGGAAATCAGATACATCCCTCTTTTCCTACTTTTTAAAATGGCAGTATAGAGAATTAAAGGCTGTAACTGAGAGTTTTCTATAGACCTGTGAAAAAGCCTACATATTTCACTTGCAGGGAGATAAATTCTACATGAATTTATTCCACTAGGTTGATTCAAAAGTTATATTAAAAAGATGATCAAAGTGCGATACAGATTATGAATCATTCTATCCAGATTCTAGGTGTCATATTCTTCATTATCTCTAATTTGTCTGAAGTTTCCCCACCCCTTCCCCTCTCATTTAAGAGACCTTCTGCTGTGTAAAACACTCCTTTATAGCTCTGCCCCGTAGGTAGAGGCAGTGATCCTGAAAGCAGGGCTGACCTGGCAAGCTCTCCGGCTAAGGTCTGACACCTACCCGCCATGCAGCAGCCACCCAGTGTCTTGTATATCAGGGAGAACCAGCACAAATGTGTTTGATTTGTAACTTTACAAGGACTTTCACATTGAGGTTTAAGTTCCTTTTATTAGTAGACCTAAAGAAGGGCACCATTAACACATAACAAAGGAGGCAGAACTAAACTATTACCATAAGAGCAGTGTTTTAAAAACCCCACTACTTAGAGGTTTATAAGGTTCCTTGGAGAGGTTATTGCAGAAGCCACAAAATGGAAACAGAGGAGAGAGTTTCTCTGCTGCTTTGTGCCTTCCTACATGCTTTCAGCCCTATACAGAGAGACCTGCCTGGTTAAAACACAACTAAAGCCTCTCTTAAGCAACCTGCTCATCTTGGGGCCATCCAGGAGCTTTCCCTGCACGAGGAGGATCCTCCATGAAGATTTAAGAGCACTCTGTTCCATTGCTCCAGGAGAGCCTCAGCAGAAAAACTGAAGGGATAATTTAGCAGCTGAGACAGCCAGTGTTTCTTTCCCAACAATGTGTTTCAAACAAGACCCTCAGTTCAGCCCGTTTTTTCTGTTCTGCTTTTCATGTTTTACTTTTTAGGTATTTTGAATGAAGGGTATCCAGGCCCTGAAAATTCACCAAACAAAACATCAAAGTATTTCAACATGTCTAAATGAAATGCTGTATCTTTTCTAACACTTTCATATTTGTTTAATACCCTCCATCAAAAAAAGCGTTCCCAACACTGTTTATCCAGTTCAAGGTCCACACACTCTTAGGCTGTCATAAAATAAAGGCATCAACAAAAGCTGTATTATTTCAAGACATTTCCTTATAAAGTAATGACACTGTGTATTAGCAGCCCTTATTCTCTGCAAATCCCTGTCTCAGCTGCAGAGGAAGGAAAGGGCTGGCTGGTCCGGGAGAAGGGGCCTGGCTGAGCCTCTGCTAACTCGTGCCAAAGCACATCCCCATGCCTGCACAGCCAGCACAGTGCCATCCTCATGAGGCTTTCCTCCCGTTCCTCCACTAGCCAGACAAATCTGGCACTCCCCTTGGGGCACCGAGCCAGAGTCCCCTCCCTGGCTGGCCCAGCTGTGCTGGAGATCAGGGGGAACTGGAGACTGGAGAGGATGAGTAACCATTGAGCAGGGAGCAGCTGCCTTTCTTTATCCCAGGAAGAGTCATTGCTCTGAGGTGGCATCCCTGCAGGCAAGCCAGATTTCCAGTCTATTAAACTGACTACTTCCTTCATCACCTGTATTTTCCCTAAGATTTTTTAGGAGTTGCCGTTACCTTCGTGCAGCGTGACTTAATCCACCACTTCTGATGATCTAATAGATTCCCATCCTCAGACTTCTCTCGGTGATTTCACTGCTCTGCTGTCTCCTCTTTGCCCAATCTCCATCTGATGTGGAAAACATCCCTTCCTCAGCCCTTCCTCAGCCTTGCCTTGTCTCCTGACCACCCCCTGTCCCCAGACCTGTTTGACAGAAATCCCACCACGCGCTCCTTGCACATGTGGAGCCTTACCCCTCCTGGCCCCCCAGAGTAGGGAAGGACCACAGCCCACACCTCCTGGCTGCTGAGAAGGCAGTCTGGAATGTGAGCTCATGCTTTCCTAAAATAAGCAGGAGCTGTGCACTTAAACTCAACACCTGCGGCAAGGCGGGAGTGGCTGTTAACGCTGTGCCGCATCCAAAGCGCTCCTCGCACGTGGCGTGGCGCGGCACAGCGCGAGCCAGAGGCGCAGAGCAGCCAGCAGCCTTCCAAGGGTGACTAATGCCTTGTGCTAAAAACAGCTTCCAGGGGTTTTCCGTGAGCAAATCTCACTACAGGTCGAATATTGGCTTTTCACCTGCTAAATACAAGAACTTCACTGTAATGTCCACACTGATGGATTTTATTTTTTTTTTTTTTACTGGTGCATAGTACAACTGGCAAAGGAAACCTTGCTCCTTCCTAAGTGATGGCAGCATCTGATCCTTGTTAACACCGCTCTTAAAAGCCAAAAATATCACCCTTTAAATAGATTATGTGAGAGTGTAGAAACAAGGATCTGTGGTAGACATGCAAGAGAAGACTGGAACACAAAGTACATTGCACGCATGGATGCAAATGTACAAGGGCCAAAGAGAAGGTATGGAAATACGCTCTGATATGGCTTTCCAAAGAGAAGGTATGGAAATACACCCTGATATGGCTTTCCAGAGAAGCACAGTGTTGCACCAAACAGGTCATCTTGTCAAGAACACATGACACTCAGCTAGTTCACAAAAGGACCAAGCACAATTCTTCAGAGCCTTGTTTCAGAAAGAAACTGATAAGAACTGCCATCAGTCCCTTGGACTTACCAGTGTCTGTGTCCCTTCTGACCTGCAGGGCTTTGCTGCTCCTCTCTCAGCCGCTGGGTTATTTCAGTGCCTCTGTGTGAATCAAAAACAACATCTCCAAGAAAACTGAATGAACACATGGTTCAGCTCACTGTGAGGACAAAGTATATACAGTGTGAATTTCTGGACTTATTCAATTAATGCCTTGCCTAAACAGGCTCCAGAGCTATGTTTTCCTGCATATTTGAGGGTTTCAGTCAAGCAGCTGAATTGTGTAATCCACCATCTCAGACATGACATATAACTTGCCAGTTCTGACTGTCCCTGACAAGTTGGTTCATCTTATAAATCATTTGGGGCTTCCATATGAAATATAGATTGATTTTATTTTGCTTACTTCATTTTAGGAGCAAGCAGCCCAGAGGTGGGTGTGTCAAAGTTCCTTCGCAATACTGCTCCTAGGAGCAATAAAGTCCTTGCACAAACATTAGTGGAAAGTAAAAGGCAAGTTGTGCAATTGCAATTGAAATCAGACTGCCCTGAGAAGCTGTTAAAATATCTATGAATGCATCATCCCCATTAGCAGTGTTATACTAGCTGCTGAATTTTGTGGGAAACACATATACGTATCTCCTTCTAGCTTAGAGCACCCACTTTCCCACCTTAGAACATCCCATTGTGACTTTTGTTCAATATTAAACATCACCAGGGACAATGTGAGCACGATGGCAAGGACCACGGATCTTCTCCTCAGAGGCTTCATTTAGTTCATGCTGATGTTAAGGTGATGAAAAAGAGGTACCAGATGTGGTGTTTGACAGTGCAAGGGGCACTGCAAGACTGGCATGGGGCAGCTTACTGTGGCCCAGGTCCTTGAGAAGATGGCCAAGCTTTGAAGACACTGTGTCTTCATCCTGAGGACTCCACAGAATCCCAGTGTGAAAAAGATGGACGCCATGGAGTGGCCCTGTCCTGGTCTGACTAGAGAGAGAACATAAATTTTCTAACATGGTTTTGACTCCAGAGAGGAGTCAACCAGCCCAGCGTGGCAAAGACAAGGTTTCAACACCTTGAAGCAATTAATTGTAGCATTCCCAAGGGGCAGGAGACTGCCTTCAACTTACTTCTAATTAATTTACAAATTAGCCTGCTGGCCCATAAAGAGCATCATGCACTAATTAAGCCCAGCTGCTTTATGGGAAGAGCTACAAGGAAATCTGTAGATTTCGGGTACCTAAAATAAATGTCCTATCTGCAATTTATTCAACTAGCACTCATTGCTCCTGGAGGCTGTAAAAGCTGACAACACGTTCAGTCACAAAGAGTTAAGCATTTGTATTAAATCCTGGGGATGTCCACAGTTATAAGCAAAAGGAGAAAGAGATAGCACCATTAGTGCCAGTGGCTACCTAGGATTTGCATCTCACGTTGATGGAGAGCCATGGTTGAAACTTTTCCCACAGAGGGAACACTTACAAGATGCTCTCCTGTGTGCTTTCTCTGGTTTCTAATGAGGCGTAAGCTCACCTTGAGCTGGCACGATTACCTGTCTCTGCTCGCTAGGGAGCAGGTTATATTCATGAAACCTGAAGGAAATTAACTGTTTGTGAGACCTGCTCCTCTCTGCTCCGTGTGGCAGAGTTTGGACGTGTTCAGAGGTTGCTGGAGATGGGGGAGTAGACAGAGAGGGAGGGAGTCGGAGATTTGCACAGCCAGGCAGCTCACTGGTTGCATAAGCCCTGTGTCTGTGGGAAATCAGACTAAACCTTTTCAGAAGCAATACAAACATGTAGCCTTTTAGGTCTAAAGTCATTTATGCAGAAATTTCCCCTATGGCCAGACTATTTCATAATTATCCACACTGGGATGTCTTGCATTTTGCTTTGAAGCATCTGGTTCTCAGCATGTCACCATTAGTTTGATCTAGCAGTTCCTATCCTTATATAATAGCAAACCACTTCATGGCTATTTCACACAAAATGTCTCTCTTTTTGCCCACTAAATGACCTGGAACTAGAACACAAACATTCTGTTTGCACAGTTTTACATAACATTCACCAGAGTTTTCACACAACACTATTAAAGACTAATTTGTTTCTGTTCCCAGGCTGATGGAAAGCAGTTCTTTTGGTAGCTTGATTGCGTCAGTGTTCTTTGAATATGTAAATAAAGATACTGAGATAAGACCTGTCCAACTGCAGAGCTCTTTTTCTCTTTATGTTTACCAGAAACTTCAAGCTAAATAAAATTACTCTTTGCATTTGTTCTGCCTAAGAACATGCTCAACAAATAGGTAATCAAATTTTCTTGGCTCTCACAAGCCCTCCCCAACATATTGTGGTCACAAGTAGCATCTAAGAGGATTTACAATCCCACTTTTCAAAAAGGCATTCTGAAAAATGACTCAGAGTCCCAAATACACCATTTTGAAAAGCAACTTAACTCCCAAGAAATGGGGTTTTCAGGGAGATTTAGATTCTTGAGCATTGAATGGCCAGTTTAGAAAGAGAAGCTTCTACTTCACAGACTGTGAAAAGTGTTACCTTGCCAACTCCTATTGATCTTGACAGAAATGCATTACTGGCTGGCATCTGACAATGCCACTGAGCATCCACCCTCGTCTTCATCGGTACAAAACACCCCTGCAAAGTGATTGAAAGATGCTTTTCTAACTGTCTTCAAATATCATCTGCTGGGAAAAGGGCAGAAATGTTTTCACTGCCTGGTTTCTTTAGCTGTAGTGACTTGGAGGTCCATTTCCTTGGCAAGACTTCCTGAACTGCCTGAATTGTCAATATAGACAGATGATTTTGGAGCAATATTTTGCAAAACTGGCCTTAGTCTATTTTAAAAAGATGCTGATATGTCCCACCCAACATGTGAACCACTCTCTAGAAATGCCCAGTTTTGAAAGACATGGGAGATCAGTCAGCTGCATCTCTACTTCTGATGCTCCAGGTATAGGATGAATGCAGCCCTAGACCTCAGACATGTAACCTCAAAACATGAGAACACGCCTAACAGTACAGGTTCATCAAATCAGCTCATCACATGTTGGGGATGTGGAGCAGGTGTGCTGGTAGAAGGTGCCAACAGTTAAAAGGAAAGACACTGGCTCTCTCTGTCTTCATCTGTGTCCCTGCCTTCTTTGCCAGCTTCTTCCCTCCTGTACTTTAATTCACCAGATGCTTTGCATGGATATTCTGGTGTCTGAAGCAGGGAAATCACCTCCTATTAGAATAATATGATGATATTACATTCATTTGCAGAGTTAATTTTAAACAACTGCTACAGGTTAAAGTCTTTTATGTAACATCCCCAAGAAAAAGCAATGCCAAGAATATCTTAGGGCAAAAACAAGTGAAAAGAAAACTAAGAAATTCAGAAGCAGAAAATTATTCAGATCACATTTTAGTGTTTGGGGTTTTTTAATAATAGCTGAACAGAAGGCATGTACCAGACAGTTATGGGAGTGAAGTAGAAGGGCTCATTTGCCCTTCAGAAGGGCACATGAGCTACCTCCTCTTTATGGTATGATATAAAACTGCAAACCCACATTGCAAAGAGAATATTATATAAAGCAATAGAACTTTACTTGCCCAGTCAGTCCTTCTTCTGATGTTTCTTGGGATTGTTTTTGTTTGTGTATTTTGATAAGTCAAAAGAAATGTTGTCTATTTGTAATTTCTACCTTACACCACACCCCAAGAGTTATTATTTTTAAAACAGATCAGTCAGAAAAGAAAGATTATTAATCACTGGTATTAGTCATTGATAGAGGAACAAGGTCACTTTAAAGGTCAGAATATTCATTAGCTACAGGAAGTCTGCCTAAACTACTCAGCATCCCATCCAACAGTGCATCACAAGAGGTTCTGGAGGCAGAATGGCCCAGAGAAGCATTTTGCTACCACCAGGTTTATGATGCTGCTTGAAGCAACGCAGAGCCTGATGCTATTCCATGGCATCAGCTGTTGATAGAAATGTGTTTAGAGGAGCTGAGAGCCCACCAGAGCTTTCCCAAAGTACTGCCACTACAGTATGCAAAAAACCCTCAAGCTCTTAAAAACATTTTGATGCAAAACTGCCTCTAAAATCAGTGGCCTTTATGAGGAGCTCAACACTGCCCAAGGCTGCCCAAGAGATGCTTTGCCCTCCTCCTGCTTGGGAGAGGGAAAACCCACATGTCCTATAGAGGCATGGATAGTTCAAGGAGGCAACAAAGGCTGTTCCCTTTCCACCTGTTTCCCTCCTGGGACAGCCTGGAAACGCCACCAAAGATCCAGCAGCAGAAGTTGTGCCTTGCTTAAGAAATCCCCACACCTTTTCCTCTTCTTTTCCTGCAAAGCAGCAGGAGGGAGCTGAGCCAGGATGTTCCCACCACCCTCTGGGTCTCAGGCACCTTTTCCTGAGCCCTTCTGCAGGCATCATTCCTCTTGCTGGGGAGGAAAGCACAGCGCCAGGGTCTGCAGCATCTCCTGCTGGCACAGTGCCCCAGGAAGGCTGCGTAGGCCAGTGACAGTCCCCACCACAGCCAGCTCAGCTTTATCTCCATACTGAATAAACAACCAAACATCTGCTTTAGGATATCAGCTGGAACAAAAGCACTGGACATTTTGAGTGCAATTTAACAATGTCTGTGACCTCAGACGATTTGTTGTTTCTCTAGCGCGTGCGGAGCCTGACCCCATTCACATCCTCTAAATCCTTTTGCTGTCTTCTTCTTTTCCTGCCCTCAAAAAGGCCACAGGATGAAAACAAAAGAAAAAAAAATCCTAGGGGAACCAGTATTAAACCTTAAGTAGTAACAACCGAGCACTTCATCAGTGTGAACACGGTATTCATAAATCTTTATCACCAACAATTTTTTTATATCTGGAATCTGCTCTCCTGCAAATTAGCCCCATTTGTCCACTCAGTGCTAATGTCATTAAAATCGACCTCATTTGTCAAAGCATATGAATCCAGAATTCTGTGGACTTGTTAATTTTTCAGTTTGAAAACGTAATCTTGATTCATAAGCTAAATTTTATGGAAAGAAATCTTGTTGTATTTGGAAACTACACCCTTGTTACTCCAAGGAAAATTAAGCACAGACCACCCTTTGTTTGGGTTGGCACTGGAGGACACTTTAACACCTGTGTTATTTTCTTATAGCCCAAGAGCAGCCACTCATTCCTTTCCATTTCAACCCAATATTTTTCACCTCTGTCTCTGGCTGTGGTCACCACAGATATTTCAGAATGGTTGAGGTGAGGTGACAATAAACATGATTTATCACAGCTTTCCAGAGACTATTCTGAAAAAATTGGATCCTTTTCTTTTTCACAGAAGGGTAACTTTGGGTGTGGGCAAAATATTCTGAAAAAAAACACCACCGAAAACAATACCAACATTTCCCTGAAGCTCATTATTTTTATTGTTTATAATTTTTATTCCATATTTCTTTACTAATTCCACCGCCTCTTAATGCAACCAGTTCTTTTGCAATGAAATCTAATTTCTAATTTCACTTTCCATTTCTGAAGTAACATCAAAATTGGTCTTAGCTGATTGCTAAAATATTCGGGTCTTCACTAATGGGCTGCTACAAGAAGAGATGGATACAAATCCTACTTTGGCATGAAGAGAGAATGTGAGTGAGTATCAGGAGTAGTGCATAAGTATGAATGTGTATTTGTTTTTTGAATTTGATATAAAAACAGGGAAAGCAAAAGCAGAGAATCATAGACTCATTCACCTGCCAGGCCCACCACTAAACCACGTCCCTAACCACATCTTTTGTCTATACACACTGGAACTAAAGGATAAAAAAACCAAAACAATGCACCAATTTCCTATCTACTCTGTGTCCTGTTTGGTGAAGAAGACTCTGCAGTGTCATGCAAGAAGCCTTAAAATGGGTACTGATGACAGGTGTAGTACAGCCAAAAGACAGAGCTTTGATAACAAAGTATTTCAGAGCCTGCTGTTGAGTTTAAAGAGTGTGTGCAGCCCTCACAGATTGCTGAGGATGCAGCCAGGTGGGTGAGATGCATACAGTGCATGAGAACAGGCACAGACAGTGCAGGACGAAAACAACTCTTGACAAACAAGCTCTTTTTCCCAGAGGCTTTGGCAAGAACCCCCAGAAAGGGTGAGGACCCCACTGACCTTGGTAAGGCCAAACTTTCTTCCATCTTTTGGGCATCTCTGAAACAGTGACTTAGGTTTAGGTGGTCACCAGCACTGTCCTGTTGCAGATTCATGCTGTAAACAGTGCTGTCCTCCTACAGCTTCAAGCCAAATGCCTACAAAAGTATTAGGCATCCCACTGAAGTGCTATTTGTCTTGATCAGAAATAGATTTTGACTTGCTGGTTGGAGACTACCAGGTGCTGTGGAAGAGGGGAGGAAGACCCCAAGGACCATAGCTCGCAGGTACGGCTCCAAAAATCTGCAAAATGCTGCATGGGTGGCACATCACCCATTCCCGCTGCGGGCAGCTCACCATCCCACCAAACCTGAGCCTCAGCATCGCTCCTGTTCCGCCTCCCGCCCATGCTGCCTGTGTGGGCAGCTGCAGCATGGAGAGCAGCTGGCAGGCAGACAGGGCAGGAGGCTTCAAAGGAGCTGCCAGCCACTTCCTGGTACAGCAGCACAGCCACAGCCCCCCACAAGCGTCAAAAACCGATGGGCTTTCCTGGCCTCACCAGCGTGTCCTCCTCCAGGTCCTGGCTTCTCTTCCTGCTCCCCACCGGCATGTATTCCTCTGGGCAATGTCATGCAAAATGCAGAACAGCAGCAGAACCAGCTGGCCCCAGACTGGGACATGGTGGTGGGATGCAGAAGGCATCTTCCTATGTGGAATTGCTCTTTGATGCACACATGCTAGGGAGCATGGAAATGAGGCCAGGACTGTGGGGATGTGAAGAGGAGAGAGACAGGTCCCGTGTGAAAGCAGTCTGTTGGAGCTGGAGATATGTGCCCACTAATGTCCAGGCGAGATGGAGGAGAGTTGCCCATCTGGAGAGCAAAATATGATGGATGGATGGATGGATGGATGGATGGATGGATGGATGGATGGATGGATGAAGGCTCAGCATGGTCCCATCCCCTGAGCTGTGATCCAGGGCAGCCTGAACCATGCATCATTGGTGTTTTCCCCATAAGAACCCTGGCCCATGTACTGCTCAGCCCACCTACAAGCAGCTCCCATGCTGCTGAGCCCCTGGCAGCCAGGTCAGCAGGGCTGGGAGTCTCTGGGACAGCCTTGATCTGGCTGCTGTGCTCAGCCCCTGTGCCTGTCACTCCGAAGCTGCCTGCTTCACGTCATGTTTCCCTGCTGTGCTCCAAGGGCCATGTCTTTGGGAAGTATTTTTGCAGCAATAAAGCAGCATTTTCACTGAGCAAAGCTGCATTTTAATAGTAAGAGGAGAGGAATGTTAAAGGCTGCAGCAGGCCCTGTTTGGCGCCAGGCACTGCATTTTTTTCTCTCTTCCATATGTACCCCATATGCAAGTACAGCTGAGAAGCTGACATGGAATTATTTTGAAAAGGAGACAAATATCTGAAACTGCCCTGGAAGGAGGTTCGGGCCTTCTGAACTCTGCTTTTCCAAGAGCTGTGAAGACCCCAGAGATCTCTTACCTCTGTACTTTTTAATTCCCTCCTTGCAGGAATTAATGACACAGGTAACTGTGATGTGGGTGTAGGGGTGAAAACTTTTCACTCTTTATGCCCTCCCCGCAGCGCAGCTGCTATTCAGTGTTTTGGTTCTGTGCCGTAAGAACACCTCTATGGCTGACACGGCACAGACAGGGGCTGTTTTAGTAATGGTAGCCCACTACTTTGCCCACATTTGGATGGCTGTGATGGGTCTCAGAGAGCAGGGGTAGGTCTGTGATGGATGTTCTATCCCAGCCTCTCCTACTGGCCCTCCACGGTCACGAATCTAGGCTATCCAGCACTGCCTAATGCATCCATTTACTCTCACCTCTAGAGTTCCTCCTAGCACAGACCACCAGGTCAACCAGAACCAAAGCCCTCTCCAGGCTGTGTTTTCAGCCACAGAAGAGGCATGGCAGTGCCCTGCTGTCAACCAGGAAGCCATGCTCACAAGCTCTTTCTTCATTTCAGCTGAGAAATTCACTGCCCATAGATTCATGTGGATGGGTTTGCCTGTGTCCCTTGCTCCCATGTGAGAGACAGAACTGTTAAGGGATAACGACTCAAAACATTCCCCCTTTTGTGGAGATGCCGGGGTGCTTTGTTGAAATGGAGGAGGTGTGCTTTTGGGTGTGTAATGGCCAGCCTCTGATCTGGTAAGATTTCAGAGAGTAAGTGATGGGCTGTGAGTGAGACAGGAGGCAGGTCCTGTGGAGACATTGTGGTGCCTCTCCTCAAGCTGAGCTGTCCTCTCATGAACCCGGTTGCACAAACCTCTGGGTTGTGGGGATCCCCCTCCTCCCACCGGGAACATACCGGGACATTGGCACGTGGCTGATGGGCCATAATGGGCCATAGTGGACTCAGCTGCGCTGGTGTCACGGGCAGCTGTGTGATTTAGAAGGTGTCAAGAACCCGCGAAGTGTACCGTGATCCACAACATTGCATCATCCAGTGTGATGCTCGTGCCTCAGGGGCGGTATGTGGGCTCCAACCTGAACCTGAGTGACTATAAACCCAATAGATGTTGTGTTCTGTGGGTTTTCCCAAGGCTTTTCCCCCATCACTACGTTGGATATCCCCCAGCACCTGATGGATCAGGTCTTCAACCACCACTTCAATGGAGACTGCACGGCAGCCCAGTCTCATCGCAGGGCCTACAGGTGGTGGGACCTTCACACTCTTGTCCTTTCTCTTTCTTTCTTTTCCCTCCTGCATGTCCTGGGGTGATGTTGTTGCGCATTCATATTGCAAACATTTTGTAGTTTTATATTGCAATAAACAATAATAACCAAGATGGTTACATACCTGTTTTCTTCTGCAACCAAAGTGTTCTGTAATAACCCCTACATGTATGTATTTACAAACCCTGATCATCCAGTGTTGTTTCATTCTGATCCACCTCAAGGATTTAACAAGAACCTGGTTACCCTTGTCTTCTGCAGTATTGTAACACCCTGCTGCTCACTGCAACATTCAATAGCTGTCCCGTTCATATAAACCTGTGAAATGTATCTTTTTTTTTTTTTTTTTTTTTTTTTAATGGCATAATCTCTCCACTAGAACATACATTCCTTGGACTTCTTTCTTTCAGACCTTGAAGCACTCCCAGGATTCACTTTGGTGTCTAAGCAAAAATATGATCTTTAATCAGGTAGCATGAGAAATACATAGATCTGGGGTTGGGGGGGAATAAAACCAACATCATTACATTTCTTTGTTGTGCTTTTCTCATCGCCCTGGAGAACACTTTGGCATTAGATGAGCATTCCTCCAAGTATCCAGAACTCTACTTTTGAAGCATCTGGCTTATTCATCACATCTCCAAATCTGACTCAGCCTAAGACATCCTCATACTTGCTGTAAAAGGGGTTCCTCCCTTCATGCCTCCTCTCCCTTAGTTTCTAAATTTCATTGTGCATCCTCCACTGAGCAGACACATCAATGTCATGTGGTGGCTGGCCGTGGACTCAACGACCTTTTGCTCCCCAAAGGCTGCCCTGTGTCAAAGCTTCTGATCAAATGTCCTTCCATGAAAGCAGTTGGAGATTGGTTCTTGCATGCATTTGAAGAAATGGAGGTTACATCCCAAAACTAAATATATCAAGCTTGTCAGGAGCATTTAACATGTGGACAGATTCTATGATGCCATCAAAAAATTTTTTTAAATATTTGTCAAATGTATGTTAGCATAGAGGTCTGCAGATAAGGCAGTCACAGTATTTCCCTGCCCCATGTCCTAGACCCAGATTCCCACCCTTGTTTGCTGCATCCTTGAGCTTCTACAACTCCTCTAGGAAGTTATTTGGTATTGCTTGTATTTCAGCTGTGTTCATCACAGCCCTATCATCATGCCAGACAGACACTGTCGAACTAGGCAAATCAGATAAAGCAAGGGCAGACATACAATTTCTACCTCCCATTTTATACCTAGGTCAAGAGACATTATGGGGAGATCTTAGCATGCCACTTAAAAGGACCCAAACTGCAGTATGGAAAGTTCTTTGTAAGTTGCTCAGGCTCCTGGGTGGCCACAGTGCCTCTGTTTCCCCCAGCAAACATCTGCTTTTTTGAAGTTCTGGTCCTTGTTCTCACAAGGACCGCAGGGTTTGTGGCCCTTTCAACACCATGCACATGAAGAAGCAGGCATCCCCAGACTCCCTGCCACCCCTCTCAGCTCGTTCCTAAGCAGGAAGGATGTCTGCTTCCCCAGGCTCCCATTTCCAATGCTCTGTGTCAGCAGCTCCCAACAACGTCCTTGATGGGGCCACCTGAGGAACCCTTTCCCTCCTCACAACAGCCATGCAGAACAACAACCACTGCTGCCTGCTCTCTCCTGCAGTGCATTTTAAAACATTTAAAACATCCCTTTTCATGGACCATCAGGTCCCCTAAATCCCTCCCTCCTTGTTAAAATGTACCAGGAGGATGGAGATGAAGATGTGAGTCCTCTTGGCTTGCTTCTCAGATAAGAGAAACTGGAGGCTGCTGCTCCCATGCTTCTCAGCCCATGGGAAGAGGAGGAGGGCTGCCAGGGACAGGCAAGAAGACCTTTTCTAGGAGCAGCTCACTGGGGAGCATCACCCTCTCTCTGCAGTAAGATGGCGAAGAGGAGCAGACAAGAAAGGAATGGCATGACAGGGAGCCAAGCTGATGAGTAATGGACTTGGGAAGTGGACTGTGGCAAGGAAAGGTACTTTTTACAGGTTTCTGTATTACCTCCTGCAATATTACCTACTGAAAAAGATCATTTTGCTCCTACTTTAACTGGTTTTTACACTTCAGTAGAGCAGACAATGATGCAGTATATGATTCTCTTACAAAGACTGAGTTTTCTGCACTGTAATAAACACTACATTGATGGTACTTGGGTCACTTTTCTATATGGAAAATCAGAAAAAAATATCAAAAAACCTACGGCAATATCTTTTCTGTAGCTTTGGGGAATCAGCCTTGAACAGAGACACAATTCAGTGGAATATCCTGCAGGGTAGAAATGGTAAAAATTGTTATTTTCCATTAAAATCTTTAGGGTATTTTCTGTAAAAACTCTATAAAGCTATTAGTCTTTGGGAGATCTGAATGACTCTGAGTTTTGTTCTACCACTTGAAGTGTTGTTTTAGAACTACTTCAGCCCTTTAAATGTGTGTCTGCCAGACAATACAGCTGATAAGAATTTGCCATTAATTGGAGAGTGGGGCATGTACCAGACTAAGTGATTTACTTTCCAAGTGCTGTTATTATGGTTGTAGACTGCATTTGGTTGCTTAGAAACCATCCTTATCGATGATTCAAGTTTTCTCCTGATAGCGTGGTGAACAGATAGCACTTTTCTTTTTCACTCAGCGGTTGTCAGGGGGAACAATTTTATAAAAACCTCTGCAAAAGGCAGTATCCCTCCATGGACAGGCAACAGATAGCTGGTGTGTTGCTTTTGGCCAATTTGATCCTTATTCCAAAGGATCAAATAAGATTTTTAGAAAACAGCATTTGGCAACACAGTGCTTAGAGACCTATTGTTCAACTGGGGGGAGAGGGAGAAAAAACTTGCACATCAAGTGGGAAGACTTATCTGACAAACTGCATATCTAACAAGCAAAAGATACTGAGAAAAAGGTCTCTGTAATGTTTCATTAAAACCACAGACACATTACCAATGTGGACTTTTAGGCTGGAACTCATTAGTAAATGAATTCTCTCTGTGACAGCCTTGTCAAACCCAAGCTTTAGTGATTACATTTGGCTTTCAGGGAGTAATCCCCAGGGAAAATGATTTATTTCAGCACTTGATGAGTTACTTCATCGATGGCAGTGATAATGACATTATCTTGACTTAGGTTAGCATTTATAGGCCTCTTGGAAGGACTGAGTGTTCAAGGGGGATTTGAATGAAGACAGGTGGGAAGTCAAGCATGATGGTGCACGAATAGTTAGAAATGTTTGGAAAGCGCAGCCCACCCGTAATAGCAAAGGCATTCACCAAACTGGGCTGAAGCAGGGAATGCTAAGAGGAAATGACCCCCAGCTTAGGCAGCAAGGCCACAGTGGAGAGGGAGTTCAGGCTGCCTGCCTCCCTTGCCCAGCCCAGTGCCCTGCTGGCATGCACGGGCTGAGCAATGCTGGCCTTGACTCCTGTCAGCTCACAGCTAAACCTGGAGCTGCAGCAGGGAATGGAACCCCTCTGACAGCAAAGATGTCAGATTTCCCAGAGGTAATGAGAAAATGAAGCTGCATGGGTGATGACCAGCAGGTAATGATGTGCAAAATCGGAGAGGTAACAGACACAGGCAGAGCTGAGCTGGGAGGCTGTGAGGAGGAGAAATAGCCTGTTAATGGATCAGGGCAATACGGACAGTGCTTTCTCAGCAGTCAAAAAAGAGAGAAAGGGAAAAGGGATGGATCAGAGCAGCAGCAACTCTGACTCCTCTTTAGACAATCCTTTTTTCCTTCCCCTGCCCTTGGGTCAATAGAGATACACTGGGATCCTTAAGGGAATATCTCCTTGAACTCCAGGCATTAATGCTACCAAAGGAATTAATGTTTTACCTTCACACATCTGCCATGACAATTCATACAATACAGATCTGGTGGCCCAAAACACCTGTCTTAACAGGCCAGACATGGAACAGGAGCTCCAGGAGAAATCAGAGCTACCTTTGAGATATGTCTGATGCAGATACCACAGGTGAGATTGCACCACAAGATCCCAAGCTTTGCCAGTTGGAGCTATGAAGATATTTTCTGAAATGCAGGGACAAAACCTGAACCCAAGAACCAAGGCTATTCCAACAACAGCTGTTTGGAAACTCCTTCCTGTGGGAAATATTTTCCAGTTTAGAGAACATCAAACAGGTATCTAAGGTTGCTTGACAGTCCTTTAGCATGTCCAAAAGATGCCTGTTAAGGGTTCTGTTGTCATCCAGCTGGCCTAGGAAGGCTCCTTCTCCATGAGGAAATGCACAGCAAACTGCCCTGGGTGTGCAAGGGACATGAAATGAAAGCAGGAACACATTTGAGGACTCATAACTTCTAAGAGAACATCACTGCTCTCCTGATCTGTCTGTATGGAAACTTATTCTGTGGCAGGAGCATCTGTGGGCCTTGTGCAAATTCAGGAGGTTTTATGTCTGCTGAAATTGTTCTGTCAATTCTCACTGGAGAATATGTCTTTCAAAGTGCAATGAGCATGTACCAAGTCATTTTGATCCAGTATCACCCCAGCTGTAACAATGAAAGAAAGAGCAGCTTATCTTTCCCAGTAATTAACTCTAATCTGACAAGACATAGGTGAATAATTGCAAGAATAAAGGCTATTACATCTCCAAGAAATGAAATTTGATCTGCTTTTTTTTTCAGCTCCAGTCTTCAGCTGGACCACAAAATTATTTCTGTTGCAAATCAGAAGTGTGATATGATCAAACAGCAAATCTACTATTACTGCTTTTAAGGCAATACTAACTTTTAATAGCCTAAGCAAGTAAGCTTGAGAGAGAGGCTGCAATTCAATTACAATTTCTGGCACAGACTCTAAGCCATAGGGAGCAAATGGCTCGACTTTAGAAAAACTTACTTTCTTATTTAGGGAAAAGGGGGCTGGGTGTTAGGCTAGTACATAGTCCTAAGATGCTGCTTCAAAACAAAAAATCTGCATATTAAGTCTTTCACTCAGTATCATGCATGTATTTGAAGGGAAAGGAGTGGACTTCAATTTGCTAGATGACCATGACCATCATAAATTGTAATTAAACTTTCTCTCAGGGAGTTTGTCAGTGAAGAGGAATTCTGCAAAAACTGCAGGAGGAGAACAAAAAATGAAGAGATGTTTCCTCTGGCACACCTGGTTCTAACTGGTATCGAGGACACTCTATGAATAAAACCCTGAGGGGCACCACCTCCTAAATTCCCAGAAAAATAGTCTAGAGAACAGCTGAGCTTATAAAGTACTTGGAAGTGCTGTGTGCAATTTAAAATAAAAACTATAAGGCTAAATGAAATTAATTGTTTAGCCATAAGCCTAAATTAACAAATAATGCAGAGGATAATACTTTTCACCATGTACCCATATTAATTTCTATACACAACAGTATATTTTGAAAGCACCATGGTTCAGAGCCACCAATAATACGTGGCTGCTGTGCTATTTCAAATGGCCTGTCTGTGCTGAGGACAATGCAAAATATGATTTTATTAATCTTTCATTCTAATTTCATGGCACTCAGCAGTGTTTGTTACTGTGCACAATGGCAGGCACCAGTCCAGAGGCTGTACTGGCACAAGCTGGGCTTGTTCCATTGACCCCAGCAGAGCCATGCTGATTTACACCAGCTGAAATCTGGCCCATGATTTCTGCCTCAGAAGGAATAAACTTAATTAGTTCTTTATGTTTGACCCCCAGTGTGGGGATATCCCAGCATCACAGACCAAGGGTGTCCATCTCTGCCCTCGGCTGTAGTAAACATTCCCATTTAAACCAACATCATGACAGCTGCCTGGCAAGAAGCAGACACTGCTGGGGCACCAGGCCCACTGACTGGTTGGGATGGCCATGAGGGGGTCACACAACAGGTTTTCCAGAGGTGGGAGGGTTCTGTGGGGATCCCAATTCCTGCCGTGACAGAGGCAGCTTTCAAGACCAGCCTACAGGACAGCAGCCCCTGAAACCCATCTCCTGAGACTTTCTCCACAAGGAAGAGGGGTTTGACCCTTCCAAGGGATCCTCCTTATGCTTGGTCTGGATGTGCTCTTGGTCTGGTGGTGCTGGAGAAAGGTGAGTGTGGGGTCCTTGTCTGCCTCACACCACGGCACGTGTTGTGGCACTCCATCACATCACCCTCCTGCTGGCTGACTCTGCCTCCTTGTTTTTCTACTGCTAAATTGCCCTCCTTGAAAGCTAATATGGGGTGGGCAGACTCGCACAACTGCTAGCTTTGCAGTATGCTCTGAAGGTTTCCAAATCTCTGACCAACAGGGAAGCAGAGAGCACTTTGCAGGGGACGATTTAACACCCAGGTCCTGCCACCCAGACAGTGTCCCTGCTGCTTTCACCAAGACACTCACTGCCAACTCTCTGAGGATATCAGAAGC
The DNA here is from genome assembly GCF_017590135.1 of Pyrgilauda ruficollis. Classification (NCBI taxonomy): domain Eukaryota; kingdom Metazoa; phylum Chordata; class Aves; order Passeriformes; family Passeridae; genus Pyrgilauda; species Pyrgilauda ruficollis. Next base: position 4,912,896 of record NW_024519207.1, on the reverse strand, counting down.
CAAATAATTTGGGATTTGAGAGGTTAAAACACAAGCACCTTATCTTGCTGTGCCAGAACCCAGCAGCAGTCTGCTTGGTTCCCAGCATGATCCATGGCCCATGGGAACCACTGCTGAATGAGGACACATTGCCACACTGTCCTGTGCCCACTGCAGTTTGACAAACGCTTCTAAGGAGCAGCTTACATAGAAACCATTGTAATGATCATGCCTTGGGGCTGTGTCCTTTCTTTCCAAGAAGAAGGAGCTGAAAGCATGTATGGAAACTATTTCTCACTGGGCACACTGGTGCAGAGAAATCCAAAGGCCTTTTTCCCTGTGCTTCTCAGCCTGCACACCCTCACTCTCACTCCTCACAGCCTTGTGGTTTATCAATCACAGAATCATTAAGGTTGGAGAAGATGTCTGAGATCATCAAATCCAACCATTAACCAGCACCACTGTGCTCAATATGCAACTATTATGCATAGGACATCTTAGGGCACCTGCTGCTGAGCAATTTGCAGTTGAGGGATTATTTTCTGGTCCCCAGTTGAACAGGTTCCCTGTGATGGGGCTACAGAGTGAACCGGAAGAATAATAAATGCAAAACTCATGGCATTCACACTGTGCAACCCAAGATGAGGCAACACACAAGGGACATCCTAACTCTGACAAAGTCAATGGTCACCTTCTCCTACTGCATTAGGATTTAGCCTTTTTTTTTTTTTTTTTTTTTTTTTTTTTTTTTTTTTTTTTTCTCCTGTTTGGAACTGAGCAGTCTGTTACACCAGGAATGGTGCCTGGGTTCCTTTTGCAAAACATAGCTAGGAATGTCACAATGCCTGCCTTCCATGTAGGCACAAACAGCTTCAGTGTAATCATGTAAAAATCCCCTGCTGCTAAACTGTACCTATATGGAGTTGATTTCACTGTGTCCCTTCACTTGAAGACTTGCTGAAATGCAGCTGTTAACCCTAAGGTATATCTCCTTACAGATCTGAAGAGTATACACTGGTTCAGTAATTTTGTCATTTCATCTGGGAAAGATCAAGTCTGGAAACTTTTTTTTTTCCCTCTGTTCTCTTTAGCTTGGTAATTACACTGTCTGTGAGAAAACAGAGCAGAAAGGAAATTGCTTCTAAAGGACATGGTAATAAACGTGTCACGTATATCACTTAGCTGGGTTGTGTTTATTATTAACTCAGAATGGAAGAAGACTCGAGCTGTGGTGCGGGAGCATGATGGAAAAATAAAAAGTTTTATTTTTTAATAAATAAATTAAAATTTATTTATTAAATAAGACTGGTTCTCCCGAGAGTGCAATTCCAGACTGCGCTGATTATCCCACATTTGCACCAAGGGGACCCAGCCCATGCCGTACACCTCATTAGCTGAGTGAGGGACATGGGAATCCTATTTCTGTATACATTTCTCCACAGTTCAGCAGCAGAGAATTCCCTAACATTTCCCTCTTTGATAATTTCCACTGACTGAGGATACGACTAATTTTAATTAAACCAATATGTACTGAGGATTACTGCTCTGACTTCACACTAATGCCAGCCAACAGAGGTGAAAATCCTCCTTGTGGGGACTCCTCCTTGGGAGTTGTCAGCTCAGTGAACTTCAGCTGTGAGGTTCATCTGTAGAGATGAACCTAAAGATGTTGGCTTGATGGTGAATCTCAGACAGAACTCACAGGGTAGTGAATACAAATGCTCATAAATTTCCCTGTAACCAAGATTTCCCCTTTATGTCTTATAATGTATGTTCTCAGGATAGGTATGATTTGCTACTGCTTTAGATCAATCCCAAGCTGTAAAATAAAGATAAATGTGTTGAACAAGTAACTGCTTTACTTGTGTTTCCTGCTACTTTGCATAAATGAAATAGCAAAAAGCAGCTTGGACGTGTAGTTGAATCTGGCCAAAGGTTGTCTGGAATTTCCCGTTGGAATATATATGTTCCTATATAGACAGACCATGGATGGGCAACCAAGCAGCTGGGCTTTTGGCTAACACTGGAGCTAGAGAATTGTATTGTGGACATCCTTAATTTTTAGCAAAACCTGAAGTAGTCCTGCTCAGAGGTGTAAAAGTCAGCCAGCTGCACCAGGGCATGCAGATATGCCTGGGCTTTGAAAATGGGGGGACCCATCCCAAGACACTGAAATATCTCTCAGATTTAGGGAGGACTTTCAGGTCAGCTGGGTTTGGGTCACTTCGGGGGGTTGAGTGCAGACCCACTGCTAAGTGAGGAAACATGCAAGACACACATATATCTGTAGCTCCTCCCTGGTCACATGAAGCACATCTCTCAGGACACATCTTTTGAAAGCTGTATATTGGCCTTTTTATTTTTCCAGGAAATTACAAAGGTGGCATCCATTCACAAAATCTCTTTCTGCCTGATTTAAGTCAATAAGCTCCACCAAGACAGCAATTATTGTCCTGTTTGGCTGCTGCCTGTATCCATTATATGTGTGCATATTATTGTTATTTATCAGCAATCTCCTTGGAGCTATACAGTGACACAGGATTATTATATTCGCTGCTCCCAGAGCTGCTATACCAATTACAAACAAATGATTAGCAACAACCATAACTACAGACCCTCTGATACAAGTCAGCCAATTTTTGAGCTGTGGTTGGGATTCAAAGAATCAAACTGTGGCTTGTCAGATTATCAGGACCTTGAGTTTTTATAAGATCCATCAGAAAAAGCCAGTGCTTTGGCTAGAGCACATTTGATGCACATTCCTTTGAGGATGGTAGGACTTTTTCCTTGTTTGGTTGGAGCTTTTTTTCCCCACACATGGCATTGGTTTTAAAGCATTTAAGTGGTGATTATCCCTTATTTTCCTACTTTATTGGCAACAATGAATTGTGGGGATAAACAGACTATATGAAATGGTTAAAAAAAAAAAATAAAAGCCCATTTCTGAGCTAAGAAAATGAACTGTGGAGCAAAGACCACGCCGCAATTACACAATCTTATTCACTGATAGAAGTAAGTGCTGTGGCAGACAATTATTTCCAGATTCTACCATACAAGAAAGGCAAACTGTTTGCTGGAGAGCATTCATGAGGGTCAGATGATGGAGGGAAAGGCCAGGAAGACAAGAAGGAAAGCTTTCACATCCCTTTTTAAAGCTGTCACATGAAAGAAATGCCTGTAGTAACATTCAGTGAATGTGAACAGGGGGATGTTTGCAAACTGCCAAAATGTCCCTCAGTGGGGCAGAGAAAGGAGGGAGAATAAAATGATCATGAAATAAAACAATAGGAGAATTGTCACCATTTTGTGCTATTTTTGTCTGGAGCTGTGGGAAGAGAAGCAAGCTGTGACTACCCAGCATGTTCTACCCTCGTGCTGCAGCTACTGCACAGACTCCTCAGGTGCTGCTGGGGAAGGACATCCCAGTGCTGGTGATAAACCTTGAGTGCTTGATGGCAACAAGGAGAAATGGAAAGAGCAGAGTTAACAAAGGTCTTAGACCTGACTCACCACCACGTGAGCTAAACAGCAGTGTTAAAAACATGTGCCCTGAGCCCCATCCCAGCTGCAAAATCACCTGGCCTTGTTCAGAAACCACAATGGTTTTGATAGCACGTCTGCATACACCAAGTTAGCCACACGTTCTTCCAGACTTCTGCTGAGCTGAGACTGTTGCTGGTTTCTGTTCAGCCCTGAGCTGGTGGCTGCAGGACCCCCAGATGACAGCATCTGCCCTGGATGATGGGCAGCAACCAGCCCCTGGGAGAGTCTGGAGTTGTTGCCCCCCAGTGACTGCAGGGGGGACCCAAAACACTCACGTTTCTACCAAAGACACCAAGACAGTGGGGTGGCTCCTAACCTGCTGGCACATATGCCACCATCCCAAGGCTCAGGCAAGCTGGGACCAGTGCACCACTCCTGTGGGCACAACAGCTCCATTAGCCCAGGAAGCTGCTCAGGATTAAATGAGGCTGCAGAGAAAGCTCCTCAGGAAATGCAGCCACTCAAGCATAAGAAAGCAAGTCCTGCTATCTACAAATAACGGGCTGAAAAACAGGAAATGGAGGTCAGGAGAAGACAGCCAGTTCTCATATGGCAGCATGATAGCAGTGACCTTCCACCAGGGTCTGGCTCTGTGCAGTGACCTCAGCTGCTCAGTCCTTCATAAACGGCCTGGAAAAGGGGTGAGGAGGGAGGGAGAGAGCTGGCCACTGATAAGGAGCTGTCTGAGGACGAGGACAGGCTGTGAGAACTGCAGACAGTGAGGGGTAAAAGGGCAGAATGAATTCAACACATACAACTGCAAAACTAGATATTTTGAGGGGGAAAAAAGGGTCCTGGACTCACATGGGCTCTGCACAGACCACTGCTGGTCCAGAGCCGGATTCTGTGTTTAGTGTCCACCAAACCACGAGCTCAGCCCTTGGCAGCAGTGAAGAAAGCAGGTCAAGCACTAAGAACTTGCAGAAAGTGAACAAAGATCTCAGAGCCTGGCAGGGAAAGAATTACAAACCCTGCCCTCCCTCCTCCCAAAACAACTGGCCACATCTGGAGATGGATGCTGGGCTGGATGTGAAACCAGTCTAACCCACACAACATGGCCTTCTCCATCAGCCATGCTGTCACCTCAGTGCCCATCCAGGGTGGGAGGTCTGTGCACCACACAGCATGATGGACACAGCCTTTCTCTTTCCACACCCAGTAAATGAGAAGGCATGCAAACAATATGAAAAGGAGGCCTCTACGCCTTTCCACAAAGATAGCTCTGTCCCAATCAATAACTGACTTTTTTTTCCCAGCCTTTAACAATGGGATATAAAATGTCAATACCCTAAGCAAACACCAGAATACCAGCCTTGGGAAGGTCCATCACATTCCTTGTTTGCCAGCCAAAAGTTGGCCTAAAAAGCAGGTTGCAATAGGTTTATTGCTTTTCGGTTGTCAATACCAATCTACATTATTTACAGTAGAAGTCACCTGGCCATGGAGCTATGCCAGGGGGCACCCTCTCTCTCCTGCCATCTTTAGTCATACTTTCACAATACAGATCTTGTTGCAGGGCTACTGCAAGCAGCTGGACAGAGTTTGCCAAGTGTTTTCTTGCTACAGCTTGAAATAATTCCTGGGGACGTGTTATATCCTGAAAGCTGAGACAGCCCCAGACCAAAGCAGCCAGTGAGCCCGCTGCACTCTTTCAGGAACTGGTTTGTGTGTCACAAGCAGGCAATTTGCACCAAAACACTCAAGACTCTGCTCACATGGGCTTGAAACAAGTAGTGCTTGTCGTGAGAGGAAAGGGGTTTTTGCTTTCATCTTAGATGGTAACTTTGCTTCTCCCAAAATCAGAAACTGACACCGCAGGGTTTGGTAGCACAGTGTGCCAAGATGTCAGCAGACTCTACTGCCCAGGGACAGTAAGGAATGGGTCAGCTGGGAGAGCTGGTAGGGAACACACAAGGAGGGTGCAAGGGACTGGCATGGAGCCATAGTGGGACAAGCTTTGGGGACCACTGGGGACATGCAGGGGGTTTGGTGAGATGTGGGAAGGGTGTGGGAAGCATGCGTGGCACACAGAGACACTTAAGAAGGTGCAAAGGGACAAGGGGATGCAGGGGAGATGTATGTGGGGCACAGGGGATCATGGCAAGACATGTAGGCAAACATGGAAGGGCAGGTGTGGAAAGACAGCAGGACACGTGGAGAAGTAGTGAGACACATGGGAGAGCATGTGGAAACATGGGGGAGACATAGGGATTTGGGGTCCAGGCACAGCATGACACAGGTGGCAGCAGGAATGGGGGTCACAGAGTGGGGACACACTAGGCATTGAGGGGACCCGCTAGGCTTCTCTAGACAAGTGTTCTCAGCTCCCATGGGGCCCCCCTTGTGTTCCAGTGCCACAGCCTGTGGTGGGCAAGGGGACCCGGGGAGATGTGCACACTTCAAGGGCCAGAGAAATGAGCACCAGCGGCCCCTTCTGCACCAGCCCTCCATGGAAAAGAGAGAACTGTGTGACAGAATTATACCCAACACACAGAGGTAACACAAATATATGTATGTATTTGTGTATACGTACTTACAATTAATTAATATAGACATGAAATAAGAAAGCAATGATGGCCAAACCGTGGATCTGGAAGGCAAGCGTGAAGCAGAGTGAAACCCCCACGCACCAGGGAGGAAAGGTAGCCCAGCCCTGATAAGGAGAAGCTGAGGTGGTGTGGGGGTGGTGGGGGGCATTAGGGGGCTCTCTGAGGGTCACTCAAGTATGCTTCCCTGGGGCCTGGAGAAGGCAGGGCTTCTTTTTCCCAGACTTCCTCTTCAAAAGGGAGGAAAACCTCCTGCCTGTTCATTGCAAAGTGTATCTCTGACCCAGTGAAACCAGTAGAGGAAGTGTCAAGCCACACCCTGCAAGAAAAACAAACCCGTGTGAATGTGTGCGTCTGTCTCTATACACAGATGGCTCAGGAGAAGGGAGGCTTTGTGGCCCAAGGGATCCAAAATCTCCCCTGTGGCTGTGGCAGCTGTGCCCAGGCTCAGCTCTGGCCCTGCTCCTTGGGCTGAGAGCCCATCCAGCCACAAAGGCCCACCAGCTCACCGGCACTTGGGCTGCCAATAGCCAAAACCTGGCTTATGGAGGAGAGCTTTTAATTCCAGCCTTGTGTGCCTCGACTCAAAACTAATTTACTGTTCTTCCTTGGTCTAAACCCATCAAGAAAAGGAGATAGGTGGAAAGTGCACGGATGTGCTCCTTTCCCTTCCCTGCATCCCAGTGGTGAAGTTTTTTCCCAGGAAGGCAGGAAGGAGATTTTCTGGTGTCCCAAGGGGGTGGAGGGAGACCCACAGCCAGAATTTTTGTGTGGCCAGGCAGAATGACCCACTGCACCATGGTAAATGGGACTCTTCCTCAGATATGTCTGGCCACAATCCAGCTTTACTGTTGAATTGTCCTCACATCTCTGAAGACAAATTTTAAAAGAAGTATGTTACAGCTCTTGGCATTTTTCAGTCCTTATGAAAAATTTGTTGATTTGCTTTTCTTACAAAAAAATGCAACTCAAAATCAGCTATTACAAGCTAATTTAACCCACAGCATTCCTGCAGCCTGGTACCTTTCTGATAACACGGCGTGAGGGTTTGGGTGGATTTGTTTTTCTCATGTTTACTTTAAATCAAGTCAGTCTGTTTTTCTCTTTCGCTTCTGCTGCTCGTTGATGTGTGAGGCAGCATTTTAGCTCAAAGTGGCCACGACTAACAGCAGGAGCTACCACTCACAGCATAAACAGCGTGGGATTCTCCTTTGCTGCCCCTGTGTCTCCTCTGCTCACAGCCCCTCGCAGCCCCAGGTCTCACCCCTTGGGGTTAAGGTGATGTTCCTGCTGAGTTGCCTTGTGCTGGTTAGTGGGACTTTACATTTCCTGCACCAAGATTGTGTTTGAAGCTCAATTTCCGTGCTTGGCATCAGCCAGACACGTTGCCCTCAGTGGGAGAGGGATCAGTGTGGGTGACACCCCTCAGGTTGATCGCTCTCAACCTCCTTCCCTGCTCTGCCTTGGGGACGGGGTGGCTTTGGCAGCTGCCAGCAGGGACCTGCCGCAGGACCTGCATCCGTGGGATGGGTACCCAGGGCGGGGGGACAGGAAACAGAGGCCCTTGGAAGGCTGAAATTGAAAGGCAAGGAAAAGGAAGAAAGGGAAGCCAAAGTAGAAATTCAGATACTCTCTGGAGCTGGGGAAAGGAGTCAGTCTGTTACTCTGCCTTTACTCTGTCACTGTTAAGCTCTACTGACTGGATGAGTCCAATTAGTAATTATCAGTATATGCCAGCTGTTATTTCAGAACTGGCAACATCTGCATTTAGAGAACATCTGTTTTTTCTGTGAAGCGGCAAGTGCTATAGTTAACATATTGGTATTTAATGTTTTTTGGTTTGGTTTTTTTCTTTTAAATCTTCAACCTGTTCTGTAGTGCCATGCTAGCAGTACACATGAAAACGAAACTCAGCAGTTCAAAATTACTATAAATTAATGAACTTCTCCTTTCCACATTTGTCCCCAGCCTCAGAGCCCTGCCTTATGCCTCTTCATCGTACTCACTCAAAATAAACCAAATAGAAAATAAACCAAATAGAAGTTGCAACATCTTAGCATATTTCACATAAGGCTATTCCTGGCACATGCTGAAAAGCATCTATTTTAATGGGACTTGGGGGGGTGGGGGGGTGGATAAACTATTTAGCCAGTTTTTGGGAGGAGGTGCCTGTATCAATAGCAACTGAAGCTTCTCTCTACAAGAGAAAAAGAAGAAGAAACCTTCTGAGAGAGAGATGCTATTGAGCTGTTGAGGCTTTCAAATCTCAGGGCATGTTCTATTTTATTTATAGCTTTATTTTTCAATTACTATATTGTGTTTTTTTCAGTTGGGCTTCTTATCCTTTCTTCGAAGCAATGTGACCACATAGTAAACTGTTTTTGAGGAGTGTTTGCTGTTTGAGGTTACAAGATGAAACCACAGAGTTCCTTATCTTGTCTTTCTGCATCTGTTTTCACATGAGCTAGCAGAGCAAAAGAGCAAAGAAGTAACAACCGAAAACTCCTTTTTCTCCTCTCCCCACCCATGTTTTTGAAGCCACAGGAGAAGTCCCTGTAGGATCCAGCTGCTGGCTCTCTCTGGCTTTTTTTTGTCTCCAGACCAGGTAGGAACATACTTCCAAAGGGTGGGCAGTGAGGGAAAGCAGGAAAATGGAAAGTAGTCACCAGTCTGACATGGTTCCCCCTGAAACTTGTGTTTGTGCCTTAGGAAGCAGCTCTGGAAATAGCAATAAAGTTTGATTTGCTACCTTTCCTCCCCAAACTTTCAGCGTTCAGTATTTAATGGCTACTAAGTCTTGACAGAAAACATGTCTGGACATGAAAGCTGGTGGGAGTTTGCTCGGTACTTGGGATCCTGGGCAGCAGTGCAGGGGGTTTGTTGGGCTGTTCTCCTGAGGGTTCTTATCTGGTGTTGGGAGGGCAGCGAATGTCACTGCTGCCATCTGCAATAGCTTTAATCATTCTCAAGGGAAGACTTTTGGGTTGAACTCTGGTGACAAAATCTGCTCCTATATTTATAGTTTTAGGTTATAAGCTCGTTAGAGACTTCTAATAGGGATGAACTGGGCCACCTTTTCAGGCAGGGATGTGGGATACAGGGGACTGGAACATCTGGTCCCTGCGCTGTGCTGTGCTCTGCTGGTACCTAGAGACCTTTCCAACCCACTCAAGCTTCCACAAACCTTGAATTGCTTTCAAAGGCATGTTTTACATGTTCCAGTGATCACGCTGGATGTATCTCGACATGTTTATACACAAGTGTGCTGGTACAAATCACTGTGTAAGGCTATCTCATTGCAAGGGCTCAGCAAAGTCTGGCCAAGCTGGGATTGGTGCTTAAGAACAGCCATACCTGGACTGCTGTGGCTTTTTGACCTTGTGACCTTTCACTAAGAGGGAAATTATTTAAGAAAACATTATGAACAGCTTCTTAGATGTATGTCTTAAGTTATCATTATTTCCAAACTATTGCTCCATGTCACAACGAGGTGCCCAGCCATTTCAAGGATCCTTGGGCAGACAGCACAAAGCTGCCTCTTGTGCTCTCTTCCCGCATTATCACCACACTGAACCAGCCCTGTAGGAAAACAAAGTCTGCCACGGAGCACCTGGAGCACCTGGGATGCCAAGGAGGAGGAGGAGGCAGTGGAGGAGGCAGTGGAGAAAGCAGAGCACAGGAGCTCAAGCATGTTCTGGTGGAGACCAAGTCAACAGCTCACATCTGACTAGGTAGCCTCCTCTCCCTAAGCTCATGCCTGGATTTCAGAGACAACACAATTTTTCTAGCATGAAATTACCTCCTCAATCAACAGATTGATTTCTGAGCAAAAATATTTGTAGTATCAGACTCTGAGGGACATTCATTTTTTGTGCACAGCCTCCATCAAATCACATGGAAATTTTGCCTGAGAAACAGAATTAGTGTCATTATCTAGAGACCCAACTTGAAAAGACAGCACTAATAATGACATAGGTTTAGTGCAGTCTCTCGGAAACTCCAACTTTAATAAGGTGGCCAGGGGAGCTGTGTTTAGGCAAACATTTCCTGCTGGCAGAAGCCATTTCACAATCACTTGCCAAGATCTATGTAAGTCCAGGAAGCTTCATCCCAGTGGGTGATTTCTCACTGCTCAGCCCTTATCCCAAAGTCTAACCTGAACCCTGCTCCTCCTTCAGCTTCAGGCCATTGCTACTAACCTGCCACCTTCAAGAGCAGAGCAACAGCTTGCTTTTGTTTCTGTTGGTATATGCCACTGAAAGCTCTTTCCATCCTCTTCCTGCTCACTTCTTCCCAGGCTGAACCCTAAGTGACCCCAGAGGTTATATGCACAGGCCTGTATCTTTTATGTATTAGCATGGTTCTTATAGGCCTTTTCTAAATACCAAAGGTGAAAAGCACACACTGCATCTCAGGTTGGCTGCTACAGATTAATGAACCTCGTGGCTTTTACCCATAAACCCTTTTTCATAGAATGTTAGTGTGGTTGGGGTTGGAAGGGGCTTTTAAAGATCACCTCCTTCTAAACTCCCTGCCGTAGGCAGGGACACCTTTCACTAGATCAGGCTGCTCAGAGCTCCATCCAGCCTGGCCTTGAACACTTTCAGGGATGGGGCATCCACAGTTTCTCTGAGCAACCTGTGTCAGTGCCTCACCACCCTCAAAGAAGATAATTTCTTCCTAATACCTAAAATAAACCCACCCTCTTTCAGTTTGAAGCCTCCGCCCTTTGTCCTATCACTACCTTTCCTTGTGAAACATTCCTCTCCAACTTTCTCGTATCTTTCTTTTCCTGTGGGACCAGAAATCAATTCTCTTTCCAGTGCTTCTTTCCACATCACCATAGCATGTCATCTAACATCCTCTTCACTGGTAACTGCTCCCCATCCCATTCCATTCCATCCCATCCCCCCGGAGCTGGGCTCACAGCCCCAGGGTCCCATCCAAGCAGGGGTTTGTCACGCCCAGCCCCAAATGTGAGGGCAACTCAGGTTCTTGTTAACAGATCCCTTGGGGTGGATTAGAGTGAAAGGACATTGGATGATCAGTGTTTGTAAAGATATGTATATACGTAGGGTTTATTTTAGAACAATTTGGTTGCAAAGGAAAGCAGGCATGTAGCCGTTTTGCTTACTGTTATCTACAGCAATATGTCAACATGAAAACATAAAAATATCACTCAAAAATGTGCAAGGGAAAAGAAACAGAAAGAAACGGTAAGAGTAGAAACATATCATCACCCATGGATCTCACGGCAAGACTTGATTGTTGCCATTTAGTGTCCCTGGGTCAAAGTGATGATCACAGTCTTGATCTGTTCAGGGTGGGAAAAAAAGCCCGTCAAACACCAAGTCCGAAGGGTTCAAATACATTCGGACTCCAAGCACCTCACCTGGGCGTGAGTTTTCAGTCCTCGGGTGGAAAGCCTCAGAAATGGGTCTGGGGGCACTTTGGGGGTCTTTGATGGTTTGTGACACCTTCTGAGACATGACAGCTGCCTCTCACATCAGCGCAGTTGAGCCAGGAATGCCCCATCAGGAGGGATGAAAACCCTCAGGACCTTTCCCAGGAGAAGGTGTGGGGGGAGTTTTACAGCTGATTTATGTCAGGGAGGGCAGCTGGCATGATGAAAAGCACCATTCCACCTCACAGGATCAGCCTCTTATCGGCCTCAAAGCCCGTTTGTAGCCCACGGTGGTGATTGTTCAGCCCCTCTGGCTAATGCAGCCCGGAGGTTTGCCATCGCACACCCAAAAACTCACCTCCTCCCCCTCTGGGGGTGCAAAGCACCCTGCCGCCTCCACAAATGGGCCATTGTTTTGAGTCATTAACCATTAACATTTCAGTCTCTCGCAGGGCTGGCTGATTGCAGGACCTGATGCCTTCTCACCAGGCATGAGTGGTAACCTTCCCCCGTGGACACTGTTGACACACCACGTCACACCTGAAAGGCATCTTCTTCATAAGTACTTCATCTCCTACACTGAGTGGCTTCTCGCTTTCCCTTTTTTTTTTTTTTTTTTTTTAAGTGTGTTCCCCTGGTTCACCTGTTGCATGAAGGGAGGGATGACAGGCCTTGCAGGAGGCAGACCGAGCAGCCAGTGCTCGCTCTTCTCCCTGGCTGGCTGGGGACACAGCTGACACAGTTGCTTTTGCCAGTCCCAGGGGACATTTCCCCATCTAGCCCCATCCACATCTCTGCTGTGCCTCTCCAAGGGCACCAAAAATCCGGTGCCGGTCACAGGCCCACAAGCAGAGGTGAGCTCAGTGCTCTGGCCTTACCAGAGGTAGAAAGCATCCCTCCGTGTGCCCTCTTTGCCTTGACCCATTTCACTCCCTTTCTCTGCTTTACTTCCTGTGACAAATTTGCTGTGCCGGGTCTGTGGAAAGCAGCTGGAAGAGTTTCATGCCGGCACTGTTTTTCTCCTTTATACCGCACAGCAGGCTTGGATCCATTCAAATCTCCCTTTCTTTGCTTTATTTTTTTTCATCTTTTCAGTGCAGCTTCCTACAATTTCAGCTTTTTGGCTGACTCAAGGCTTGAAATCTGTCTTTCCTCTACCCTGAGTTTCCTCCTGCAGTAACCCTTCATGTGCCATGGCCTTGCTTTCCACAGGCATGTGGAGGTCTGATATGAATACCAGAGTGGAAAGCTGCTGACACCCGACAGAGCCACATATAAGGACTGCCACGGTGAAGAGTTTTCAGGACACTCTGCGAGCTGGGCTGGCTCCGTCCTGCAGACAGGTACGGCAGGTAGATGCCCAGCATCTTAGCACTCAGGAGGACTGCAGGCTCAGGCAGGCCCTCAGGGACAGGCAGGAAACAGAGCCATTCCAAAACCCCACTGCCACATCTCCTGACGACACAGCTGTGCCTCGGGCTTGGACACTCCCAGTTCTGATGGCACATTTCTGGCCACCTCATGTCTTCTGAGGGCTTGCCACAGCCTGATGCAGGAAGGCCAGCAGTCAGCTGCTCTTCCATTTGGCAGATGCCTGTGCAGCTGGGAGCCTGTGGTGGACACCAGTGGGATGTCCCAGCACCAGCCAGCCATGCTGCTGGCAGCTGCAAGCTCAGCTGTCGCTCTACGGTTGGACTAGATGAGCTTTACCAACCCAAATGATCCTACAATGCAGTGAAGGTTTCACATTATTGGGTAACAGTTAAAGCAGGGCAGGATGAGTTATCAGAGGGGAATAGGAACCCTCACTGGGCTTATACCAACCTACCTAACTGCAAGGACCTGCAACAGAAAAGGACATTTGTCCTTTGGACATTTGCTTTGTCCTGATTTAAACCATGTTAGTAAGCCAGCCTGAAGCTGGTCTAACCTCCCTCTGCTCTCACCGGGAAGCATTTTGTGTGTCTATTTATTTCTGGATGCTATAATATGATTCTGTTTGATGCTGGACTAATAATAATAATAATAATAATAATAATAATAATGGCTATTGTTATATGTTTACACATAGAGTGTGACACTGGCACCCTGTTCCCAAATAGCTGGAGTCAGACATGGAGCTCAGCACACTGTTTCCTGGAACAGATCCCCAAGTACCACAGATAACTGTCTCAAGTTAATGCTCCAGATTGGGCAGCTCTTTAGGGTTTTATTTTTAAGAAATGTATTTGCCAAGCATAGGCATATTTGCTGATCTGGAATTTTCCTTGGACATTAAACGAGCCAATGGCAACAACGCAGGAGTCATCCTTGTCATATGGGTCAACCACATCTCTCTTTTTAAACAAGTCAGGCATTTCCAGCCTCACAGCCCTGCCAGCTCCATGCACACATCCCAGCAGCGAGTGCAGGGCAGACTCAATGCCTGGCAAACCCAGCCTGGTCAAAAGCAAATGACAAAGGAAAATACCCTTACCAAAAAAAGGTTATTTTCTCTTAAGAAATGCTCTTTCCTGCTTTTTATCTCTGGTTTAAGGTTTTTTCATATGATTTCATGGCATTTCATCAGTCCTGCATATTATATGGGAAAACCTTATTTTTTTTTATTCTGTTTCATTTAAAAACTATTAAAACCATCTGCCACTTAGTAAACACTAACATACTTTCTTTTCTAGATCAAAGTGTCTCCTGTCTGTGTTGTAATGGAAGTTTGACGTTATTTTTTTTACAAGACAGGCAGGAGACACTTTGATCAGGTGCCAAACTGTTTCACTACAACAAACAGGCAACACTCTGAGCTAGAAATGATAAGATGTTATTATGCGCCGTGATGATTTCATGACATGTCAGCCATGATGTTAAAAAACCCTACACAACATATAACTTTAAAAATATCACTGTGAAATTCCAGATTTTTTTTTAAATGAACAACCTATGAATTGAAAGCATTCCTATTATATTTTTCGCCTACAGATTTATGACCTTTTTGTAGCATAATTGGCCACTTTTTTGATTTATTTTAATTTGATCACTATCTCCTGTCAAAAACATTTAATTGAAAAAATTCTGGTGGATTCAACTTAAAAAGCATTTTTAAAAAGCCTATTTATAGACGGAATATTATTGTCCCTGTCAGAGAACAAAGAAATCACCTGCTAGCTCTTTTGTCATTTCTAAATAAGTTAATTGCTTCAGGGTTATTTCATCCATATTTCTCAAATGCACTGCTCCGACCAGCCCCCCATACATGTTTGCCTTTTGTCCTGGGATGCAGGATATGAGAGCCCATGGCTTTCCAATAACATAAATACTGCAGCTACACAGTGTGGAAAAAACAAACAAGCAAACAAAACCATGCACATTGTAATTTCTATCTTAATTTGCATTCTGAAGAGAAGATGAGCTCTTCCATAGTCACCTATGCCAAGCACATGGACACCGCAGACAGGCTGGGTGTGAGTGTGCAGCCCCTGACCACGGGAGCTGCAGGTGGAGCAGGTAAAGTCAACCAGCCTCTCATCCTCTCCCTAAAGGTTTTCAAAGCAGGTTTTCTCCTGCTTTGTCAGCAGCAGTTATTCCAGCTTTCCATGTGGACAGTCACAGCTGAGGAAGGGTTGGTTATCTCTGATGGACACGGCAGCTGGAGGAGGTGTCTGCAACCCGGGATAACTGGTAGCAGAAGCAAAGCAGCATGCACAATGTCTTGCCAGTGGGAAAAGACGGGCACTCCTCCTCATCTGCAATTTGCAAATTATTTTACCCCAAATGAGGTGAGAAACTTCATGGGCCAAGACAAAAGTTGCATCAAAGAAAAGTCTGATTGGGTATTAGGAAAAAAAAAACCAAAAAACATTGAAAGAGGTTTCCCAGAAGGGGTGAATTTTTTGTCCTTGGAGGTTTCCAAACTCAGGTGGATACATCCTGAGTGATCTGCCCTCATGCTGAGATTAGCCCTGCTCTGAGTGAGAAGTTGGAGCACATGACCTCCCCAGGTCCCTTAAAGGTTCAGTCATTCTACATCTATGCTGTTTTGTCCTTGCAATCATGTGATGAATCCCAGGCCAGTAGATAACAAGTCTCAGGTTTTCCCAAGCGTGATCTTGTATCCTCACCCACAGCAGCAATGGCATCTGCTGTGCTGGTGATCCCAGTCATCAACTCCCATTCCAGGCACGTGCCATCGGAGGCACAGCACCCAACCCTGCTAGGAAAAAGTCTTTGGCTTCTCAAATAACTGCATTTCAAGCATGCATTTGAACCAGTCTGGGGTTGAAGGACTCGTATCACACCATCCAGGGTCAGGCAGAGACCCAAGGCAGCACCAGTCCAGGGACACCGCGAGTTGTTTGTCCAACACAACCACATTCTGGTGCGGCATCAGCACACGGAGCATGTCTGAGCACAGCCCAGGCTGCTGCACACCGGGGTTCTGTGTCAGTATGTGCAGCACAAACAGCACCAAGCACAGATCACTTCATGTTTGGTTCTGCTTTCATTCCCTGATACTTTGGGTCAGCAGGTGTCACAGCCTGGAAAATGACTTTCCAGCATCAGTGGAACAGAGGCTGCTCAAGAAACAGTTAAGCCTTAGATCAGCCTCTCATCTTTTAAAAGCAAGTTGTTCAAAACCAAAAGCAATAGGATTGTGTACATTTGTCATTTTAACCCAGCAGTAAGTATTGTAATGTGCAATAAATCATTATTCACAGAATATGCTGATTTGGAAGGGACCTCCAGGGATCATTGAGTCCAACTCCTGGCCCTGCACAGCACCATCCCTGACAGAACCCAGGACATCCCTCTGGGTGCTCTGGATGGCTCAAAATCCTGGCAGGGGCTCGGAGACCCTGGAAGCCAAAGACACTTGGCAATTCTATCTCAACCCATGGAGCAAATTACCAACTTTATATGAAGAATTGCAAGTCACAAAAGTTTAAGTAGCATAATAGTAGTAGTTATAGGGTGAAAAGAAAAATTTTGGGGGTTTTACTATAGGGGTCTAGGAGGCAAGATGGAGGGGTTTGGGCATTGTCCTGTTCTTCCTTCTTCTTCCTAGCCTCCATCTTCTTGGTGATGGTGGCACTGTGGGATTGGTGTAAAGTAGAAAGTCACTGTCTAACATAGGTGATAGGTATGGAACATAACTGTAAGTATCGAATACGTAGGTTATAGTATAAAAGACAATGCTGGCCCTGTGGGAGGGCAGTGTGTCTCGGACTGACCTGCTGAACAGAGCTGAACAGACCTCGGCAGGCCAGACAGAAAACGTTTTAGATAATAAATAATAAACAACCTTGAGAACATGAGCCAAAGACTTCTGACTCCTTCTTCAACAGCTGGGTTGGGGAAAAGAGACTTTAAATACATCTCAGGGTCATCTTGACCAGAGGAGATCCTGAGACATCCCCAAGAACCACACCATGTGCCTGACAGCATTGTCCAAATGCTTCTTGGTCTCTTTCAGGCTGGTGATGTGACCACTTCCCTGCGGAGCTGTTCCAGTGCCCAACCATCCTCTGGGTGAAGAACCTTTTCCTGATATCCAACCTGAACCTCCCCTGACACAGCTCCAGGCTATTCCCTCAGATCCTGTCACCGGTCACCACAGAGCACAGATCAGTGCCTGCCCCTGCTCTTCCCCTCACAAGGAACTTGAAGACTGCAAGGTCTCATCCCCTCAGTCTCCTACACGAAGAACAGACCAAGAGATTTCAGCCGCTCTCATATGGCTTCCCCTCCAGGCCCTTAAATCCAGGGCCTGGGAGGCTAGAGGTTTGGGTTGGGCATTGCCAACCAACCAGAAGCAATGCTATTATTCTATGATTCCAGTTTTTCAAACAACTCTCCTGTCCTTTGCTGTGCTCCTGATGAAG
Organism: Pyrgilauda ruficollis; assembly: GCF_017590135.1. Lineage (NCBI taxonomy): Eukaryota > Metazoa > Chordata > Aves > Passeriformes > Passeridae > Pyrgilauda > Pyrgilauda ruficollis. Next base: position 4,895,551 of record NW_024519207.1, on the reverse strand, counting down.
TTCTGATGCAGTAGACTGGAGATGGGACCATTACTGCCACTGGTTATTTTTGCTGGAAATGGCTGTTGCTGTTTTTCATTCTCATTAACTTAGCCAGCAGTTTCTGGGAAACAGAAAAGTCAGTACTCTCTGCTGACCCTTCAAAACACAACCTAAGCTTTAGGAAACCTGTTGTTGGAGAGTTCTGGATCCACAGACCTGCTCCCACTGTTGGGGCCACTGAGAAAGCACCGCTGGCTGTAGGGTGGCCGTGCCCCTGGGCACTGAAGGGCATTAGCCCTGGTGCCTGGGCACAGTCTGCAAGAGCCCCAGGGAAGCAAGCTTCTGCAAAGCAGCTGGTGCCAAACACTGCCCAGGCTTGCAGAGCTATAATACAATAATAAAATCCCTCCAGATTCTTTTGGGGTGAGTGAATGAAGACCGCTGCCTCTGAACTAAATGCTACTTTTAAGAGGCTCAGTGGAGCTGGAGCATTCTATAACCCCAGTCTGAACACTGAAATCCTCACCCATCTGCACAGCTGAAAGAGAGCAGCCCCTTGCCTTCCCCATTTTTGTAAACAAGGCTGCAACCTTTATTCCTGCCTTGAGGAACAGATTGAATTGCTTTTGATGATGCAGAACAATGTCATCCTTTATTCCCTCTTCAAAAGCAATTAGTATTTCAGCTTGATTATTTGCAGATAATATGAGTCACCAGATAAAACACACTGAATACAAAATGCTCCTTGGGAGGGAAAGAGATAAATGGTATTTAAGGTTAAAAATTCAGCATATGCTTAAATATCACAAAACTGTCACACATCAAGGAAAAAAATTCAGTCCTACTTCATGAAACAGAAAGATTGGCCCTGTGTTTGTTCAACCCCAAACCCTTAATTAATTTGTTGCAGGATCAGGGCACCATGACACCAAAGGCAGATTGTGTCACTGTCACAGCACAAGAACAAATTTGGTTCAACACGATTTCAGAGTTGTCAAACTATCCAAAATTTCAGGTGAAATATGTAATTTAATCTTAAAAAACAATTTCGGAATATTTTTTTTCTGTTATTTCTTTTCTGATTTCTAGCTTGGTGTATTGCAGCTCGTTGATATTTTCAGCTCTTTTACCCAGAAACCCAAGGCTAGAAGCTGACTCATTCTTAATAGAAGGTACAAATCTCACAGGAGCAGCGTAATTTCAGGAACTCACATTTTAATGGGAACATCAAATCTATCTGGCATTATGATAAGGTCATCAGAAATTAGCAATACTGAAGGTTTCTCCTGGGTTTGCTTCTAACATAGATGATAGCTGATAAATCCTTTCTCCGTACTGATGTTGCCAAGTAGCTTCATTGGCAAACTTTGAAGTATATATAGAAATGGAGTTTTGTGAAAATTTAGACCAAAAATAAAGTTTGCTTTTCTCTTTTTCTGAAAAGAAAATTAATGTCTGAGAGTTTTCATATGCAACATCTCAAAAGGGTGTATGTGTTTTCATTTCAACCTTTCCCTAGATTAGAAATGAAATTCCCTAGATTCCATGGCTGGAACAGCCATGAACTGCCAGGCTTTGCTGGAAGGATTCTTCCTTCCCCCTGGGATGTACATCACTGCATGCAAAACTGCTGTGGCCTTCTACAGAGTGTTTCACATTTATTTACATTAGATTTTAAGCATTGATACAAGAATTTTTTCCTCTCTAAATTACTAACAACTGATACCTGTACTTTCCCATCCCCAGAAGGAAAATTTTTTAAATAAAGGGGTGCTTGCCACTGAAGCAGTATGGTGAAATGTAAAACGAATTGTGGTACAAGTTAATTTTACCTCCAGATTGCCTATGAATAGCCATGCTGAGACAAAATTAGAAAATCCATGGAAAGTGGAAGTGTTTTCCTCCGGGCTATAGGGTGCAGAGGGGCAGCCCTCTCCTTGCCCTACATGCCTCACCAGGGACATAGCCCCCACAAGGAGCTCCTCGAGGGAAGGGTGGGTGGGCAGTGGCCAGCTGAAAGCTCCTGTATCACCTGTCTTACAGGCCTTCCACCTCCTGGTCCCGCAGGCTCAGTATGCATGGCCTGGGGGGTCTAGGCACACGCATGTGCTCTGCCAAAACCCAGATTGTCCAGGAGCAAGTTAAAACACTGCAGGCTTTGAGGATGCTCCAGTAGAAAAGCAGCCCCAAACCTCCTCACTGTCAACTCTTTAAAACAGAAAGGGACCCCTGCTAGACTAATTCCTTCCCCTGTAAGATTTCACTTGATTTATTACAAGCAAATTAAGAGCAGCAATATTGTGAAAGGCAGATGGAGAAAGCCCACGGCTGCAGGCTTCTCAGCAAGGCTTTGCTAAGCCCTGTACTCAGGGGCACAGACAGGTACAGTGCTCCAACCCATCTGCTACACTCAGCTGCGTTATTCTGATCCCCATTCGGTTTTCTCCCATCCCAGGTAAGTATTTGGTTTTCCCCTCTGTCAACTGGGGGCCACTTCTTCCTGAAGACAGAGCAGCTTGCAGTGAGCTGCAAACCAAATCCACTCTTCAGATCTGGGGTTTTCATCAACTATATCTTCTGGCTTCTTTCACTTGTGATTTTGCAAGTCTTTATAATCAGTTCTTACAAATGCTTTAAGCAAGACCACTGAAGCACTTTGCAACATCCTTCGGGAGCATTTATAAACAAGGTTGTGGTTCATGTCAGGGACCAGCCTAACATCACTTAGAGACAAACATTTACCTCTAGGGTCATGGAAATATTTCCAAATAACTGTTCCTTACAGGGGTTCAGTGCTGTGGCCTGTCCAGATGTTTGGTGCTCACCTCAGTCACCTCATAGGGTCAGTGCAAGCAGGAATGGTGGCCCTGGAGTAGCTGGCACCAGGGAAAATGCCACTTACAGCACCAGAGACTGAATTAAGTCAGCAAAAAAGCCCAGCTTCTTTTAGTATGGACATTCCTATAAATTCATCATGCTTTCATGTCTATGCAAAAGATGCAATAAGTTACCCCTGGAGCACCTTTGGAACTCCTTAACATCTTACCTCCCGTGGCAGAAAGATTCTACTCTGCAAAGTAGAGAAGTAACCACTTTCAGTACATTATAAAGCAGGTTTCACAGCTCCTCAGTGGTGCCAAGTTTCCAGCTTCTCTCGGGCTATGCAAGGAAGAGAAAATGAGCTCCCACAGGCCGCCTGTGAGGAATGGATCCTCATTTCAAGCACCTGTAAGCGGGGTGGCAGGGCAGGAGGGGGATGAAGCGCAAAGCAGGGCAGGCTGCAGCCCCAGGTGAGCCCACGGAGGGCACTCTGTTCTGGCAGCGGCCGGTTTCACAGAGATCATGAGTTTAAGCACAGATCTAATTGAATTGCAGATGTCTTTTCTGATGGCTATCTGCTAGCAAAGCTTCAATTAAAGCAGGAGCAAAGGCAGAACGGGGAGGTTCTCGGTAATAAAACTAATGGAAGGAAGAGTGGCCATTTACAGCAGCCTCCACAGAGAGCATAATGCAGGTAGTTTCTTTTAGCAAGATTTTTTTTTGTTTTTGGGGTATGGAGTGAGAGATCTGAAACCTCAACATAAATACCCAGCTTCCAAATCCTAGAGATACTGAGTGTATGGTGGACTGGAAAGCAGCTAACAGTAATTTAAATAATACACAAATAAACTCATCTCCATTGCTTCCAGTACTCCCTGATGAACAACTTCATCTGCTTTCCATTCTGAAGGCCATTGAGGTTTGTTCTTGACTTTGGTTTTAAAGGCTGAAAGGTTTTATTCACTCCCCTTTTGTTGCTTCCAAGATTAAGGTGGATTTGCCCTGAGCTTGCACTTGCCAGATCAGAACCTCTCATCATTTTACAGTGCCTTTAGAGCTCCAAAGAGGGAGAACTTTAACAGAGCTCTCAGTGCACCCAAACTACAAGACTGTAAATTGGAGCATTATGACTTTTCTTTTTTTTTTTTTTTTTTTTTTTTTTTGCCTGTAGCTACTTTCTCATGGTGGCTTGAGCTGCATCCCGTGTGTACCACATACACATCACTGAAAAGCCACCCCCACCCAACGCAGCTGAAGAATCAAAATTAAGCTTCAAGATGGCCTGAGAACCTGGTTTAGCTCAGGAATAAGGTTTTTGAGAACTGTTTTCCCTTTCCTCAGCCGATTGTTACGCTGTACCCAAATTCCTGTTGTGCAACAGTTTGGAGGCCTCTTGGCCATGTCCTACCCAAACCCTCTTGCTTCTTGGCGCAGCACAACTCTCCTGGGGGCATCTCAATGGACAATCACCCCCTGGGATTCAGTTTCAAGGAAAATAATCAGAGTTTGGCTCATTTTCTCTTTTGAACTGCTGCCCTTTTCCGATGTATTTACAATGTAAGGAAGTCAGTTTATTCATGGTTTGGCTTTTAACTTTGTTGTTGAGCTTGGCTTTGCTCCTGTTGGAAATTGGACCCCAGTTGAGGAGGGCAGTTGCCAGTGTCTGCTGGAAGCTCCTTGCCTGGGATTCTCAAGCAGGCCGTTTGTTGACCTAGCTCAGCACATACTAAATAAATGCAGTCAGAAGAGTCTGCTTACTCATCGCAGGAAAAGGACTGGCCCAGTGGCAGGAGTTTTTCAGAATATCCCCAAACATTTCAAATGCCTAAGTTCACTCCAGACTTCTCAGGAGGTCCCTCCAGCAACCATTCTCGGTTTAATTTCAAACATCTGAAGTAAACACTGAACAGCAAAGGTTGGAATTGGTTGATTTCCTTGAATTTCTAACTTATTTTAGGTTTACTCCAGCAGAAAATTCACCAGGAAGTTAAAAAACATAATCCTAAAGAGAGAGGAGAAAAGTGACAAATAATGCATCATCTGTAAGATGTGACCTGTTACTAACATGCTCAGGATGCTTATCGGGAGGTTTTTCAAATGGCACGTATTAAATAAACAAGTATGCCTTCAGCCAGCAAGCTGCTATTTCTCCCTGCAAGGAATAAACAATACTTAAAATTTGTATTCTTTGTATTGAGATTTGTAGCTACAAAAAATCATGGGTGGTAATTCCCAAATAGCCTTATGGAGTTCTTTCTGCAGCTGAACCACAGGCAGCTGCCTCCCAGGCATTGATTTATGCCGTAAGAATTAGGGAGAGGCATCTCTAAGGCACTGCATTTACTCCCCTCTGCTGAGAGGTTTTGTCTGGGTGCTCTCTGGACAGTTTCCAGGCATGCGATTGAAGAGTATTTCTCTTTCCTTCCACAACAGTCACTTGCTCACTCCCCCTGACCGGGATGGGGGAGAGATTTGGAGAAGTGAGAAGGCTTATGGGTTGATATCAAGACTGTTTAACAGGCAAAGCAAAAGCCATGCACACAAGCAAAGCCCAACAGGAAACCCATTCATCACCTCCCATGGGCAGGCAGGTGTTCAGCCATCCCCACGAAAGCAGGGCTCACATGTAATGGTGACTTGGGAAGACAAACCCCATAATTCCAAACATTCCTTCTTCTTCCCCCAGCTTTATATGCTGAACATGATGCCATATGGTCTGGGATATCCCTTTGGGGTCAGCTGTCCCAGCTGTGTCCCCTCCCAGCGCTCTCACTGGTGGGGTGAGAGGCAGAAAGGGCCCTGACTGCATCAGCCCTGCTCAGCTGTAACAAACACATCCCTGTGTTACCAACACTCTTCTCTGCACAAAACCAAACTGTAGCCCCACACTAGCTCCTATGATGAATCCTAGCTCTATCCCAGCCCAAACCAGCATATTCTCCGTTCCTGATTCCATACCATTTGCATCGTGCTCAAGTTCCACACTATCCAGTACATCCTCATTACCCACCACCACTGTCACCATCCTTTGATATAATCAAACACAGGTTCACCCGTGTGAAATGTCTGTCAAGCATCCACAAACATCCACAAACTGTCCTTTTAGTTCATTTAGTCCATGACTTTGGTCAGGACAGGAGATGTGGTGTGCTGTGTGGAGTTACTGGACACCAAAGGCAGGTCATGTCAGGTCACTGCTGCACTTGCACTGCTTCCTGTAAGGCTTGTCCTCCACTGGTTTGGGTAATTCCTGCTGCAGTAATTCCTACAACACGCAAGCCAAATTCCACATTACAACAATTTCAAGATGTTTCCATTACAATCTCCACCTCTGGTTCATTTGGAGCAGACCATGGGGTATAAAATTGCAGTTAACTCTTCTGCTTGCCCTGCTCTGGCTTGGACTTTTCCACGGTCCTGTAGGAGTGTGCCTGCTCCAAGTGAAGCCTTATCTACTAACCACAGACTCTTCAGGGGTCTACCTGCTGTGGCATGGACTTACCCACAGCCACAGTTGCTTTGAGGTAGACCAGTTTTAGCATGGTCTTTTCCATGGGCCACAATGCCTTCAGAGATGTTCCTGCTCCAGCATGGCCTCACCCACAGGCAGTCCCTTGGAAAGTAAACCTGCTCCAGTATGGCTTTACCTATGACTGTAGCTCCTCCAGGGCTGTATTTGCTCTCTCCTGGGCTTATCCACAGCCACACACTTTGGGGTAGTCTTGCATGACCTCAAGCACAGCCACCGATGTTTCAAGGTGTGCCTTCTCCAGCAACCATTCTCATGGACTTACCCTTGGGCCACAATTCCTTCGGAGGTCCAGCTGCTGTGGCACAGACATGACCATGGCCACAGATGCTGTGAGATGTACCTGCTCTGGCATGGCTTATCCAGGGCCACAGATGCCTCAGGGTGTCCAGCTCCCACATGGACTCACCCACAGATCACAGGCCCTTCCACTCAAGTTCACGCTGGAGTTCCAGCCTGCCCAGCAGTGCAGCACAGCAGCAGCAGCAGCTCTGGCTATCTGCCAGCCCGACACATTGCCATGGCTGTTATCGAAATGTTCCCAGGCACCGCACAGTAAGGTGATAAGCAGCACAGCAGTGCAGTGAGCAGCCACTAATGAGCACTAGACTCAGGCAAGCAAGCCCTGTGACAAACAGGAGCCTGTCAATTAATAGCAAAACAGCAATAATAGTGATAGAATTGATCCAGCACATTCCAGTCACATCTGGTGGTACTTCGAGCCCCACAGCAGGCAGCAGAAAGGACTGTTGTGGTTTAACCTGGCAGCTGCTAAGTGCCACAACAGCCACTTGCTCTTATTTCTCTTTCCTTCCACAACAGTCACTTCCTTACTCGCCCACAGTGGGATAGGGGAGAGAATCAGAAAAGTGAGAAAACTCGTGTGTTAAGATAAAGGCAGTTTAACAGAGAGGCAACAGGGAATCCATTCACCACTCCCCATGGGCAGGCAGGTGTTCAGCCATCTCCAGGAAAGCAGGGTTCCACCACATGTAACAGTGATTTGGGAAGACAAACACCATCATTCTGAACTTCCTCCCCTTCTTCCCCCAGCTCTATACACTGCACACAACACCATATATTATAGGACACCCCCATGGTCAGTTGGGGTCAGCTGTCCAGGCTGTGTCCCCTCCCAGCGCCTTGTGCACCCCCAGCCCTCTCTCTGGTGGGGTGGGAGGCAGAAGAGGCCGTGACTCAGTGTCAGCCCTGCCCAGCTGTAACAAACACATCCCCGAGTTATCTGTTTTGGTCACAAATCCAACCCATGACCCCGTAGCCAGATACTCTGAGGAAAAGTAGCTCTACCCCAGCTACAGCCAGCACTTTCAAGTGTTTATGGAGATCCCAGAATCTGAACCACCTAGACTTGCCTCAGAATTATTTGCCAAAAAAGTTTTGGATTAAAAAAAAAAAAGCCATAAGAAGAAAAAAGACCAGCAACCTGGTTTCGGTGATAATTTGCTTTGATCAGTTTATGATATTGCTGTAAAAAATAAAGCCACTGTGCAGCTAATTGACAGCAAGAAATTAAATGACAACCAGCTTGGATACAGCCTGAAGAGTTACTGAAGCAGAAAATAAAAAGCTTGACATAAAAAAGATAAGTTACATTTCATATGACTCTCAATGTGGGTGAAAACATGAGCATCTCAGAGTCTGTAAAAAGAAGAATTTTGATGGAAAAAGACAACACTCTTGACCACTGATAACATTTGATTTAAAGTTCTCTGAAAAATTATTTGTTCTAGAACAAAAGGAAAAATCAAAACAATTCATTCCAGAAGTATTACAACATAACTGACAAACATCTACTCTTTGTCTGGGTTTCAAGCACAATTTTAGTCAATTTGAACCCGTTTCATGAAGAGACTGCAGCTTTGACAGAGCTATTGCTAAAATCATCTTGGCAACAAAATATTGCTTGGCCTCATGTTAGTAATTAATAAACAGCTCCAAGAACCAGCTCCAGTTTAGAACTACTCAGTACATAAATAATCAGATTTGCCAGCATTGATTTGCCACTGTTTAGTACAGTGTACTAAAATTAAGGTATTACCTAACCAAAATCCTGAAGGCTTCCAAATCATTTATTAAAAATAACAGTTCCTTGAATTTAGAATACGATGATGCTGTTCTTCAAATAAATAAACCCAGAGGTCCATTTCATTAAAAAAAAATTTTAAAAAATTGCACATTTTGATAGCTGAAGCGAGTGAAAAAGCTGATCTGTGTAAGAGTATAAAAAAGTCAATTTTCACAATGCTACAGCCTGGAAGCACTGAAGAGACAGTCAGAATATAAAGGCAACTGCAGACAATTAAGCCCTTTAAAAAGCACCAAAATTAGCATTCCTTTTGTCGGATCCAAATAATTCAAATGTTGTTCTGCCACAAAGGCCATCAACAAATTCTAATTTTAGCTTAATCCATTAGAAAGAAAAACCCTGCATTTCTCAGTGGTGTTTCCTCATTAAGAGCACTCCCAAACTGTACACTGAAATCTCAAGAACACAAGCTATGAATTCAAGTTCACACTCCCATGAAGACACACAAGCACTTTAATATGGCAATCCCAATAAAGGCAATTCAACTACTTGTGATTCAGCTAAGCAGTGCCTTAACTGCTACAGGGTGAGTATCCACCAAAAGCAAAAATTTAGCCATGAATTACACAAGTGACCTGTCCTACCTTGAACCTTCAGCTGTATCATTTCCTCTGCTACACTTGATTACTCTCAGTAACAAGAAGCTCCACAAAAATAGTATCCCCTGATTTTCATTACAAGTAAGCAGTCACACGACCCTATAAAAAACCCTTTGTAAATAACCCTCATATTTTAAGTCAAATTAGTTTCTTTTCCACTGCTGTAAAATTGCAAATTCCTTTGCTCCCCGGGTTGCAGTGTATCGATCACACCTTCACTATTCATTCACCTAGAAATTCATAAGCTCAGATTCAGTTTGAATCAGTATTACTAAAGAAGCATTTTTCCAAACTTACACGCACAAAACTGGAAACTATTCTCAACATTTTTCAGAAGGCACCATTAATACTGTGATACAGGCTGACCTGCTGGGATAGCTGCAGTGCTCACTGCCCTTGACAGCCCGAGTTAAGGGTGGGAACTGTGCCAGCATGGGATGACCAGCGCACAGGCAAGGGCAGTTTGCCACTAGGAAACATTTTATATATTGTTATATACAACACATATCTGTGGCCCTACAGCCCTGACCATATAGGACCTGACCATATAGTTTTTGCTTAGTCAGGTGCCCTACTCCCTCCTCCTCCTCCATTTAACTTCAGTATCTGCCTCTTTTCAAGAGCTGACCCCACCACCCATGTAAAACTGCATTGCAACATCTCAGAAGTGGCTGTGGTTAACACCAGTACAATATACAAACAGTGATTTATCAACATTGTATGCTTTATTGAAAGTTGACAAGTGCAACAGTTAAATACATTGACGTGTTACAACTGTAGAGAACATGCACAAAAACATATGCATACTACTATACAGATCATATGCAAAAAATCCATACTGGGAAATCCGATTTTTTTTCTTTAATTCTTTCCTATTAGGGCTTGATAATTTTTGGAGTGGTTTTCCCCATCTTGAACCAAACTACAATGCACAATGATTTACTTCAAGATAATCAGCAGCCAGGGAACTTCAGAAGTTACACAAACAGCATTAATTTGCCAAATTCTGAACAGTTGCGTAGGTGCATTCTTATTTATGTAGCATAAAAAAAAACTTTTCAAACTTCTTCAGATCAGCCAATGAAACAACTAAACTTCAATCTGTACAACCTAAATAGTTACAGTTTTCTATTTTACAAAGTAATTACACTAAATACACAAATATACAGTAGGCAAATAACCTTCATGGTAATTATCCTATGACCCAACAACTGTATTGTCACCTACCTGTTTTCTATATATAATACAGCTTTATGCACCTGTCCACTGGTTCAGAAAACGGTGCAAATATTTGCACTTAAGGTTTCAGGTGACAATTAAGTGTTAAACACTGAGATTACCTTTTGCCCTCTTCCTCTTAGATCCTATGGACCAGTCCACACTTTGGAACCCCAATGCACTACAGGGGGTTGAGCCATCACTTTTTACTCCAGTCCATTTCTTCACGTTTCCAAGTTTGAAAAGCACTTGTATCAGCTGTAGCACTGGATGAGTGGAAGATGTAAAAACAAACCAATAAAATTCAGGCATGCAGCTTCGTTTCTCAGCCATTTGCAGAAGCTGCTCGAGTCCCCAGTGTACTTGTGCTAATTCTCTGGAAGAAGTTTATTTTATTCAACCAACCTAAGGACATAGACTCCTTCAAGCCAAAGGGGTAAGGGAGGTAAGAGAGAGACAGATGAGCGTGTAATACAAGGGGGAGAAGCCTCTCCTGATGTGTGCAAGGCATGGAGTCCTCAGTCTGGGTTGCAATTTGCATTGAAATGGTTGAAGGGCGGCTGTGGCGGATTCCCGCTAGTCCTCCTCGCTCTGGACAGTCCAGAAGCCAGCAATCATGATGGCAACGACATCCTGAGCTATGCTGAAGGCCCTGAGCCCTGTGATGCTGGCTGAGCAGGCTGCTGTGCTGTCCCTTGTGACTGGGAAGAGGAAGGTGGAGAACCAGTCTGCAGCTGTGCTTGGAACTGGGCAAGCTGCTCTGGGCTGGCAAGTGTTTTTAGCAGAGTGTTTTCTTGCTCCAGCTGCGAGTTCTTCTCTATCAGCTCTTTGATTTGCTCTTTGAGGACCTCCACTTCCTCCCTTACTGCATACATCAAGTGACTCTTTACCAGATCCTGGAAGGCAGAAGAGTGCGTGCGTTAGGAAAGCAGCATCCCGGCCCGGGCTGCCAGCCTGCCCGGCGGGAGCGCGGCAGAGCCCGCTATGCAGAGCGGGCCCCGGCCCCGGGCAGCGCTGTCCCGGGCCGGGCCGGGCCGGGCCGTCACCGCCGGCACTCACGTGCGGCCCGGCCTGCACAGCGGCCCCGCCCCCGCCCAGGCCCCGCCCCCGCGCGCGCCGGCTGCAGCCAGTTCTGGGCGCAGGTTGCCGCATTTCCCTCCCTCCCGCCGTCCGCGCGCGGCCGCGGGTGACGTCAGAGCGCAGCGCGGCCAATGGGCGACCGAGTTATTTATAGCCGGGAGTTAAAGGCTCGGAGTTTGCCTAGCAACAGCCGGAGAGGCTCCCGGGAGAGCGGCTCCAGGCACCGCTCCAGTAACAAAGGGCGGCCGGGCCCCCGGCTCCGCGCCGGGCGGGGGCCGGGGCAGCGGCCGCGGCGGCCCCCGAGGTGCAGCCGCCGGCTCCGGGCAGCGCAGCGCCCGAGCCGCCCGCGGGGAGAAGGGCGCAGCGGCGGGGGATGCCCCGGCTGCAGCCCGCGGGAGATGCGCTCGCCTGCGCTGTATGGGGGGGGCGGGGGGAAAGTTAAAAAGGCAAAATGAAAAGTACCCCAAAATGCCCTCTCTTTGGGACTGTAAAACCCCACAAATACGCTCCGCTTTCTGCCCAGCAGCGCCCCTCCGCCGCCGCACGGAGCCGGGATCAATCGTTTGGGGAGGCAGTAGCCAAGAGCAATGCCGTCATTCCCTCCCCGGCATCAATACACAAACGTGCGCATTCCTCCCCGCGGGAAGACTTTGATCAATTAAAAATAACAAAAAAAGGTCCCGAAGCCGACACCGTGCCTCCCCTTCCGTCCCCGGCTCCGCTACCGAAACGCGTCCCAGCACGGGTATCGCCGCTGTATCCCCATATTGTTTACTGCTTCAAGCACGAACAAGGTTTTATGCCCCCATCGGTACGTACCATCGCTTGCTCGATTTTGTTGTCGATAGCTACTACGCTTGCACCAGAGGAGCTGCAAAAGAGAAAGAAAGAAAAAACATACAACATTAGAGCCGGCTGAATTATTTAAGAGACAAGAGACGCGAGCATTGGTAGCCAGTTGGCTGAGAAAGTCATCCTCACGCTGCCCTGCCGCCGCCTCACCAGGATGCTCTAATGCAGCAAAGCAACCTGTAAAGCCGCGCCGAGTCCCCGAGCCCGCAGCCCCGACCAAATATCCCGACATTTTGCCCCCCCGACGGACCATAAAGATGGAGCTCAATCCCAGGCTGCGGCAAAAGCGCTGGGCGCCGGGGAGGGCAGCACCTCCGGGGGGAGAGGCGGGCGCCGGAGCCGCCGCTGCGGCTCCCCCGGACAAAGGAGCCAGCCCGGAGCTCACCTGCCCGCGACCGCCGCGCCAGCAGAGCCGCTCGGACACAACACTTATTTACCTACTGTCGAGCCTCAGAGACGAGGTGTCGGTGCCCAGCAGTGACGATAAGAACGAAATCGAGAAGTGTCTTAGTTGATAAACTCCTAGATCCATTGCCACCGGTCTACAACATTGGGCATTCATGCAACCGCGGCCAGAAACGCTCCCCGAGAAAAAAAAATAAATCAGGTCTCGCTCCTCTCGGAGGCGTGTGTGCGTGCGGGGCCGCTCCGCCGGGCGAGGCGGGGCCGGGACCCTGCGGGACCCTGCGGGGCTGCGCTCGGCCGGCTCCGAGCGGGGTCAGCGCTCCGCCGCGCAGCACAAAACCCGGGCATCCCGGCCCCCCCCATCATTTATGCGCCGGCGCCGCCTCCCATTGGCTGCGCTGCCCGGGGCCCGCCCCGCGCCGTGCATCTCATTAGCGCGCCCCCTCGCCGCGCGCGGCCCGGACCGGCGGCGCCCACGCGGAGCGGTCCCGCTCGCGCGGGGGAAGGCGGGAGGGGAGCGTGGGGGGGAAGGCTCGGTCCCGCCGCCTCCGCGAGCCCCGGCACGCGCGGGGCCGCAGCGCCGGCTCGCGCTGCCGGCCCCAGCCCGCAGCAACGCAGGGGGTCTAAAATTTAAAAAAAAAAAAAAAAAAGAGAGAAAAAGAAAAAAAATAAAAAAGAAAAATAAAGGAGAAAATAATAGTAATTAGCGGGCCCGAGGAGCCCGGGGAAACCCCGCAGGGCTCGGCGGGAGCGCGGGACGCGCCGAGGGGCCGCCCGTGGCCGCGCCGACACCGCCACCTATCGGCGCGCGGCAGCGGGAGGTGCCGGTCCGGCCCCGCGGCGCGGCCAGCCGGCCGAACCTCCGCCGCCGCCCAAAGCCGAGCCCGTGCCCGGCAGCTCTGCTCGCTTCGCCCGTGCCAAGCAGGAAAAGCAGGATACCCACGCACTGCAGATACAACTCCTTCAGACAGCCACGAGCCCCCTTCATCCCTTACACACAACTTACGAGCCCATAAAGCCATTTATGAAAAACATATTTAGCCACCGATCGTCCACAAAAGCACGTACGGCACAAACCTGTGGATTTCCAGCAAGCCGGCTGCTGACACTACTCTGCAGTAACAGGGAAAATGCATATTCACTCATTTTTAGGCTGCACCATAAGGCATTTAGTCTTAAAAGTTGCAGTACATGCATTAATAATTTAGGATAAGATCCTTCTCCCACCTAACTGTGGTGTTTTTCTCAACAAATGTTACACTCGCATGTCATGGAACACAGCAACTAAATTCAGTGCCCATCCAAGTGATCTTCTCTACCAGCAACAGGTTAGAAAGAGACCCAAGGCTGAACTAGACCGCCATCAAATACTGTCACAAGAAACAGCCGCTCTTTTCTAGACCTGCACTTTCGGCATGTGTTACATTACTTAAAGGCGGAAAAAAAAAAAAAAAAAAAAAAAAAAAAAAAGTCAAAAACCTCTTCTATTCTCTACAGCAAACTTCTCCAAGAGCTACAAGTCACATACATCACAGGTGCTGCTCCCAGAGAAGCAGGAAAGCCAGGAGGCACAGAATAATCATCTTAAAGCTAAATTTAGCATTTGCGTATCTGCATCATCCTTCTTAGTTTATTTATGTTGTCCTAGACTACTATTCTTTCATTCAATAATGCCAGCAGAGTAGTGCAAACTAATCCTGTTCACAGGGAGGTCACATTTAAGAATAATAATTCCTCACAGCCACTTTCCCGCTGCTAGAGAAGGTTCACATCCCACAAGGGCACAGCTCTCATCCCACCCTTGGATATGTGGGGAATTTGCACAGGATGGCAGCTAACAGGCTGAAAATTAAAGGAAGTGTTTTAGAAAAACCCTTCCCTGTCCCTGCCTTGCAAACTCGTGACAGCAAGTAAACCGGAGCAATGGATTTGAACACGTGCATCAGGCTCCAGCTCCCCCCGAGGGACAAGCACCAGGCACCACGAGCTGCAGGGACACTTTCTCTGCAGAGGTTACTCACTGCACACCAGCCATCAAGTGAGCCCTTGGACAGACAGTGCCAGCAGCACGTCATCTGAACTGGAATCTCTATCAACTCCTGTCCTTGACTTCATCTAAATTCATGTTTTATGACGGGTTGGGCTTCAAAATCAGTAATGTCTCAAATGACTCCTCCCCATGGCAGTTACTCAGCACAATTAACAAAACTGCAGTTGGACAAAAGCTCTGGGACAACCTCCATGCCTTGTAGTTCTTTATCAGAAAAAGGGCAGAGCAGGTGCAAAACCAGCTAAGTCCTATCACTGCTAATCAGGCTCTTATAAAAGAACTTGAAGATAGCAAGCTCACAGGCCTGGACAGACATATCCTGAAAACTTCTGCTTTGCTATTGCAGGACAGACAGCAGAAAAATGTTATTTGGTTTCATTCATACATGTAGAAATAAACTCATGGAGTCATTCCAAGATGGTTGTTGGTTCTGCCATAACGACTGATAATTATCAAATGCAATGGCATTTGATAATTTCTGATTACAACAGAAAAATTATACCATTCTTAAACTAAATTAACAACACTACCACCTTTAATCTATATGAATCTTCACAAAGAAGAGATAACACCTATGATCCTAAATCAAATTCCCACTAAACTCATTAATCATCTTCCATTAACTTCAGTGGGCTTTTAACAAAAATCTGTCATTTATTTTTAGATGCCTACAAGCAGAGTTGTGATTCAACAGAAAGCTGTCAGCTGTGTAAGTAGGACTGCATATTAATATGCAAGTTCTGCTTCGCCCACTCTAAAAAAAAGCAAACCGTAAGTGTCCCTTTATGGCTGAGAAAGTGGAACATCTAGAAAATTAAAAAAAAACCAAAAAAAACAAAACCATTATATAAATGATTTTAATCTCCAGAACTGGAGTGATTTTTTTTGGGAGGAGGGGACAGCACCACTGTTCTCTGATGTTCTCAGTTCAATACCCCATCATCTGCCTGACAAGGACAGACACTGAACTCTAAGGACTGGGTTTTTGCTGTTGTTTTTAACAAATGTCTCATTTATGAAAGAAGAAAGTATATGGAAGATTTAAGAAAGATAGTTCTCCAAACTCAGTTTTCCTGTAGAAGGGCGTCAAGATTACCACTGCCTTACTCAAAATATTATAACCACCTCTTTTAACACTTCATTAACAGATAATACATACTATTCGGCTCCTGGAAAAGCCTCAGTTCCTGGGAGTAGAGTTGAAAAAATCTGCAGAATTCCTCAGTTTGGTTAAGACAATCTAGGTCTGCACTGGGTTGGACAAATTCATGTTGTTAGCACATGCTTTGGAAGTCTGTATCTACAGAGCACCCCAGGTGTTCACAAACTGCATAAAGTAACAGAAAAAGACTCGAGATGGGCTCCTGAGAAATCAGCAGGGTAGAGTACAATACAGCAAACGAGTAGCTCACCAGCATCTTTGATCCTCAAGTAAACTGACTTCTTAAATTGAACATATAAACAGTAGTCAAAGACTTTTTAGCACGTGTCACCTTTTGTAATATTTCACCTCTTAAACACTATTCCTCCCACTAAATAATTTCCTCTTGTCTCAATTTATTCATGCTAAGCACTTGAAGAAAGTGCTTTTCATCTTAAGCACATAATGAGGTAAACTACAGCACAGAATCATTTTGTCTCTATGCAAGTCTGGTTTGTCATATTTCTCCATGTGTGTTAAAAAGTTCTTTAACTTACAACATTTATCTGTTAAGTACCTTGTCAGTGTATGCTCCCTTCAGATGACAACCTTAAAAGCCCTCGATAAGCATCTTCTGAACATAAAATAAATCTCATCTTTTGATGATGTTACAAAGATGCCACACCAGAAACCATATTAGAAAAACAGCAATTGCTGTCACAGCACACTTTCATCTTACGCTCAGACAGGCTCAGATCTTGTGAACTTCAACTACAGCTTTCAACTGCAGAATGCAAGTACTGAAGAGGTTAAAAATAAAATCTGCTATTTACTCAAGAAAAGGCTACAGTAATTAGATTCTACCTGACATCTGACTGTGCATTCCACTTGGCATCTAAAAATGGAGAATAAATGGCAGAGTACTATTCTGCCTTAAAATTCATAGATTGAAAATTCTTTGTGTACTGACAGCAACCCTCCCAGCATCCAATTTATGCAAAATTGTGCCAAGCTAATAACAGAGAGAAAGCTCTGGCTGTACTTGACATCAAGGACTAAAGGTTTATTTATTTCAAGAGGCTATGCTTTTTTTTTGCTTCATCTCAGTAAAGGTACATAACTGGAGAAACTGTCAACGAACTTTCTTTCCCACAGTAAATCATAAATATTTTTAACAGACTAAGGACGAAAAAAAACCCCAAACAAAATAACCCCACCCACACAAGCCCCATCTTCAGATAGCCTAAATAAAGATCACAAAATCTCAGCCAACTTCCTTTTCCAGCTCCAAACCTTTAGTTAAGATCTTGATTTAAAGAAACCAAGCCACTAAGAAGTTACTGCTCAGCTCCAAAAGACATATATTTTATTTCTAGATTGAATTCCGCAATTTCAATTTATGTACTTCTGCTAAATTGAAAAAGCTCTTTCTACAAGCCAGTTTTCCTAAATGTGAGCTTTACCTCCCCCATAGTAATCTCATTTGCATCTATAATTTAGTTTATTTGTTTGCTAGAAGTTGGGGTTTAGTTCCAGGAAAAACAGATAAAAGGAAAAGCTGTGCAATATGCTAGTGAAATGAAGTGCTGTATTTATAAATGCTTTTTTTTTTCTTACTTTTTTTCTTTTTTTCCAGATGTGCAAGCATAACTAAATAAATATTTAGTGGAAAAAATACACACACCCTACTGGGGCTCTGGAAATAACCTGACAGTATCTCTGATCATAGTGCATACACACAAGTATCATGCTGTGAGAGAAGAGAGAGAAGGCTGCATTTAAAGCAAGAAGATAACCATGTAAGATCAAAAGGAAAACAAAGAGGTTCTCACTGGTTCCTCTGAGGATATCCTCTTTCTCTTTGACAGGCAACTAATTACTGAGTCAATCCTAGTTATTTTTAATGAGAATTATAATGATTCTACCAATTTTAATGCTGACAAAACAAAACATACTGTCTATAATCAAGTATCTGGATACAGTCAAACAAAGAGATGACCCACTTGTTACCCATCAGACAGAACTCTGCAGGGAAATATGAGCCATCTTAAAACAATTTTGATGCTTGGAGAGGGATGTAGGGCATCCCCTTTCCCGACATCATCCATAGATAACCATCTAGCAATGCAGTTGAGATGAAGGTCTGTGCTCTGTACATATCCAATGAGTTTCAAAGTCCCCTCAAAGAGCCAGCTGAGGTCTATCATAACTCAAAACCTGAAATTACATCCAGATGCTACTCCACTTTAAAGAAATTATGCATTTGCAGTAACATGCAGCTTGGGAATCACAGGCTTTGCTGATTTCAGAAACCTTTAAATAAGTAGGTGTGAAATATTTGACTTTACTACGGGTGAAAGCCCTCCTCCTCAGCATCCTATAAAGTGCCCTTGGACCAAGGGCTGCAAAGGAAAGAATCCACCAACATGTTAGCATCCTGAAAGTTTTAAGGGAGACATCTGAGCCAGGAATATTTTCTTTCCTCCAGAAAGCCGCACACAATGTCACACTGCATGCTGACATTGTCCCCGGGATGGATGTGGGAAAGAAGTTTTGTGTCATAAAGGAGCATATATAGAAGAGTGATAAAATGTTACAACCTTTAAGTTTCACAACCCAAATTTATTTTTCCTTTACGTGAAATTTGGCTTCAATGATTTAAGATGTAATGCATAGGAAGAGTGTTCAATTCCCTGATCTTCTGTGTACTTTTCATGCTTTTCTCAAAGGCAAGAACACCCTGAAGTAAAAACCACTTACACAAATATTTAATCCCACTTATTCTAACTGTTCAACAGATTTTCAACCACATACTCCAAAATTAAATGAAGAAGGAAGGAAAAAGTCACTGGAGCATTTTAAGTTACATTTAACATAATATAACAAACATGGCAAGTATAGGGAGTGTTTTGGCACACTGACGTGATAAGCATTTGGAAAGATGAAATTCTCTGTATTAAAAAGCATCTCTGACCCAGGAGACAAACAGCCCAGGAAGGACTACAAGAAAATGGCTGACACCCACCCACCCCAGGTTACCTTCAATAGTACACAGTGGGTTTAGTAATCAAATTAAAAACCAGCCAAATTAACCTGTAACTAAGAAGGGTCATCTTCTATTATTTTTGAACTTGTATTATTTTCTGTTTCCTTAAGGCTGCTGGAAAGCCACACCAGGTCTCATGAAATGGGAAAACTATGTCTTAATGAGTACTGCTAATTGTGGAACAGGGAGATGGAGGATTATGAGGCTCTTCATTTCCCCTGTCCCCAGCTCCTTGTAAAGTTTACACCCATTATGCCTTTTTTTTTTTAACTCCTTAATCCATTCCTTCCTCTTTTCCCACCTCCTCCCCTGTTTCTAATTGTTACCCTTGAAACTATTTTGAAAACCTTGGATCAGCTAATAATTTAGTCATGCTTATTTAAAAAGTATTTATATAGCATTAACAGCTAGTCTACACTTCCCACTGAATATTATTTGCCCTTTGATGGCCATTTTTTGGTGTGACACTTGAAATTAAGCCTGTGTTTCCTACAGAAGTCGATCACACTAGAAACCAACTTAGGGTTGCTAGGAAAAAAGCCAAAACCTCTGCAATTAACTACAGTTGTCCTATGGTCTTCAGGAAGCTGGAAATGAAGTTCTCTACCCCAGCTTTTACAGAAATTATTAAGAAGAGCTGATGAAAAGTACAGAAAGAAAATGTAAGTCCTCAGTGTGGGAAAGGAGCACCCGGGATGCGGAATCCGATCTGCCCTGAACGAGGATGAAAATCGGCCACTTCTCAAGCTTTTGTGGCAGGTCCCTCGTTACCACCCTGCTGTGCAGAACCATTTTAAGGTCATTCTGTTAAATAATAATAAACTTCCAACACTGCAACTTGTTTACACGTATAGAAAAAGAAAGACAATAAGCTCAAAGTTCAATGCCACTTTTCTTCCTCAGCAAGGATGTTAATTAAGACAACAGACCTCTATCCAGTTGTCCATTTACACTCCCACAGTTTCAGTCTCTGCAATCACCAGCAAATGGTTTCACATGTATCAGCAGTATCAATGTACAAGTAGGTAAATGACTTTAGGACTAACTCCCCTGGCTCCAATGCATGCATATTACACAAATTCGAAATGCTGTATTTCCTAATGTATGAGTGGTCAAACTACCCTGCTCTAGTAATGCCACAACCCACAGGTTATCATAATTTGGTGACTTCCTAAGAAAATATAGGAAAAATTCAAGACCTTCTGTACCATCCAAGAAGAACTGTACTTGAACAGGCTGAATTTACTGTAGCCTATTTAAAGGTATTTTTCTACCTGAATGGAAATTTTAATTTCTAGAAATCAAATCCCATGTACCTCCATTACCATTCAGGAAGCATGGGGAGAATTTCCACAAACAAATAAGAATATGACCTGATTTACTGCACAGTGCAGTGTATACCCCAAAATGTTACTTTCCTTTAACAGCCACGGACTTGAGCATTTGTGGGATCATTTCCTGCCTAACTTGTACGTTCCCCCTGTGACCTTCTCCCCATCTGTGAAAATAAGCATATGAGAGGAATCTGATGAATGCCCATGCTTCAAACTCAGTACAGCACTGAGAAACAGATACTGCTCAGCTCTGGAGTGGGAAAGCACTCCCAGGCTTCTTAATCCAGGCACAGCTTCAGTGATTTAAGAGACACAAATCCTGCTGACTCACAATCACAGAAATCCCAACAGAGTATCTCCATTTACACTCTCCTTGCTGAAGGAATAAATTGTAAAGTGGTACTGATTTGAAATAGAATACAAGATACCTGGGAAAGTAGGTAAGACTGTGAAATGAGTGTGCTTCAAAACTTAAAAATTACTTAAAGAACAGATTGATCAAAATTATAATTTGACCTGACTGCCTGGTGGCTTTAGGGGTGTGTTACCTACTTTAGCACAACACTTCATTCTTGAAACCCTGCCACACTGCAAAGCAAAGAGAACAGAACACAGGTGTGCTGGCTCAGCATATTTTGAACATGTCCCTGGAGCACCTTCTAGGGTAGAGGCTCAAACAGCTGGCATGGGTCCAGGTCATCTACAAAAGGCTGTATATCCTGAAGTCCTGGTTCTCCTTTAAATGGGATCCAGCCTTCCTCAGTACCCTACTGATCCTGTAAAGGAACCTCAGGCAGTAGGAAGCTCTAATTTTCCACAGGACAGCATCTTCTAGCTTAAAGGCAGCAAGCACCTCGAGACTGTTGGATCCACGGTGGCCATGCAGGGCACACACCACTGACATGTAGCTGCCCTTGAGCCAGACATTCTGAAACAGCAGAAGATGTTCTCTTTGTCTTTTAATACACAACTTGCAAAGGAAAGATTGCAGCCTATCATTTCGTACCTAATCAGTATCTGGGTAATCTTCTTTATGCAGTGAAGGCTACATTTAAAAGTGGCACCCTGTTTATGAAGCTTTCCTGTCCTCTCCCTAACACTGCTGATGCATGTTTTTTGCTGGATATCCCCCTGAACCATTTAATTAGATGTCCAAGGGTCTTTTGTATATATAAGGTCCAAGGCTCGTGTATATACTACGTCAGGCACTTAACACTTCTGAAAAACAATTACTTCATCCTCCAGAAACTACTATCATTATAATGACACCCCGAACCTCTGTGGCTTAAAACAATTCAAAACAATCCCCCCAAAAAAAAAAAAAAAAAAAAAAAAAAAAAAAAAAAAAAGTAACTGTAATATTAGAAGCCTGAGTAACATGGTTAGAAAATGCATGGAGTCCAAAACAGCTCCCAGGAATTGTTTCCTCATTCTTACACAGGGTGTTAGCCCAGTAGCCACTCTTCTACAACATCAACACAAGGAGCTGCCACACAACTCTCAAGATATGGGAAGGAGAGAAAATCCCTACTGCAACACAGGATTTAAATTCCCTCTTCCAGCTTCATTGACAGAGCCAAGGAACCACTGCTGTCCACCAAGCAGAGGACAGGATCTTTTCTAAAACCCACACTAGGCAACCTCCCATCCAGGGAGGCATGCCTCCTCCCACACAAGGTACAGAACAGGGGAATTCCTCTCTGACTGTTCCCAGCTACTACTAATTCATAGAGGCCCTCACCAGGTGGACAGTAACATCAATCAGCAGCTCAGGTACAAGCAATCATGACAACTACAAACAAAAATATTTGTAAGTGAATGTTTGAGTCACAGGGTAGCACTGCTGCCACTCAGATAGGCTCCTGACTTGCCCAAACCTGTTTTTCAGCCCTATTTCTGAAGAACTCTGCAGTTTAAAACAAGCTGTCAATAAACTGATGCAGGTAGAACAGAAACATTAAACTGATTCTGAGGCTGGGGGAATTTACTTTTACTGATAGACTGAAAGATGTCAAGGTACTTGAAAGGATCCTTGAAATCCTTGGGAGGACTGAGATGTGACGTGAGTGAAAAAAATACCTTCAAATAGAGAAAACACTAGGTTTAAAAGGGGCTATTAGACTTTTGTTTTACTTTTTCATATTAGAGTACAACTACCTAATGTTTGCCTAATAATGAAGTAAAGCCTCTTTTTAAAAAAAAAAAGAGTAAGAACATTAGCTCATGAATAGTGAGTTTTCTATACCTTGATATCACAGTACTATAGGATCATTTAGGTTGGAAAAGACCTTTAAGATCATTGAGTTCAACTGTAAAACCTAACACTGCCAAGTCTACCTGTCAGAGACTAGATGCCCATCACTCAGGTATGCTTTTAATAAATTTACATTACTGATGTTCTGATAGGGATGATCTAAATAAAACAGCAAGACAGATGTGTTCATGTCTGCCTTCACTATTCATGTATTTTAACCAACTACAGCCACCCATCCTAAGTGTTAGCAGATGTACCCAATGCTCTCTCGTTCGAGTTTATGCCATAACCAAAGGCTGAAGTATCTTCTGATCTGTGTTTATCTCCCCTTACCCTCCCGTCTTCTGCACTTCCAAGTTTCAAAAAGAAATATGGAGGATGCCACACCACTGTTCTTTCTGTATGAATATGGAAAGATGGTGGTGTACATCCAAAGTGGACACAGGCACCTGTCTGCAGACTGCACTTCACAAGAGGCTGCAGCTCCTGCACACCCATACAATCACCATTTCCAGCTGTCTAGTGCTAGACAGCTCCCCAACAGCACACAGACATTAGGGATTGCTTTTCCAAAACAACTTGGTGGAGCTCCAGAGCATAAACTCTTAATCTTGGACTTCATTCTGGCAGCCAAACTTAAAATGCAACATATGCATAAAGTATTTAATTTTATTAAGAGTACAAGTCCTTCTCAGTACACTGCAAACTGCCCTTGACCAAGGACTGCAAGAAGGAAAAGATTCTCCAACTGTATCCATATTCTCTAAGTGAGATGCCTGACCTCAGAATTGCTTCTCTTTCCTCCAGAAAGCCACACACAGCTGCACCCACTCTCAAATTCTGCATCTACACTAGAAAAAGCTAAATGCTTCTTTGTATTTGACTCATACATCCTGCAGGGTCAGTTTTGAGAAATAAAACATATAGTCAAATGCAATATTAGCCAAGAAGGGCTGCCATTTGCAATTGCCATTTAGCATTTGCTATTTATGGTGACAGGACAACCAGCCAACTTGAATTCACTGAACAATAACCAGGAGAAAACCAGCATCTCTGCAAGAGAAACTAGAGGAAACAAAGGCAAATGAAAACTAAAGAGAAAGTAGCTTGCAGAATAAGATTACAGGAGAAATTGTCCACATTTTCTGTATAATGCTAACAGATGCAGACTTTGGTTTATTAGTAGAGGCTCTACATCATGCTCCTGTGTGTATCAGTAAAAGTCAGTCACAACAAAACCTTCTAATAACACAAAAAGGTTAAAGAAAATTACACGTTTACTCCACCACACCTTGTTCATTACACATTCTGAGGAATAGCTTGGTTGATGGTAGGAAACAACCTCCTCAGTAGTACCTCCCTTGTTCAGTAATACATGATACCAATCACTGCTCTATACATGTGCTGCTCATGCATAACATAACTGTTCCCATTACATATCAATTGCTGTTATAGACTATTATACTTATCCTTAAGCATTCAGATTAATTTACTACAATTTTACTGTTCATTTAAAAGTTCAACATGTTTTCAGAAACTATAAATTACTGAAAAAAATTAAAGTTGAGCTTTTAGAAGAAGTTTTCCAATTTTATATTCTTTAAAGCAACACCATTCACAGAGGAAAGCTGTTCTCCACAGGCAATACCACAAACACAACGTGACAAAAATATGAAGTTGAACGTATTAGTTGATATACGTAAACATTTATATAAGATCAAGGGGTTTAGATTTTAAGGGTGTGGCATAACAAAAGCCCCAGTTCAGAGATCAGAAGTTAGGAACAAATTCCATGCTCCCTCCCACAGATGGGTATTTTCCTTCTGCACACAGAAAAACAACTCTGCAACATGAAGAGTCAGGGCATTTTTTCCCTTCACTGTCATGAATTTTTAACTCAGTAAAATAATTCTTCCAATTCACCAAGTCACTTGGTATTTATTTTAAACACAAGAAAGAGCCACATAAAAAACATGCAGTTCATATTTCACTGTAAATATGGAAAAGGAGGTTGCAGAAAACTAAGCTGTATTTCAGTTCTCTCCAAACATCTAACAAGACGGATTAACTAAACTTTTCTTTAATCATGTGACAGTACAGAGACAGTGCATATTATATATTAAAAGTATTTGAATGAATACAAACTTACTTGATAATGAGTTTCAAATCCTGGTTTTTTCAAATTTTCTTTTTTTGGTTTAATATTTCATTACTTAAGATTTGTAATAACTAGAATAACATTTTTTGAAAAAAGAAATAAAAGCACTGTAAGAGCAAATGTTTTTTAATACGGGTTACTTTAAATACTGCAGTAAAGATATTTCAAGGCATGTTGATTTCCACTGAATAAGTAATCAACTCTGCATGACAGTACTCTCAATGTTCCTAGCCTGAAATAGTTTTAACACGTGCCAAACACCTTGGTTTAGAAGTATTAAATACTTGCACAAACAAAATAAAGGAACCTCCCCCAAAAATTAAAACAAATAAATCAAACATCTACATATTAAAAACTTTACAAATACCTCTTCAGATGCTGTTCCAGTTCAAAGAATAACACTTTCATGATTATTTGGTCAGACACTTGTTTCTGGAGAAGTCCCACTTTCATTGATGTATCTATTTAATACCTGCTGGTTAGTTTACCCCAGATGGAGGGTCAGAAGAAATGCCTCCCAGTCCTTGGTGGCTGTAAGATTAGCATTAGCATTCCACTATTGACTAAGAGTCCTGAATTCTGCAGCACTTTAAGAATTGCAAAGCCTTGCCCGTTAAAGATTATCCACTTGATTCAATTCAAAGTTTGCTGAGTTTAATACTGGTTGGTCATGATCAAGAAAAACAAGAAGGGCAAACAGTGACACCACAGATCCTGAGGTCACATGGTGTTCTGTTACATAAAGCATCAAAAGAGATTAAAATCTTCATGATTACGTTTTCAAATCTCAAACAAATGCATCTTCTCTCAGCAGTGCCAAATTCATCAACTCTGAAGCTGACTCAACTTGCTCCCACTTTTTGTGAAGCATGTATTAATCACTACAGGTAGCTAATTCTGCTTAGAGAAAGGCAGCACAAGTTGTACTGTTTCTCAAATCAAAGTTCTGAGGCTTAATGACAATTCTAATTAACACAAAAGTGACAGTAGCTTGTTTGCCAGAAAATATTTTACACAGACAAATCCTGTCCGTCACTGCTACTTTAAAAAGAACCAGTGATGAGAGTTGGAGACATGTATCTAGTTAAGTCAGATAAAGATAGCAACTCATCATGTATCAAGCCAAAATTCAGTCAAACACTGCATATTCTTCCTCACAGAAACAGATTGCCATGAGGGGGTTCTGGTGCACTGTAGTAACTCTTTGCCATGGAACTAAGCCTATATGCACAGATACCATTATCCAACATTGCTTCAATGTAAGCATTTTCCTTCCTTGACCCTGTTGAATGCTTTTCAGTGGGAAGAGAAGTTGACTGCTCACAGTACATTGTAGAGAAGCAAAGATTAATTTCCTTACTCCACAGGTAAGCTGCAGAGTGAGAGAGAACCCTCACCATGGAAACAGCCAGCCACTTGCAGTATGTGTGCAGGAACTCCCACCACACCAGAAAGCACGGGCATTGACTACAATGGTTACACCCTTCCATCAGACCAAGACCACACAAATGCAGAGACAAAACCAAAACCCAACCTAGCACATGTAACTTGGGTTTACTGCTGACTGCTAGTGATGTCAGATGTGTCTCCTCAAGAATATTTGCCTTGCAAGAATACATTGGAAAGAAACCAAATGGAAGGGTTGAACAAGTTCTTAGAATCACAGAATGATTTGGGTTGGAAGGGACCTTAAAGACCATCTAGTTCCTACTCGCTGCCATGGGCAAGGACACCTCCCACTAGACCAGGATGCTCAAAACCCCATCCAACCTGACCTTGAACACTGCCAGGGACAGGGCATCCACAGCTTCTCACCACTCTCACAGTAAAGAATTGCTTCCTGTTATCTGATCTAAACCTGCCCTCTGTCAGCTGGCGCAGAGCATGGCCATATATTATTTACCTGCACTTCTGCTGTACCTTGCCAAGGCGATGAAGAGGTGATATACGGCCAGAGAAGTGGGTATTACACAATCAAACAGAAAGGGGTCTGGCTTGGGTGAGGAAGGGAGTGTTAAAACCAACTCCATTTAGAACTAAGAAGTCTACCATCACACACAAGGAATATTTTCTTCAGGAGGTAGTGAGGAAGTAAGAAAAGAAAAAATGCAAATTGTTTTCCCTTGG
The DNA here is from genome assembly GCF_017590135.1 of Pyrgilauda ruficollis. Classification (NCBI taxonomy): domain Eukaryota; kingdom Metazoa; phylum Chordata; class Aves; order Passeriformes; family Passeridae; genus Pyrgilauda; species Pyrgilauda ruficollis. The sequence continues at coordinate 4,868,849 of NW_024519207.1, read as the reverse complement.
AAATGAGGGGTGCAGTGGGATTAGTTCCTCATTTCCAAAGCCTAGAGGGAGTTCAGAAAATTTAAATAGAGCTTCAGATGTACTAACTGTGAAAGAGGGCAGAATATTTCTAAACAGTCTCCCAGATCCTTGTACCCCTGCCTTACAAGGACAGAGCATAATGTTCCTTTTAAGGAACACCAAGGAGTTGAAGCTGACAAGTTACACTTTACAATAAATGTTTCTCTTATTATATCAAGTCCATCTCTCTCAGCACAGCATAGGAATGGGTAACAGTCAAGGCTGACTTTAGCTTTCTCCTCACTCCCACTGAAAAGGCACAGATGGGTGGGCCCACTCAGATGGTGGAGCAATTGTATTCCACGATCTTGGTCCTTGGAGTAGAGGCAGACTGATTTAACAGCCCTAAAAGAGGGATGTTTACTCTGAAAGCAGAGCTACTCTTGAAAGCTTCAAGTGGATACAATCACTTATAAGAGGGAGGTGAATCAAAGTCAACAGGCTTCAATGGAAAATAAACAAGGAACAAAGGAAACAGCAATCACACCAACAAACAACTACTGAGAAAGTCTGACCCAATATTATTGAGTAACTTCAGTATTCAAAATTAATATTACTTATAGCATGGAATCTTGCATATTTTAAAGAGCTGAAGCATCAAGCTGACTAGAAGAATGCTCAAAACCAATTCTAAAAAGCTGAACCAAAACAGAAATTTTTCTTTAAGCAGCATACTTATATATCCTTCCAGAGTTAGAGACTTGGTACAGCAATAACTCCTAATGATTCCTGCTGGTTACACAATCCTATATATCAGATATGCTACAACCTCCATTGGACATTCTGCACAGCTGAGCTGTGGCAGTCAGGCTCAGCTAAGTCTGTGTCCCACAGAAGTGCACCAAGAGAGCTGATAGATTTTAAGATGCCATTCCCCTAACACTGTTTAACATGCTTCTTGCCATCTCTGTTGCCTGTAAAGCTGCACAGTCAACACCAGGTAGGAGAACAATCTTTCTCCATAGCTACTGTGCATTCAGTACATGCCACTGGTCACAGGTGTTTTCCAGGGTGCCTGAAACTATGAACACACACTGACATATATGCTGGGGCAGGAAAGAGATGAAAGCAGTGACATTAACCTTTCCAGTCTTTACTTTCTCCTTTCCTGTTCCAAGATGCCCTCTGAACAGGAGCTCCATCATGCTAGCAGCTGTGCCATGAGAGTTAAAAACACGGCCCAGTAAGGTGTGCACATCTCCGCTCAGCTCCAAAGCTGTTCTGACTCAAATCTAGGTTTCCCATATAGTCAGAAAGATCACTAAATGTTAGATTATAAGGGGGGGGGAGGGGGGGGGAAGGAATTTCTTAAGAGACACAAGTCTAAGCACTGAATAAAATTTATGGAAGATTAATAACTGTACTATCAACTCACATCCACACACAAATAAAAAGATACTACTGCAAATATTTTTGCAGCATCCTTCCCATGAATTTCTGCTAAAATTCCTGTAATTTGCTCTGCTTATTAGAAGAAGCCACATCAGAGTGAGTTTGAAAGTGAAAAGCAAATATATACACACCCAAGCATGTATGATGCAGGACTGCAGCATATAGCAGCTGCTTTGTTTTGCAAAGCAGCAAGTTCACTGCTCGGCCCACAAAGAAAAACCACAGCTAGCTCCATCTCTGGTAACACAAATCACCTTTCTTCATGCTTCAGCACCAGTTCTGGTGATGACTTTACAGTAAGGCAACACTCACAGACTTCATTTGATGATACCTCTTTAGTTATGTCAAGGAAAATTATTTCTATACCACTGATCTAGAAGCACCTGATTCAAATTAATCAACTTTTTATTTGGGGGATGGTTGTGTGCCAGAGAAATCTATATCAATTCCATTTCTCACCTTCTCAAAAGGCAGCAAAGAATATGCTCTGTCAGTTACCAGACTGAAAACAAATTAAAGTGAAAACACAACTGCTTCAGAGGCAGGTATTCTGACAACTACGTAATTTTTTTCATAAGCATTTCCCATAAATTTGACAAAGTTGGTTCCAGTGCATTCAAGTAATTAAAAGCATTACTCAGTTACATGTAAGTCAACAACTGACAGGTAATAGAACCCACAAAGAAATTGTAAAACAACTGGATTATCTAAGAGATTGAATATTTTTATTGCTTAAAAAAATAGCCCCTAGCTGCAAGTGAAAAATGCCTGAAGTACAAGGATCTTCGTTCTTCTCCTGTCACATTCAAGAATTCAGCATCAAGCTATGTTTTCCTTCCTTTGTCCTGAACTATCCTGGCTCTTATATAAAGTGACAGATTGCGCACAGATGAATTATCACTCTGGGTACATGAGAATGTCAGATACAGGCAAATTTTAACATTTAATGAAACAAAAAACAAGATTTCATGCATGAGAGCATCAGGGTACCTAGGTTCTCCCCCACCCATAGCTCTTATGTCCAAAGGGGAAGAGGGAGCCTATTTTAAGATTCTTGATTTTGTGGTAGTCCTTGACAGTTTTACTTAAAAAAAAAAATTATATTAAAAAATGCATCTGCCCAAGTTGAAATCTAACCTGTAAGTGAATGAATCTGGCATTCATCCAGCAGAATTTGCTGTTAATGTCAGTCTGAATAAAGTGTAGCACTTCAGCCCACATTCCTCAGCATGTTACACATCACTGATTGAGCTGCCATACCTTCACAGGGTAAACATTTAGTAGGTTCACTTTCCACGTTCTATAGAGGACTTCAGACGCTGTTTGAATAATGCAGACTTCACCATATGACAAAGCAGAAAATAAAGCCAACCTTTAGACTACAGATATAAAGCGCCCTATGGTAACAAGCATCAATTTTGACATGATGCAACAAACAAAGAATAAATTTAAAATTCAGATGTGCCCATGAGTGCTTGATAAAGTATAAAATATACCAGACATTCAAGCTTCTCTGGAGACTTAAAGTTACAAACATGCAATCATTAAGATATTTAGAAGTTAAAAAAATACTTTACAAATACAGCAAAGAAACCTTTATATGAAGTTACAGTGCTTACTGTTACAGGAGATATCCCATACATAATTACATCCTAACTTACAGGATTTTTAATGCTCTGTTACCTAGCACCCTCCTATTTAAAATCAGTTTTTATGGAGTGCTTTGGCACAGGGCTTTGCAAGGCTGCTAGTCAGCAACAGCAGCACGCAAAAACTGAAACTGACTTCAGAAAATATTAGAATTCCCGAGTAAAGCACTGCATGCCAGATTATCAAAGGAAATAGTCTTGATGACAAGAAAAGGTAAAAAGCACAAAAAAACCTGTAAAGACATCTGCACTCTAGTGAAAACCAAAGCACTGAAGTGAAAGACAAGAATATGGACAACAAACTGGGAAGTATCTCATTCCCAAATGCTAGCAGCAAAAATCACTGCTGTATTTTTGCTATCTTCGTATTTTGAATGACTATAATGAAGTGCAGTTAGAGAAGACAGCTCTTAGTCCATTATGCAATCAAAAAAAAAAGTCTTTAGCTATTAACATCCTAATTGAACATCTGAGGAATTTTCTTATACATCCCTCACAGTAATCACCAAGTGATACCAATGGTATGGGTTTCAGTTACACAGAAATAAGCACTACAATTGCACGAGTTTAGCCTGTTAGTTTACACTCAATTTTTATTTTCATCTTGGTACCCCTACAAATACTGCTGAAAAGCAAATCCTCCCTGTGTGAAAGAGCAAGAAACACATATGGGGAAGAATCCACATACTGGATTGAAACATCCATTTTGCCTGGGAGCCACTTCCAGGCATGGCCAGAGGCAGATATTTAGGTGAGAACCCCAAAAGGTAAACAGATAAATGTAACTTTCTAGAGTATCCTCCAACCTGCCAGCAACCAGCAGCTTGAGGGGTTCCTGCACAAGAAGAAATAACTTAGTGTTTAATGATGCAAGAGAACCTTTTTCCAATAACTGGTCCATTTATTTTCCTTTCAAGAAATTAGTTACATCACATAGTTCTGAAGTTCTCGTAAAATTCTGGCTGGTTAATTTGGAGTTATTTACCCAAGGATGAGACATTTTTAAAATTATCAAATAGGAAGCATCAAACACCCTGGCTTCTAAAGAGATATGATTTTGAATCTCAAGAGCAGTCCTGATTTAAGAACACATTAGAAACACCTGGAAGCCAGCACAAGCATGAAGGAGCAGCTGCAGGAGTCAGTCTCCTCCAAGAAGCACAGTGAGCCATCTGCAGGTGAGGGCTTTACATTCCACTAACTGAAAGTCACTGAACTTCTGTTATTTAATCATACAGAAGAGCAAATGTAATCAAAGCATATTCAAACTCCGCAACTCTGTTAGCATTGATACTGAACACACGCTGCCAATTAGAACAGTTACTGGTTACTGCTTTTTGTACTGTGGAGATGAGTAAAATCAGATTAAGCCTACAGGGGACAAGCCCAGTATCTCTTCCACTTCTACAAGTAAGGCAAGTCTCTACCCTGGCTATGCTTTGTTAGCCTAGTCTAAAGTGAGTGCTCCTTTCCTTTGCTGTAGTACCTCTGAAACACAAACCAGCAGAATCTCTGATTAACAAGAAGCCTGATGAACGTGAACTGGCACAGCACCTAACAACAGCTCAGCATTTTTTTGCTGCAAGGGACTGACAATTTATTTTGCATGTTACATCAGCTGAATACAGAAATAAAAATGAAGGATTTGCAGAAATTCAGCCAGACCGAAGGGGAAGGAATCCTGCCCCCCCAAAAACATGTCAGCATTTAACATAAGCATACAAGACAGAACTTGAGAATACTATGAAGTTGTAGTTGCCAGTCATATAATCCATGAAATGGAGCCTCACAGTTTCGACAGACAAATGCACCATGAGGAAAGACTCAGAGCTTCCTATTGAAAAGGTCCATCCAAAACCTCCACAGGAAAACTGCAGACTAAATCTCTGTCCTGCCTAAACCTCCAAACTGAGACTCATTACTAGGTGTGAGCTAACAGGAAGCAGTTAAAGCTATGCTTATGATCTTTTTCCTCCATAATGCTGTAGCTTTATGAAACTAAATTACAGCAGACATTCCTTGAGCATTTGGTGACATCCATATTAAAGGAGTAAATGAAAGAATTAGAATAATGTAGTTCTAACCATTATCAAGATAGGAAAATCTGGGGGAAGACAGCTGTAGAGTAAAAATTTCTTCCTTTATTTCAGGTTTCAGAGTACTGTACTCAAGCAGCAGTTCAGGCCCAATAAGCTTTGGGAGCCATAAGGATGCTGTCTTATTTTTAACAAGTCAGCCTGATTACAAAAGGAGGCAAGCAAACATCACTTCTGAGACACTACAAAAGCACCAATTCATACAGGAGTAACCAAACCCTTTTGGTATTGTGGGCACAGGATTTTTAACATGATCCTCACTTCTTTAAGCAAGCTGCAGAGATCAGACGGACTGGGGTTCTCTCTGCCACGCCAAGTATTTTCCCACAGAAGGAAAAACACTTTGTTATCCTGACTCTCTTCCTCCTATTAGGCCAGAAATTCTGCAAGGCAAGATCTAGCTAAAAAGTGATTCTCTGATGTTCAAACCAGAATAAAACCCTCTATTAACACATCGCTTCCCAAGAGAAGGCCACTCCACCAGGCCCAAGCATTTGGCTCCTGGACCAACCCAGGACCTCTCACGAGCAGCACAAGGCAAGTGCTGTGCATGCAGAAGAAAGAAAGGTGTAGCTTGCTGCTGAAACTTCATGGTCTGACAAGCGTTCTGTGTGTTACCTGTTCTTGTACAAATGACTTCCATCACGCTGAGAAACCTACTGAAGTGCTTAAAGAGATTTGACTGGAAAACAGCATGAATGAAGTAACACCATAGGTGGCAAACTAAATACCTTGCCACTTTGAGACACTGATACCACACAGGTCTTTTCTGGTAATGAATCCCATCAGTGGCCCACCAGGAATGATTAAGCTACATTAGTTCAAGTGTCAACAGCATCCTAACATTAAGCATTAGCTCCTTTAGCAGGCATTGGAAAACAGCACTAGTCCAATACTTCATTATTTTCATTATGAACATTTAACTTTTATGCTGTGTCTGTTCTGGTATACTTCTAAACTGACTGCCTTTGCCAATGTTTATTTCAGAAAAGACTGAAAGTCATCACCTTCAATTTTCTTATCTGGCTATGTAACAACAGCCAGCAATTCTGAAATTAGCTGCTTCTGACAAAGCGTTTTCTTCAGAGACCTTCTGACAATATTTTCACTTCTTCCCTTATCAGTCAGAAGCACAGTATATGACAACATTTCAGATGTGCTGAAGTGCCCCTCAAGCCAGAAACTGGGACCTTGGTTCCATAGCCATTAATTATCAGTGAATTTCTTGAACTGAATTGCTGTAATCAGGTGAGCAAAAAGCTATGAAGGTTATTTGGGAGACCAAAATAAGCACTTGGAAGAGTATCGCTGCATCTCAGAGGAAGAGAGATTATTTTTATATACACTACAATTGAGACTAAAAAAAGTATTTATAATGAAATTAAATATTAAATAACAGAACCACAGGAAAGCCATCAAACTACAGATGTGGAAACTAGAAAAACACGTCAGTGAACTAAAGAGAGCTGTAACAATAAGAAACAAAGATTCAAAATAAAAAGGCAAGTGGAAGCAGGGAAGAAAGAGGGGAAAAAAGTAATCAGGGCAAGTCAAACAGTTAGGAGGGCAAAGCATTAAAGAGAGAAGAGCCAGGAACTGCATGAGGGAGTGAAGAGGATAAAGGAATTATCAGCTAAAAATACCCAAAAGAAAGGTAACAGCAGATGTTATTTTTTTTGGCACATTTAATACAACATCTGAAAAACAGAAAGAGCATTTCTGGAAATGCCATACTTTTCAAGGGGAAAAAGAAGAAAGAAATCTATGAAGGGAAGAATCAAGAAATTAAATCTACAGCAAGCAGCTGCCAAAGCCCTGCAGTTTCTCTTGGCAGAACAGCACTTCCACTGATAAACCAATGCCATGGGATCACTGTCTTATGATGACAACTTTTAGAAAAGAAGAAGAAAAAGGAAAAAAAATTTAAAGTCTCAGACTCTCAAGCTCCCTTTTCCATGTACATGCGCAAAAACCTGTGACAGCCTGTGACAACTGTCTCTTTAGTTCATGCTCCAAATACAGTGCACTAGAGAAACGCTTTAACCTAAAGTACAACAAGTAAGCCAGTTATATTAGCCAAGACCCCCTACATGGCTCATCTTACCCCTATGGAAAGGGCTAAGGTGACAGTGCTAGGGTAGCTCCTTCCAAAATGACACATCCAGCCCTGAACTGTGCTGTCCTGCCTTTTGCAGCCATGCACCAAAGCTCTCCAGCACGCAGAATGTCCTGCCAGGGGCACTGCAGCTCAGCCATGCACCAGCAGCCCCTGTAGCCAGCACAGCAGCTGCCCTTCAGTGCAGGCTGGTTAAGCATCACCCAAAGCAAAAACGCAGCCTACATACATCTTTCCACAATCACAACTGATTCGGCCACCGCACGTGTGAGGAGTTTTTAGGAGAGCAGCATTCCCGTGTGAGCTCTGAACCATATGCTGCTGTTTTCACTCCTCTTCAGAGCACAGCCATTTTGAGTGGGCAGGACAGACGGATGGATGCAATGCCAGTTTATTGACCTATGTGCATTTCAGCTGTAGTTAATAATGGCTAACACTTCCTATTGTTCACTGAAAAATGCACCAGAAGTGGTAAGAATGATGGGTTCTAAATGTATTCCAAAAACTCTCTGTACTTCTGGCTTCTGAATATCAATTTATCAAGTTCAAAGAATGAGGAGTTTTGTTTCCAAGGCAGTTGGGGGGAGAAAAAAAAACCCCAAACCAATCAAAGTTTATTACTTTCCCCTTTGGTGAACAGTTCAGTATCCCATTAAACCTTTGCAGTGATCCTTATCAGTACATACATACTGAGCTAAGTCCAAAGATGTAACTAACCTGCTCAGCATTCATGGCAACAGGCCTTCCTTTGACAAAGGCTGAACTTTATGTGTTTTAATAAAAGGCATGAATGCAGCTAACAAGACAAGTTGAATAACATTCCTTGACTCTCACCCCATTACACATATTCCACTATTGTATTTCACAATGGGCTCCAACTAACTGCCATGAAAGGTTCACCTACTTCATCCTGCCCACGTGTTTTTGCCTCCTCCTTTTCATTGGATCTGAAGGAAAACCAAAAATTACCACCTGCTGCTCCATGTGAACAATATAAAAGTGAAGGCAGAAATGAGTGACTGGCAGAGTGGGAAGAGTGAGACTGTATAAACATTTTTCTTTCTAGGTTGCTTTCCTCCTCCTTACACACACGCCAACTCCATTATGAGCATAAGGTCTCCCAGGAAACACCAGGCAGGATATACTACCACCAAAAAGCAAATACAAAATTTTGTTATTTTCTATCTGGATATCTATATAAAAGTGAGGGAGGAATAAGAAAGAGCAGATAAGGAAATAAATATTCGTGGCTAATTATCTTTTCTAAAGATGCACATCGTGGCTGTAGCATTTCCCTTTCTCAGTCTACAGCTGTGTAGCGTATCTGATTCAAGATCATTACACACTGCCAAGCAAAAGGCATACTCAGTAAATACAAACAGACTGGTATTTACCTGTGTCAGAAGTTTATCAGAACAGTTGAAGAACCGCATTCCAATGAAGATAAGCAGGCAGGCAGAAATGACAGGAGAAAAAAGAAAAAAAAAATCTCAGTTATAATCAAAGTTATCACATTAAAAGACACACAACAGAAAGTACAATTAATATTAAACCTGTTATTTCAGGGTCACCCAAGAAGTGACTGAATCGCTTGTGCCTAGAAAGAGAGAGGTATTGACACAGATACAACATTATCCAATTATTTTATTCCAAAGCATTATTAGAGTCATTTTCACGTGTAACTGTGTGGACCATTCAAAGGCATCCTGCAAGGTAAGTGCACAGTTAAAAAAAGGTCTGCTCGCAAGCTTAGAAGTAGTAATTCACGTACTGGATATCAAGTGGTGCTTCTAAAGCTCGCTTTAGACAAGGTTAGATGTCCAGAGGATAGCACCCAGGGTCACTGCCTTTTCTCCACTAATCACAGAAACAGCAGAATGAATATCCTGAACTAAGGTTAGCTTCTATAAATATCCTTCCCTCCTATACAGCAGACTTTTCCGTGACCAGCATAAGCCAAAATGAAAGCTCACAAAACAAAGCACAAGCACACAAACCCCCCAAAATTATAAAAGAATTCTGGTAGCTAAAATCTACTATGCACAGCAACTACAGATACTATGACTTTACAAGGCTGCTCATACTGAGACCCTTAGTGGAAAGCATTTTAGTAGCACCTTTTGTGTTCCTGTGCTTTGTGCTGGCTTCTGTGCCCATCCATTTCTCCGTTCCCACCTCTCCTGTATTCTTTCCTCTGTTCTTTCAGGTACTTTTCCCTTTGGTTTACCAAACTGGCACATAGTAAACCTTCCAGATGTTCTCCTTTCCCCTATCCCCAGAAGACACAGTTGGCAACGAAGTTCCAAGCATGAGGGAAGCATAAAAAGATGGGCAGAAGGTGAAAGCAATGGATACCAAGCATACAGAATTTCTGCAGATGTCTCAGTAGAGAATGCAGTCTTCTAGCACACCATACTGTAAGGAAAGCTGAGATCTACAGCACACACAAAAAGGTCAACCTGGCATCTTTAGGAAAGCCAGAGATAACAAGATTTAAAGAAAAAAATAACTCCAAGGAGAAATCATTATATATTATCCTAAGCTGCACGGACTAACCTTAAAATAATTTTAGCTTTAGATACTTATACATTTATTTCAACAACTCAAAAAGAGTGCTCAATATCTAGCAACTCCCACTGAAGATTAAAAAAAGTCTTTTCTTAAGATCTGAACCTTTGCTCAATTACACAGCAGAAGGGGCTTTAAGAAACTGGAACATTATCATCTTATTGCTGTTTCAGCATTCATCCAAATTATTTTCTTTTCACCCTGAATTAAGAGAAAATTAGACAGTTTTCAGTCTCAAAGTGCCACTTGTCCATAAAAGAAAGTTTTTACTAGGATTAAAAGGTGTTCAAGATTTTGTTTTTAAAGCACGTGGTTACTCAGAGTGATTTGAAACTCCCTTCACCAGTTAGGTGCCTATTTTTTTGTTCAAAGCCCCTGTTGTATAATAGTTCAACTGCCTACAAAACACTCATTTCCATACAACAGGCATAAAAGACAAATAATCCATTTTTTCAACAAACACTTCTCTTTTGCACCGACTTAGAACAAGATCGAGCTGCCACTAATATCAGCACTGCAAGTAGGTATCTAAAATACAAATGCAGCATTAAAAAAGAAAAAAAAAATCACAGACCAAACAAAATCCTCCAAAACAATGAGAAACCATCCTGTGACCACATGCATAATGTAATGCTTGGAGAAAAGCAAAGAAGTCACACAGATTCTTAAACTTCCCATACAGCACAGTGTGCCCAAAAATAGGAATTAAAAATACATAATGCTTGCATAACGAGAAATTCCTCACTCTCAGTGCAGAAAGGCTCAATGTTATCAGCACCAACCTTACCCCCAGAAGACTCTTTATATGTGCAATTATCTGTAACAGTCATGCTATGACAGAAAAGCCTCCCTTGTTTATTACTGGGAACTCAAGCAAGAAAGCTATAAAGTGTAAATACAGGTCTAGACCATTCAATGTTTTTCTCACAAGCTTCATCCCATTTGAGAGTTATTCAACCACTGCAATAATTAAGGATACCTTGAGAATATCCTACCTGAGCAAAATTTATTCTAATACACCACACTGCTGATACTGCAGACTCAGCTGAACACCATCCTGCCCCGGCAGCTTTAAAGCTTTTTCTGTCTTTCCTTCCCTTGATGCTTCCCTCCTTTTGGGGTCCGTGGGTTTGGAGAGGCAGATGCTTCTCTGGTCAGACACACAGGTCAGGCAAGCCCCTAATGACAACTTTGCCCCAGAAGTCTAGCTCTAAACATCTTTTAAGTTAAAAGCTGAATCAAGGTGAAATTTAAATAGGAAATACTAGATTAGGCCTCTGCAAAATCAGTCTGGAAGAAAGTGGAATAGTCACCATGATACCTACAAGCAAAAGCAGCCTTAATGCTATTAATACTTCCATCAACCCTGTCCTCCCAAGAAACCCATATATAAGGTCAGTATAAAGCTCTGCCTAACTTACTGAGTTCATTTCACAACTGTCACGTACAAACAGAATCTGCATTCTTGTGGGGCATCACTGTCCCTTGCTGGACCCACTCCCCGCTAATCTTCACTACCTCTAGTTTGGCCAGTTGCGGATTCAGCTTCCCTTCCAACTCACACACTGGAGTCGTTTCCCCTGTGCACATTAACTCGGCACAATGCGGCGCAGCAGAGGCTGCTCCCCGCAGGTGCCCGTGCCGCTGGGATCGGTTATTTCAGGAATTAGCTGGACACAGCTCGGAGCAGCAGAGGCTGCTCCCCGCAGGTGCCCGTGCCGCTGGGATCGGTTATTTCAGGACACCGCGCTGGGCAGGGATGGAGAGGAGGCGGCGGTGGCTCAGCCGCGCCACCTGCCGGCTGCGCCCGCGCTGCCGCTGCGAGCGGAACACGCCGCCGCATCCGCTCTGTCGCCGCCTCGCTCCGCCGTGTCCTGCGGGACGGCCCTCCCGCCCACCCCGCACAGGGAGGAGGCTGGGGAGGGAAGCATCCCATCCCATCCCATCCCTCCCGGAGCCGCCGAGCCGCGGGTGGAGCCCGCACGGCCGCCTGGAAGGCGGCACCGCCCTGCTGCGGCCGCCAGGGAGCGCTGCGGGCCCGGGCGCCGCCGCCGCAGGGCCCTGGCCCAGGGACCCTCCCCGTGCGGGCCCCGAGCCGCGCTCGGCGCCACCGCACACCTGCTGCAGATAAATAACTACACACATCAACCGTGAGACACGCACACACAACTGCACGCAGCGCTCCAGGCTCCCCCTCCTTCCTCCCTACAGAAAACGGCTTTATCTCCCGGAAAACAGCCCGAGAACGGAGGCACAACGACTCAGCTATCTGGCCTTCACCCACAGCGATAACGGCTAAGCGCGCTGGCACAGGAATATCTCGGCTTTACACAGAGACTGGGTATATAAATAAGAGCATCAGAGCAGACAAAACGCGACTGACAGTGAAAGGCAATTTTGTGGATGTTGGTGGAGCACAGCCGGATATGGGCACCACTGCTTGCTGGGCGCATCTGTCCCCATCGACTGTGCATCACCCTAGGCCTGGGCCACACGCCGGTTTATACACCCCCACCTAGCAGCCTTCTGTTACTACAGTCCCACTGCATAGACAGAGTGCCGAGGGAAAGCTCACAGGGACAGAGTCCTACCAAAATTCTGAGAAAGGCAGCCTTTACCCTGGGACATGTTCCCACCAGCAACTCATCTCTCTGACGGCCCTGAAAAGGAGGTGCCTCCAGGACGCTATACCAACCCCACCACCAGCCTCTTCCCCAGGGCATCCACCAGTCACTCACTACACTTTCAGGTCTAAAAAGACCTTGGAGCCAAAAACCTCTGTTGGTTTTTCCCTCTAACCAAATATTTAAGGCTGTGTTCGCGCAGGAGAAGCCTAGAAAAATCTTCCTAGTGTTGCACATACAGGAAGCCAGCACAGCTTTGATTGCTGGAGCCTGCTAGTGAATGGAGGCAGAAAGAGACAGTGATCTGAATCAGACTGAGCACACCATGTTTTTCTTGGGAGAGTAACCTGCAGAACACCACAGCAGACAGGCTGCAGTATACCACGCTTGCCAATTCAAATCAAGCTAAAGTAACATGCTCTCCTTCCCTCAGTCCTCTCATCAGCAAAAAAACCACAGGCAAGGGTAGCAAGATACTGGTGTCACACCAGAAAATCCACACTTCATGAGAAAGGGGAAAAATGACAATTTCAATTTATGGTGGCATAATGTATAAGAGACCTATTTTTTTTGTTTTCCTTTCCAAACACTGAATTGACATTATATTTAAGAAACCTTCTCTTTTCCCCCACTGTAAAGCCATTGTCATTTCTCAGACTGAAGCAATCCTTATCAATCAGATTACCAGACTCCCTCCTAAGTTTTCCTGAAAACTCCCCTAAATTTAGTCTTTTCTGTTGCTAGGAGGTCATTAGCCAGTTCACAAAAAATGCATGCCCACAGCATTGCAGCTTTATTGAGAAGGGACTCTTACCCTTTGGGCCAGCCTCACAGCATGTGACAGAAAATAAAAACAATCCAAAGAGTTGTTTTAGCACAAGCTGCCAAAGGGTCATCGCTCTCACCTCCAACCGAGTCCAACTTTGGTAGCTGGTGGTTACCTGTGAGCAAATACTAAATCAGTGAGATTCTGTGCACTCAAATCCTGCCACTGTTCCCAGGGATACCACAAGAAACAAGCCCTTGCTAAACCTAGCTTAAGAAAATACGCACAACTGTGGGTATGTACACAGCGCACACAAGTGAGGCTTTATTTCAGAATACAGATTTTAGAGTCTTAATTTTCAAGACTTTTTACTGCTAGAATACATTTTAAAATCAGGTTTTATGGGGGTTTTAAGCACTTCTTTATGAAAGACGTGAAGCTTAAAGAGAGTGTACTCCCCTGTGCAACCATTTTCAGTGTTGGTGAACATGCAGCTTAGGCTTTTTCCTTTTTATGAACACACAAAACACTTCAAGGTATTGTTGTTTGGTTTTTTCCTTCCTTGTTTTTTTTCTGTTTGTTTGTTTTAACAGAGCATCAGCCAACATGGCACAGACTTGTTCTTCAACTGCCAAAAGCATCACTAGTATAAAAGTGATGTCAGCACTGTTTTGTTAGTAACACTGGCCTTCCCTCTGAACAGGCAGAACATACACATTGCCAGGTCAAGCATTAATGGAAACTATTGTTAGTTTTCTTAGCCCAGCAGCGTGAAAGCTTGTAAGACAAAACAACATTATTAAAAAAAAAAAATCTGGATTCACCTCAAACAATCACTCCAACTTACATGAAGATCCATATGTTCAGAAACTCAAGTGACTGAAGAAACAGCAAAGGTAACCACAAAAAAAGGGATCAAGCTTTGATTTTTTTTGCACTCCTCCACTTCACCTTCTCCCTCACTGACTTAACTACACCTGCACTGGAACATAGTACTTCACAGAAAAAGATGTGCCTGCAATATTGTGAACTCAATGAAAAACAGCTACTTTATGCAACCTACTCTTCCAAATTTAGTATTGAATCAACTGTCATAACAGGATTTGATACAAGAGTCTGAATCTTTTGTTACTGTGCCAACCTGGAGTTTTGTCTACTATGGTAGTTTCAATACAGCACGTAGACTCCACAAGTTATCTGATCAAACCCAAACGTATACTTTTAAATTATCAAAGTAATGTTTTATTCAATTGTTTTACTGAATCATCTTAGCTGTCTTGAAGTAGTTGAGTTCTTTTTACTCTCTACTTCACAAAAAAGTGAAGCAGGCAGTGAGTTTTCTTCATGATAAAAATCTCTGAAAATGGACCTTTGCCAGGATGCACAGGGAAGAATACTGATGGGCAAATGACCAAATGTCTCTTGCTATAGGTTTTACAAGTTAGAGAACTGAAAGTTTCTGCCTTCAACATATAGGAACAAATAATAACATGGCAGGTCAAGTAAAATGAAAGAAAGGAAGGAAAATAAGTAGGTAAAATATAAGTCTTCAAAACCAGTTAGTTAAGTATAATACAGGTGTTACCAACCACAAAATAACAGGGGAAAAAATTAGACTGGAAGGGTCGTTTGGCTTCCACCTAGTCCAACCTCCTGCTCAAATGAAGGTGAGCTTCAAAACTACATGAGGCTGCCTTCTGAAGCAATGGTACCAGAAGAGACAGAGCCCAAAGCTCATGAGCACTACTACCCTGACAGACCACCACAGGTTGGAAGGTGCCATCCAAAAGACTCAGCTTTAGGAATGCTGAAGAGTACTGAACAGAAATGGTGCAAACTTCATATGGACCTTGCAATCCAGACCAGCAAAAGCCACACATTTGTGATCCCCTCCCTCAACTAAAACAGCACAAGTTATTTTCTGGAACAGCAGAAAGGAAAAGAATAGAGTATCCAAAGAACCAGTAATCAATTTCCAAAATATTACAGCTCTAGGATATGAGAGCCAGGAAAAACTGTATGGCTCATCAAAAGTTACAAAAGTACAGGAGGCAATTCATCAGAACATACTGTATATTAAGCTGTGTTCAAAACATTACTTCAGCTATTTGGTTTCTGCACTCCTGGTAGGAGAGCAAACCAGAATCTCAGCTCTCCACAAGCAGTAACCTTTAGTAAATGTCATATTTATTTTCTTGTGACAGTTTAAGGTAAGACACCACTCTAGCTTGAAAAATAAAAAGTGTAACTCTCCTCCCTCATGGACGTTTTTAAGGAGGAAGGTCTCATGCCCTCAGACTTCTACTGGCAGAGGTGATCAAGGCAACAGCCAAAGACAGCAAGAAACTCAGTATATGAAACCTTTTCATAAATGCCCAAATTGCATTTGAACTAGGGCAGGAGGGGTATCAGACAGTGAAAACACCACCAAATACATCACACAACAGGTTTTCTAGTAGTCACAGATGAAACCCTGCTCTCTTGCCTTGCAAATGTAAATAGGACTAGATCCTAGCTCCAAAGCACCCTGAAACCTCAAGAATTCAACACACTAACTGTATCAGTAGATTGTGCTAATTAGATCCAATTACATATTTAAAAACAACAGTCACAAACAGTTATGTTGTAATTCGGTATGATATCATGATCCGGGCTGCAGACAGCATTGAAAGAAGGCTGTATCCAAACAAGAGAGATGCTATCTAAAAAATAACCCCAGAGACTGATCCAAAACATTCATGCCAAGTAGAATTCATTTTAAAAATGCCATCTGTAATACATACATATGCATAATATCACAAAAAAACCCTTAAAATGCAGGCAAGAATTAGATACTTTGGTCTTAAGTTAAAAACATGCCTATGAATCTACACAAGCTTTATAAGCTTTGGTGCTGTTCTGTAATACTTGAATGACCACCTTCACAAAGTTCATCACCTGTGTAGCTTGGGACTGCTTTCTAATTTATCACTCTGAACCACTGTTTCAGTCCAAGTGTTCAGATGAATGCTGCCTGAATTAAACCACTATTAGCAGTTTGTTAAAGTTCAAAGATATATATTTAATTAGTAACTCAGTGAGTACAGCCCTGTACAATCAAAAGTCAAAAGCAAAATACAGCAGAAAAGGAGAACAGAAACATTAGAGATCTAGAAATCAACATTGCTATTACTACAAGAGGAAAAAAAAGCAAGCAGGTTACATGAAGACTCTAAGTGAACTGGAGATGTATCTTAGCCTTACATCATCCCATTTAACACTATTCTCAAAACATCTGTGTTACATAAGTACAATATTAAGTGGTTTTGAAGTCTATTAAGACCAGTTACTTTTTTTCTGCACTCACTGCCAATACTAAACACACCTTTCTATACTATAGATTCCAACAGTTAAAAACTGATATTTTTAATGTTCCAAAAACTTGATGGTCACAAAGTTATGATGGAATTTTCCTTTTTTTTTTTTTCTTTTTTTTTTCCCCCAGAAGTTGTACTCTAGACTGAGCTCTAACAGCAAGGTTAGACATGCTGGAAATGTTTGCAATACATATTTGCTGAGGTTAAGAATAGCCCAAAGATAAGCAGTTGCCTAAACTTGGCAGTTATGAACTGGGACTCTACACAGGCACAAAACATTCTTCTGATGCTCAGACTCATTTGTTCTCTGACTGTCCTGGCTCCAAAGCCATACAAAAGTTTAATGAGGTGACAATCCCCTGCTGTCACAAAGTTTTGAGAGATTCAGGTCACAGGAGGAGAAAAAAAAAAAAAAAAAAAAAAAAAAGAAGAAAAAAGTAACAAGCCATGGGTAATTTGACACAACAGGAACTTACTGAAGAGAATTAGATAATAGGTGCTGGGACTTGGGTTTTTCCCATCATCAAGATAAAAATCTTATTTTCTTCCCAACACTAAATGAGAAGCTCACATTTGGTATCAGAAAATGTGTGTATATTTGATCTCTGAATCCTAGGTAGAACTTAAAGAAAACCTCTGATAAAACATTCTTTTCAGGGGAGTCAGTCATTTCTTCCCCAAAGCTTTCAGAAACCTGAAACATCTTAAGGTAGTCTTACCTTTATATGCATCCATGTAAAACTAAACTTGAAGGTGAGTTTTAACAAAGCATGTAATGTTATCCATGGCAATTAAGTCTGCCTTTCATCAGCAATACTGCCATGTTAAATCTGCCTTCATTAACAGCATAGAATTTCCCATATTTGTCAGAATTATAAATTTTGCAAATTTAGCATTATTTGATCTCACATGCATTCTGTACCATTTCTCCTGAAGCCACAGTCTTATCCTGAAAAAATAAAGTCATAGCAGCAGTAATTCTCCCAGCCCCTAAAAAACATACATCTTGTCATCCATGAAACATGGTTTTAGTTTTTGGGGGTTTTTTTAACATTCCACTTTGGAAAATAAAGACTATTGAATGCCTTATTTTATACCAGTAGAGCCCATCAGACTCACTATTTCTATTTAAAATTTGATTAAATAACACTCATATACACCTTGAATTCAGACACTCTAGCAGTAACTTCAGTAAGAGTAATTATACCTGCCTGCTCTGGATTAATTTTATTTAACACCAGTTAGCATAACATGTAAGGGCCCACATAAGTTCAAATGATGCCCTATTAGGAAGCTGTACTGAATAATATTTCAGCCAATTTTAACTGAACAAAACTTTTCCCTAGAACTGGTCATCAGGTTCTGAAAGCAGATAAGGCAAAATTATGGACAGATCCTTCATCTAAATTAGTCAGACATCAAAATATTTCATATTCTTTCTTTTCGTCACAGATTCTTACTAGAAAGTACCCAGACTTCCATTCATTTTAAAAGCAAAACCAGAAACAATGGTATTTTGGTCTCTGAAAATATAAGAGACATCTACATTCAGTAAAACAGCGCTGCTTCACAACAGCATGCAAGACCATTGCAATGTCATTACATTTCACAATCACTAAGAAAATGGAATTTCCAGATTGAAAAAAGGACAGGCACAACAATCTGGATATTTCCTCATCACATGTAATGGATAAAAATTATATTATAACAATTTAGAAATTGAAAATTTATATAGTAACAATTTAGACTCAAACTTTATGTCAGTAACTGTCCCCTTGTCTGTGCACAGAAGACAGCTTTTTCATTATTTTCTAAAATAGCTTTGTCCCAAGAAGTAGCTTTCCATGAAATGTTCCCCTACCTATTAAAGCATACTACCACTATAAATACTTACTGGAAATAAAGTGTCAAATAAATTGTAATGGCTTAATGGAAGACTTGCTTTCTTCTTCAGATTGACTGTCAAACCAGCCATAATCAACAGTATAATCCTCAAATATTAGATAATAAAAATGCTAACAGAAGCCATGAAAATGAAGAAAAAACCCTTACCAATCAGGCAGAATAAATATCCAAAATATATCAAAACACAGGAAAGCATCATAAACAAACAAATAAAAAAAAACCCAAAAAACAAACAAAACCCCACATATATATAGCTTGAAAAATCTCGAAATATTTTTATTCCTTTCTTACCCTAAAAGACATGTAAAAAGAGAACTTCAGCTTCTCTCCCCTCCATATCATGGGAAAGAAGTTTTATGTTTTCATCCTCGTAATTAGTACTTTTATCTTTTGTGAACTACAGTCACCTACTTCCAACTGAAACCAATGCATTTATTATTAACATAAACAAGGAGGATTTGGACTTCAAGTCATTAAGGATTTGAAAAATATAGGCTGGATGATCTATAATTAGCATTCCTGATGATTTAAACATGGTTTGATGATTACTAAATTCATCATCTTTAAATAAACACTTCTGACTCAGCATCAGCAAAATAGAGACATTTTCATCAACTAATTTAGCCTAAGACTTTTTGGCAAACAGGAATAGGAAAGAACCAATAGCTTTGTAAGACCAGTGGAGGCAGGAATAGACATGCAACTATGTTAACAAGTAGAAGGGAAAATATTATCATGAAACTGCATCCAGAATCACTGCAGACATTTGTTCCCATACCCCAGTGTTTTGCATTTTAAAGTGACTAATCAGAAAGCAGACACTACATAGACAAGAAAAAAGTCCTTATCTAAGTATTCAGGTAAGTGACCTATCCTTTTTTAATTACAACTGAATACTAACACACGTTAGAAGTCAAGTTGTATCTTGTAGAAGCTCACAGAACATAATATGGAAAACATTTATTTCAGTATTTAGTGGTCAAAGAGGATGAAGCTAATGACTTCTGAATCAAAGTTTTAATCCTATAACAGAGCCACAGTATTCAGTTGCCAGTGACTTCTCAGGAAGTCACCTGTTAAGTGAGCCAGGAAACAAAACAAATTAAAAGCACTGTGGACCCATAGTGAAAGAATACACAAAGGCTGTGTCCATTATAATCCTCAGCAAACAAACAAAAACCAAAATCAGGCACCACAATTGTTTCATCAGCTCTCTGTTGCCCAAAACTCAGACCTTTCCTCAGCTCTCAAAGATCTGACCCATATTTAGCAGCCGGAGCCAGAACATTACAGGTCATCTGAACTGCAAAATCTTGTTTCCAATACACTGGTGTCACACAAGGCTGAATGCCAGTCTTTCTAAACTCTCACACAAGGATCTGTTCAAGATTAAATATAATCCTTTACACTAGATAATTGATAACACACATACCCCCAATAATTAATTGCAGTAGAACATGAATCATTTTGTGTATCAGGTCTTAAACTCTTGTTTTGCTTACAGACTCCTTAGAAACTTGGTTTGCATAACATGTTCTTTCCAAAATATTCTGCTGCTGAAATTAGTATCTGTTTGGCTTTTTTACTTAAAGATAAGGCACTTCTAGTTTTCAAAAATTCATCTAAATTCTTTTAAGTTCAGCAGAGGACCCTTCCTTCCATCTTCATGATGCAGGCATTCCAACCTACATATTTTGAATGAATTCATTCTTTCCAGATTCAGTAACCCCCCCAGCTTTTATATATTGCATTAACTTACTCCACATTAAGATATCAGAGACCTTTAACTCTCTTTTTTACTGTGTTACATCAGTCTTCAGCCACTGGGCTACATACCATTTCTCAAACAGCACAAGCTATTCTGATTTTTTACCGGTGTGTACTTGGTACGAAGCAAACCATTGCTCATTTTCTCCCTACATCAGTTGCTTTAAAATAGATGAGATATTAAGAATGATGCCAAATGTCTAATGTGAGCTTCTTCAGAGGTCTGAGCTCATTTTAAGAACAAAATAAATAAAAAAGGGGACAAGTGTATCAGGGCACAAGAATATGGCTGAATATACTACCAACCTATTTACACAGTGCCTGTGACATTTTGAAACAGCCTTGCAGCACAGTATCTGAAGCTTTACAGAGCACAACAGCATCAAACATTTATTCTCATGATTGCTTCAAGTAGCTTTTCAATTTTCCTGGTTTTCTGTATCAAAGTTGTTGCGTTGGCTTTTTTTTTTTTTTTTTTTTTTTTTGGGTTTTTTTTTTTTGAGTTGTTGTTGTTTTTTGGGGTTTTTTTATTTTGTTTTGGTTTTTTGGGGTTTTTTTGTGGTTTTTTTTTTACTGATAGCTATTCCCTCCAGCAAAACAGGTGGCCGAGAGAATTCACCGAAGTATTTTTTAGAAACTTGTCAACTTACATAAGTTTAGACAATATTACTAAGTAACAGTTTAAATATCTAGAGGGCTTTATAAAGGATGGCTTTCCTTCAGATGAAGCTTCTTACATCATTCCAGAGAATCTTATTGTAGACTTAATACAATTTGCAACCTCTACTAAATCAAAATAGAGAACTATCCCAGAAAAGGGAGACACTTAAATACGTGCTGCTTGCATGGATTTTGCTTTAGGGTACACATGCATAGAAAAGGTTTCAAGGTCAGATATAGGACCCATAGAAAAGGTTTCAAGGTCAGATCTGAATTTGCCTAAGCTGCCTCAAAACAAAGTGCAACAGTCATAAATAAATGATAATGTAATGCCAAAAAGATTTCATTAACAGTCTGAAAAGTAGAGATCTAGCAGGGGAACAGTGCTGTCTAACACCATATGCCATACTTAATAGCTGTATTTTAAACCAGATTTTGTATTCTAAATCATACGTATGTTCTAAATTAGTTATAAATGGTGTACACTCAGAC
Organism: Pyrgilauda ruficollis; assembly: GCF_017590135.1. Taxonomy (NCBI): domain Eukaryota; kingdom Metazoa; phylum Chordata; class Aves; order Passeriformes; family Passeridae; genus Pyrgilauda; species Pyrgilauda ruficollis. The sequence continues at coordinate 4,847,398 of NW_024519207.1, read as the reverse complement.
TTCTGACTTTCTGTAAGCCCCCGTTTCTGTAAGTCTTTACACTGAAATTATTTCCCATTATACTACAATTTCTCTTACGTGTTTCACCAGCACAGTACATTTGAAAACTGGAATCAGTATCTCGTGCAGTAAATTATCTCAGGTGATCATTTTGAGTTTTGAAAAGGAGAGATTTCTCAAAGAGCCTCGGCGCCTTGAGCAGCAGCTGCCAAATCCCGCAGCCCAAGAGAGGCGCCACAGCCCCAGCTCCCCACCCCAAGGTCTGCCTGCTAGTGAGGCTGAGCACAGCTCCCCACGGGCACACACAAAACACGTGCACAGCACACACACGTCTGGCAACACAGGTCACTGCAAACTCAGCACTTCGGTAAATAGAGCCGGCAGCAACATCCTCTTCCCGCTCCCCGCTGCTGGGGGTGAAAGTCCATTAGGAGACAACGTACACATGTGCACACGTACTCACAGAATAACCGGCCCTGGAGCTGCCCTTGGGCTCGCTCACAGTTCACCCAGCAGCTGGGGTCTGCCCAGCTAGCAGCACAGGGCACACCAGCCCCCGTGGCCCCAGGTGTTGGTACTGAGACCCTCTCACAAACATGCAGACACTCATTACAGAGCCCTCTGGGATGTGGCCATGGACCCTCTCTACCCAGCAGCTGGCCCGCAGAGCCTCCTTCATGCACAAATGCACACACTAACGGGGTCTCAGCTACACCCCTGAGTCTCTGCTGCACTTGGCCCGGGCTCCCAGCTCCTGCAGCTGTATCATACAGATGCACACAGGTTTTTTTCTGGACTTCATGGCCACTCCCAAGCCTCCTCTCCTGCTTCATTGTTCTCAGTCATCACACCCCATGAACATCCCCTCACCTGACCCCACCACGTGGGCCCTTGTGACCCATGGCCAGACTCGAGCTGCTGGCACTGGGACCCCCTACAGGCACTCACACAGTACTGAGCCCCTTACACAATCAAACAATTAGAGTTTAATGAGACTGCACTGATGAGGCCAGGGCATGGCCTCACAAACATCCTGACCAGCCACCTGCTTACACACAAGCAGCTCCCTTTACTCTATTTTACCCATGATTCATTCCCCACAAAGTCACCAATCCCTCCTTACCCCAACCTTGTCCCTTCCCAAACATCCCATTCTGAGCTGCATACAATTCCAAAATGTTCTTATCTACATCTACCCCCTTCCAGTCTGCAAGCTGACCTCCGTTAAATGTCTGCCACCCAGGTCCCCAAGGGCTGGTAATCTCCAGTGACAGCCCTGGCAGGAGCCAGGTCAGGGGGCTCATTTCTCTGACGAGGTTACCGGGTTGTCCTGCCCACTGCTGTGCCTCAGGGCTTTGCTGTGCACATGGAGACAAGCCTTTTAATCACATAACCTATCACCCTTAGTATTTCGAGGCTGAACATCCAAAGCCATTACAAGAGTATTTATCAAAGCCATGAAAGTAACATTTCAAAGTTCAAAGCTAGTGTATTTGGAAAATCCTCATGTTCACCACTTGTTTCAAGTTGTGTTTTAGATTAAAAAACACAGGCACATAATTTATCAGATTTACTTATTCAAGTTGTTGCTCTTAAGTGTCAGGTGCTGGCTCATGTGTAATCCTAATAAGCGCTTTCCAACAGTTATCAGGACACTTAAGTAATACAAAATGTACCACATACCTTGTTGACAATATCGTATTATATTTGCTTTATAAACACTCATGACTGTTAATGTTATTGCTAAGCAACTGAATGATCTACCATACAGTATTTGCATAGCACTGTCTATCAGCAAATAAATGACTTTCAACTCTTTAAATTCACAATTCACAGAATTACACATCTAACTAACACTGAACAGGTTTTTAAAACTTTTGATAAATTATCCAAATCACTGGATGACAAAAACTCGTTCACCACTAGTATTTAAGAAATTTGAACTGTAAAGAGATTTAAAAATATGGGAGGTTTGGGTTGTATAGGAGATAAGAGGAAAGCTGAATTTTTAATTAGACAGCAGCTCAGCAAGGCAGAACTAGAACTGCAGACATCATCTGGAATTCATGAAACACCATTTTATGATTAGAAGGTGAGAGAACTCATCACTTCTTACCTAGTGGCTACAGTAGCTGCAAAATGAAAATCTGTTCATGTACAGAAAAAGAGAGTTAGTCAGAAGAAAAAGAATTAATTAGAAAATGGAAGAGGAACAGACAAAGAGGAAGCAGAGCTGGGTTTTTATGTTCCGAGTAAAAAGCTGTCCTCTTCCACTGCCTCCTAAATATTGTCTTCTCCAGTAAGCCTGTGCTCTCCTTCACCAGTACATGAGGTGATCCTCTTCCACTGCCTCCTAAATATTGTCTTCTCCAGTAAGCCTGTCTTCTCCAGTAAGCCTGTACTGTCACCAGTACATGATGTGACAGCTCTTTCAGACCCTTTTTCCTTTCCATTTTCTCTGAAAAGCATGTTTTATTTGAATGAAAACCTCACTACTTCCAAACTATTTGATCTCAATGACAATGTATAACCTAGCAGAAGAGCTACTATTCTTGATAACTTTTAACACACTGTTTCCCAAGTCTCGCTGTTAAATGGCTCACTGCCTTGTGCAAAACATTCTACAGAAATTCACATTCTGAGGGAGCAGTGAGCTTGGCCAGACAAGCTGAGGGAGGAAGCATGGCTGGGCAAGCCCACTAAGGGCAAGTAAAACAGGCTTTTGTACGGGAGCAAGTTTGTAAAGGCTTAACTTCAGTGAGGGGCTTTGAAAATCTGACTGAATAAACAAAACACTCTCAACACTGCAGTGATGAGCTGAAACCCTGTCTGTCACTGCTATGGAAAGGTCAAACATACAGCAAGAGTCAGCATATAACTATGCCCCATCTTTCCATGAAGAAGCATCATCTCACTTCAATGGTGTAAGCAGCCACACACCAGCTGAACAGCAGCAGGAGGAGCTCACATATTCCCATTTGTCAGGTCAAAACAGTGGGTAATTCTACAACTACTCCACAAGAGACACATTAAAATAGACAGATGAATGACAGGAATTTGGAGCGGTGGGCATGACTACAAAAATTCCGATTACCAAGTGTCTGGAATTGAATGCTCTACTAGCTAGAGAATCATCCAAATATTAGTTAGGCAGGTTTTCTAAACACGGAGCTCCGAAAAGTCTATGGCCGCCCACACAGCCATATGCTTAGGTTATACCAGACATTCCTAACTAAGTGCCTTATTTTTTGGTTTGATCTTTCCCTCATGATCATTAATTTCCCACCTGAACTATTACCAGGGAAGCTGTAGCATCACTGTTTGCAGCCTAAAGCTCAACACAGATATAAGCGCAAAAAATCTCACGCAAGAGGATAAGACAACAGATTTAAGCTGCTTTTGCAAAAATGTTAGCATGGTTTGGGAAGGTCCTAGGACAGACAATCTCCTTTCTATATTAAACATGAGAGAGGAAGTTTCAGTTTGCTTGCAAAGTCAACAATACAACAGCTGGGGCAGAGGGAGGAAGAAGTGACACGAACAATGTCCTACCCACCAAGTGGAAGTGGGCTGCCAAAACAGAAGAATATTGCTACCCTTTTTAAAAAGGAAAATACTTCCAGGGCAATGCTCTTAGAATTTTGGCTATCAGCAAGAATCAGAAGTAGAAAGAGTAAGGCTGAAGAGAAAGGACAGAGAAAAGAAAAACTCCCTACCTCTCCAGCCCCACAATGTCTACTTAACATGCACTGCTCATTAACAAAAACAGATTCCAAGCAGAATAATAGCTTATTCAGGTTAAACACTTTCATAAAACAATACACATTTAATATTTATATAATAGCATTACCTGGCATCAAACAGACCTAAAGTCTCTGTGGATAATGGACTATACATTAATTCTGTCTCTAGGTTAAAATGTAAGGTATTCTAGAGACGACTTCTTTGAATGTTTGAATCTTTTTCCAGGGAGAGTCAGAAGGAAGTGATACAAGACAGACAGAAGCTTTTAAGTACATTATATATGCTTACTCAGATTAACAGTCATGGGTTTTTAAATCCTATCATAAACCTACATTATACTTCAATATAACAATAAAAGAGAATGGAAACAAAACTCCCACCATCAGTGTCAGTGGAGAACTACTTACATACTGATAGACTAGGATACCTTTAGAATTTGAATGTGATAGCATCAAATTTGTACGAGTTTAATGCCATTTTCAAAATAACAAGTAGGGCCAAAATTAATGTCTAATTAATTAGACAGCTAAGTCCTGACACATCCAACTATGCTGAAACTTGAGTATCACCATGATAACATGAAGGCATGACAAGAGGCCTTCCATAAAATTATCTTTAGATAGATGCAGTAGTTATGCATGGCCTAAAATCCTCAGAGGGAAATATTACTGAAAAAAGAGAATGTTATCAATTTCTGTGATGATGATCAGAGAAACACAAACTTTAAAACTGTCAAACTGCTGAGATTTCAGCACTCAGATTACAGAGGGAATGACTGACCACCATGAGTCTGTTACATCAACATTATTTTAACTACTCTTTGCGCAGACTCTCCTTTCATGTAAAAATTATGAGTATGGTATTTGGTTCAAAGCATACATATGATGGAAGGAAAAAAAGTCTTTATGGCTCAGAGGCCATTTCCTATACTGACTTGCACTTTCAATCCTACTTTAAAAGGCCATCAGCAAGATAGCAGTAGATTTCTTCAGTAAATTGTGATTCCTTTGTTGTAACGACTAACCTGTTAAGAACTTTTAGTTGGTCTACATAACATCAAAATAAGCTTTAGGAAAAGGACTGGTCAAACCCAAGAACTCCAACCTCAGATGTGTGTTAGCACAATTTAAAAGTTACAACCAAGCTGTGTAACATTGTCGCGTAACTGCATGAGCAGAAATCATTTATTTCTGCATGTGAAGCACCACCTGCAAGCAATAAAATTCTCTATCCTATTCTGGCATCCAGAAACGTGACTAATGACCTTTCACACAAAAGATACACAGCTGGAGAGAGTGCCAAGATAAACCTGGAGTACTTGTGTTTATTGTACCAAGTCTTACACAATTGTTAAGAGTTCCCAGGAACTCTTAGCCTCTTCTGAAGTCTGCGTCTTCTCCCTACACATGCCCCAACTAAACATCTACTCTAACATACTGTAACAAATAGGTTTAGTATAATCCAAAACCTGTTAATATGCTCCAAGTGAGATGTTAGAACAGACCCAGTTAACAGCACAAGCAGGACTGCTCAACACAGCACTTGGGGGAAAAGCACTGCCCTGTGCACTGCCACCCTTCCAAGTAACAGCAACGCTAATTAAGCACACGTTTAGAGTCAGAAGGTTCTCCATCATTTGCAAGACATACAACAGGCGACTATGTCAACCAGGAATGCCAGCATGTCCTTCAAGAGTACACCAACTCACAACAGCATAAATCAAAACAAGTCCTAAGAGATTAAGATGCCACAAGTTGGTAACTGTGTTGGATAATATCCGTCTATCCATGAGCACCACAACACCTCCATGAAAATTCAGCAGCCACCTCTCAAGGAGGCTGCGCTGCAGTAACAGGTCCTCTGTTAAAGCCATACAGAATTCTTATGTCTTCCCCACAGAGCACTTGTGGGTCAATTCCTACTTGAATATTCTACAATTCCATTAAATTAAGAGTGGTATTAATTAATCCTCTTAGATTAATGTAAGATCATCTATTTTTTTTATGAGAAATCTTTTTTACAGATGGCCTCAGGACTAAAAAGCACCTTCTCAAAGCAGAAACGTTTAGTTTAATCTTCAGCATTGGAACTACTTCTAAAGCATAAGGATTTAAATTTATTTTCCCCTGCAGTGTGACTTTTGGTCTTCATCTTATGCATTGTTATGGTTGTAACTGAGAAATACTCAAAGTGCACCATATCTGAAGTTTAGATAGCATGGAAAAATTAGGTTGTAGGTCGTGTTATTTCAGTACCATCTAGAGGACATGACTCTCATCTTCCTCAAACCCTAGCCCACTTTATCTCAAGTTTCACTGAACTAGCACTCAGGTACTAAGCCACAGCAGTGGCAATGCCACTCCCTTGCCTAGTGAATCTAGCGGTTTTATAAAACAGGAAAATCCCTTCTAAAAACCACACTTACAGAGCAAGGCTTACACAAACTCACTTAAAACCTTCTTCTTTAAACAAGTTAGTAACATAACTGTTGTTCAATACTGCAACAGCTACCATGAGCAAGCAAATTCAGCATCTTAATTTCTGTGAACTCCACAGTTTAAGACTGAGGACTAAAGCCACCAAAAACTTCAAATGATTTAGAAATCCACACTGCTTAGATAAGCTATTTCTTTAACTTGTAATGCACACCAGTGACCACCAAAAGCACATTAATACTTTATTTTAAAAGGAAAGAACTAACTGGCTTAATGCCTTGTTAATCAGTCTGTGCTCAGCATTTAAACCTCACCGCCATTACAGGTCAGGAGCATTCAGGTCAAGTCAAAAAATCAGCACATAGAAGTAACAGATGGCAAAAAAAGCTTCAACAGCCCATGTAGTGACAGAGGGACACCCCTGCTGCAGAGGGTGATCACTACTCCTTGTGGGGACAAACCCTTTGACATTATCAATTATTATTATGACCTGAATCATCAAAAACTAAATAACTGCAGTATAATAACACTGTTTTGAAAAGCTGGGGGAAAGTCATTTTAAAGCCCTTAGTACTTAATTAGTAGAGGCTGGGTTTGATAGTCTTTAAAATCAAATGGAAGAAATAGAAATTCTAAATTCCCAAAGCTGTTTACAAAAATTATATTCCACACTAACTTGCTCTAACTGTAGAAACAGACATAGCTATGGATCTGTTTATATACAGACATATAATCGCATTTCCACAGACAAAACAGATTCAACACTCCAACTTACTCTTACAAGCTGCAGGAGCTTAGAGTTGACACAAGTTCATTTTTTTAATTTACTAAGCACTTAAAAAGATACCAAAAGTAATGGGGTTTGGAGCTGAAGAAAACAATATCCTCTCTCACTAAATGATCTCACTTTAAAAGTAATCATCTGCATCTTTAACCCAGCCTCCTTATGACCACTGGAATTGCTTCTCCCAGAATCCTCACAGAACTCATTATCTTAGTGTGTTTTTTTGCAGGCAGTCATGTTAGTTGCTTTAGTTTGAGCTTATTTAGGGTTTAGCTTTCATTTTAAAGGTCACTATAAATGCCTAGTGCCATGAAGCAGTTGTTTATTAAGATATCTGTGTTTAATTGACCACTTCTATAGACAAGAGCACAATGTTTATTAAAAAAAAACCACTAAAAATATATACCTAGTTCCTATATCTGTAAGAATGTTTTCATTTAGCAAAAGGCTAACAAACTCACAGGTGAAGCTGTCACTAACAGCACAGTAAAAAAAAACCACATATAAACATTCAAATATTTAACAAAAAAAAAATCTTTTTACTGTCTTAAGATGAAGAAGACACTACTACAAACACAGTCAAAAAAAAATAAGGTCAGTGTGCTAAGTAACACTAGGCAACAAGGGCAGAGGGTTTATTAAAAAATGGTGGTCTTCACTAACAAAGCTTCACACCGTTCACAGGTACAAATTATTCCTTTCTAAAACACCTCAAACTGTGAGGAAAAAACCCAACAGGGTACAGTCCCCAGTCTCTGAAGGTAATTATTTTTGTGTCATGTTAAGAAGAGATATTGTATTACACATTACACCATACTTTACACTACAGATCCCAAAACTCTACCTTAGGGGGATTTCTGCCATAGCAAAATCCTTGTATGACAGACTATGTTTAAGTCAGAATTTTGAGGGAACAATCTTTAACTTTAGGTGCAAATGAGGAAATGACATTCATTTGGGGTGTAAATAAAATTCCTTGCCTTATAAAACAAATTAGTTATGTTGGTATTGAAACACCAACCAATGGTCTCATATAATAAGCAAAGTCTCTTTCTTGGCATAGAGAGAAAAAGGAAAAAACAATTACATTCTGAATTTTATACAGACTAAGCTGAAGTTCAGGTTTGAGGGAATAGATGGGAACAGCATTTATATCACATTACAGTCACTGTAATTTTAGGGTGAAAGGTAAATTCCTATATTGTGATACAGGGTGAGGCTTTATTGATATTAATGTACTTTGTAAATTAAGTAATGGATCATACTGAAAGCAATTAATTTTCCAGGCTTATCTAACCTGCATGGATTCTCCAAATGGTGGATGGAGTTTGCTAAGTAAATAAACCTCTTAATTGTGTCAGAAATTAATGAGCAAACACAGAAGCAAAGAAGGGGGAATAAATACAGGGCTTTAGCAGATTTGTTGTATTTTCTTTTAGGTAGTGCAGAAAAAAAATCCTTCAGGCAACAAGAATACCTGCCTCACAGAAGGCCAGTCACTACATAATTTATTGCAGTGAAGTCCACATAAAAACAAAGTTCCAAAAAGTAGTGACCTGAGACTAAGTCAATGTCACAGGTCAGTCAAACTGATGAGACTATTCACTAAACCAAAGGATTACACAATGTGGTTCTCAAACATCTCAAATCTAATTCTGTCTTCTGTGCTAAGAACCAAATAGGAACAGCTAGTCAAGCCATAACATCTTGCATATACTTTGGTATTTACAGAACGGTAGAAAGGAGAATTTCTTTAGGAAAAAATGTACACAGATTCAAAAAAACAGGCCAGATTTTGAAACAGCAGGCGCTTAAGGAGGGACACAAAACAGATGGCAGTTCAGGGTGACAAAATGTGGCAATACAAACCATTCACTGCTTAAGAGCAATGGCAAGTGAAGATCCGAGATTTATCTCATCCATTCATATGTGGTGCTAAAGCCCAAAAAAAATGTTGAACCGGCAAATTTGTATAGAATGAGCAAGGAGCACAGATCGCCTTTTGTATCATTATTACACTGTCACCAAAATTACAGCTTTAAAAAAGTCTTTGAAGGAGGCAGCAAATTAATCTGAAACAGTAACTTGAGTTCAACTACAAGCAGGAATTTGGCTGTAAATGTTACCTGGAGAGACAAGCAAAATGCCCTGTAGCTTCAGTACTGCCACACTGGAAGCACTGGTTTGACTGCTAGCACTGGAGATACAGTCAGGTCTTCCAAGTAGCATGTCTTTTTGGAGAATGATGTGAAGACTGACATGGGAACAGAAGTTTTTATTCTCTGAACAAATGTAGCATTACTGTTCATTGTTCTCATTTGCAAGCTGCTTTATTAAAAAAGCCAACAGTTCTGAGCTAGTTAAAAAGGAAGTATTAAAGACCTGACTAGGGTACTCATTGAAAAGGGATAAATAGGAGAAATATCCAGAACTGATGCAAGAATAGGGAAGAATAGCTAAAAATTTACAATAAAATTTAGCACTAATACAAGAAAACAGATACTTGCTTTTGATGTATAGCATATTTTCATTTTTATCACCACTCTTAATTTATTAGGAAAGAAACTAATATAAGTTCTTCCTTTGAATATCCTTACTCCTATGTTCTTACCAATTTTTTAACCTAATTCCTAACCTGTTCCTAATTTTGAGCAGCTGCAAGTGTTGCAGCTGCCAAAGTATGACAGGTCTTAAAAAGTTACATAAGAATAAATGTATAAGTTCAGAAGCCCTTCCAACTTGCCCCTGCTTTCTTCCCCTTAATATTAACTCAGGTTTCAGACACCACTAGGTGATAAACACAACTAGTGCCCAAGGCATAATAAAGCTTCAAATCAGCACTTATACTCTATTATACACCAGAGAACCTAACCACACAAGCTATAAATCTATGAGTCCAGACTTTTCTATCATTACCTATAGCGGGGAAAAAAGACTTAGCTGCTTCAAGTGATTTTCTGTCAAGGCTATTGCCTGTTAAGGGAGAGTTCCTACATTAGCTAGCTGCTTGTAAGTCCAGTTCCTGTGCTGTTCCAGTATCCAACTAAGCTTCAATTTCACTGTAATCCTGAAGTCACCCAGGATTCCATTCCATCTGTACGTAGCAGCTGTGCTGATGTCAGCTGTTCTTCATTTACTCTTACAGATTTCCGTCTGATTTCATCTCTCCATTGTTTATATATGCACACAAAGATTTTGCAAATCAATTTTTCATGCTTTCTCATCTAATACAAAGCACTACCAGAGACCAGGAAACCATTTTCAAAAACAGTTCAAATTTTACTGTTCTGAAAAGCTCTAAACACATCAGCAGCAGGTATGTGGAAATTCCTCTGAAACATTCAAATGGATAAGGATGCTTTAATGTGAGCTCTAAAGTAATTCCATCCAATGATGGAACTTCAGTTTAAGTCAGGACAAAATTATAGTTTGAGAAAATCTATGTAAATCACATTTCTATCTTCGAAGGCCAATTATGATCTCATTAAATCCATTTATAACCATACAAGTTATTTATTTAAAAGTTATTTTCTTCAGAATTACAGGTGATATCTTAACCTGAATCTGGCAAGAGGAGGTCAGATACTGGTATGGTTACAATGGTTGAAGAAAACCACCAAAGGCCATACACCTCCTTTACTGTGCAACCTCCTACAACCCTCTCTCAAGATAATATTTTATCTTACCCCCAGGAAAGTGACACCCATCTGTGCAAGGTGCAATTTCTTCACTTACTGTTTAACACCAGACTAAAACCCATACATTTGCCTGACCTCCACTTCTTCAGTACATGGAAAAAACAAGAAACATCACTTTCTACCAGGGAGAAAGCAAAGCCACTCATGTGAGAGCAACCAGGGAAACAAAACAATACAATACAGAAGAGTTCAGGAGAACAGTACATTTATATTCTTAAAAAATTAGCAAGTGATCAGGGAAGTGTCACTGTCATCAGCAAAACAACCACAAACTTAATATGGTATTTAAACTGACAACTCAAGTTAAATAGTAAAACAGAGCAATTCCTGCAACAACCCACCAACTCACCTCACGTTGCTGACATCAACTTACGGACCTGTCCTAGGAGCCGTGCAGCCGCCAATTCTTCTCAAAGTCCATGCAACAAACAAACTGGAATGGTTCAACCATTAGTCACCACTGCTTTCAGAAAATGCCTTTTTCCAGCTTTCAGTTAAAAACACATTTTCTAAACTTACCCCTAAATCACATTCATTCTTTCAAAACTCAGGGATGCTTTCATGTCTGATAAACCAAGGTATAAGCCTACTTTCCTCAATTAAAAAAAGATCTGAAAAATATTTTTGACACTGTTACCTGCTCAAATCCCTATATCCTGCAAACTGGACTGAAAGAATGAAATCCAACTTAACACCACTGCTGAAGGAACAAGTCTGGCTTTCAGAAAATCACATAAAATTGTTCATGTTTTGTTACCCACCTCCTCAGTGTAAAGCAAAGGGATACAAACACCCAAGGACCTATGCTCTTTAGTCCCACTTTCTTGTTTATAAAATCAAAATAATTTTCTGGTTTACAAAAATAACACTTTTTTATACATCTCCCTTCCTGAAACCAAACTGACAAAGCATCTCTAGCACAAATGACCAGTTTAGCTCTGGTTGAAGTAGCAACATCAGCAAGAATTTCCCCCAAATTTGCTGATCTTTACAGGGTATTTCCTCAAAGCATCCTGTAATAGAGAAAGAGCTGCAGCATAAGCCACAAAGGGTGGACAGAAGGTGAAAAGGAGAAAGCAAAACTTTCAAGTTAAACAAGACAGCTCTTCTGGGACAGGCAAAACAGTGTCAAAAGCCATGATTTTATTAACTGGCTATGAAACAATTAGGAGGAGCTGGTATCTGGTCAAGAAGACAGAAAGGATTACGTGAAGTGAGTTAGGCAGCTCAAATGCTCAAAGAAATCTTTAAGAGAGTAGAAAGAGAAAAAATAGGACCATCATATGCCTGTTTTCCGAAATTGTTAGTACCAGGCATTAAAAACCTCTGAAATAATAAAGTGTTTTTCCACATTTCCTGGCATTCCATAGTTTGTCAGAATACACTCAATACATACACTCATGGCAAGTACAATATAAACAAGAATAAATTTTTTTCAGGTATTTTTATTATTTAGTAACACAAAGGCATGAGTTATTGTTCTAAGGATGTATCAAGAACCCAGGAGTCCAACTGTAAAACTCAGAGCACGACAGAAACATGCTAACACTACGGAGATAGACAAATATCAAAATAACTGTAGAACTGCAACAGGCTTTTTAGTTTGGTTTTTGCTTTTGTTTTGGTGGTTTGGTTTCCTAATTGTGATGGGGAGGAGTAAAGCCATTTTAAGAACTGAGACAGTAACATAAACAGTTCTCAGTGCCTGTTTCAAAAGTATTTGACAGTCCTAAATTTACCTACTACAGAACAAAATGACCAAAAACTGTGGCTGAGGCAAGTGTAAGTATACCTATTAAGGCACAAAGGATATCAGACCTTAAATGGACTAGAAATTTGAAAACCAGGTATATTTTCAACTAAAAGCACTGCTGGCACAAAACTCTAGTCACAGATGTTAGAATTAATTTCTGAGACCCACAGATCTTCAGCTGTTAAGGTCTAGATTACTTCTGTTCAGTACACAATTCATGTCTATATCTGTAACAACTACTCAATTTTAAGTTCACCACATATTTCCACATATTATAATAGGACCGAATTTGATACAAACTGATTTATTTTTAAACTTCAAAGTTAACAAATGTTACTGTGCTTGCATAGTTTAACACAGGCACATGACTATCAGTTCTCTAAAAATACTAGGTTATAAATTCAGCACTTTACTCAATAACCACAGAAGCATCAAGACAAACAAGTTTGATAATCACAGCAAAATAAGATATTAAAAAGCCATCCAACAGAAAGTCAATTTCAGAAAGTCCAGTGAAAATGGCTCACTACATAAGTATGTACTTAAACAGCACCATCTGAACAATTATTTTTAGAATGTACTAGGACTGCAGTGCATTCCAGAATAGTAAGAAGTGACAACTGCCATGAAGCAGTAGCCTCAGGGCTATGTTAAGACTATTGAGTAATTTAAATAAGCTGGTGAATTTAACAAAAGATCTAAGTATCAGTTAAAAAACAATATTTTGTGGCAACTTATTTAAGAAATTAATTGGATTCAAGTATAAGCATCTGGCTAGTTTACTTCAACTGCCAGAAGTAGAAAACAGAAAAATGAAAGTGCTCTTCACCTACTGCCAGTCTGTACACCCTCCTGCCTCCTATTCTCACACTCCGCTTCAGAACAAAACTTTCCCCTTTCCTAATCCGAACATTAGAACTAAGTCCTATTCTTCAAAACTAATTTCCTATAGTGAGAACAACACAAGTGCACAGACATGTGTGTGCTGTTCGCTACTGCCAAGCAGAAGGTTTTTATTTGAGATCTTGCTAGACATTCAATTAAGTTTGACTACAGAATCCCTTAGGGGGAACGATTAAAAGCTTTCTGCTTTCTAACAAACAACTCCTCATTCTTAAAGAAAAATCTAAGATTTCCACTTTTATAGCTCTCAACAGTTCCAACACACTTCTTTGTGACACAAAGCCACAGGAAACCTCAAAAGGTACACTACTTCCCATATTATCCATTGTGACATTTTGGCTCAAATTTATTTTTAAGTAAATCCAGCAAGGTAGAAGTCTAAATACCATTTTCACAAGAACCTTTATTAATATTGTTTCTAATAATTTTAATATAAGTGGAAAAGGCTTTACAAATATAACAGTCTGAACCACAGCAGAACCCTGTTTCACAGATTCACATGGCATCTCTCCTATGCAAGGGACAGCAAGACCCAACCACATTATTAGACCTGTAAACTCTTAATCTTGGATTTATTGACTTGATCTTCAGATAGGAAGATGCCAGGTTTAGATTTAATAAAGGATATCTATATGACATTGTAACAAAAGGACCGTGGGAGGCCAAACACATTTCCTAAAGAACAATGCATTACAAGTACTTTTCTGCCTAGGCCTCCATTTCTAGGGTGGTTCTGTGTGATGGAAAAAGGAGCCATTTCTTTCCCAATCCCATTTTTTTGCCAGGAGATCCTGCTTAGGGAAGGCCAAGATCCAAACCCAGTCATCTTCCAGCAACATAAGATCTTCTGCTGAAGGCTTGTGATGCAGTATAAAGGTTAGAAGGTGTCCTGAAGCAATTTGGAGGGAATGAAGAGGGAGAGAGAGTCACAAGATGCACCAAAGTAATAATGCATGTAACATAGTTCCAAATGACTTCAACTCAGCATGAAAGAGGAACTAGTAAAATCTCCTTAGAATTTCATTGCCAGTTTTCAAGTGATTTCTTTTGCTAAAAATCAAAAAGGAATTTAGAATAAACTTCCTGTGCCAGCAATGACATAGCTGGAAAAAGAAAGGTCTGACTGTGGGCTACCGATGTTTGCAAGGAAGAGGTTGTTGCTCTGCACAGCATGAAGCGAGAAAGGCAGAATTTACCTGAGCTGATTCCCTTTCTCTGGGCCTGAGGGATTGCTGATATTGTGGGTTAGCAGCACATCCCCTTAATCAGAGTATTCCAGTCTATTTCCTTCACATGGACAAAAGAACAGGACTTTACAAACCCAGCAGCCACAGGCTCCTCTAAAGGAAGAAACATATTTATGTGTTTAGAACGGGGGAACTTTTTCAGTGCTGGGAATCACGTCAGATTTCAAACCCATTTGATGATCTCTGCCTTACTGCACATTCAAACCTAGCAGGAGTGCAAAGAGACAGGGAGGAGATGAAAACTGTGTGGCTATGGACCATACACAATCACTGGCCTTATCTTGGCTCCAGCCACCAGTTTCTGCTCTTGACTTGGTTTCCCATCTAGAGAAGGGTCACACCAAGAACACCATAAGTGCTTCACAGAACTGAAGTACAAATATGACCCATGGACAGGAAGCTTACACAGAAGCATTCTTTCCAAGTGCCCAGAACATTTTTCTCCTCTCTCTCTCCCCAACACTTTTTCTTTACAATGTTCACACTCTTTCCCTCTCTCAGCTTAGAGAGGTGGAAGACAACATCAACCAAAAAAATGCATAAACAGCATAAAGTCATCCTTCACACCTCAGCAGATGGCAGTTCAAAGGGGCCCTACCTACCTGCAACCCTGTTGTTTGCTTCAAGAACTGTTTGCCCAAGGAAAAAGAGACGAGCAAATCCTGGAAGCAGATCCTTCCCCAAAGGAAGTTTCTTTCTGAGTCTGCAACCTGGAGCTTTTGCTTGAGACTCAGTCCTCTGAGCGGATTCTTTCTTCAAACTCTCACACTGGTTCTTTACTTTTGTGGGCAGCTGGAAAAAGAATGAAGCCGTAGGCTGAGGCAGGGACTCCATACTTCCAGGATAGGGAGGCAGAAAGACTGGAGGGGAAGGAAAAGTGCTAGTTGGTAACTTCTTGAATAATGATCTGTATTCCCTCATTTTCTGCCACACAGAGACATACACATAGTCACTGCAATAGGGGAGGATGACAAGAGATGAGTACTAGTACATGCAGTTTTTTCATGCTCTGATGCCAAAAAAAACCAACCCCAAAGTGTTGAACTGTGAACTTTCAAGACTATTAAGACATCTAGCAACAGATGAGATCAATCATAAGATGTTTTGTCCAGAAAGTTCTCTCAGTTTGTTACAAGTAGATGTAAGTGGGGGGGAGGGGGAAATTTAAGTGCTCATTTCTTGGAAAAATAATCCAAATCTCTCCTCTGTTCACTTTTTCTCAAGTGAATTAAAAATGGCATCTATTGCAATGCAGTGAACAACTCCCCATAATTTCTTTTAAGAAGAAATGGTCATACTTACCTGAATGTTTCCCTCACCAATGACTTCCTAACACCTCCCCCAACTCCTCTGTAAAGGTCTTAGTCCAATCTCAAGTCTTCTACTTTATTTGCCAAAATCAGACTGATTGAACACTAATAGCAGCTTAATGCTGTTGTGACAGCCTTTGATCTAACCTAGGCAGATCATGATTGCTGTGGAAGATAAGAACCTACTCAAATTCCTGCATCATATTTCTGGATTTCTAAAATACTCCTCTTATTCCTGAAAACCCAAATTCCCTAGGAGTTGTGAATTATGAGCAATAAACAAAAGTAATGTGTAAGAGAGCTGAAATTTTCTTCTTCACAAATCCTGAAAGCTGGTTAAGTCTCCTGTGAAATTTTATAAGTAGCATGGAGCCCACATACAACAAAACAGAACCAGAAACCACTGGACTTCCAACAGCTACAGGGACAGCTGCTCACATATGCATTTACTGGTTATTATCCACTGCAATACCTTCTGCACAACAGCAGTGCCAGGCATTTGCCTGTGGGGCAGTCATTGTGCTGAGGCACTTGAGGCACCATCACTTTACCAGACAGGCTCTTCTTTGCTCTTAAGACATCAGGTAGAGCATGATCCAACAGTTAACCAAGGAGGTACATTACTAATCATGTTGAAGAATTTCACTTAATTCATTTTGGGGCAATTGGTGGTGTTTCTTCATCCTCTCCTCTAGAGCACACACCTAAACAAAATAGCTTCATATGGTTAGATACCTCACATGCTCTTCAATTACAAGCTTTCTGCTGCTCAAAAAAGCTTGCTTTCATTCGTTGTGCTCAAAATAATACAAGAAAATTGGGTGGGGGGGAAAGGTTTTATAATTAAAACCACAGCAATTTTGCAGTTAGAGTAGCATACAGGAAACATTTTTGTTTTTTAAACAAGGGACAGAAAGCCATCAAGGACAAACCCTGATACTCTAAAGTAATTAAAACAGAAAAATCAGCAAGTTCTTTCTAGGGAAAGTGCTTGAGCATGCAGAAGGATACTCTGCTTCTTTGTTCCTGAATATAGTTACAGTATCTCAAGCTACGATAAGAGTTGGTAGTCTAAATAGAAAGAGTGGCTCACAAAACTAGGGTTCTCTTTTACTGTAATTTCATTACTTTTCATCAGCTTGAGATCAAGATATGTTCCTATACCTTTCAACTGGACAAAACAATGTCTCATTATTTCAGACCAACTTTCAAAGATTAGAGAGTGAGGCTCAGTCTTTTCATCCCACATGCATTTTCTTGTTTCTTCCTATTCAGAAAGAGTAAGTGATGAACACAAATATAAATGCACTTGGCCAAGAGATGTCTCCAGGCTGATGTTTGTACTCTCCTCTTCCAGTAAAGGAGACAGAAGAAAGATGAAAGAAGATAAAATACAATAAACAGAATGTGTTCAGTGCAAGTGTCTACTGCTCTGTATCTGCTGGCTAAGAAAAATATAAAAGGACAGTAGCAGTAAAAGAATTCTTTCTTCTTAAAGACTCCCTTGTGAATAGAAGGGGTTTTTTAACCAGATAATTTGATAAGTTCCTGAGATTCAAGGCATTGCAAGTTGCTCTAATACTAGTTATCATTCAAAACTACAACGCCATACACAGCACTACAAGCTTCATGTCAGGACATGCATTGAAGCCTACAAACACTACTGACTTTCTAAGTCAATATTCTTTTCCAGCAACAGAAGGTATCAAAATATTCAAAACAACAGAAGGTATCAAAGCAGATCAGCCCAGACAAAGCAGCATGACCCAGCTTATTGCAGGGTCCTTTCAAACAGGAATCTGTCTAGGGCCTCTATAAGAAATGGTCTTTCACATGAAAGACCCTATTCAATGGAAAAAACTCCAGATCACCTTCAATGACTACACAGTCTGACATCACCTATTGCAGCTTCAAGAGCATAGGAGAGAGGAATATTTGGTCTTAATTTGATTCATGTCTCTTCTTCAGCAGAAGACACAAAGATCCAAAGTGAAATTTAAGGGGAAAATAAAAGGCATTCTGAGGATTTTGTCCATTTGGTGTTCTCACAGAAACAGCTGAACAATTTCTGGAAGATCAATCTGAAACAAGCTGTTAGGAATGACTTGATGTTAAATTCTTTTTCTTTCATCAAGGTATCTCGCCTTTTACAACCAAGGAAGAACTATTTTTTATTTTTATCCTTTCATATAGAATTCTTCCCTTGAGAAGACTTGTCTTGAACTGTAAAGTATAAATGAGGTTGGTAATTTTTGTGTTCTAGCTATCAAAAACCCTAGCCTGATCGATTCCTACACAGAGATATGTATTTCAGGCTGAAGCAACAAAATCTTTCTGCATTTTGAGATGAGAAGTGTTAATGAGTACTCCACTGCCCTTACAAAGATTCTACAGAATGAAAAAGAAGTCCAGAAAAAACCATCCAAAGTACCCGAATCCTTCTTATAGGAATTTTGGGGTAAGTTCTTTTGCTGCCTCATATCCATCACCAGAAGTGATTTGTACTACCTAGAAGGGATGTTAAGTCAGCTTAAGCAGCTCAATAACCAACAGCTCTTCTCAGTCACTGTACTGTAGTTTGTTGATTTACCTCAAGGGCAGGCTCTGATGGGATCCTTTGGGCTGCAGCGGAAAGAAATTATGGCCATGATGACATGAGAAAAACACGCTGGTGATCTACAGATACAGATGAAGCCAGGAAAGCACCAGCAGTTCTGTTTGTGAGCATATGGAAGATGGTAAGGAATCCTATAATCAATACCCTCATCTTCTTTGGGCAAAGAGAGGAATCTCTGCAATGTGTTTCCATAGTGGCCTGACTGTTAATAAATACACCTGGAGGAAAACTCCCTTTATTGCTTTCTTCCTTCTCTATAGGGCACATTCCACAGCCAGTTCATGAGTCACTGAGGAGAGGTCTCCATTTTTCTGCATCAGTGACCAGAAGCTCAATAGCCAAGAAATTTAAAGTTCAAACAATTATGAGTAAATTGTACAGGACACCATCTGCAAAACAAGCAAAAAATTGAATCTCCATATTTGGTTAATGGTACAGAATATAAGCAACAATACTTTTCATATTTCTTATACTGCAGCTCCAACAACTGCAGGATCCAAATGAAAGAACATAGAAAACAGGACAAATTGCCATACCTAATTCAAGTTACCTGCAGTCAGGTCTAGTACTTCTCAACACTCAAACTGAAATTTTAAAGCATTATGCAAGTATTTTAGATCTAAGGTGCAACTACGCCTGCAGAACATTTGCAGCTCTTATAGTTGTTGTCTCCTGCTGCCATTAATTACACCTCTAGACATATGTGCAGGCTGCAAACCCACCATGGGATCCACACACCAGCATCCAGTTGAACTGTTTTTCAAAATAAACATTACAAGAACAACGAATTTTAATAAAACATAATTTTCCCAGAAACTAGCCCCAACATGACTCACGTATTAAGTATCAAAATGAGTGATATAAGCTGTTTAAATTCCAAGCTATTGAAACTACAAAAAAAAAAAATAGTAGTTTTCAAAAACTTTCTGGTTCAGGGCTTTTTGGGGGGGGCGGGGGGGGCGGGGAGGAAACAGGGGAAGGAGACTTGATTGAAGAGAAGGGCAGAAGTCATTGAACATTATAATAGCTATATCAGATAATGTTATTTAGTCCCAAGATGGAGAGAAAAGGCAGCAAAAACCTTGGTCAAAGTGTTATTTTAAGATTATCATGCAACCTGTCATTAAAAGATAAATATGCCAACAAACAGAATGGCAACAATCTTGACTTTCTAAATTCCAGGAGGTGTTTTAAAAGCATTTGGCCTCTCTCCAGAAATGTTTTGTGCTCAACTTTAAAGGCCTACTAAAACCCAGAGGGTCATAGCATTGTCTACACTATCAGACAATACGTAGTTAAGACTGCATAGGTACCAATCCCTGAGAGACCCTCCATAAACTCCTAGTCTAGGAGTGGCAAAAAGCCCTGCCTTTTCTGAACTCAGCATGACACAGAATTCCAAAATTATATATAGCTATCACAACACCACACATTTGAGAAACACAGCCAATATTTCTTGGCACATATACAACCACAGGAAAACACTAGAGGTATAAAATTGAATGATTGGTTGATTATAGAAAATACTACCTTTTAAAAACAATTCCCATTAATAGGAGCATCAATTTTGTACAGTTAAAGAAATGAGTATTTGCTAAACAATATTATAATTATTTTTCCTTTTTAAAACTGTTTACATTGCAAGAATATTTTTAAACGTCTTCATTAACATGCTTTTTATTTCTTTTCAGCTTTTATGCCAAGTACAGTTGAAAGCAAACCTTTTTTGGCCTAACTAAACCACATTATAATCAGATTAACAGACTTTATTGGCACTAGCATACATTTCTGTCATAAAAACAGACCTTCTTTCAGTCTTAGGGAAATTCTATGCTTCTGGGCAGAGTGCATGAGCCAATATTTAAAAAAAAAAAAACCTGTTGTTTTTTTTTTTTTTTTTTAAGACATCATATGATGGCTATTTGTTTGCTTTATTCTACTTAAGAAAGCCAAGTAGAGAAATAAAGGTTACAGCATTTCTGTATACCTTGAACTTCTTTGAAAAAATTAAATAAAACCTATAGTTTCTTAATGTTAACAGTGGTTTTTGTATTTTCCTTTGTACCTCTTGGTACATGGCTTGCTCAAAATAATTTGATTCTATTTAAATACAAGTAGGTAACAGAAATTTCTTATGCAATTTTTTTAAAGCACTATTTGTCTTACTAAGTTTTCAATCTTCACTCAATTCCTACACTTCTCTGGTCAGAGTCTTCTAGACTGGCTATCTGTAGAACCTGGAAGCTGAAATACCGCACACAAGGAATGTTAGGAGGAATGATTTCAGTGCTGTTCCAACAGCCACATCAGACTGGATGCTTGATTTTGTGGGGCTCTGGTTTTCTGGTTTTTTTTGGTGGGTTTTTTGGAGGTAGGGTGAGGTCCTATCTGAATTTCCAGATGAGAACAGCTCAAGGCTTTTCTCTAAGTTTTGACACTTCATGACTTCCCTCTGGTGTCTGCCATTTCTGGAGAATTCAAACACAGCAGAGAAATGCCCCTTTCATGCCATATTTACTCCAACATAAATATTTAATAGATTAATGTTAGGAAAAGGCAATATGGATGCACTGATAAATAAAAGCTAAACAAATAACCTGGGTTTAAGTCATCAGCTTCACAAAGTTTTGTTTTGGAAAGCGCTCAAAAGTTGTATTTCATATTTGAGCACTTATGTTACTTTCCATACCAAGCCTTGATTTCTACAAAGGGCTTCCTTACTCTTAGAGCTAATAAATTTAGAATGTGCTCAGAGCAACAGGCTTGATTCCTTCTTCATTTTCAGAAGCATTAAGAACTCTACAACCAAAACTGAGTTATCTAGTAACTGTTACTGCTCAGGCACAAAGTGATGTCAAATGCTATTGTAAGCTGTCTTAGTTCTTCAGCATTAATAGGTCTGTGATGCAACAGAGGCTTATTATTGTCTAACGTGAGCAGTTGACAGGGAAGACAAACTGATTTAGTCATGACTTGCAAATGATGTGCAAGCACACCATGATACACCTCTGTAATACAGTCTGACTCTCAGCTTCAAGATACAAGTTTAAGAAGTCTCATGTGCAGCCAGTGATGTTTTAGATCAGAATTACATTTTTATATTTTTACCTAGTATGTGCTAACAGTACATGAAAAAAGCATTCTAAATTGTCTTGTACTGCTACCACCATACTGTGGTATACTGTCTTTAATTAGCTTATTAAATGTTTTCTGAAGATTTGCTGACTTAACTTTCCTTATTGGACTAGTGCCTCAATTCACCCACATTTCAGTATTAAATTAAAATTGCGTCATTTTTTCCAAACCGCTTGGAATAAGACCATCACAAGTTTTATTATAAAAATGTTTCAGTCAGCTGAAGTAAAGGCCATTTGAAATGTCTAATTTTGTTCTGCTTATGTAAAACTATTTGCATTGAGTTATCCCCTTATCTTCTCTCCATGCAAGCACCTTCATACCTACCTGCTTTGATCAGCCAGAACTCCAAGCTTTTGCACTAGACACAATTAACTTTGGCAGTGCCTCTTCACAGGCATACCAGTGTGTAGTGTTTGACTGTCATTCTGTATCTGTTGAAATATTAGCACTTGATTTAGGTTGTACGCAAGAAAAAAAACAGTATCAAGTCACAAATAAAAGAATACATACAAAACCACTGATTTCTAGGCTAGGCATACTGTCTTCACAAAAATTATTCAGAACAGGGAAAAAGACAGACATCAAATAACCGTACCAAAATAGCAACTTACCCCACTGACTGATCTGGGCTGGAGAGTGTTTAGCCATACACTGAATCTCACAGGACCCTCTTTCCTTCATTTGAGTCGAGATTTCATTGATAAAAATAACCACAACCCAGGGCAGATAGAAAAGAGCTTCCCACGCACCCAGGCAAACATGCAAGACGGTATCACAGAATCATTATGGTTGGAAAACTTAGGAACCCTCTTGCAAACAACACTGCCTTTTGAATCATTACCTAACATTTCTGTATATAATGAATACCTACAACATGCAGAGTTTATTTTGAAGCAAGTCTAACAATAACATACAATGAAGGCGTTCTTGACATGACTCTTTTGGCATGAAATTAGTTGCCTCATCTGTGATTTCTGTACCAAACACATGTAAAGGTCAGCGTTTCCTCAGAAAGAGTTGTTACATTTAATAAAATGCTTCTGCCTAATACCAAGTCGCTGACAACCACAATCAAGTAATAATTTGCTTTCATATTTACTGCAGTTCATGACAATAATATGCAATAAAAGATATTCTGCATTAAAAAAGTTACTTGGAAGATGCTTCCCATCTCCAAAGCTGAGACATAGAGCACTGGGGCAGGGGAGGAGATGGAGAAAGGTATAATTCCACAACTCCAGTGGAATCACTTGATCACCTGTTAGAAGCATGTGGCAAACTGTTCTCAAAGAGCTAATAATTTCACCATGATAACCTTGGCCTTTAAGGAAATGAATCATTAACTGGATAGCACAGATTTTTGAACTCTACTATATCTAGAGTTCTTTAACTGTAGCAAAACAATACTGAGTACAGACAAAAAAATGTATGCAAATATATGACAGGCATTGGAACTATATTATGTTTAAGGTCCCTTGCAACACAAACCATTCTACGGTTCTATTAATCTAGATGCAATTTAATAACAGTGGTAAAAGACATTATTGACAAAGCTTAAGTATTTCAAAGGGAAAGTTAAGAGAGAAAATGTGACCATTAACATTCTTCTCACACCTACCAATCCATCTTTTTTCCCCACTCCATTCCCCAGTATGCATTAATACATCTTCCTTTCCTCTTTTTCATCACTAACATCTGAGCAAACTGTTACTCTGAGCAGTGTCCTAAATAATAATGTAAAAAAATTTATGTCTGTGCAGCAGCTTGCAATCAGAAAAGCCAATATAATCTGATCACCCTGTTCTCCAGTTATCATAAGGCAGATTCAAACAACCACTACGCATTCATTTGCAGCATGAATATGTAACGAATCCAAAGCTGATGTAAAAACATGATACTATGGACAAGGACATCGGTAATCCACCTGCCCACAGCCCAGGCAAAGTACACAATTCAAAGGGAGGAACCAGAGTTACTATGAGGAAGCCAAATTCAAACAAGCTTAACAATCTGTCTCAGAGCTGGAGCTAGCATTAAACACAGAAACGTACAAGTTACAGGAAAAGGAGACTCACAGCTAGTGTAGCATGTTTGATTAGAATCATCAATTTTGTTCAGAAATTGACAAAGTTAATAGAAATTTATTTAGTTCACACACATGGTTTGTAACTCCATGGACTTGCAAATTTCTAGTTATTACATTTAAATTGTTTGCAAACATAAACCTCTCATACTCAACAAGATTACTGCCGACTGCATAATTCTTACTGGGTCTTCAAAAGCAAAACAAAACCAAAATAACAAAAGAAAACAAGTACTTCTATGCACATTCCACACAAAACCACTTTTGAAGCCACTGTTAATTTTATATCCAGTGTCTGACCTCGAAGAACAGAAGAAGGGACCAATGAAGTAGATGAGCATGGTCCTTTTTTTGCCTCCACAAGTACAAGGTGAGGAACATCAAGAGGCATCCCAAACATTACCCATTCTGATGGACAACCACCAGCTATCCAGACAGTACACCCCAAGCGGAGAGAGCAGCAGCAGCCCAGCCAGGGTTTCTTTTCAGACAGTCAGCAAGCCAAAATACACAAAACAAAAGGGAAGTTACAATGGGGAACATGGGAAAGAGATACGAGAAGAACTAAAATACTAGGGGCAAATTGAAGAGCAGCAAGGCAATAGAAAAGGGGCAACTGTAGTGCCACAGTCAGTGAGACTTTTGACAGAAACCGCCGAAAGTCATGCACACACTTTTTTTTAAACTCCAGTACTCATGGATCTTTTTGTTTCTTTCTCAAATATTAAACAAAAATACCCAGGGGGGCAAACATACTTGAAAATAAAATCTTTCAAGGCTGGTTCCCACATCCTGTGTTAACCCTGTAGCAGAACCACTGACTGGATTGAACTCCACCAAATTCAATGCTCCTGAAGGATTAACTTTATTCATTTATGAAGCCACTGGCAGGACTAGAGTCAATGTTATGGGTATAATATTTAGGCTTCGACATTAGCCTGACTATTGCATCAGCCATGCTATTTTTAAGTACAATTCAGCTTCTTTCATGATCTGATGCAAGTCTATATGGTTTTTATTTGGTTTTTCAACACTGTTCCAATGCAAGTTGCTCAATGCCATCTTATTTGCCAATTATTGAAGAACCATTCTAATATCACACAACAGTATCTACTGGTGAGAATATTTATTCATAGAAGTGACTGCTGTGCTTGACAAGCGAACTAATATTAAAATCTATCCTTCTAAGTAACACATAAACCTGGCAAAACATTTTTTGCTCTTACTTCCATGTTACTACTTTAGGCTGAATGAAGGATAGTGTAAAAACATCTGGCATCACTGTGCAAAAAAATTTAAAAAGCATCATAGGTACCCTGCAACCAAAACTTCTCTAACAGAGGCTCAAGAATTTACAGCGGACACTTGAAAAATCAGATTGTATCAAGGTTTAAACAATCAAAGCAGGGGGATTTTCAGGAAGACAGCTTTCAGTCTTGAAAATTTCCATCAGTACACATCTATTTGTGTTGTATTTCAAAGAGCCTGATCAGCTGAATTTACAGCTCATAATTTTAACATATTTTTAATTCTGAATTTCCACACACAATTTTTTTGGATGATCAGTGAACACATTAGCACTTACCAGAGTTGGCAATCAAGTACTTGAAGAAATTAGGCCCTGTCAAGAATATTTTGCAATAGATATAATTGTTCTTTCCCACACTTGTTTTAATTGCTCATATTGGGAGAGAAGAACATTAAGTTCCCAGTTTTTATGTACCCAACATTTTAGAAATCTCTTCCTCCACTAACCAAATCAGGGACAAATGTTTTGAATGTCTTCTCCAATTGCAAATGGCCTTGAGTGAAGAATCCTTGTCCCAGTTTCAGGAGCATTCTTCTGAGACCACCAGTGCAAGTGCATTTTAGAAAAATATTAAGTGAGACTAGTTTGTGCTAGAATAAGTATCATCCAAGAGACAGCATGAAATTGAGAATCAACTATAACTCAAGCAGTTTTATTAGAAAAACAAACCTGTAACAAAAAAAAAAAAAAAAAAGGAATGCAATAGTTAAGTCAAAAGTATAATAGAACTACACGTGACCATATTTTTGTTTCACCTAACACAAACCAAAGTTCCAAGTATTTCCAAAGAAGCAAAACCACAATTATGAAACATTTATGAAAGGTAGTGCCATACCCTCTCAGAAAGAGCTCAACATTAAAAAATGCTCACCTAAGAGGCTAACTGAAAAGAAGAATTTGGGAATTCTCAATCTAAGACTGTAGCAGAAAGGTAACAGAATCCTTTAGCCAGTTTTGCTGAGCCTTCCCCAGTTCCTATGCTGTGTACCTAAAGAAGTGCCTTCCTGCAATTTTTAGATAATCTACAACCTCGGAAAACATTTCTAAGTCTGATTTGTCAGGTAATTTAACTCAATTAGAAAGCTAGAATCATTGGTTTGTTTCTCATGCTGACTTGATCCTTAGACTTGCTTTCCTTTTCATCAAGACATTCAGGATGACATTTGCACCACTAGCAGTTTGTCAGCCATAACACAAATGTATCTTAAAAACACACCATGGGAAAACCCATTCGGCATTTGTAAAACTACCATTGTCATGATGAAATTATTGGTCCCCATAATATGGAACCTGGCAAAGGGAAGACAGACTTCTAGATACCTCCCTCCCCTGTTTATTTTAATTTTCAACATCCAAGATTTTTGAAGAAGTTTCACAGAAGTTCACGAAAAGGTAATCAACAGGCTCACAACAGGGTGTTTGAAGAGATACATGCAGTTGCCAATTCCTCCATCTTTGTTTTCCCTCAAGTTACCTACCAAAGCCATTTAACAATTCAGCAAACAGGAGAAAGAATAGTTGGAATGAACCTGAACAATGGTTCAAAAGCATATTCCATTTCCTTGGCTCCAATACACTCACTCTGGTCTGCTCACTGGCCAAAGTAAACCCACACAAAGACCTAACAAGTTCTGAATTACTGGTCTAATGATAGTCTGAGCATGTTATTCTCACTCCCATCAGGCATTTATACCACATTCTCTACCAGATCAGAAGACACAAAATGAGAAAGTGATGAACAGAAACGTTCCAGTTCTAGAATATCCAGAAACAGTAAGTCTGAAGTACCAGGCCTAGTGAACCCTTGAGAATTAGAGATGCATACAACAAGTACAATGGATGTCTCTCCCCTTGTGTGACAATCCTGCCTATCCAGCTGCTGTTTCCTCTGGAAGGACTATTGGACCTGCACAGGTTGTCAGCTGTCCAGAAGTTTGTAGGCTGCTGCCCAAGCAATAGGTTAACAGTGCACCACAAAAAGTGGAACTGCTGACAGACAACAGCAAATTCTCTGCTATACTCTGTCAAACTTTACAATTCTTTACTTCAAGTTTCTGTTCCCTTCTACAAACACCAGTGAAAAGGAATTCAAACACAGGAACAAAACCAAGACAGTCATTCCTTAGGTATCTCCCCAGAAAAATGCGTTACAAAATTTTAAATCCTTCTGTCCCAAAAGTTTGAGCTCATAGCAGCTTTGGCAATAGCACTGTAGATTCCAAGACTGTAGGAGCCAGAAAAGGGGACATGATATGGCTATAACCAAACAAAAGAGTAAAACAGGCAAGCACTCATTACAGACTGCAGAAGGAACAGTAAGTTTTTTCATGGTCCTTCCAGAAACTTTAAAGAAAGTCAGATGTTCTCTCTCTCAAAGTACAGTGTAGTAAGTTAAATTCATTGAAAATGTATGTTCACCATCATAACACAGTTTTATATACTGATGGCAAATACTTATTTTTATGATTTGTGTTATATAAAACAGAAATTTTATCACTTCCTAAAACTTGCTACTTTTAAGTTAAACTTACAATTGTATAATGTATTAGAATAAACCAAATATGGATAATAAACACTGCCACAACCATGGGCTTAAGAGAGACAAAATACTACAGTGAATTCACCACATCTTTCCTTTCATCTTCCCAAAACATCCCATCTGAAGCCTTTCAATAAAACAAATCAGCAGGTCGGGGAGAAAGGCAAAGGCACAGACAGCAAGCAGAGAAAGGTAAAGGGACCCTGGGAAGGATGCAACCTCTCTGAAACAAGGCAGCCACTGGAATTTACAGCAGTATGTATATAAAGTCTCAAGAAAAATGTTCCTAGGGAAAAAAAAAATCTAAATAAAATACAGGTGTGTATCAGGTGCAAGTTAAAGGTGTTCTAGAGAATCAATAATAACTGCAAGCTTAAGAGAATTAATAAAACTCTGGCTTGCAGTCCATACATCATCCTAAGATACTTAGGGTTTCTGGTTTCAGTTCTGTGATTAAGGAAGAACATTATTTGTTTTAGTGAAGCACCACCTTCAGTTCTGGTTTTACAATCATGGGTCCCAATTTCTATGTTCATTTCTCAAAAAAAAAAAAAAAAAAAAAAATTACCAAGCAAGTATGTCATCTCCTTGCTTCGTAAGAAATAGAGCTTAAAATAAAAATTTATGGAATTGTACTGAATTTCTCACAGGATCAC
Source organism: Pyrgilauda ruficollis (assembly GCF_017590135.1). NCBI lineage: Eukaryota > Metazoa > Chordata > Aves > Passeriformes > Passeridae > Pyrgilauda > Pyrgilauda ruficollis. Next base: position 4,819,182 of record NW_024519207.1, on the reverse strand, counting down.
CACCCAGCTGAGGCTGGAAGGGATCTCTGGAAACCACCTAGTCCAAACACCACTGCTCACGGCAGGGTCAGCTGGCAGAAAGCAGTAAGAAGCTACAAAAGAAGAATACGCTGCAAGACATCCCAGTGTGCCAACTTTTGAGATGCAGAAACAAATAGGGCTAGCAACTAACAGACCACCTTCCTCTCTTCCTGCCCATTCTTTTAGACTGAGTAACAATGGTACTTCCCTATAAGAAAGAGACACTTCATTTTAGAGTCCTGTGTACTACTTTTTGGGAAAACAGGCTTTTTCTTTACAGGAACTATCAAACATTCAGTGATGCACAATGTGCCACCAGCCCACGAGGTAACTATATTTAACATATCATTTTGACACCTGATTATCAAATCAGTAAACCTTCTTGTTTACACATGTGTCACAATTTGATATTTCCCAATTTAGGGGAAGCCCTTCTCTATTTGTCAGCAATTTCTTCCAGGCCATATACCATGTCTTCACTGTCACTGTTCACTGTCAGGAACTGTCTATAATTGATTTGTTACTAAAGACTTCTATACAGCAGAATTAGGGTATCACATAAAAAGCCTGCCATCTTAAAGTCTTAATTTCAAGAGTGTAAAACATTTAGTGAAGATGTTAAATTCTTTTCCAACTGATACATTCAATAACTGTATTTTTTATTTATAACTGAAACTGAAGAGCAAAGAGACAGCTACAGGAAATGTGTGAACTTTTTTCTATCTATCTGCAAGACCTAGGAAACACCAAAAGACATGAAAAAACAAAGTGTGAATAGACACAGAAGCTTCAAAGAGCAAGTTCCAAAAAGTGCAAAGGCAGCAAGTAATGTTCAGGGACACTATTTTGATTGACTTCAAGAAATTTTCATCAGGATGCTCTGGGACACATGGGTTTGAAAAGAGTACATGGCAAGACTATAAAATAAACCAAAAGAGCAAGAAAGCAAGTAACATAACCACTCTGGAAGCATGAATATTAGCATGAGGGATTTTTTTGGTTGGTTGAGTTTGTTTGTTATTGCAGCATTTAAGTATTGAGTTACATTAAATTCATAAGAAGAATTAAGGAGACAAAATTGCTCTTCCCTAGTTGTCAAGTAAACATTGACAGTTATTTGGGACCTACCAAAAACAGCGATTTATTTAAAGTGGACCAAAGACTGAAATTGTCATGGCATTCCATATTACACTTCTTTGTTATGTATAGTAAAATAAGGTTTTAAAAATTAAAGACTTCTCTTAAGCCAAGACATCTCTTCTCGTATTCATAAACTAATGGCCACATTAATGATAAAGAGCACACTATACTGCAAACACACTAGGAGAGATATAACACAACATGTGCAATCTCAGTGACTTCAATAAAATCTCTTGAAGTACATACATATTTTCAACTGAAGTTATATTATTTAAAATCTTAAAAATATAAATACCTTCAAAAACTACTCAAATGTCAAAGTTATGAGAAATCAAAATCTTCAAGGAACGTATCTAGATTCCTATTGTTGAGTTTCATTGTTACAAGAGACAGATGAATTTCAAAGAACTAATATAATCAACTCTGTGTCAAAACCATGGCAATTCACATTTCCCTCTGTCTTGCTAATGTTCCTTAAAGAGCCATTCTGACAAAAAACCCCAAAACATGGATAAGCAGTTGTAATACGAATTTTTAGACAGCTATGAGTAAATTCCAATAGAAAATTCTTCCCTAGATACATCACTCTTCCTCCAGGGAAAAATGGGCTCCAAATATCTAGAAATAATAGGCATTTGTCAAAGGCTTTGAAATTCTTTCTGCCTAGATACAAGACAGAAATAACTAATCACATACAAACATCTTAAGAATGCTTTTCCTAGATCTATCTAGGACTGCAAGAACTATTAAGTATCAATTAAAAAGTTAAGGAAAGTATTTGTTCATCTCCCTTCAGCTGGACTTCCATGCATTAAACCTGAGGTTTAATGGGATTTTATTAATTACTAAGTATGCTTTTTAATATATAGCTAATTATCTGAACTGATTACATTAACTTTTAAAAGACAAAAACTATTAGCACAAATAAAACAATATAACATTTTGTTTTGATGCTGAAATGCAATGTAAGGTTCATTTGTGCAACATCTGAAAACCTTAAATTACATGAGGGATCATCCAAACCAGAACAGAAAACCAGCATTACACAAATACCTCAATCAGGTCCCACAGCGCTTACAACTGGCCACATTTACCATGTGAATTTCAAACAATGCAAAAGTGTTTGCTTTTCAGTTTCATATTTCAACAAATAATATATTTATTGATAAACACAGTCACTGAATTTCTACATCTATTCCACTCCATCTGATAACTCCTTAAGCTTCTGGATTTTAGCAGTTTATATTTTTTCCAAGTAAGAGAATTGTCTAGAATGAGTAACAACCTTTACAGTTGAGATCTACATAATATGCAAGCTTTTCTATTCCCTTTTGCAATTTTTAAGGGCAATGACATCAGGGGTCACTAATTTCAAAGCAATTTGCATAACATAAATTATGCACTGAGCTGTTTTGGCTCATTTTTTCTTCTGAGTTTTGTGTTCAGCCTTACTCTACTTACATTTCTTTTTTTAGCTAGAAGAACTTCAGTACCATCTTGGTACACAGTTTTTAAAACTATTTAATCCACATCAATTTATCCATTAACCAAACCTAACTATCTAAACTTGGCAATACTAAAAACTCAGCAATCCCCTTGATAATTTTCTTCCATTAGTCTCAAACCCCTAATTACAAGAGCATGAATGTTTCCAAAGCACAAATAGCAGTGACAATTCTTTTCAAAGGCAAAACAGAGTCAATACAATTCTTGGTTCTAAGTAATTAAAAAGAAGAGTATCAGGAGCACCTTAGCTTAAAGTCCTCATCCAGGAAAAATAAAATTCCATCCATCTCCAAAGCCTATTAACCAATGTTGCGTACTTCAAACACTTATGCTGAAATCCAAACTGATTGCATAATAGAAGGTTTTGCAAAAGGCACCTATTAAAATTTCTGGCACCAAGTTATTAGACTAATTAGATTTATAAACTTATCCAACCCAATAGCCACTGTTCTACAGAATCACATGGCTAGTTCAGAGGAGTTTAGTTTCTTATGCTTTTGAGCTGTTCATCACAAGCATATCTGGTTGCATCCAGGAAGCAGCACGTACACAGACATTTCTTACATACGCATCTTAAACATCATACAGTGCCATAAATATGGAAGACAAAAAGACAAGATTAACACTTGTAAGTTGAGCACAATGCTCTAGTCAATGACAATATGGAAAACGTTTCTGAAATGTGCCAGCCAGTCTAATTACATGTACCTAAACATACTCAGTACAGTGGCTTAAAATAACAGGCTAAAACAGCACCTACTGTTAGAGAGCAATATCTGGAGGAAGAGGATATGCTTACAGCCTTGGCTTTATCTTCCTACCTGCCCCTTCTCACCCACCAGTGTTTATAAACCTTCCCCACATGAAGATTTCTTGCTCAAGAACATACTCCTTTTAGTCTTGATTATCAGCATCCCTTCTCTATCTTCTACATTGGGTACTTAACCACCTTCATGAGCACAGTCTTCCCCTGCAGTCAAGCTTCTACTCCTGATCTTCAGAGGCCATTTATTGCTTAGCCATATACAAATTGCTGTCTCTTTCATAATACAGAACAAGTCCAAAAATCACAGATCAAAGCCCCAACTCTCTCAGACCCCTTTCTCCTAGGATGTTTTACAGAGCATATCAACAAAGCTACATTAGAGAGGATCACATACATTTTCTTAAGAGTAAAGCTACACAAGTAGTTTACACACATAATTGTACCACCTTCTTCAATCTTCAGCAGTTTTTCTTCCGAGAATGTAAAATGTTCATGTGTCTGTTCCTCTTCCAGTAGACATGAGCAAGATGTGGCACATGGTAAGTACTAGCGTAATAAGAATTTTAGTCATTATTCCTTTATGTGTATTTTATTCCACTTTCAGTAATTCTGCACCGATTTTCAGAGAAGTTTAAGATATTCAAAGCCTACTGAAAAAGTAATCCATCACCTTAGTGTTCTCAACAAACAGCATATTACAGTATCACCCAGACAATAATATGATATAAATGACTATCCAGCATCAGGGAAAAAAATTTCCAGAATAATACTTCAAGTATAAATAGAACACTTGGCTAATCCTTATTTTAGGCACAAGTAATTTAGCATATTCTAATTTCATATTCAAGATGCTTCTCTAAGGCTAGAGAAAGAGACTATAGATCAACTCACTACATAAAATAGTTTATAGACAGAAAAAATGGATGAAGAATAGAAATTCACACCAGGACTAACACTAAGCCAAACCACATTTGCTAACTGGCTTCATATATTAGCTATATGCCATGCGAAGCCTTGGAGTATACTACACTGGATTTTGAATTTCGTATTTTCAGAGTAATTCTCTCCAATGCTACCTCATGTAGCAGCAAATAATATTTGAAGTAACATTTTCTATACAGTAAATATAAACTAGGGTTATTGATTGACTTTCATAACTGCAATTAATTTTTGCAACAAAAGCCTAAGTTTTGCCAAACCTTTTATAGTTAAAAAAAGATCAACAGGCTTCCTGCATTTCTAAATTTATTACTCTTTTTTACTGTTGACGTGCAACATTATGCATTATTTCTGTATAAGCCACAGTACACTCCACTTTAAAACCTAACCAAACATCCTCTTCAAACACTAAGTATAACCCCTGAAAAGTTTGCAGACTCCTCCAGCCTCTGAAGCAGGGGTCTGGAACAGGTGCTGTAGATCAAACACAATATAATATTTAGCTGCAGAGAAACAGCAGATCCAGTACCTGGGCCTTGTCTTAACCCAGGTTTTGACCCAAGTCCTTCCCACAATTGTACCCTTTGGGGGATCACATTCAGGTCTTCTCTAAGCACACTTGTTTCCACACACTGGACAAGATACAAACACCCTTCTCCGCTGTTGGATGGATTAAAACAAAAATACAGCACAATGAAAATAAAGCTATTTTCAATGTATTTCAAACTAGAAGTTATAAATAAAGTCAGAAAAAAAACCCTAAATGCCTAAGTAGATTACTTGTCTCCTTTAGGGTTTAGTGATCTGTGACGTGCTTCCTGATCTGCAGAGAATCAGATATGCCAGCAACTCTGAAGTCCTGGAAAATGGGCTCCAGTATTTATTAGCAGCATAAAGTCAAATTCCTCCTCTATGATAATTTCCTAAAACATTTGAAAAAGGAGCACTGTGATGAGGGCATATTTTTAAAACTTATGCCAGATGTCAGAGCCCTGGTAACTAATTTTAAAAAAGTAACTCCTAGTCTCCTGGTTGCAAACAGGACCACATGGAGATTAATCAATCTAAAACATTCATTTCTCTTTTTTTTTGGGTTTTGGGGTTTTTTTGGGTTTTTTTGGTTTTTTTCTTTGTTTGTTTGTTTGTTTTTTTGTTTTTTTGTTTTTTTTTTTGAAGGGGCGGGGGCATTGGTTGGTTGGTTTTTTGTTTGTTTTGGGGTTTGTTTGGTTTTTTACTGTGAAGACAGTTCACAGCAACTTTGGTAACAGCATTTACCAAACACAATTACACATAGAAGCACAGGAAGTCTTTACCACCCTTTATTCCAAGTCCTGCTTTACACAGCAGTAAAATTGAGATCCTGGTAATATTAAATGCTTGCTATTTGCCTATTTATTCATTAGCAACAGCTACGAGTTATCCACAGACACTCTAAGAGGGGTTTTTACAGCAGGGGGCATCTCTCCTGCCCTGAGGCAGGATGTAACTACCAAGAGTAGGCAAAAGCAGAGAAGGAGGCTGCTAAGGGCCACCCTTCCCTCTGGCACCAGCAGTGTCCTGCAAAAGGACAAACACACCTCAGTGCATCAGGTAACCACTAAACCTACTTGTACGTTTAGAAAGAAGAACTGACCTAGAAAGGCCTACACTGTAACCTGACATGCAACTAAAAATTTGAAAAATACATGAGCAGGGAGAACAGATAAATCCAGCTAATGAAATTATTTCTTTTTATCTCACTGGTACAGTGACCACTTGATTCTGTACGCAAAAAGTTTGAGTAATTCTTTGCAGCTACCTACCTACATGCACTCCTATAATCCATATAACTATTTGTGCTGCAAATAAGAATTCTTGCCATCTAGTGTGTTTTCACATTATTTTAAGCTCACTCTCAAATATTTGACCAAATAGGTATATAATTGGAAAATACTAGCAAATTTAAATTTAAATAGAAATAAAATTTTAAATTAAATTTAAACAGAACCTTTTGAAACTTTAGCATTTAAGGCATTTTCTTCTTTTACAGGCCTCTTGAATGTTTGCCAATGACGCTGTAATGCCAGTGCTATAACATCCAAAATGCTATTTTGAGCCACTGCTGTGCTGACCATTACATTTTTCAAGCATAAGAACAGCTTCCCAAAAAATAATTGTGAATAAGTGTTTTTGTTCTTAATGAAACCACAAATATCTTGCTTCTACTTACACAATATCTTAATTTCTGGTTTATGCTTTGACAGGGTAGAGCAGTTGTTACATTTTCCCCTACTTTAAAGGTGCAACAACCTCTAAACTTTTTTTTCCTGTAGGTCTCCACAGGATCTTGGGCCAATGAGCTCCACAGACAAAACCTTTCTTAATATTAGCCCAGGCAATTCTACCTATGGCCGCTTGTTCCCAAATTGTCTGAGGGCACATAGAGTCTAACTTCATGATCTAAGCTAGGCCTCATTGATAATTTAAAGCACAAGAAAGTGACTATGCTATCATAGCTTTAAGGCTCCTTATGAGTCAATGTCTCAATCAGAAGTCTGATGTAGGTTTATCATTCAGCTTTAGAGATTTACTTCTTGGTTTAGGTATTACTTGGTCGTTTCATTTTGAATTCCTTCTAATCCCTGTAGATTATCTTTTGTCATTCAAGAAAAATACAACACCACAACTCAATTTTGAGATGTTGTAGGCCTCAGCAACAGCAGCTTTTTGTTTTCAAACAACCAAGTTAAAATACCATCTTAATTTACAAGATGGACATTCTGTGCTTTTTACCTGTCCACTAAAACCAAGTGACCCTTCTGGCACATTTGGCAAGAGATTTGAACTCTTCAACATATTAATTCACCGTAGTAATAGCGGGTGAGAGTGAAAAATCCTCAGGTGGGCAAAAATGACCAGGGTACAATTCTCCATTGTACTTGGAGAATATAGGAGTGACGTAAGAGAAAAGGAAAGCCAGTGACCCTGACATTGGCTCCACTTCCTATAGACACCAAATATTTGGAGCAAGCAGACCTACAAGGACAACACAAAGGCCTTCTGGTTCAGTAAGAATGACTTTCTGAGAATACAAAGAAGGGAAAATAATATAAATGGAGGTCTTCTCACAATCTCACAAGGAATTAGCAGCACACCAACTTCAGTTAAACTGCTCATACCATTTTTTTCCTTACTTCCTTTTATTGCTTCTACTCTTCAGACTCACCAACAGAAGCCTCACTTTCCTGAACCCATGTATTTACCATTCATCAGGAGTTCTCAAGCAAAGAACAGCAGACACTGAAACAAACTGGACAAATGGAAAAAGCACAGGACACAAAGCTGAAGCAGAAAAACTCTAAGACATCGTTCTAGGCTTAGAAACAGGATGCATTAGTTCATGCAGCATAACCTAGCTTGGCAAGTGCTGTATTTTGCCAACATTATCAGGAAAGAAGCAGAACAAAGTTCTGAAGCCTGTCCTTCAACATACAAGCAGAGCAGCATAATGAAGCTAAATACAAACAGTTCACACCAAGCAAAGAAAACACACTATGAAATCTTGAAATGCAATTCATACACACATAAAGCATGCTAATCTGTAAACCTACAATTCACATCAAACAATTGCTTCTATTGTATATAAAATCTGGATGGTCTTGGCCTCAACAGTTAAGCATTGACTAGAACAGTCACTTTCAAGGACATATGGCATCGCCACAACACTCAGTCATACCAGCCAGACTCCACAAAAGCCACTCCAGCTGGCCAAATGCTTCTCCATTAGCCACTTCTCCCAATGGCAGTGGGCCTCCAGCCATGAACCATTAAGAGAATAACTCTTCTACCCCCTCCCAAGAAGTTATACTGAAGGTATAATAGGACAGAAATACATTTCTAGATGCCTTTCTTCTAAGTAAAGGTTCAAAAGGTTCTAGTAGGTAAAGGTTGGGAATTCAAAACCAAAGTGGCAAACCAAATCCAAAAGGCAAACCTCAATCCAGGATTTCCAAGTTCTTCACCTCATAGAGCTCTTATTGAGCCTTCTCTTCAGCATCTCTTTTTAATATTACTGTTATCATCAGTTGCTCAGTTAGGTGAATTAACTTGATCATCCTTCAAGAAAATTAATCTGCCAAGTCAACAGCAGCCACACTGAAATTTCAGGTGTTCATTGCCATTTTTCAAACACACCTTTGATTCAGTTTTAATTTTCAAAACAGCCAGAAGCAAAAAGTTCTAATTTTCCTACTTCCTATCTGTGCCATCTTCATAAAATCCACCACTCCATACTTAAGAGAAAAAATTGCTTACTTCACCAGAAAAAATTGCACATCTCTTCAAACACAGTATTTCAAACCATTTCTTACCAGTTTGAGATTAAAAACAACCCTTGTTTACCACTTAAGAGCAATCTCACAGAAACTAGTCACATTCACTGACAGACACTATAATTAAATAGTATTCAGACATGGCTGGACCTTTTTTCATGAAGAAAAAAGCCTACTTTTCCCAGCAATTATTTTTGGTACATTTTTCTTGTGGTCACATTAGGAAGATGAGACTACCAATGACAGCTACTTCTTTAACTCTTATTTCTGAAACAAAATGCAAATCTTTCCAGCAATCCCATGATTTCTGAAATGGCTTTGTTTCTAAAGCTTGCCTTTTCATCAGCAGCAGACAATATAAATCAGTGGTGAAAAACATGAAACAGATGAGGAAAAAAAAATTAAATAAAGGGTTACCCATATGCTTGAACAATTCTGCAACGGAACAAACCATTTTAGTATCATAACTTTAAATGCATACCTTGGGTTAGAGTATATATATAATTTAGGATATAAAATACTAAAGAAAATATTTGTTTCATTTAATATGATTTCTAATATTGTAATTACATTTTTTAAGACTGGTATCCAAGATACCATTTTTAGTAGAACATGCATTGCTTAAGAACTTCTAGCATATAATTTACAGAAACTCTACATACACATATTACAATCTGCTACAGACAACCAAAACTTATACTTGACCAATTGTGAGCACAGACCTCACACTGCCAAGCTGCCGATGCCAAGCTGAGCACAGTTACTTGGCAGTATCATTTAATGAATCCAATATGTGTGACTCTAGTCATCACAGTAATAAAAGCATGAGAAGATTTGTCTGCATTCACAAAGGCTAAAGACATAATCCAGAGCAATCTGACAGCAACTTCAAGCATGTATTTTTAAAGAGTACCTGTAAATGCACAAAATCATAGGATTTTACAGCCAAACTAGAAGAATAGATGTCTGGGATTTAGGTAACTGCATGGCTGCTATATGACTTATTGTCTGGCTAACATATTATACAGCCAAACTAGAAGGATAGATGTCTGGGATTTAGGTAACTGCATGGCTGCTATATTGATCTGACTTATCATCTGGCTAACATATTAGGTAAACTTCGTTATTTAACAAAAAGATATCCCAGGGTTTGGATGCTTTTTTGTTCTTTATTGTTGTTCTTGGAATATAAAAACAACTAGAACATTTTAGATAGTTATAAAATACACATGTTTCTGAAACACTAAGAATGGTTTAGTCCATCATGTTCAGAGGTTGGAACAAGAGACACTTTTAAAAATAAAATTGTAAGAAAACAAACCCTGAACAACTTTGCTTAAACATCTCCCCAGACAAAAAGTATTAAGAGGGAGGATTACATGGCTTGCTTAAATACTTAAATATCTAAGTATCAAGACGAGCCTCCATTTGAAAATATATATGAACACTTCATAAAATTTCACTGTCCTTTATAAAATTCTTTGGAGAACTTTTTCAGAGAAAATACTTTTATTCAATAACTTCACAGGAATTAAAAAAAAAAGTTTTTCTAAATATTTTAAGAATTGTGACAGTAAACATACATAATAAAGATTCCACATTGGATTCTAATGGTGAGACAAATGCAGGAAGTGAAGATAACTAGACCTATCTCTTATAACATGCTAGTTTTTCTTTTTCCCCTTCCACAGATCACAGTGCTCTAGAAGCTGGAGGTATCTTGATGCAAATCATCATCTTCCATTTACATGTTAAATTCCAGTGAAATAACGGGACTGCTCAGTTTCTTCCCCATCTCCAACACTAAGCAGCACTAGAGATCTACACACCCCAAGGACAGTCGGTGAGACCTCCTGAAGAGGCTGACCCCAGCCTGCATGGCAAAACGGCAGCTCCAACAATTGTCAGTGCAGGGCTATTCCGGAGATGATGCACTCCATTATTAGCACGGTGCAGCTCCACAAGAACACAGAGATTACTAATCCTGCTTTGCTGCTCTGTTTTTCCATAAACTACTAAAAACATTTAGAATTTTGCCTGCTTTAAACCATCACTGTCTTAAAATCACTTCAGAAGTTGTATGGACATCAGACACCAAGTTCTTCATCATTATCTTTTCTGCTCTCTGTTATAAAGCAGCCAGCAAAGCAGGGCACCAATTCATAACAAGGCCTTTCAGCTACTATCCCATAAATAGGAAGGGGCTGTAATGCCAACAACTGCATCTACTCGACTGACACACTGCATGCCTGACAGTATTTAAAAAAATAAAATCCCTTTCCCCACCAAAAATAAAGAAGAAAACCAAAACCAGCATCATGAACATTTCTTTCACACCTTCTACCCTCCCTCCTCTCTCTCCAATCAAATGGAGGCTCAGCAACTCCTCTTTTTCACAAGCAATTACAGAACTGGAAGGAATTTCATACACTTGGAAAGAAAAAAAAATAACATGGAGGTACATGCACATCCTAACCAATCCCTGAACATTTATGAGCAATTCGACATTTCACCCAATTTGGGATATTAGGCCCACTAAAGAAACACTTGGCAGTGCAATATGTTGATCCATTCTTAACATAATAACCTCATTCAGCAGATTAAAGAGGTACATTTATACCTTGAATTCATTTGGGTGCTACAGTAAATTATTTAACAAGTACTTAAAGTACGTAGTCATTAATTCATGGTTCTTTTTATTTTCGCTTGGTCTTATTTTGTAAGACTGCAAGAAATGAGAGTGTAAAAGCAGTATTGCTCATTCTTTCACCAGTAGGTTTGTTTTGGGTTGTTTTATTTTAAAAAATAATAAAAAAAAAGCTTTATATACTCTCATATGTGTACATACAGGTAAGGAACATTAAGAATTTCAGACTGAAGGATTCCAAAAGCAAATTAATCAAGATGTTCAGGAGACATTTCAAATTGAGGTCAGGTCAAGATTCTTCACTGAGCAGCTTAGAACATAAACAATAATGCTAAATATAAACTAATTATTACTATAAAATCCTTCCTTGACAGATTTCAGAGATGCTTATAGTCTGAGAATCCTCTACTGAAAGTGACATCAAGGGAAAATGACAATTAATACCATGCACAAGTTGACACACACACACAATCATGAAACATCCTAAGCTGTTCTCCTTCCCCTTACATTCATTTCTATATGGCAGGCATTACAGCATGAACCCTCACGAAATCCTAAAGGGAAAGAAAAGCATTCCACTTCTGTCAGGCTCAATCTGGAAGTACAAATTAAAACGCTGTTTATAGTCCACAGACAGACTTCCTCAGAAAAATATGGAATCTTTCATATGGTACAAAAACACATTATGATATTTCAACACACATACATCCAGTAAAATTATGAAGCTTAAAATAAACCTCCAGGAAATCTACAGAAGCCTTTTTTTCCCTTTGCTTATCCCAGCTCAGTGGCAATATATGCCAAACAAGTCACTCATTATTTAGATTCTGAGAAATTTTTGCTTGCTTTTCTTTAAAAAGAGAAGTATTTCAAAATTGCAGTCACAACAGACATCAAAGCAATCATACATGAATTACTGGGTTAATTTTTAATCACTGTCTTCCTTAATAGCTATAAGAGCACTAAATATATAGAAACAAATGTAGTATGGTTACATTCTAACATTTTTGATTTCTACAGTTTCTTATCTATAAAAGTCAACCGCCAGTCATCATCTCTGTCATCTATCCATGACTGTCATGGAATTGAGTGAAATGAAGGTCAGAGGAAGCTTAAGAGGCATTTAAGTTTTCTCTCATCTTGACAGGGATTTCATCACTCTACACTGCACAGACTTCAAAGTTACTGGAGAAACATTAAGAGCTATTTCTATAACTTTTATTTGTTTACAAGGATTTAGAGGAAAACACCATTTATAAATCAGCATAAGCAACACTTAATGGTTACCAAATTCAGAATTCAACACTTTATGTAACTAAAAGGACTACTGACTAGATATGTAAGAACCAAAGACAATTAACATACTGATAAGTGAGTTATCAATAACTAGGACCCACAAGACAGTGGATTACAAAAAAAGACTAACAATATCTGCAAAAAAGATGGCGTAACTTACATTTGATCCACACCTTGAGATCTTACAGGGGGAATGAACCAAGTGTAACACTGAGGATAAAGAAACAGCCATACAGTAATAGCACTGCATGCTGAAATTCCATTACCTGTGTAAGTCATCATTAAGAGCTATACTGCAGTACTGAAGTAAAAAAGAACCCTATTATTAAATGCATTAAGATGCTAAAACTATTGTTGAATGTGTATCCACATTTTCAGCAGCTTTCAGTACTATCCCTAGTACTTAGCACAGTACTTTGACACTGTTGCTTAAACAGCTGCTGGAGAGGTTCAAAACTCAGTAACATACCAAGAAATCAGAGTCCTGAAAACTTCCTGCTGATATCCATGCTAATTAAAACAACCAAACACACACAAACAAAAAAAACCCAAACAAAACCAAAAACAAAACAAGACCAAAAGAATAAAAAAAGACAAGACATACAAACAAGAAGGTTAGAAAAATACTTAAATCACACAGAAGCTCAAACAATACGCCTGACCGAGTCATTTCACAAACTTAAGCAGAAGGTTATAAAACACTCTGTGACCAACTACCAGTTGCTATCAAATGTACACCTTACTAGAAGTACTGCCTGTCTTTTTTAAGACTGTTGTCCCATTCACCTAGTAGCAAGTTCATCTCTAAATCTAAACTTAGAGAAGATCCTCTGCTGCCTGTTTTAGCAATTTATAAAATGGTACTTCACATCTACACTCAAAAAAATAGATTATTCAGAAGTATGTAAACAGATGAACAAGATACCCCTTAAATTTAATTAAAACAACTACAAAACCATTTTCTTAAGGAAAAAAAAAAATAGCATCAGTGGTAGCTGCATTTCTTGCTCTTTGAGGACCATAGTAAATTCCAAAACTGTGTTAAATTTCCAAGCCATAATGATAAACAAAATCCTCAACTACTTTACTTCCTACTCTGTTCTTCTAGTGTATTTTCAAAATGCTATACCCATTCCAGACTGTACAATACCTACAAGCCCCAGCAAGAAAGGCTACTTTTAAAGAGTAGTTTGCTTTAGGAGCCATTCTCTGTTGAAAGAAGCAAAGTTACTTTTACTGTTCTGGACCATCACTAACCCTGCACTGCAAGAAGAAACAGAAATTGGAACAAGAACTTCAAACCCGAATGCCTACGAGTCTTAAATTTACATCCTGAGTGTCAAAGGTCACCAACATAGGAAGCCTCACCAACACCTTAAAACAGCATAATAAACTATTAAACATGAGGGACAAACATCTAACAAAACCCAGTGGAGAAGAGAAGAAAAAAACTCAGGAGTAATTTTTGGCACACAATAATACCAAAATCATTTAAAGGAAGCATAATCAAAGTAACTGTTTGCTCAAAGAAAATAGTGAAAAACTTTTCTGTGACTTTTCTGTTTTACCATAACACGTTAAAGATCTTACTTTTGCAAGTATAAAAAAAATTCATAAAATTGAACAAGTTCCCATTATTAAAGCATAATGATGAGTTTGAACATGATGAATATCATTCTTCATCTCTGCACAGCACCAAAATCAGAAGCCCTCATTCAGTAGGTACCAGCAAGTCACTTAGTCCATAAGGCAACCAACAATGACAGAACACCTGAACTACCACAGGCTCTACGACTTGCATGTATGGCATCATTACAACCCCTGTCTGCCAGACATTTATAACCTCTAAATATCTCTCTCAGGCAAGTCAATTCAGCTTCAGTGAAAGATGGAGATTTTTGCATATAATTGCAGCCACAAACCAAATCCTGCTTCCAACACTGACAAGGCACAATAGGTGTTCAGAGGCTTGCACAAAATGAGCTGATAAGGATTTCTACACCACGGACCATAACACAATTACTATCTTTGTTTAGCAAATTCCAAAGGCAGAAAAAGAGTTAAAGTGTTTCCAGATATTAAAGCCAGAAGGATGATCAGGTGCTCCAATTTGATACCATAATTATGCTGCACTTCCATCATGCAATTCCTAAGTCTGAATGCTTTAGAACATAAATAAAATGAAGTGCTATATCTCCAGTCACTCAGGAACTCTTTCTGTCTTAGCTTTAGGCTATGGTTTCCTGTACAACCATGCTGAGAATAAACTAGTTTCTTATTTACAGTGATCACCACCATGAAATCATTTACTGAATAATCTTACCCTTAGTCCATCTTAATAGCACTGCTTTTGGTGGCACAAATGCAGTAAATGAAAGGTATAGGCCCACTTTAAGAAGTGTTCAGTCATTTGTTAAAGTATAATATGTATTACACACAGTACATTTTAGTCTCATAAATTAATCAAAAGAATAGAAAAAGAACCAGTGCATTAAATCAATGAGAACAAAGACACACTATTCTTTTCTAGTCATTTTTATGTTTCACCTACATCACACTGCAAACCCAGATCACAAATTATTCCCAGAAAGGTCATACCAAGAATCACTCGCTATAATTGCACTGATATTCACGCGTGTGCAGTTTCTTGTTTAAAAACCCATACTAGCAATACTGCTGTTTACAATTTGATGCACTTCCCAGGCTGTTAAGAGACAGGTCTGAAAAGGCTTATTTACTTTATTACCATCTGTAAGATGAACAGGTTATAGGGGGCCTTCTTGTAGCATAGGTATGCTAACATACACCTTTTTATTTACGCCTAAGCAAGATACATTAACATATTGGGGGTGGCTAGGGTTAGGGTTTTTTGGAGGGGATGGTGGTGTTTGTTTTTCAATTATTTTCCCTTCCCACTCTGCTATCTTTGCTAGTTTACCACTGACTGATACAGTCATTACTCTGTTCCCCATTATCTAGATCACAGTAACTTGTAAAGGCTGAAACACTTCAGTACCAATCCATTTGTCAGTGGGTTTAATTATAATTTTCAGATTAGCCTGTAAAGAATGCAAATCCTGAGACAGTAACAAAGATTGTTTTTCAACATTAAATAGTTTAAAATCTTGTTTGTTCATTTTCTCATACACATACATAGATGGTTTCATATTTATGCACTGCTCCAAAGAGCAACCAAAACTGCAGTGCTAAGGAATGGTTTCTGGAAATCACTAGAAGATATTAATTTCTCAGCATCTGCCTTAAGTGCTAAATTACTGCTTTTACAACTCCCTGGTATCTGTTGGTTCTTCCTGTCTTGAAAGACAACATAATACCAAGCACTGTAGCAACCCTTAGTTCAAAGTGTGTCATGGCATGCAGAAAACGCATCTATAAAAGATGCCAGGAAAAGCTCCATCAAAAAAGGTATTGCCACCTACAGCTGGTCAGGAAACATACAAGGTGCAGACCCTAAATTCTTCATTGTTCTTTACTTAGAGCAGAACTAACAAAGTCAATTCAACCAATAATACGTCTTTTACTCCACCAAAGTGAGAAACTGGACTTGTCAGCATGACACAACAGCAAGCACACTTTCTTCATCAAAGTTCTCTCTTTCTGCTCAATTAACTAGACATTAGTAAGGTTAATCATTTTTTTCAAGTTCCAAAGAAAGCTCAATTGAAGATATGAACAGATTTTTGTAACAGCTCATCTCCTACAACTCAAATCATGGTTTTCAAAATGGTGGCAAGATTCTGAAGCAAGTTTAAAATCTGCAAGACAGAAAGTAACACCACTGCCCCTAAGATGCAACTAAAAAAAAAGCCACTATAAATCTATGCTAATCCACCAGAAATCCTTTGTTGTAAAGTATCCATTCCCTTTCTCACCACACACAGAGCAGCAGAACCTCCAGCAAACAAAGAAGCCCATATAAACTCTAAACACTTACACAAGTAAGTACGCAAAATAGTTACTGCACCAAAAATATAATTGAAGTTTCCAGTTCTACTACCTTACTTACTTACTTCATTCACTACTGCTTCCTAAAATCTTCAAAAAGTATTGAATTACATCTGTAAAAATCTCACTTGTAGCTGGTCAGCCTTTCCACTACATAGCTGCATACATGATGAACACTAATCCACCTTCCTGACTGTACTTCACTTTACAATCTAGCACTAGTTACTACTGCTGGAGATCTCTCAAAAGTTGCTCACAAGTCTTGATTCTCATGTTCAGCTTTAATCTTCCAGCCCCTCTACAAACTTAGTAACAAGCCAAAACACACGTCTTATGCAAAAAACATTTCTAAAGGGATCTTTTAATAAAAATTTCTCTTAATAATGAGATTGTCAGATAATAAAATATATTTTAAATCTCTATGCCTGTTTTGCATTTGCCACCATCTTTTCCTCCTTCTTCTCTTCAGCTTCGTTGGATGACACGCACAAACAGGTGAACACAACTTGCACCAGCCTAAAGAATGCAAACCATTCTGCAGGAAATGTTGTCAAGGACAGGGAGGCAGTTACTAGTTCTCTATCCTTCATTCACAAAAATCTGCTTTTGAGGAATGACAAACAATGTTTCAGATTAAGTTATTTTTAAATTCACTTATAGCAGCCTTCATAGATGGTAAAATACATACATACATAGATGCTGTAAAATACATTAACTTTTGAAGTCTTCACTTCACAGGTAACTTAAAAATAATGTAAGTCCATACAAAATCTTACTGCAAGCATGTACAGCAAAACATTGTCTACAGGGATGTAACTGATTTTGCAACACTAAGTATAAATACACAAAAATATTCACTGTGATACAAACATTCATTCTTCCATGCTTAAATATCAAACACATGAAAATAAAAGCAATCCTGTTCACAGTTCTAAAGATGAAATACTAAACTCAAAAGACCATGCCTAAAATTAGCAAGATTTAGTAGTTATAGTGAATAAATCAAGGTAACCACTCTAAATCCAAGAAACTAATTAAGAACTATGCACTGAGTCCATACCATGGCTCAAACTAAGGAGCAGGGAAAAAAAAAGTATTTAACAACGAAAAAACTGGCCTGCATTTTTGTAGACCAAAAAATTAAGAGATGATAAATCTACCAACACACAAACATCTATGGCATACCCAACAGGCTTAAGAAGACTCGTCAGAACTACAGGCATTTGGTGATTTTGTTGGGGTTTGGGGTTTTTTGTTCAGCAGTTTGATTATTTTTTTTTTAAGACAGAAAGAACAGGGAGTATTATTTGTATCCTTTATTTATTCATATTTGCAAATTAATTTTCCATATGGCATTCTGCCAAGCAGCTAATTTTTAATATGTAATATTCACTATGACTTGAAATAAAAGTTATTCATACTGGGGAAATAAAGGTTATGGTTCTCAAAGCAGATACACTCCACGCTGTCTATATTTAAAAGGCCATGCCCTGATAACAGGCATAGAAAGAGCTGCAAATGGCATTCTAAAAACTGAACAGAGTTAAAGATACTGGCACAGCCTTAAATGCAGTTATATACAGCTTTAAAGAAAGCTGGGAGTTAATCTATACAAGGTATTACATGGGTCAGATGTTTTTTCAAAGGCACGCTAAATGGAATTTTACAGCTTCTTCACTGGCCCAATTATGTCACCACTCACTTCTTTTCTCCTACCTTTTCCTTTGCCAGGTTTAGAATCACTTGGGATGTATTGATAGAAATCTTCAGTGATATATGTGTGTGCAGATAAGAGTAAGAGAAATGGGGATTTCAAACACACATAATTACACCTGCTTCTGAAATGGTTATGTCCTTTTACAATACACTACCCTTTAGCTCCTGTAAAAGAGGGGATAATCTAACAAACCAGCAAAAAAAAAAAAAAAAAAAAAAAAAAAAAAAAAAAAAAAAGGAACCAGAGAGATCCCATGGCCAGAAAAGTGTGGAGCCAAGCAGAGTAACAATGTATCTTGCACTGCCTCCAGTGAGTAACAAACTCTCAGCTCCAGCCCAAAATTCCGGTGAGGATGACAACAGAAGTACTCTGCCCTGAGACCCCCTGGAAGCAGAAACAGAAGCAATCTCACCAGGTTTTTAAGGTCACATACAAATACACAGGGAGACGTGCTGCTGTAAATGGTCTGATTGTACACAAAAGTAACCTGGCCACTACTGCCATGCAAAAAAACCCAAATTATTTTTGGTCTCCATTTAATAGAGTCACATCCTGCTTTGTGTAAAGAATATAAATGGTTTTCCAACTGCAGCTAAACAAAAGTGTAGCCTACCTGGAGATGACAGATTGAACAAAGACACAACGTGCATGGGAGAAGAAAGGATATGATCTTTGGCTAGCCAAACAACAGAGGAAGAAGGTATTTCTGGCTATTGTTACCCTGAGAGATTTAAACATTCTGGAAAAACTGCCAATCATGTTGAACTGTTAACATATGCTCTTAAAATCAGGGTACAGACATATTCTAGATGTCATTCTCCAAAACCCTATCTTTAAGCTTACGATTTTTCTACTTGGCTAGGATCCCCTGAAAGCTTAGGGGGATTTTTTTGGTTGAAAAAAGAAAACAAAGCCAAAAAACAACAACCACACTACAACAAAAACACACAACACCACCAAACACCAGTGGGACTTGTGAAGAGAAGGATTAGTGTCTTGGCTTACAAAATTCAAACAAAAGAAAACCAAAAAATATTTCTGAAAAACTGCTAACAGCATAATGGTGACACTGTTGGCTTTAACACCTCAATCTGTCTTCTATCACCTTCATGTACTTATTGACTAAAAAAACATAATCAGAATGCAACAGTGTTGGAACTTGTCTTCTAGCACTCCTGGAAGACAAGCTGCTACTCATTACAGGTCTCTGGCATCTCACAAAGATGTGATGAAAGCCACTACAGCAGTCAACACCTTATGATCAACATAATCAGAGACTGCTGATAGAGTTAGGATTTTCAATATTAAGAAAAGAATCCAGCCTCTCCCAGCAACCCATTTTATTAAAAAAAAAAAAAATTAATAAAATCTGGTCACTGGTATTACTCCTGATTTAAGTTATGGCACCAAGAAGGTATTTAAAAAGTGCTTCACCTCCCATTGCTACAGCATTTTTCCCACCTTGTGTTTAGTGCCTTATTTTGTCTCCTCACCCTAGTCTCAGTTTTTCTAGTGTTTTCTGTCCTGCTCCACATTCCCAGGGAGGGTTATTTATCTTCAAAGTTACTCCTCCATTAATGTAGCTTCTTAGACAGGAAATTCTTTGGAAGAAGCACCAGTTTTCCTGGCCACTCACAAACCCATATCACAAGAGGCCCTCAACACATTGAGGACTTTCCACACATAATTAATATCAAACCATCACACTTTAAAATTGATGTTTCAATCAATTCAGCCTGCACACACAATGGTCTCAACTTCTCTGCACACACTGTCAAAGAAATAGGAATGTTCACATGCACGTACTATTAAGACTAGGCAGTGGTCATTTACTTGAAAAGGTGAAGGTGAGAGAATACATGTAGTTTGAACTGGTGAAAATAGGGGAAAAAAGTGCATTTTTCTTACTCGAACTGAACAAAATTGGTCCACCAGATGCAAAGGTTCACCACCCTTCGGCAGGCCTGAGCAGATCTCACCATGCATTAACATTTTGAAGCAGCACCATCAAGACCAAAAGTAGCCCAGGTTCAATTCAAAGAGCCACAACAATGCTGCTGAACATCCCTTATCCCACCATACTCCTTTGCCTAAAGCACCTCTTGGCTGTAAAAGAGGTTTTGAATACACTACAGAATTGCAATTGGTTCAACCTTAGTAAAGCAATACTTTAAAAAGAGAAGTTAAGGAAGGATGAAGTCTAGTCTTGTGAAAAAAAATATAATAAATATTAATTATTTCCATATAATAAATAATCTAAACTGCAATCACCACTAGTATACCCACACTCTACAGTATTCTTGTCTTCCTCAACAGTGGGAATATACACACTGAACAGACTGTTAAGCACAATTTACCCACACAGTAGTTTCAAAGCATAATCAATACAACCCACTCCCTCAAGTGGAAAACAAGTTCTTTAATACAACATCTGCATGTACTGAGACCTGAGAAATAGTATTTTAATTAGACAGAAACATCACACTGCTTCATGTCACAGAATGGCTGTAACAAGACCTGCAAGTTAGTGCAAATCAAACTATCAGAGAGTCCATCTTTTAATAAAGTTACAGGCAGTCTTACCTCTCATCCTCACCATCTACAAGAGGCGTTGTCAACGGCAGCACCTTCAGCGGGAAGAGGGATGCCGAGGATGGCACGTTGCTGCTACCGCCATCTGAAGCGGCCGATGCTCCACCACCGCTCTCAACGCTGGCAGCTTGAGGTAAACCCGCCAAGGAAGGCTCTGTAGGGCGTCTGCCGTCTTCGATTTGGCTTACAATGGACTGAGCTAGTGATTGTGCAGGGAACTGGGTAGAGCTTAATGGCATCTGCTGTGGCACACTCTGTGCCACTGGCATACCTATACTTGTTGATATCAAGGGAGGCTGACTAACACTTTGAGCCAAACTGCCATTCTGCACAGCCGAAGCCTGTGCTATGTTCTGTGGCTGTCCCAAACCTACAGAAGCAGAAGGTATGCCAGGAGGCACAGCTGAACCAGCTTGACTTGGTGCAGGAACAGTACTAGCAGAGGGTATAGGGCTTACCGCAGGCAGCTGCTGGCCAGTCATCCCTTGGACTACAGATTCCACTCCTTGTGCCTGTGGCTGTACAGGTAACAAGGTGTTTTGCTGAGCAATGACCATTTGTTGAGGAAGGCCTGTAGCGCTAGCCTGTAATCCTTGCTGCATTATTCCTGTCTGCACAGACTGCACTACTTGGGAAGATGGAGCAGCAGCCGTTGATGGCATAACTGGAGGTGGAATTTGGTTTGCAGCAGATGGTGGTTGCACCACAGCAGCTACGCTTCCTTGCTGCCCAACATTTAGCATTTGACCACTGGCAGCTACACCTGGTATTGCTGCTGGAGCATGTGCAACAGGCTGAGCTGGGGCAGCAGCTGGATGTGCTTGCACTGTAGGCTGCATGCCCTGTGCCTGGGCAACAGGAACCGGTTGCCCAGCTCCTACTCCTGTAGAACTTGGCTGCATGGCAGGGGCTGGAGTCTGAAGGATCTGCTGATGTTGAATGTAGTCTGGCATAGCCCCTGTGACAGAGTTTTGGTTCACCGGCTTAACGTGACCCGCGGCCATCTGCGTAGGAACTGGCTGCTGCTGCTGTTGCTGTCCGTACTGCAACTGCTGCTGCACCACTGGCAAAGTCTGCACAGGCTGCGCCGGCTGTGAATACGGCAGCTGCTGTTGAGCCATACTCTGAAGGGCAGGTTGCTGGTGGCCCAGAGATGGGGATACACCTAGTATATTAACTGGGGCTGGCTGAACCCCAGTAACAGTGGTTAGACTGGCCTGTGCAGGAGGTTGGACCCCTGGCTTCTGCTGTGGATAGTTTACTTCTTGAGAATGCAGCTGGACTTGTGCAAGCTGTGATTGAGAAACACTCTGTGGTATACTAGATGCTGGAATTGCTGGAGGAGCAGCACTGCTAAAATCCATCTGCTGCGGACCCACACCTTGAAATGCTTGCTGCTGTACCACAGTAGGTGCTCCCATTTCTCCACTTCCCACACTTTCTGTATAGTGACTCAGTGTGCTTACATTGCTGCTAACAGAACTCCCACTGGTGCTCTCCCTTTCAGAAGTCACTTCAAGCGGGTTTTGTTTTATCGTCTCTACTGCTTTGTTTACTGCTACTCCCTCCGAAACTGCAACAGTGTTTTCTTTATCATAGAATTCAGTACATGTCCATCTACCTTTTTTGAAAGGTTCAGAACTAGAATCTAATTTTACAACCCTAAACCTTGACGTGCCAGATGCAGGCTGCTGCTGGCTTGATCCCACTGCCATTCCTGCAGTTGGATTAGTAACATTGTTAATGACACTAGAGGAAGCACTCGTACCATTGCCAACACCACTCAAGATATTCACATTAGCATTGCTGCTAGTTCCAGACAAAGCATTTACATTACCAGTACTCATGATGTTGCTTAAATTTATAGTACCAAGCACATTGCTTGCCACACTAGAACTACCACCACCAATATTACTTAAGGTACTAGTTCCAGCAGCAGGACTTATACCTAAATTGCCAGGACTACTTGTAGTGCGGATATTAGACACGGCAGATGCCGGGGAACCAGTGGATGATGCAGCAGAAACTGGTGCAGTTGATATAACATTGTCAGAGCTTCCAGTTGTTGATAGTTTTCTAAACGATGGACTGGGCGGTGGTCCTCCAGAAACTGGGGCGCTACCCACCCCAGGATGCGATGGATGATGGTGTCCATGATGGTGATGGTGAAGATGGTGGTGATGATGAACATGATGAGGATGAACACTTCCATTGATCACAACACTCTGCTGTGGGTGATGAGGCAGAGGAGCATGCTGCTGAGGGAGATGAGGCTGGTTTGGAGAAACAGCCCCAGGAGTCTCTGCCTCTTGGAAGTTATTTAGAGTCTCTTCAGAAGAACTCCTCTCAGGTTCTCCCATATCAGTGGCTCTGGATAAAGACACATCCAAGATTTCTGAAGATGACAGGTCTTCAGTGTGAGACTCATCCAAATCATCGTAGCTTTCTGTATCCTCGGCTATGCTGTTATTAGAGCTCATACTAGCTGATATTTGAGCAGGGGTCACACTGGTAATTTGAAAGCCACTTTTCTTTTTCATTTGAGCTCCAGTCTGTGCAAGGGGCTGTGGCTGGAGCTGAGACTGCGAGAGGAGGTTCAGGCTTTGTGGATGAGGGGGTGTCGGCTGTGGACCCGCTGTTGAAGCTGCTGCAGGAGATGGAGGCGGCGGCTGGACCAGCAAAGGCGGCTGATAATCCTCGGCGGAGAGGGCAGCGCTCCCAACGCCGGTACCTGGTGCAGTGGGAGCAGTAACGCAGCTGCTGCCGCTGCTACTGCTGCTGCCCCTTCTAGGAAACATCGCCGGGTGCGCCATCTTCCTAGCACTAATGTCTGCGGCTGAGTCAGGCTGGTGCATTGTATCGAGTGTATTTTAAGAGTGCAATCCCCCGGTATGGAAAGAGACAGACAGACACACACACACACACAGTTAGCTGTGTGCTCAGGGCAGGGCAGACACCACCACGCACAACCCCCCCGGCTCCCGCAGCGCACGGGCTGAGGCGGCTCGGCACCGCCGCTCACCACCACCCCTCTCCCCTCCCCTCCTCCTCCCCTCCGAGACAGGGAGGGGGCGAGCACCGGTCCTCCGCCGCCTCTGAATGTGACACTTTCAATCCTCCGCCATTCACTTTCTTTCTCCCTACCACCCTCCCCCCCGCCTCCCTTTGATTTCTACCACCACCTCCCTGCTCGGCCGCCCCCCCCTTCCCCAGCCCCCCGACTGCGCCTCACCCGGGAGGGCAGCCAGCCGGCCGACCCGGGGGCGAGCCCCTTCCTCCTCCCCGCGGAGGCTCCGCCGGGCGCCGCGGCTCGCCGGCAGCCGGCAGCACCGCCCTCCCTCCCTCCCTCCCCGCCTCGGCCGGGCGAGTGTAGCCGGCGGGCCCGCAGGGCAGCCCGGCGAGGCGGCCGGCGCCCCTCGCCATCACCGCTCTTAGTAGTAGGAGGAGGAGGAAGGCGCGGATACGTACAGGACTGGCGCACAGCAGGGCGGCAGCGGCAGGCTGAGCCGGGCAGGGACATCCCCGTCAGTGGCAGCCATGGAGCTGAATCATTTTGGGTATTAGAGAGACGGAATAAGGACGGAAGAAAAGCAGCAGCAGCAACCCGACAAAAGAGTCCATGAAAAGGAGAGAGGGAGGGAGGGAGGAAGGGGGAGCCAGCCAGGCAGCCTCTCTCTCCTCCCTGTGTCTGGCTGTCTCTGGAGGAGGCTCCGCTCCGCACGCTCTTCCTTCCCCCTCCGCCGCCTCCTCCCCCTTTATAACAGGCGGCACCCGCTCGTCCTCCGCAGAACCGCGCCTGGAATCCGTCCTCCTCCTCCCGCGTGTGCGTCCGCCCCGTCCTTTCTTCCCTCAGGGTCTACTCCCGGCTTCCCCGCCGCCGCGGGTCTCTCCCTCCCCGTGCCGGCCCCGTCTCCTCACGGAGCGCCGGAGGAGGCGCCGCGGGGGGGAGGAGGGGAGAGCTCGCCAAAGGGGAGGGCGGGCGAGAGACAACGTAAGATGGCGGCGGCCGTCGCGCACGCGCGGCCCGCCGGCAGACATAAAGCCCGTCTGGCCGGGGCCGGCGGAAATAGGGCTCGGCTCGCGTGGCGGAAATGGCCGAGCGGCGCCGAGCCCGCGGCGGGTGGGGGTGTCCCGGCTGAGGAGGGGGCGAGGCCGGGCCATGGCGGGCGGTAGCCGGCCCCCTCGCCGGCCGCGTCGTGTACCCGCCAGGTGCCCCCTCTCTGCCCGCAGCATGACTGTGCCTCACATGACCTGCCACCGCCGCCTCCCTCCCCCTCTCCTCAGCTCCGCTGCAGATTTATTCAAGTTATTCATCACCTTCTCTCCTTCCTCCCCTCCCTCGGTCCAGAATATTCCTGCCCGCTCCTTCCCCCGCGCATGGGGAGGAAAGCGGAGTGTGCGCCATCCCCCTCGCTCGCGGCCGCCTTTCCCTTTGTGCCCGGGGCGGGCGGCTCGCCCCGGTGCCCCGCTGCATCGCAGCCCCGGCGGGGCCGCCGCCCAGCCCGCCGCTGCCGGGCAGGGATGCCCGGCGGTCAGGTGCAATCGCTCGTCCGCATCCACGTGCGGTGTGTCAGTGTGCCTGTGTGTACGTGTGGAGGAGCTTCTCAGGAAAGCTCCAGACGAACCGTACCGAAGCACTGATTTTAAAAAAAAATAAAAAAAAATTACAAAACTTATTAAACGGGATCGGGGTGAAATCAGCCGACCTTCCTTCACTGTTCCAGTGCCGGCATCGCCAGAGCCAGGCGGCAAAGCTCAACACACCCACCACTGTGAGGCTGCTCCCATCCCAAACGGAGCTAGCTTCGCCCCTTCGGCGAGCAACAGCCACCTGATCTCCAGAGACACTCGATGCACACATATCTGCCCAGAGATTCTCCTTCACGTCCTTGTGCCTGTAGCTGCCTGGCAGGTATCTCATGGCCTCACCATGATCAATGGATCCAGCCCAATGGATCCCTGCCACTGGCACTGCTCTGCTTCTCCAGGCAGCAGAACCCTCTCCAGCCAGACTTCCCGAGCTCCATAGGTGGGGTGTCCTGCATTCCTAGACAGATGGGGACGTTCACACCCTCTGCCCTGTTTCTCCAGCAGCTTGCTGCTACATACGGTGTGCACCATGCCTGGAGAGCTGCTCGTATTCCCAACCCCTGGCGGCATGGCTTTGTCTCCCAAGGCATCCATGAGCAGGCAGGAGGTGTCTCAAATCACTGCTTTGAGATTGGTGTGGTTTGCCTGGAATGGTGAAGTGTTTGCAGGACTTGAAGGGCTCAGGCTAATGTTGTAACCTGACTGTGGAGCCCACTGGTCAGGACAATCAACAGGGCATGGAGAAAAAACAGGGCTTGGCTCTTGCTGCAGTGAATATTTAAGCACATAAGGAAGAGTAGTGGGAAAAAAAGTTGTGAGAGTCCAAGGTATTATATCATATAGCTGAGTCATTAGAGAGTTCTTATGGGAGATGTAAATGATAGTTCCTTCAGGCAGAGAGGAGATTTGAGTCTCCCATGTTTAGTGTGTGGCGTTTAATCACTGAGGAACTAACAAGCTGCTTTTCTTGCTGCATTTTGTGAAAAGGGCAAGGATTCAAGGTCACATACAGTGAGAGCTTTTGCTGCCTGTTCCTGAATTTCACACTTCCATCTTGCCTCTCCCTGCTAATCTGGCTTATCTAGCTCTCATTTGGTGCGGGGATAGGGGTGGCTATTGCAAAAACCCTGCCTTTTGCAGTTTAATTCCTTTTATGTGGAATGCAGGCACTCAGCTCAGGTCTCCAGGTATCTGAAAGGTAGACTTGCAACCCTTGCTCCTTCCATGGCTGTACTGCCTTTATACAGAAACTAAAGAACAATTGACACATAGTTAAATAAGATCCTTCTTTTCCTGAGGGCAAGCCAATATTATTTTTTAAAAAATTATAATCAGATGGAAGCCTATACTTAAAGACAATACTACCTGTAAGTGAGCTGCCTACACGTAACCTTTGCAGATTTCAGGTGCAAAGGTTACGTCATTGCATCACAAAGGTGCCCACAATCTGTCTACATCTTGATCCTTGGTGCAACACTGAAATCTTAGATTGTCTTTGATGAGATACTTACATGTGTAAACATTTTTGAGATGAGAGCTCAACACTGCAAGTTGGCTGCAACTAAAAATCCCTGTTCTGTCTCCTTATAACTTTCCCAGAACAATTTCCTTTGAGGAATTGAGTCTTCTATGATGAGTTGCAGCTCGAAGATGATTTTTTGAGTGTTTGAACAAAGTCCAACTACTTTTAAAGCACAGAGGCTATGAATACAGATGAGTTGGTTTCTAGACTTAAAAATTTGTGCAAAAGCAACCTAAAAAGGATTGAGCTGTAAAGTTTGTATGCATCTAATCAATATCAGCAAGGCTGAAAAAGAATTAGAAGAGTAGTACAGTTAGTAATTAAATGTTTGCTTTGCATATGCTAATTATATGAATTTTGCGTAGTTGGGCTGCTTCATAGTACAGTGTGTGAAATGGGTTTTTCATTAATTGAGTTCATATTGTTCTCGTCTTATAAAGAGAAACTGAAGAAAAGATGAAATTTAGATAACAGTGTTAACTTATCTGCATAATGTGGTCGCTGATCTGTTAACAATCAAAATAATGGTCTAGACTAGACAAAGCTCATGGGAAGTAGCACATTTGAAATGAATTTTTTAATGCTGTTTGTAAATATGAACTTTTTATGTTACACCCTTTTTCTATCCTTACCTATTTTCTTCGTGTATAAGCTTAGTTCTCTTTCTTTCATTTTTTTGTAAGCATTAGTCTAAGCATAAAAATGGGATTCTCAGATTAACGATTTTAATTCCTTTTCATACCCATTAAACTATATGAAATTAAAATTAAACCACTGAAATTTATAATTGTTATGAATTGTGTTCTTTGGTTGTTCAAGGTGGGAAAAGAAATTTCATCATATACCCAGTTTACAAAACACCAGATATTTCAAAATTCAGCCACCACACAACTGACCATGCATAGAAGTAAGTGAAATTACCCAGTAGTTATTCCAAACAGGTCTACCTGCTATTTTTTAATTAACTGTATTGATCAGCCAGCTGGAACCAGAGTTACTTGTGTCATCACTGGATGGATTCAGCAGCTTGTTGACCATGGTCACTGCTCATGACTACAAGGCAGACAGTCCTGCAGTCCCATCATTACCTCAGCTGCAGACCAAAGAGTGCTGGAGGGTTGCCAGGACAGAGGAATCCCTTTGGATTGCATCTCTTACATACATGCTTCCCAAATGAGCTTGATGCAGTCCTCGCTGCCAGGCAGGGAGAGTCAGTGTCTGGAATAACCCTTATTTCAACTTTAAAGTCTTATGATTCGGGCTAGTGCAAGAGAACAAGATCTTCACAGTGTAAATATTTAGAAATCTGTCTCCTGTATATGTAATATTTCTTCAGACAGGAAACAACAAGCCTTGTTACCAGCACAGATTCTCCAAGGATACCAAAAGAAGCAGTATTTTAATATTTTCTTTCTTTGGCTCCTCTACTGTTTGACACAGTTGTGTGCATTCATCCTAGCATATGCAGTAGTTTATGTCTTTGTACCAAGTAATTATAAAGCCAACAATCAGGAATACTATGGGGTTTTTACTCAAAACAGTCAGAATTATGACAAATCAGTCTGATGCATGCTTTAAATCCTGTGTGACTGCTTCATAAATAATTTTTAAAAAAATTTAATGAAAAGAATTTTTTTCCCATGAAGCTGCCATTGTTGGTTTAGACAGAAAGCTTCTCTCTGTTCATTAATATTGCTGACTGTAGTCTCTCAGTTGATTTGCAAAGATGTATGCATTTTTTTTCTTCCTTCTAAGAGAAGTAGTCATAAGAAAATTCTCACCTTTCAGCCCTGAAAAAGTGGTAATTCTGCTTCTGCATTTTCTTAGAAAGTTCAAGTCAAGTCTTGATCTTCCTTTCTTGTTTTGTTTTTAGTTGGCTGGTTAGTTGGTTGATTGAGTTTACTGATTCCAAAACGCCTACTGAGACATTTTTCATCCCTTATTTTAATTCTTATTAAATAATGTTGAACATTTGGGAAAGGGAAGTTTTCTCACAAGATTTTATTAAATAAATGCTTGCAGAAATCAACAATTCAAGACTGCAATGTAGCAGTCTTGAAAAAAAAAATCAGTTCTCTTTAGACTAGTAAGGTGTATTCCAATGCCAATATACACAAAATCATATCTTTCTAGATCATCTGGAAAGTTGTTTTAAAATATTAATTATACCTGTACTTGGGGAATGTGGCCAAGTAGGCAGTCTTTTTTTAATGGGGTTTGTATTCAAATTCAGATTTAATGAAAGATGTTTAGAAGCTTTATCATCACTTTAAACTTTATAGGTGTGTAGACTACATGCAGGACTCTATTTACTGTATTGTGGGAGCAAGGGTTAAAAGTAAATCCTCCACCAGCCCATGAATAATGAATTAACAGCCAAAAGATCACCATGATTTTATCACTGTATTCATCTTGCTCTCCTTTATTCCTCCATTTTCTCTTGAATTTGTAGTCAACTGATGAATTTGCATCTTACAGAAGTACCAAGTTATGGAAAATATTTCCCAGATACCTCAACGTGCAACTGTAATGAATGCAGTACCACTATAGTGTGAGATCATTTATTTAATTAAGTGTTTGTAGAGTACAGGTCTTAGATTGCTAACTGTTTGATCTTTGATTAGTCAGCCAAATGGTATATATAATTAAGCTGAAGATTAAATAAAATAGATGATCAAATCAATGGAAAATGGTCATACAGTTAAATACAGCCTCCCCCCCTCCTTTTTTTTTTTTTTTGGGTCAGGTAAATCAATGAGCAAAGTAATGGGTCAACCATTTTTTTTTAGATTAGTTTTAGGTTTTATGAATTAATCATAAACCTTTACGTAGGACTGTTTAAAAATGCTGAAAATGTGAGCTCTTGGTTTGTAATTCTCACTTGTAAAGATTGTGTGGAATTGTTTTCTTCTGACTGATTCTAACCGTGATAGAGAAAAGCACTTAGGAAAATGCTTTGTTTGGGAATGTACTTTGTGTTCCCTCACTACACTGGGAATTTTGTGATGTCTAAAAGTTCTGTGATTTATGTGTGGTTTTCTTGAATGGTCAGGGGTGAATGTGTCTGTTGCGATAAGGCACAACTCTTTAAAATCTCAGTCTAGAATTAAATTTTGTTTTTACCCTCAAGAGATGGATTTCTTCGATGCTGAATTCTTTGGAAAAGTAGAATGTATAGTTAGTTAGTACAGCCACGCAATTTTTGTCATATTATCACACAGTAACTGGAGGCAGATAGGATCTCCTGATTGTGGAGGGTACAGAGAAATTCTTCTTGAACTCATTTAATTGTCTGAAGCTTGTGTATCTAGCCTTTTGGCTGTGTCAACAGTATTTCTGGCCATTTAAATCATATTCTGTGGAAGCAAGTGTTTGTTTGCAGAAATCTAGAATTTTCTATGGGGCAGTACTTGAGCAAACTTCAGCTTTGTTTTTTATATGCATTAGTTGTAATGTAACTGAACTGCTTACTGAAAGTAAGCACAGGCTGGTCATGAGCATAGCAGAAGTAAACACAATTTTTATCAATAATCACTTGATATGTTTCCTGATAACTCCAATAATAGAAGTTATATATACAGCACTATATCTCTGCTAAAGGACTTACAAACTCATTCACAATAGGAGTAAATTTAATTCTTCTACATCTGTGAGGTCTTTGGTTTGTTTCCCTATATTATGATTTTTCATGCATCTTGTCTCCGATTATCTCTGCATTTTAAATACTGTACTTGTCACTTTTGCTTCTGCACACATACACTGACAAGCCTTGAAAGTTATATTAAAAATGCCCTTGTGACAAAATTCAGTGGGAAACAGGTTTAGGATTTCCAACTCAAGCACAAGAAAAAAATTTGTCTTTATCACTTTCAGCAGAACAAAAGATGTGCCAAGTCCTGACAATTCAAACACAAAGTCAGAGGCTTAACTTCAGTCATGTGAATAGTCCCTTTGATTAACGTTTGGTCACCAAACCCCTAAAAACTTAACATTAAATCTGTAAATATTTGTAGGCTTAGAGGACAAAAAGATGAGGTATGTGCTAAGGTGTGGCCTTATGGAGACTTAGGATTTTGTTTACCTTCAGTTGGTAACACTGTTGAGTCCTTATCAAGAAGGAACTTACTCCTCATGCTGCCAATATTTTTTGAAAGATGCTGACATTATGTCTGATGGAGCTTTGTGTCAGCTTACAAGCCAGCCCTGCAATATTTCATGGCTTTAGGATCAAGCTACATTACCTCGTTTCCAGTTTTACCTGTTATTAAGGCATTTTAACTGTTGTTCAGAAGAAATCAGAAAATTCCCTATTTTAAATAGGCCATCTTACAAAAATGCATGCTGCTATTGGTTGGAAAGTGCTTTATTCCTCCTCAGTCTTAATACCTTTATTAGTAGTTTCAGCATGGAAGCACTGATGAGAGTTTAAAACCCGCTGGGGTTACTTGCCACATCTCACTGCTGAATGAATTCTTAGATAACACATGAGGAAAGGCAGAAATAGTGTCAAAACACACCTCACACTGTGCCGATGGAGCCCATCCTACTTGAATGAAGGGCAGTATGTCAGTGTGTCTGTCCTGTGATACAAAATATGGTGACATTGTAAGTGAGGGAATTGCTTCCTGCAGCAAACACCCGCTGCCCTGTGTTTCCCAGTTGTCTCTTTGAAACCATCTGTGGGAAGCAAAAGACAAACCCTGGTCAGCATGCATGCTAAATCGAGCTCAGTAACATGCAGAACACTTGCTCTCCAACTGACAGGTGCCTCCTCAGCAACCTGGTGAGGATGGGCAAAGGGGAATCCTTGGTGAGAGGACTTCTAACGACTCCCTCTTGGCGTGGGCTGCAGGAGATGGTACTTTTTTCTTGGTGCATAAAGCAGGAAGTTAATGGGATACAAATGAAGTTCATTGACATGAAGATGAGAGGTGGTGTGCCAATCACACAGGTCCAGGAAATAACATGCAGGCTTAGTATTTCCAGAAGTGTGTTTGCTTAGTTCACATGCTTAGTAAACACAAAATTAAACCCAATTTTGGAATATAAAATGGATGCAAAGTAACATTTTTAATGTTTGGTGGCATTTGTGAAGATGGTGTTGTTGATATGCCCTGTGAATTGTAATAATTTTAGAGCATTGTGGTACTAAAAATATATTGGAGAACAGGAAATAGCTAGGAAAAATGCAGCAAAAAAAGTGATATTGAAAAAAGCAGGAGTTTCAGTCATAATGTGTGTTTGTTTGTGAGTGTCCTCAGGTTGAGGCATTAAATCACAAGATAATCATCTGTGACTATTTAAAGGGGAGGGGTAGTATTTCAAAATCCAAATTCAGCTCACCCCCAGTGAGGTACCTGAATTAGAAGTGTTGCTGTAACATTTCTCATACAGAGCAGGAACATTCACCTACAAGCTCTGCATCCTCTGGAGCTGTCTCCACTAACTGCTAGGAGAGTCCAGGGTAATTAGATGTTTAGTGTGTGTCTATCAAAAGGAACCTTGGGTAAGGTGGGAGGTATGTGAGCCCATGGCATCAGAAGAAGAATATTTAGACTGAACATCAGAACAAACAGTTTGGAAGGTACACTGGGCACCAACAGTGAAAGACAGCCCATGAGGAAAGGGTAGAAAATCAATTACAGCAACATTCGAATTTAGCCAAGATAAATTACTAAAGAACTGCCTGTACAGAGTAATCCTATGCTTACCAAGAGAGGGTT
Organism: Pyrgilauda ruficollis; assembly: GCF_017590135.1. Classification (NCBI taxonomy): domain Eukaryota; kingdom Metazoa; phylum Chordata; class Aves; order Passeriformes; family Passeridae; genus Pyrgilauda; species Pyrgilauda ruficollis. Next base: position 4,786,447 of record NW_024519207.1, on the reverse strand, counting down.
CATATAATCTGTAAGATTATTCCTACCATTAATATATACAATACTCTTATCTGGCAAAGAACAACAATCAATAATTGAAGACTTTTACCTGATACCAGGATTAAAGTGACAAGTGATTATCCAGAGCAGAAAGGAGTGTGATTTTGTTCTTTAACATTATGCTGGGGAATAAAATCACATTCTTTAGATAGATAAATTTATGCATGTATATAAATATGTGCATACATAAGTAAATATTTTTATCTGTGGTTTTCTGTTTGAAAATATACATTGTATTGTTTTATATGTATAATATTTATATATATTTCCTAACATATATGCTAATATATGTTAGGAAATAATAATCTCAATGATGTTTCCTAACTTGGTGGTGTTCTCATTGTCTGCTGATTGACAATTCCACCTCCTCCTGCTGTCAGATGCTGTTAGCCAAGGGTTGGTTTAGCCTGGCCTGTGCAGCTGAGAGCTCCTTCCCATGTTCCTTGTCTTCCTTCTTCCCACATTGGACATCTCTCTATAGTCCATGTGAACATGACCTCCCAAAGCTAATACTGGCAGGTAGATGAAAGCAGATTTTTGGGTTCAGCCCTGGCTTCATGTTACTGATGTCGTCTTTTCCCTGCTCTGGTATCCTCTGTGTTTGGAGGCAGTGATGCTTCAAAAAGTGTTTAGGAACACCAAATCTGTGTTGTACAAATTTCTTAACTGTATAGCTTCTAACAACTATCCAAACATACCTTTAATCTGCCATTTTCATTATATGCCATGTTCCTTATCCCATTAAATGCATTTGTTAATGTGCTGATCCTGGGGTTTTTTCTTTGCTTGTCTTCAATCCTACTTTTCACTTACTTTCTGTGACTCTTTCTCTTTCTGATGCTTAGAGTATTTTCGTTCTCTGCAAAACTTCCTCTTAGTTTCAGTCCTAGAACAGCTACACATAGCTGCCACCACTTTCAAAATGCTGCTTTCAGGCTTCCAGTTAGACCAGCTTCTTCTCGGGTAGGGTCACACAGAGGTTATGCTGCTTCTCAACTAATCCTCTGAGGCCTAGAAACAGGTTTTTCAAGCAGAATAAATAACTCTGCTGAGCCATTACACTCATTGCAAAGTGTTAAATAGCTGATTTCAGTGTTTTTGTAGACAATGATGAGTGAATACTGCATTTTGTTTCTTTTTTTAGCCTGCTTTCCTAAGGAAACAAAGCTTACACAACTGTTCTGCCTGGGTGTCTGTCTGCTTGTCTGTCAGCCCCTCTTTAATAACTCTGAACCTGTTTGTTCATTTCAGGCAGGAATAGAGATCCCAAAGGTATGCTGGCACTGAAGATCCTGCACTTCTGCAGCCTAGGAAAGGATGAGGTCCTAACACAGGCTCCAGGGAACAACAGGTGACCCCGCAGCCATTTGGGGCGGCAGTGGCCACAGCACTGCGGTTCAGCCGGCAAGGTCTGGCCAGGCACCACAGCCCTCTCTGGGGGCAAAAAGAGCTTGAGGAGGGGCAGTGTTCTGGTGAGGAGAAAAATGTTGATGAATTGGGAAGGATGGAGGCGTGCTCTGTACACAGCAAAAGTCTGTAGGCAAGCGTTGTTATTGCTGTTATTCATGGAACAAGTGTATTTATGACAAAGAAAGATGCATGCAAAAAAAGTTACCTTCTCTGGAGTCTTTCTCTTCATGTGTATGCATATCATGGACCCATGGTGCTTGTGTATTCATTTTTCAGTTGGTTGGCTTAGTCTTGGATTTGGGTCACTAGGTGCCAGTGAAATACAAACAGATGTTAATAATATTGCAGCAGGAATATGAGATTTCGTTCTCTGGTACCCAAGAGATAGAGCCTACAGCTTGCAATTTTCAGAGTCCTCATGGGCATTCAAGTTTCCAGCTCCTCCAAGTCTTAAATCTTCTCAGCATTGCTACAATTTTCAGCTGTTTATCCTTGCAGGAGGCTGTTCTTCAGATATCCAGTGTGCAGATACTTGGTATTTGTCCTCTGTCTCTCTTTGTGCTGTGGAAGATGAGACTTTGCAGCTGCTGGTTAGCAGACTTCATACTCTAAGATTTTAACATCTTCATGCTTTAGCCATGGAGGTCACAATCTGAATTCTCAGTTGCCTCTACAGATAGCAAATAAGATAAATCATCTGACTCACATGTTAAGCAATAAAGGTGCATATAATTACAATGTCTTAAAAAAAACAATCACAGTGGCAGCTACTACAAACAAACTAGAGAACAAAATCTGAACAGCTAAATAAATATTAAAAAATACGTAACTCATGCATCTGGCATCCAGGGCTGAGAGTTTCTGTATCATATCTGAAATGGGTTGCTAGTGGGAGTGAATTCTAAATAAGGTGCCATCAGCTAAACAAGTCATTCTGTCAGAAACAGATTTAAGGAGGCCTATTCCCTGAAGGTTTGTACTTCATTCTTGGATTCTCCGTTGTCTAACATGGTAGTGACCTTGATCCAGCTTTTCCTATGGATGGGACATTCTTAAACCCTTCCCTTTTGAGTTTCTGTACTACATCAAACAGTCACAGGGAGCAGTTCTGGCCACTGAAATTCAATGCTCTGTACTGCCAAATTATCAACACGGTGCTTGGCGTGGTGCTGACCTGTGTCCGTAACAGTCTCCCAAATGGATCCGGATGACAGTGTGGGAGTGAGCTTTGGCCAGTGCCATTTCCTTCAAGTAGCTGGCCACCCTCTGTTTCAGAGGGCAAGAGCATTTAGTACTATATGGCATGGGCTGTTCACAGCCTGCTGCCCTTAATGGCAGAAAATGGTCCTGGAAAATTAATGTAGGGATATAGATTTACACTATGGGAGTTACACCTTTTCCTTTGGGCTGCTGATATACTACCAGAGCTTTTATCCATTAAATAATTGCCTATTTATAAAGACCCATAGAAAATAAGCATATTAGAAATCTCTGCTCTGCTGTCATATTTGGCTGGAAGTGACTGAGAGCTTCAACATTACTAATGAATGATGGACAGTGATGAGAATCCATAGACATGCAAATGTACACTTATGCATGTATATGCCCTTGCATGAAGGCTGCAATCACAAACCTTTGCCTAAGGAAATCAGGCTAGAAATGTCATGGCCAAACACAAACTGGTCAATCTGGTGGAGTGTGCTCTGTCACGAAACTCAGCAGTTTCGATGGGGCTTAGGTAAAGTAAGCTGTAACCTAGGAACCTGCCCTTTTGGAGCTCTACATATGCTCAGGCCACTGAAATTAATTCACTTGAACTGAATTTTATGTGGAAAAAGGCTGCTGAGAATGCCACACACTTTTTGAACACATTTGACTACATTGCTTAGCAAGCAATGTACAACTGTGGGTGTGCAGAGATGTGCATGAGCTACCATTAAGCCATCTTGGATTCTCCACCAATGTAGTAATCTGAAGTTTGACACAAGTAGTAGAAGCCACTTGAGGAATGGGGTGTATTCTTGGCTGGTTATCTTGCCCTTAGCTAGTGCACATGTTAGCATATGCAAGGTGGCTCGTACAGGGTTGGGTCAAGGACACTGCAGTGTGCCAGAATGGGCTACCCAGACAGTGCCAGCACTTGGCACAGTCTAGAACTTGTATGCTGTTGCTGTTAATTTCCAGTCTGAAGTACCCTCCTGCCCTTTGAAGTTGCAAAGAAAACTTTGAAAGCATGATCTGCTATAAATTTGGGTAGCAAATCCTCCTGAGTCTGCAAGCAGCTGAACCAAAGGTTGTGAGTGGCAAGAAAATAGCTTGTACTTTCTGTAGCATGCCATCTTCAAGGGAAGGGTTTAAGAGGTCGACATTAGCAGGTTACATCTCGTCTTTTCCATAGGTATAGTTTACATTCACAGCCCGAACCTGCTGCTTGTGCTTCCTCTGATATACTATTCCTCCCTTCATCCTGCTTCCCCAATGCTGGAATGTGGAATTGCTGATACACTACCAGCTGGGGGTGGTTTATTTATCCTGCACAAGGGAAAGAGAAAACATTTGCACGTTGTTGTTTCACCCGCATTCTGAGGAATTTCCAAATAATATGCTGAAAAAGTTTCCTCATGCACTTCCAGGAGAACTTGTGAAAAGCCACGTTCTTCATGATTTGGATGGTGATTATTAATTTTTTTCTCTCACATCAGCAATCAACAGAAGATCAAAATGGCAGCCCTAAAGACAGGGTGGCACAGCTAGCAAGGGTACAAGACATTATAGGCTGTCGAGGTGGTATTGTTCAGGGTTGTCAAAATTAAAGGCAATTTATGCACTGTAAAGGCAAGCTAAAATCAAGGCCTTGCAACTGCAGAAGAACCTAAACATTGTAGTAGTCTAGCTTCTAGAAATATTTCATTGACTGAATGTTAATGTGTCTGTGGGATTTTCAGGAGTGTGCATTGAGGGCAGCAGAAAATGGAATGGAGTTTAATCTGGAAAGAGACAAGAAAATTATGTCTTTCCCTGTTAGAATCAAAGCCAAAGAGAATTTGGACACTTTCCATTACTTAGAACTGACTAAGCCTCTCTTTTGAATTTAGTGTAGTGTCTATTGCAGAGATGCCAGCAAAGCTATCCATCAAATGCTGGGAGGGAAAAAACACAGGTGCTCTCCTGACCCAGCTATTTATAGGAAAGGCTGGCAACTGCATGTGATACAAATGCCCTGGTTGTGTTTTCACATTTCAGAGCTCTAAATCCAGCTCTTTGGCTGAAAACACAGCTCAAAAAAAATGATAATTGGCTACCAGTTGTCACTATTTAGCAAAGTTGAAAAAAACAGGAATTAAATTTAGCTACCGGAGACCAGGAAAGGAGAAGAAAATTTGGGAATCTTTGTGAAAAATATTCTGGTTAGAGACAAAGGTGTAAGAGTACCAAAGAATTTGCATGGTATATTAGTGTAAGTATAATAGTATTTTATCAAAACCTGTACATCCAGTCATATGCATGTTTAGGATGCAGAAAGTGCTATGGCTTCTAGACATAGGCCAGGATTTGAATTAGCAGATATTTCACTAAACTTCTCAGAAATTTTCTATTTGTTCTCCTCCTATTTGAGGAAATCCCAGGTAAATGATTTTTTTCTAAGACCATGATTGTTGCCATAGGTTTCTGAAAGTTCTCATAATTTGTTAATTCTTAAGGCTAAAAATTATAATAAATATGAGAAACATCTGGGATTAAATCAGAAACATTTGGAGCCTTCTGAAGGAATAATTTAGAGCTTTGCATAATGATACGAACATGTTGCTTCCTTTCTCAACATGACTGCTATTGTCTCTGTTCCCATAAAAATAGTTTCATTATATTTTTAACCACTTTTTAAAGTAAGTTTTAGCAGATTGCAAAGCCAGCAACAAATAAAGCCGTTTCAGATTTTTACCTCTCTCAGGAATCTTCCAGCAGATCTGCTAAAACTGATGTGCAAACACACTGACCTACTTTGGCAGAGATCTCCACAAGTCTTACAGGACTTAGAGTTCTCCACTCTATTATTTCTTTCTATATGCTTTAAGCAAGGGATTTGTTAGAAAGTCACATACTCAGCAGCATAAATTGCTGCTGGACAAAAAAAAAGAAGTGCCTATTTATGAAATAAATAAATTTTAAAAACTCCAAACCAGCTCCTATTTTGTATTGTAAAAGGGATTCTGCTTGTTCAAAGGCAGCTGACTCGATGAAGACTACCTGCTGACCAGATAACTTAGTGGAAAAGAAAGCATAAGCAATGGGTGTGGACAACAAATCCAAGGATATTCAGTTTTGTGGGAATACCAGAAATCATAGAACCTCTTACTCAACTGATCTAAAAAATCAGAAAGCGTTTGAATGGAAGGAGTGTAGATTTGGATTGGATGTTAGGAAGGATTTCTTTACTGTGAGAGTGGTGATACACTGGCACAGGTATCACTGGTATAGCTTCCAGAGAAGCAGTGGATGCTCCATCCCTGGAAGTGTTCAAGGCCAGGGGCTTGGTCTTGTGAAAGGTGTCCCTGCCCATGATAGCATAGTTGGAACAAGATGATCTTAAAGGTTCCTTCTAACCCAAACCCTTCTATGGTTCTGTGAAATCATACCCCAGAAGTGCTCCATTCTGCCTTATGCAAACCCCCATCTGTCAAAAAAGCACTTGAATTAAAAAGGTGACTATAACTAAACCCAGATTTTGGTCACAACATGCCACAGACAGTATTTAAACCTGTGCCTCTGGTTTCTGGTGTGCCCAGTATCTAGGAACAGTACTGTAGGGCAGCGATGGTGACCAGCATCCTACTCATGAAAGGCTTTTTCTAAGGAGTAGAAGGGCCCCTGCCAGCAGGATGTCCAGGAGCACTGCCCTAGCACCATTTCTATAAATAGGAATGTGCTGTGACCATATTACTCATCTTGTTGAGCAACATGGTAGAAAGTGAAAGCCCTACATCTCATGCAGTATTTTTTAACCTACTTTCCAAAAGATTCGAAATATCTGTAAGCACATATTTTTCCCATTTTTTTTATCCAAACTCCATCAATTACATATATTCCCAAACAATATGGGAATTTTAATGTATTTGATAAAAAAGATAGAGGTCCCAAACACCTTTAGTTTGCACAAGCTTAATGAAGTAGAGGAGAAAGGTCGAAGTGTAACTTTTACTCCTGATATAACACGAGGATGGAGAGAAGTGTGTAAGAAAGAGAGAGAAGCTCTATTGCATAAAAGCCCTATAGCCATAGCTCTCCTGAGTTTCCCAGACACAGAACTGCAAGGAGCCAGTCCCTCCTAGCCCTGCTGCAGGCCAGCTTGCCACTCTGAGCAGCAGCAGCTGCAGAGGGAGGTTCTGTAGCCATTACTGACGCAATAGCATATGTGGTGATTTTATAATACTGACGTAAGGTAGGTGGGGAGGTGACACACCAAGCCCCACACCTGCCCCAAGACCATAACATCTCTGTGGAAAGCCAGTGCTAGTCATTCACAACCCCAGAGGCTGTCAAAACGCTCTGAATGGAATTCTCTGTGTGATAGATAAGCAATGTGTACATTGCTATGACACTATCAGAAGTTCTCTGTGCAGGTCATGCCACCTGGGAAGGGCAGTCTGGAAGGTAAGCCTGGCACTGGTTCTACATCCCACATCCAGACCATTTCAAAGTATGCTTAAATGCTTGCAAAAATAGTTCAGGGTTCCTTAGTAGCTTAGTAGAAGAAAGAGTCCTGTGAACTCTACAGTTTGTGGGCACACAGTGAAACCCGGATACTGTGGGGTGCATTAGCAGTCTGGGAAGATCAGGGTACCAAACAGAACAGCAGCTCAAAAACCAACTGCTCACCAGTTCTGGCCTGGACTCCTATGGAGTCCTGGACTCCTGGACTCATCATGCTTCAAAAGAAGTTTAAGTGACAGCTTGGGCATAAGCAGCTATCAAATCCACTTGAAGTTCCTGGGTGGGTTTTTGTTGCGGGTTTTTTTGTTTGTTTGGTTGTTTTTTTTAATGCTTTACTTCCATAGCAATATTTCCACTTCATAATCAAAGGTGAAAACCTTTCCTTAGCAATAGCAAAACCACTTTTATTTGGAGAGTGTCCAAAGCATCTAAAACGGATGTGAGTGAATCTGTTGGGGTGTGGCACAATTTTTTTTCCTCTGATGGAACCAAGCCAAACAAATGCTATTCTCAGGCAGAGCCTGTGGGTGCCTTCAAGCCCTGAGCAGTTAATCAATCTCAAGATCCATCTCCAATCAGAAAAGTCAATTTAAGAGCTGGTCTTGTTTTACACCGGGGAGAGGAACACAGAAGCCTTTTGTCTGTTTTATCTAGTGTGTCTCTGTGAGGGGCAAACAGTAAAATGAACATCCTACAACTCTGAGAAATATACAGCATCACTCTATATGTTCACAGTGTTTATGATGAGTTACTTGAAATACGCAGACCAAGAAATGCAGGATTTGAAAAAAGCTGAAAAACTACTATTGGTTTCTTAGAGCGCTGAAATTGCAGAAGATAAGCTTATCAAACGAAAGCCTAGCTCCACTGAAATCAGTAGGAGTTTTGTTTGGGCTTTCAAAAAAATGATAACTTCACTGTGAGCTAGTTTATGGCTTTCACTGGGTAGGCACTACAAAGTGAAACTATATCCTTATACAGTAGACAGGTATTTGCCAGTCGTGTTTGGGTTGGGATTAGGAAGAAATAAAATTTGCTCTGTTCTTTCTTTTTGGTCTTCTAATTAATTTTTGCTTAGTTCTGCACTGCCTTCTTCTGCTGCAAAGAGCAGACATTGAATTGGGATTGTGTGTGTTGACAGTCCCGGCTTGAGCCTTCCCGCGGGTTGGCTGAGATTTCACAATACATTTTTTCCCATGGTGTTTTCTGTCACATATTTTTTTAAGCAAACACTATTCTGTCAGCTATAGAGGACACAAAAAAAAGATGTGCTGTAGAACAGCAAGCAAAAGGCAATTTCAAGTTTAGGATTTGCAAGATTATATTGTTGTATTAGCAACTCTCCTTTTCTGTAATCTCTTTATAAAATGTATATTCTATTTATTAAACACGCTATTCAAAGGAATAAAGGCAATTAAGGAACATTTCATTTAAAACAATGACACAATTTACCTTTGGCCACAGAAGCATAAACTCTACTGACATTACACAGTCACTGCCAACAGATCTGGACTTTGGCTTCAATCTAGAGGAAACAGACACCTGAAAATGAGCCCAGCTGAGCATCTACTTGCTGCCACATCAGCTGTGAGAACCATGACGGACATGTGGATCCACATGAAGTCATATGGCAAATATTCGGTGCTATTACACGGACTGTGATTCCTCCTGTTCAGGGAACTCCTGTTCAGGTAATTTTTCTGTGATTCTATTTCTAGCCTTATGAAGCAGCTGGTATTGACATCATTGGTATGAGCTTGTCCCCTTTGAAATCCCTGATAAAATTTCTGTTATCTTGGACAGAAGCAGTGTGGGGCCAGGAAGTCATAGAGATAAAATGCACGGCTTTGAAAGTTAAGGAAGTGTTAAGGTCAGAATAATAACTTTCATTAAGTATGACAAAAATCAATGCCATTTGCACTGTCCAGCTATTCAGCTTTGTACATGCAGATTATCTGCATCTGGTTATCACACTTCATAATCCCAGCCTGGCACTGATTGAAAAAATACTTTACAAAACATACAGCCCAGGGCAGAAGACTCCATAAAGTCAATGTTTTTACTGTTTGTTGGTGTAACAACCCTCTTGTCACGGCTTTTATTTTATTTTTTTTTTAAGAGAGGGAAAAAAATAGATTATATAAGATGATAGCATAAAATTGATCCAAAATTTGGAACACAGCCAAGAAAACTGCTGAGAAGATGGATCCTTGGCATCATGTGCTGAAGGTCAGCATAGGACCCATTGCAGAACTTGTCTGTGGACTATGGCTCCATCTCTGTAGGCACCAGTGTCTTCCTGACATATGGTATAAGAACCACTATGTTAGACAGCAGGAATCAGTACTGTCAGCTCTTTAGGTGGGAGAAAGGTACTTGCAGTTAAAAACTGCAGAGAGGTTTGTGTTAAAAAATAAAAAAAAAAATGTGGAGTAGAGGATGGACAAACCATCCAGAAAGAAGTTCTAGCATTTCTGCCACCCCAAAGACCTACTGTAACAAATGAAAAATATTGAGAATAGGAACAGAGCTGGATCAAGTTCTACTCCAACAGGTCTCTATTGAGGTAGTAGCAGCACATCTCTTGCTGCTGGTCCATTAACTGGCATGCTGCTGTGGTTACTGATGGCATCAACATTTATTTTGGGATGATGAGCATGCAGGGAGGAGGGAGGGGTGATTTTGCTCACGGCAGCTTGCCCAGACGCTCTGGGTCTTGATATTCCTGTACTGCAATCCATTACTTCCAGAAGAAACACTGGGCAATCATTTGCTCTTGGGCTTGCAGGTTGAAGAGGGATTGCAGGTCCCTTCCCCTTGGCCTGTTTGTTAAAAGGAAAGTGGCACAGTGCCTGCTGTAGACTGGCCACACGTGCTGCAGTGATGCAGTTGCCACTGGATTGCAGAGGAGACTGGCCAGGATGGAGCTGGTCCCCCAGCAGCACCAGCTGTCCCTGCAGCTCCCATTGCTGATTGTGTGGCAGCAACCACAATCTCACCTCATCTTTCTGCTTCCCACCTGCAGCATCCCTGACTTGACCCCCCGTGCTGATGAGGAGGAGGTGAAGCCTTGCTAGGGATGAGGGGGGAGAGGGACAAGCAGCTCCAGATAAAGGTTTCAGAGGAAGAGGATGCATTGCAGTGTGGGGATGAACAATCCCAAATCCCAGGTCTGAAGTCTGACTCCTTCCTACTCAGGCAGGTCAGCAATGTACAGCATTGTTCAAATGACAGTGACAGAAACCTAGTTAAACAGAAGTGATGAGAAAAGCCTGGTGGAACGAGGCCAGAAGGAGGAACAAACTCCTTCAACTTGTTGGGCAAAGCCTGACTAGCAGCTTCTCTGCTTGGCCCAGGGAAAAGGGAGAAGGTGCAGTATGTGCATCTGAACTCTCCTTCCCGAGGTCACATACTGGAATAGGCTTTTGTAGGGATTTACGCAAGCTGAATAGCCATAATTTATATCTCTAATAACACCAGTATTTGTAACCAACTGCCACAAAACCTGTCATATAAAATACTGTAGCACACCCTGCAAGGTTCCTCACAGCAATGAGCGTCCACGTGAGCTGGTGGCTGTTTCATGTGCCAGGAACCTGCTTGCTGTAGGAGGTATTAAGTTGCAGTGAGCATAATGAAATGCTATAATGTACGAGCCTGGATGGATGGGGCATTTCCAAGCAGACATCCCATCAGCAGCAAGATTCAGGCTGCTAAGAGACACTGTGTCACAGGACTCTCCTGAGCTTTTGGCTAAAGTAGCTTTTTAATTGCTTCTTCCCCAGGCACAGCAGAAAGACCTTAGTGGTTATGTCTCTTAGCTGAATTAGGTTGGTACCTGGCCAACCATGGTCATGGAATTTTTTTGAAGAAACCTCGTGCTGTTGGCTGCAATAAGTGCTTCATAAGTGGGTGATCATTGCTGGCACACATTAGATAATAGAGGAGTTATCGTTCAAACACCATGCTCAATGAATTTGACTAAACAGGCACGGCTACAATATTGGCTGAGGTATAGAAACCTATCTATCTCTTGCAAGTTTCTCTTTTTCTAGTGTCATAAAATATGAGATTGAGTGTAACATTAATTTTGTGGACCAGAAGAAAGATAGCTTTAATAGTAGTATTCATTATTTAAAAAAAAAGTTTTCATTATTTTAAAAAAACCAAAACCAAACCCAACACCTATCTGTTATTTATTATGGCATTACATACTGTCTGACCATGCAGCACAGCTTGCCTCTGACAGCTTGGTTCTAAGAAGGCTTTCTTAGGAGATGGAAAATCCCTTTGGACCACAATCTAGAGGAGTCCAAGCCCACAGTGTCCACATCCCAGGAGAGAACACAGTTCCGCAGGTAGTCCAGACTCTGTTCTTGCTGAATATAAACCTCCCTGGAACACAGGTTTGAGGAAGCAAGATGGTAGAACTAGTTGAAAGCAACTTTAAAGGCTCAGGATTTAGGAACAGAGAATGTTAGGACTCTTTTTTTGTTTTACCCAAAATTAAATGCAGATGCTGCCCTGGGATCAAGGACCTAGACCTCAGGCTCTCCTTTCCTGTGCAAGTTCTTTGCTTACTGGTGTAATTGAGAAGATACCTCCATGGATTATGTAATAGCAGAAACAGACTATTTTTTTCAAGGTCATTAATTGCAGTCGAGCTCAAATACTCAATATTTTTGGGGGGCATGCTTGTGTAATCTGGAATTTATTGAATTACACCTCTCCTAATTGTGGCTCCTGGAAAGTGAACATTCATTTCTGAATTTGAGGAAATCAACAGCTTGGTATCCTAACTATAAGCCTATGGTTTATCCATAATGTTGACCAGAGTATTTTCCACTTGTGTTGGCATAAACCCAGCACTGCTCAGTTAAGATGCACTGATTTACAGTAGAGGTTGCTTTATCCAATTTTTACCAATATCTGTCTCCATCCCAGTATTCCTGAACAAATGTTACTGAAACAGTTCTGCAGGAGACTGGATATCCTCCCTTCCAGCTGAAGGTGCAGCCCACTGCTCGCTGCAGTCTCTAGGAAGTTTTCCATGGCTTCAGGATGCACTGGAGCTGGCTCGGAGTCTGTTCCTTTAAAGCAGCAAACTGGTTTAGCTAGCACAACCAGCGCTTTGCAGACAACTCAGCAATTATGGGATCATGTAACTACAGTAAGAGGCTGAGCTGCAAATTACTGTAATTATGAATATTTCTGTTGCAAGGCAAATTTACAGCCAGATATGTCACATCAAAATTATTTTATTTTGTGGGCAATTCTAATTTTGCAATACATTTCTAGAACTTCATTTTCCTGTTAAACAGCATTTTAATTTGAAGAGTCTACTACAGTGGTTGTGGTGGAATATTTTAGAATTCAGAGACAGATTATGAAATGCAAGCATGCTAAATCCTGATCTGAGACTGAATAGTACAGTTGGGAATGGTGATTAATATCATTCTAAAGGTATTGGACAGTGTCTCAGAAGAGGCTGAGTTGTATCCGGTGCCTCCCATGCACCCAGATGAGGCTCCATCTGCCACAAAAGGGAAGACAAGCACCTCCAGAGAGCTCAGCTTCTGGGGGTATTAATCTCAGAAAAGAGGAGGAACGTGGGGTGAGACTTCTTCCAACACGTGTACCTGGTTTGAATGCCAAAAGCAAGGCAGAGGATCTTCTGTATGACCTTGAGTAAGTAGCTTTATTTCCCAGTGCCCATTTTTATTTAGTTCTTCACCTGTACAGAGGTAAATACAGACAGGATTGGGGAGGATGTATTCACTGATGGCATTTAGGTTCCCAGAAACTTTGGTAAAATGGTCTTGCTCATTAATAAGTTGACGATTTCCCAATAATTTTTTATTACAATGTAATGTTGGGTAGTCTGCATCAGTCCTACCACCTCTGACCTTGGCTCCAGGATTCTGAAAGCAGTACAGACTGCAAAGTGGTGATTTCCATGGATTTAAGTCTTGTGGAACACACCCAGATTCCAGCCATTGTACCATTTTTTAGGTAGACCTCCATGTTTCTAAAACAGCAGCCTCCTTAAGGGGGCTTAAGGCCTCCAAAGCTTAAGGCAGAGCTCAAGTGTTACTGAAGGTGATGTGCAGCACAGCACAGCCTGTCTTCTGGCTGTTCATGTTCTCAGCATGAACGAGTTCACGGCCTTTCCCTGCCCCATCCCTGATTGACATTGGGCAAGTGCAGCAGCTTCACCCCGCTCCCTGCTCTGCACAAGGCTGTGACCCAGTGCCAGTGGAAAGAGCTGTGACCTGGGGCCGCCCAAAGCAGGAATGACCTGCTCACCTTTGTCTTCGTATTTAGTTACGTTGGGCTCCCTCTCAGGAGGAAGCCAAAAAAACAACCAGCTCTCTTGCCAGCTTGTTCATTAGCACTTAATGGCACAGGCTTGACCCGGTTTCCCCCGCAGCTGCCCCCCCTGTTGATTGCAGGGGGCTTGAGGCATGCATGGCATGCAGGGCCAGGCTGGGGGGCACAATCTTGCCCAGTCCCAGGTGGAACCAATGACCTGGGATGTTGTTTTCAAGGAACAGCTGCAGGCTGGGGCCAGAGCTGGGAGTTGGCTGCAGCAGCACGCTGTGTTCCAAGGACTTGCACTGCTCAGATGTGAGCAAGAGGTGCTACAGTCTTTCACCCCCTGACATGGTGATAGAGGGTACTTTTGCTCTGTATCCCTGAAAGGTCTCAGCAGTCATCACTGTGGTACTCAGGAGCTCTCAGGTCTAACAGCCTGTCCCTGAGAAATAAAAGCTTTGTTATGTCTCCTTTTCCTGTTGCAGAGATAGCTGATAAAGATGTGGGGTGGATTTACTTCCACCTGAGTCTGTTTTTCTGCTGTTGCCGGTGTCTGGGAAAGTCTCTCTTCTAAATTCTGATCATGCAGACAGATCCAGAGCACGGGAGCGTAGAATCAGACCGAGATACGCAGCCATGTCATAGAGCAGCCCCACTCACTGCCTTCCTGGTTCACAGCTATTCCCTGCAGTTCTTGTTGTACTCCCAGATTATTTTCGCATCCCTCATCTAGATTCGAAGTCGAGTGACAAGGCACTGACTCTGACCGAATGGTTTGCAATGGGATTTTCTCTTGGTGAAGTGTTTGTCCCCAGGTGAATACAAATGAAACCTCGGTGTCAGGCTTTCCTGCCGATGGCTGTACAGCCAGTTTTCCCATCCAAAGTCATATCCTTATGTACAAACTGGTAGGTGACACTGAATCATCCTGTTTCTGAGGTGCCATTGGCAGGATCCTGACCCTGAGCCTTTATTTTAAAAAAATAATTTTAGTATTTTCATTCCCAAATGCAGAAACTTCGAAGAAGCTTTGCAGTGGAAATAGCCTGTTCAGTGTCTCTCTTGCCTACACTCTTTTCAGAGAGCTGTTTTGTTCTAGCAGAAATGTCATGACACCCTTGTGACCAGGCTGCTGGGGTCAGAGGGCTCCAACAACTGCAGTGGTGACTGGAAAGAAATTACTTTTCAGACACTGGAAGGGTTTAATGAAGAGCAGAGAGTAAAATGGTGTAACAAAATACTGACATGTCATTGACTTCTGCATTATGTCACAGCCAAATTGCTTATCAACAGTATTGCCTGTGGTCTGGCCTTGCAAACATCCCCTCCAATGAGGCTAATTCCCATCAGCTTGACGGCTGAGACGTGATAGTCCCCCTGGTGAGGTATCAATTATTTATTCTGTGCACTCCAAAAGTCAGTGGGTCCCTTTGATATGCAATATGACTGTTAAATTAGCTGCTGAAGGACTGCCGCTGCTTTTCAAGCTTCAGCCTCAGCGAGAGACATTTCCACCTCATTTCTCCTTATCTCACTCATTTCCTCATGCAGCAAAGCCCGTTTAAGTGATTACAGCCCCGGGTGTACCTTCCTGCCTCCACACTGCAATTCCCGGTCCCGCACTTGCGCCGGCGGAATTGTTTTGTGTGGGCAAGAAGTAAATCAGGCCTCTGAAGTATTAGTGCTCCTCCGTGGGATGCTGTCAATTATTTCATGCAGGAGCTGCCTGTCCCAACATTTCCTTCTGATATTCCTCTGCACAGGCAGCTTCTCAGAGGTGTCCTTTCACAACCAAGGAGGTCCACTTGAACCGCCAGGCAGGACACACCTCCTGCATAACTGTTGTCCTTCTTTCTAACATGGCAAACTAGATTAAATTCCTCGTGAAATTCACTAGCAATTTAACTCAGAATTAATGTAAATAGCCAATTTAAAATATGCCCAAGAGGAGATATTTAAATACACACTTACTGGTCATTTATATTCTATTACATTACATTGGGCTGGAATATCCATCTGTAATTTACTTTGCCCAAGAATTTTCATTAAATAAAATTGTAACAGTTTTTATAATGCAGAATTTGGTAATTTGCTTGTTAATAGCCAAATATTTTATTACCTTTAAGAGTAAACATAGAAAAAAAGTGTGTGATCTCTTGTGAAAGAAATATTCCCTCTATTTCCTTTGAAAATGTGAGGTGAAAACCTATACAATTTTCAAATTTTAGAAGTATAAGTGAGGTCAGTCATCTTGGTTTTGCCTCAGACCTCGCATTTTCAGTGGACTACTCAGACTGAGGGATAGGTATCATGGTAGCTATTTCAGCTGTATTAAAATTATTAATTTAAGTATTAATAATCTGTCTACAATAGCGTTTTTGTTTGCACTGGGAAGTGTTTCTGGAATGCATCCCCTAGGCACTCCCCCTTCCCTGCTAGGGTTCACATCACAGAGTAATCTCAGATACACCAGCGCTGGATCCCTTGCTGATAAAATTCAAAAGGTGTTCCCTAGGGACACATCTGGTGTGCTAATGGGATGAGACTAGAATGAGACCAGTCTATATCACGTAAATGTCAAGTTTCCAGCATCAGATCTGTTGCACTGAACTATTTGCTTAATTGCACTTGGCCTAAGTCAGTACCAGTCCTCAAAGCTCACCTTCCATTGTGGAGATGTCTGGACACATCCTAGGTAACAAACTTAGAAAACTCAGTTCTTTGCAGTTCAGTTTGGAGAAGATGACTCCACCCAAGGCTTGCATCTGTCTACAATTCCATCAACCTACCTTCCAGTTAGGACCATGCCTGTGGAGGCAGCTTGACCTGCTTTCAGGCTCCAAAAAGTGCTTTTGAAAAACACGTGTTTGCAAGAAAGAATCTCTGCTCTCCAAATCAGAGTTACAGGTCATGAGTCCTGTCCTTCTTGCATCCTGGGAATGCCTAGAAACCTGCTTCCTGAAGTGGCATGATGTGTTGGCACAAAAAGTAGTTAGGACCCAGGACCTGAGCAGAAACACCTCCTAGTGATGTTGTGTGCACCAGAAAGTAATTTCTGGAACCCAAACTATGTAAGTAATGTAGTGTCTTCTACTGACCTCTCTCTCCCCTCTCAGCTCCCGACCTTATAAATAACTCTTACTTCCACCTTAAGGATTTTTCCAGAGCCCTGCTGAGGCTTTTGCTCTTCCTATTTTTAGCTTTGCATTTATTGATAGTAGTTTCCTCCTTCTCTGCCTATTCAGACTGCAGCCTAGAAAACACAAAGGTTATTTGATTCCCAATTTGGCTTTCTGTGGACAGATCTGTAAAATTTCTGAAGACAAAAAGAGAGGTCATGGTTTCTTTCCATCACAACTGGCATATACAACCTCTACAAGTCACCAGGGGAGCCACGTGCTGCCTGCCTTCACACACTTCCTGAGACCCAGGAACACGCTCTCTGATATCCAAATGCAATCAATCATCCCTGTGGAAGCCAGCAGTGAAGCCTGTCGTGCACATTACTAGGAATACGAGGGCAAGGTGCAGTTTAGATAACTCCAGCCAATAAATATTGTCCCTAAATGCATGGGAAATCTTCTAGGTTTTAATAATACAGGTAATTTTTCCCCATTTTTTAGCAGGCTTCATTGAATCACTAATCTTGATCTGTGCATATGTAGCGGGTTTATATACTAGAACTGGATATAAATTAGATATGAACCAGATATAAAATTGGTATTTGGACAAATGTGTTTGGATGTAGTGCGTGATCATGGGATCGTGCCAATTTATGGTGTTTGTGATTTGCAAACAAACTTGTGAAGCTGAATGGTATATCCATACAATTTATGGAGCTTAAGGGAAGTAAATAGAGTAAATAGGAGTAAACAGAGTAAATAGATTCTGTCAAATGTGGCTTTTTCTGATGTCCTGTTTTATTCTCATTAATCAAAAAAGGGGGAAAAACCCTCAGACTACCCTGTGGGTAGTTTTAGGAGCAGATTTTTGTTCTTTAAAGGGGTAGTCCTTTTTTGTGGGGTAATAATGCAAAAAAAAATGGAAATCAGTGATGTGTCACTTTAAGCCATAGGAGGACAACTGTTTGACAAACGTTATAATTTATAAGAACTTGTATGTTTCCTTGATGTTCTGCTTCAGGCATGAATTACAGACAAACCAGCTAGAGAGCTCGAATGACAGAAAAAGCCACAAACTGTGGCAAAAATTGATTTTTCAGAGGTACATGGCATAAGACCCCATTTTCAGAGATGCGCTTAAAGTGGGACACATGATTAAAGAACTTGCTGAATCAGAGATTTGGTGTACAAAAGAGCAGTTATGCAGCTAACAGGCTGTGCAAATAGACGGTGTGAGTGTGATGTCCTCGTGCAGTTGTAGCTGCATACAGAGGAGCTGTGCATTCATTGTGTTGCTGGTCAAACCTACATGAACACTACCCGGGAAAATACAACTCACAGTACGGCAGCAGCTCCAAAGTTTTTCAGCTGTGGATTGAATTTTAACTTCTACCTTGCCTCCACAGGTAAGCTCTGCCTTGAAAAGCCAGCAGGTTAGATGTGGTCTGTGGTAGATTGGTCCTCCTGTACTTGAAGTGACTCAGACACTTGATCTGAGGGAGTAATTGATAGTAGCGATAGGTTGCCATCCAATCTTTGGACCAGTGAGAAGATGAGGGTGATAGCACAGTTTGTGGGTGAGTTTCAAGGCTGTTTCTTGCCAATGGAGGAGTGTCAGGGCGGCTTTTGTCTAAGACCATGGTGGAAAACATGTTCCAGCCTCTCCCAGCGTCTGCTGTTCCTTTTCTCATCCATGCCTCCTTCTCCTGGTCTCCTATCATTCCAACTCTATTTGCCAGCTTTTGAGCTGTTTATCCTTCACCCAGCCTTCTCTCCTAGTCCTTGGGTCAGTCTCTGCAGCACCACAGGGGACAGAGCCAGTGGCCTGACTTCAGTCATCATCTTTGTTCCTCTTACCCTCACCCACTTTGCAAGGCTCCTAGCTCTCAGATGCTTTCACCATGACTTCCCATATTTGTGCTGCTGCTTGTCTTCTCTGCCATTGAGGTGGGCACCTCCTTCTCCAGGCAGCCTGGGCATCAGGAAGGGGAATGTCAAAAATCCACAGGCACCATGCCCTCAATTTGTGAAAGTCACACTGGCCACCAACAGCAAGAAGGTTTGGTATGAGAGGTGGAACAAAGCAGGTGAGATCCCAGGAGAATGTAACAATCACAGTCAGGCAAGATGAAAACATAACCACCATCTCCCCCACAATGAGTCTGTGAGAATAAATTGATTAATAAGTGCATCGCAGTGATGAGTGACACAGAAGGGACCACGAGGAAGGGAACAGACCTGCCTCAGAGAAAGGCTTGGGTAATGTGTGGTCAGTGGGGCAGTGGGCCTTGCAGTGGATAATGAGAAACAAAACACAGAACAGCTGTTCACCTGCTGGGCACCATCCTTTCTGTGCCACTCATCTCAATGACTGGAGAAGTCACAGCAATCTGAATTGAAGGCAATTTAGAGGAAGAAGTTAGAAATTTGGTTGGTGGGCACAGGTCGTATCCATGTAGCCTGACAGGAAGTGTAAATACTCCTTCACCCTATATTTAATGGAGTCCAGAGGCTTCTTGCAAAGCGTCCAAACTAGAAATTTTGCCTCACTTTGCAGTCTAGTGTTCCTTTCTCATGGTTCTGCCTGCACGCACAGCATTGTATATAGATTCAAAGCAGCACCTCCCACCACACCCTCAAATGAATAGCTGGGGCAGACGACAAGGCAGATGTGTGAGACATTTGTGGTATGGAATGCTACTGAATAAGCAGCTGTATACTGATCTAGCTTCTTTTTCCAGATGGTCACAGCGAGCAGCATCCTGCAGGGAGCATTATAATGGTCAAGTCCTGAGCTGACAAAGGCTGACTAAGTGTAATAATATCTGCGACTTGAAAGAAAGGATTGTACAATTCTTGCCAAGAACAGATGGCAAGATAGTGTTCATAGCCACAACTGATACCGACCTACTAGCAGGAACCACAGATCTTTATTGCAAATATATCTTATAACAATTGATGCAATCCCTTCAGCAAAGAGCCTTGACTGTTCCTCTAGTTAATTCCCCCATGCAGTCGGCATTACCAGGCAGTGTCTGGCATAAGGCTTAGCCACATAAGCCGCTCCTAGATTCCTATCTTGTGAAGATGCTGGCTCGTATCGTGCATTACATCAGCCCAGTCAGATTAGATAGAGAAAGGGGCTTTATTCAGACTGCCTATCAGCAGTGCCTCACGTAGATTCTGTGACTCTTAAAGGATCAAAGCACTGATGAGCGATCCAAAACCCAGACGTCATGGCATCAGGAGACGTACTTGTGGCACAAAACTGAAGCAGATCTTCTGCTGAAAATGCCTACCAAGGCCACAGCAACTACTCATTTTGCACATCTTAGCATAAACTGTGACTCAGATTTTGCACAAGGGTCCCCTTTGGGAAATTATGTGAATTCAGTGTTGTGGTGAGTTCAGAGTAGATGTGTGTGTGTTCAGAGTATGCAACCAGTACTGCAGGTCAGCTGATGAGGGAAACTCAATCAGCTACTACAACTGCTTGCAGTCGTGGACCCGTGACCTTAATCTAGACAAGGGAAACTATTTTAGCACAGATTAGCCAGATAGGGCAAAGTTATCTCCTCATTAGCCTTCATTTCAGTCTGAGCTCTACCTTCAAATATCTGATAATATGAATTTAATATAAATATAAAATATTTATATAGATATTAAATAAAATTAAATATATGCTTTAATAATAATGTTAAGAGGTAGCAGTTACAACACACTAGCTAATGGATTTTACAATAACTACTTTTGTCCTAAACTAAGCAAGTACTCACCTGCCATAAGGAAATCACCTCCGGTGTTTCATTTCTTATTCATCCTAGCTTTCCTTTTTGCTACAGATGCATTCTCCCTTCCTTTCCCATGAGAACTTCCATATTTAGACTAGCTTCAGAAAGCTGTTGCTCTCCAGCCTACCATACATAATACCAAGATTGTGAAATTGGGTTTGCCCTTGACCATTCACTCTGAAGCCAGCAAAGAAAGATGTGAAGAGAGAAGGGAAGAAGTATTTTTAAAGGAGATACACCAGTGCTGTTATAAAAGCCACCCTTTACCCAGTGTTTATAGTGGTTAGGGGAATAGCAAGGACATGAAGATGCACCCTGAAATGGAGTTGGGGAAAATGGTCATCTCCAAGGAGAAAAGAGGATTCTCACACAGAGGGAATTCCAGACCCAGGCTGTTTTAGTGGGCAACGCTTAAGGTGTGGACAGACAAGGTAACTTTGAACTTGAACCTTCACTCAATAAATATGCCCCAGCCAATCTCCAAACATCCCCACTAAATCCCAGCACATGTTAGAAAAGTTCTGGTGGCCTCAGGGAGAGCCCAGGGCTCATGTTTAGTTTAAAGGTCAGCTGTGGGTGCCTGGAGCAATGTCAGGTTGAACACACACTCCTTTGGGCAGAGCTTGTTCCTCACTCAGCTCCTCCACACACCACCAAACTTGCCTACTCAGCACAAGTCATCTCTTGTTACAGCAACTAAAGTGCACTCCTTTCTAAAACCCACAGATTAAAAGCAAAAGCAGCCTCTGAAATGCCAATTGCATTTTCATAGGGATGCCTTTTCTTCTTCTTCTGTTCATATTGCTTTTCATCTTTATGATGCACATTTTTACAAACCATGAGGGCTGGGGGCGGTACTGTCATTGCTATTTTCTTTTCAAACAGATGAAAAACTTTATCTTTGCAGATCAGGTGTAAACTCAAATGCTCTCTGTGCCACCAGAGTCTGAACCCACCTTTGTGCCTGTGGGCAGAGTGTTTGCCTTTCCTTTCCCTTAGCTCAGAGGTTCCTACAAACCAAAGTTGTTGTGTTTGATACTCTGGTTTATTAAGATTGCCAGACATTACTGTTGCAAACACAAGTGGGAATAAATGGATACTGGCTGAAAAATAACAGCGACATTCAGTGAGAAAATGAAACATAATATATCTAGGGGAAAACCAGATAAAAGGCAGATGTTCAAGGGGGTGAGAAACCTAGAAAGTCAGAGCCTTGGAGGTGATCTGGGAGTGGCAGAATGTGAAGAATGAGGTGTGCAGGGACATGTGAAAGGAAAAGACAGAGATGATTTTGACCCACAGTTACACGACCCCGTGGGCAGACAGGGCAGTGTCAGTGGAACGTGCTGGAGCGGGCTGCCCAGTCACTCAAGGTGCACTCCGGCATTCACTCTGGCACACAAGGTGCCAGACCATACAGCTGGAGGCACAGCAGGGTGAGGCATCTCCATGCTGGAGCCAGGCTGCAGTTTGCTTTCCCCTGAAGCTTTTCAGCATTGTACCCCTACTCTCCAGCAGTCCGAGTAATCCTGTCTTCACCAGGCTGTCTTCCCACTACCCATCACTGGCAACAACACTCCCAGCACTGACAGCAGCAGAAGTTCAACCAGACGAGTCCTCAGACTGGCCAGATCCACAGAGGCTCTCTTGTGCCTTCTGTTGCAACAAGAGAAATTCACTCAAGCAATAAATCAGGAGGTGCAATTTCTAAATGTTGGTGTGCTGCAACACAGTTCCAGGCATCAAAAGAAATTTGCCCATCTACACAGCTGCAGATGGAAAGGCTATAGATCCAAGAGTAAGATTTATATAGCTCATAGTGCCATTACTTTAGGTTAACCTTTTGCTATCTCCCTTGTGCTTCTTGAAAGTGTTGGAAAGTACACTTCAAAGGGGCATTGATTTCAGTGGGACTCAAAGCGAAGCATGTACTCAGGGGGTGGACTGAGGCAGGACCTGTAACTTCTTTGAAGAGTAGGTCTGGCATGTTGTATTTCAAGTGTATTTTGAATGCCAACATTTTTACCATTCCTTAGGATCTGCTCTGTGCAAGGACACGTTCACTTCAACCTTCTCAAATGGAGCGAAGACAACTTTGCTAGTCAAAATCAGCTGGGGAAATGCTGGCCTCATGCAAGCTGATGTCTTCCTCTGTCACCTTTTTCTCTTTCCTACACAACAAAGAAACCCAAACTGTGTGCATGAGGTCAGCAGAGAGGCTCTTACATACCCCCTTTCCATAATCTAGCACACTGGAATCTTCTAGTGAAATCAGGCCACCAATGAACCACTGTGACACCTGCAGAAATTAGAAAACTCTGCCTCAAGGAGCTGTTGGCAGGTTCGCTTTGCCTCCATCACCACATCTGGGCTCCACCCAGAAGGTAAGTACCCTCATTTCCCAGGCTTATCTTAGCCCGTTAAATAAGAGCATTTCTGTGACATGAGAGGAACAAAAAAGGAAAAAGTGTACTAAAAGGTAAGTCAAATGCATATTCTGTCCATTTCACACACCCAAAACATAACATAAAATGAATAAGAGATCTTAGATTATTTTCATTTCTCTTTGCCAGAAGCTCAGCATAATTCTCCTTCTCCTTGGTCTGCCCTTCTTGGTTCCCTTTATTCACAGCTGAAGTTCTCGTGTGACACAAGCAACTCTCTGTGTCCAGATGTCTGGATGTCTTCCCCAACATCTTTAACTTGCAAGGACTTTACAACAGCTTCCCTTACAGCCCTGAATCCAGATCTGAACCTCTTTCTGTGCAGTTTCTCATCCTCATGTTGGTATTCCTAAAGCTGCATTGCTCATTTTGAAGAAGTTTTGAATAATTTCCAATGCTAATCTACTTTCAAAAGCAGAACACATGGAAGATGTTATGTATAAACATAGTTCAAGGCAGTTGGTGCATCTACCTTTGATCTTATCATTTTTCATACTTTCCTAGAGAAGTGTGGATAATGATGTCTTTCTGGTGGATGTTTTCTGAGATTTTCCAATTTTTTCTTGTATGATTTTATTTTTCAGATAAAGATGGAATCTATTATTTTTTTCAAATTATTTTGATTTGCAGTAACTCTGAAATAAAGAGTTCAAGTCTACTAAAGGCTCTTAGTCTTCACTGCCTTTTATTAACTCCTTCACTGATAACCAGGAAAGCCTTGGACTGAACCAGGTTTTGAAAAAATCTGAAGAGCATTCCGTGTTGATAAACATTCAGTCCCAAGACGTTTGAAGGAACAATGTCTTCTTTCTTATTCCCACCATGGTTAGCATTCGTCTGGCTGTGCGGGGTCTGAGCATCCCCGTGGCCCAGATTCCTTTCCTGACTTGCAATTGTTTTGCTGCGTGACCTATCTTTGTCATCAGTGCCCACAGCCCTTATTGCTGTCGCACCCCAGTCCTGGGAAAGGCACTTAACCTCTGTGAGATTCAGCCCTGACCTCTGCAATAGAAGGAGTACTCTGGAAACTGGAAATGAGCTGGTTTTGCTCATTAATGGGAGCTCAAAGGAGTTAAAATGGCCTACAGTCTTGATAATTTTTCCCATTTTCTGAATTGTTCCAAATTACCAAGGAGTGGTGTCTGCTACCTGACATGCATCTTTTCTGGCACCTAATGAAGAATCTGGTGGAGTCACACGTTCCCCTGCCACAGCAGGCAGCTCTCACAAGCTCTGTTCTGCCCTGTGTTGTCCAACATCCAAATGTTAGTGGGGAAAATATTGAACATTTTCATATGTTTTCCTTTGTCCTGAGACTTTGCTGGACAAGCTAAGTTCTTCCCAGCTGTTCTGATGGAATAGTGTGCTGTTTCATAACATGAATTAAACACCAATTGCCTGCTCTTAAAATTTCAGAATTTCTGCATGAAACCCTCCCTGCCACAGAAGACATTTTCCCTTCTATTTAAGCACCACAGCACATTGGTGTAGGTTTCATGTTAAAATGTCTCTTTCCTCCTCGTAACCCCTCACATTCTCTGAGACTCATCTCTCCATCCAGGCAAACAAGGTGGAATTTACTAATCACATATTTGAGCATATGGTTAATAACAACTCATTCATCTCCAAGGAGCAGACTGAATGCAAGCAGCAATTACCCTAAAATCATTTTCTATCAATAGTCTCAGTTTCTGTGTTTTACTGTGTCATGTACTGAAGTGCTTCGGTTTCCCCACTGAAGACTGAGGTGAATCAGCTGAGGGAGGGGAAGCACATGTTTAATTTTAGCTCCGTAGTATGTTTTGAAATTACTTTTATTGTGATTCTTCATTTTTGTGATTTGCTGTAATCTATTCATTGTGCAGGGGGTCTTCCACAATGTGAGTACATGGCGATACCTGACATAGGCAGAATATTTCTTGAAAATCAGTCCATTACCATTTTTTTACACTATCACACACTTTTAACCTCTTTTTAAAGACTTTATAAATTATGCCATCAAGAAACTCATAATTTCTTCTTAATGACCACTTACAGTAACAAGATGATGTTTTCTATTTTGCTGGATGCCAAAATAAATATAGAAAATAATTTAGCTTTCCTTGCATCCCTTCTGTTTGAACTGTAAGTGAATGAGGCCACTGAATCTGAATATTTTTGCTATTCAAGCAAAAGGAAAAAAATAACAATCATTATTTTAAGTGTCCATTGAGCCACAATACATCAAAATGAGAGTGAAATCTCAAATAGAGAAGCAGTTCTGGGGAAACATAATGATGCTGTGTGCTAGAAAATTAACTGCCACGTATATGCAGACTTTTCTATTTCTATTGTCTTTCTCTTATTCTTCCCTACTTTATTATCCAACTTCAAGTGAATATCAAGGAAGCAGTCAGCCCCATCATGAAGGCTAATATTGCATTAGATGAAAGGTACCCACAAAGATGCAACATCCAGGGAAAAAAAAACACTATGAAAAATAAAATCCCACAACAAATATATTTTCTTCCCACTTGAAATAAAATTAAAGAATTGCATTAGTAAATAATCCAGTGGCTTATAAAGATGTGCCTGTTATAATTAAGAGGTAGAAAAAAAACCTGTATAAACCAGCTTGAGGTCAATAAAGTATTACTTTACAGCTGGATGAAATTAAATCTCAGGATCATAGTTTTTATATTATGGAGCTTCTAATAAAAGTTACTGTTTTTTTAAAAAAAAATATATTGCCTATTATATTTCTAAGAAGAGAAAACTCAACTTTTAGAGCATCTCATTTCAGCTTGTCATATGCATATTCTGTGCGTTTCCATTTTCCTCCTGATTTTTGATAGTGTCTTTGAAAAGATAATTAAAATGTATGAATTAGCTGAGGGTGAGCATTATGACCAGTGAGCTCACCAAGAGGAAGATCTTTAAACCCACAAGATGGATGAGAAGTGGTATGTACACATGATAGCATTATTATTCTTTCCATTAGGCCATTTACTGCTCTTGATCTCTGACAGAGCTCCCACTGATGTCAAATGAAGTTGTATGCATTGATCCAGAGGGAAGAAAAGGCTCTTGTAGGAGGAAGATTTCCTCGCTCCCTGTGTGACAGAGAATTGATCCAAGCATAAATGCTTGAGCTGAGGAGTTTGGCATGGCAAAATCAAGGCCTGATTGAAAGGGACACTTGGGCACCTCCTGGGTAAGAGATGTGATACCCAACGCTGGAGTGGCCACTAGCAGCTATCTCTGATGGTCCCAGTTAGCCTTAACCCACACAGCATGTTGAGGCATGGATTCAGTGCCTACAGCCATGCTGATAAGCCCAGGGAACAGCTTTGGGATTGTCCACAGGTAGAGAGAGGTGAGGTGAAAGAGTTCAGGCAGAAGGATGGGAGCTCTGTGTGTGGCATCAGCTTTCAGCATTCCCCTCTTCCTGCCAGTACAAATGGCACCTGCTGATACACAGGCCATGATCCTGCACCTGGTGGGGCTAAAAGAACTCTCCAAAGCGCCCCAGCCCTTTTTGGTGGTGACCCTATCAGAGGTGGGAGCCAACAGCCAAGGGACAGCTCACTCCCCAGGGTGAGGGCATTCAAGTCACAGCTCCTCAGGAAAGAAATCTCCATAACGCTCCTCTGCAAGCTGGGCCACTAATGGAAAGGGAGATGTGAGATATGGGGTGTCAGAAGGGAAGAGAGCTAAAATCCATAGGCGCTCAGGAGGCCCCTGTTCTCAGGAGTGTCTCTGTATTTAACCTCCACTGTCCTTTACTTGTCTCAGTGAGAAGAAATGTGGACACCACAAGAGTGGCTGACTGAAGCCGCTGAGGCTGGGACAGGAGCACTCAGGGTCTGCATGTGGCCCTCGGGAGGCTTCAAGGATGGGAGCTCTCTGAGGAGGAGCTGTAGCAGCTGCTGTCTGGAAGGAAAAGCTCCCCAACATCAGGCTTTGGGCTGCAGCAGTAAGGAACACAGACCACATGATACAAAAAACCATCAGATATCCTGATCCCTTTAAAGAGCAGCCCTGAAAAATTGCTTGAACTCTAAGCCTGGCACTACGTAGAAGTGGATGTGGCCAAACCAGTGAGGGGAAGCAGAGTGCAGCAGCACAGCCACACCCCCTCACAATACTGCTTGGGCTCCAGAGATTTTCAGGCACAGCAAACTCTGTTAAACCCCTTTGCCCTTTGAGTCATCTCTGATTTATATTCATCCCCCACATGTAAAACATTTGTTTATTTCTGTAATATATTAAAATACAGTAACATTCCATACTTGGGGGAGAGCTTAGAGGGAGGGTAATGACTTACATATGTACTGTGCTACACTGGATTTTTTCCAGTATCATAAATAAGAGGGAAAGCAAGTTTTACAGCTCAACCATTAATAAGAGCAGTCCACTATCACATATGGAAAAACACTTTAGTCAGTAAAAGCTGACACAACACTGATGGCATTTAGCTGTCCAGCATGAGTCATCTTCATAGAATAAATTCCAAGACAAAATATTATATCATTAGTTTACTTGTAACCTCATTGCAGGCAGCTACAAATAAATGTTTGCTTTGGTTTGCTCTAAAACAGGATACAACACCATTCCAGAAATAAATTAATTAAAGTGTGGATATAGGACAAACACACTCTCTCAAGGGTTAAGCCTTGCAGGCATTCCTTTGCATTACCTGCAGGTAACTCTTTTTGTGCTTTTTTCATCCTCTCCATGCTAGGTGGTTTGAAGAAAGGAAAACTGAACACACGGTGCATGGGAGTCAGCACTCTTTTAAGAAATGGGCATAAACTTCTTCACAGCATAAAAATTCCCAGCATCCTTGGGAAGACACTCGAACACTGGAGTGGAATAGTCTGAAAGGCAGAAATTAAGACTGAACAACCATCCAGCTCCCAGGTTTGGGCTGGAAATCATAGAACAGTTACACTAATGTCTCTATTCCCCTCTCCTGGA
The DNA here is from genome assembly GCF_017590135.1 of Pyrgilauda ruficollis. Classification (NCBI taxonomy): domain Eukaryota; kingdom Metazoa; phylum Chordata; class Aves; order Passeriformes; family Passeridae; genus Pyrgilauda; species Pyrgilauda ruficollis. The sequence continues at coordinate 4,758,658 of NW_024519207.1, read as the reverse complement.
GGGTAAAGCACCACCTTTTCTTCATGTTTCTGCTGCTAACAGAAGTGCTCTTCAATCTCTCACACAAAGTTCCTCTCCAGGCTTGTTTATGGACCATACCTGTTATCTTCCTTTGCAGTCTTGCGAAGCACCAAAGCTGCACTCGCTGCTCTCGGGCACCTGTGGCAGTGCAGCTGGGAGCCCTGGGAGTTCCTGCATGGAGATGTGTGGCTCTGAGAGGTGGCTCAAGTCTGAATCACCCCTGAAAACATTGATTTTTTTCTCTTGACTTGGGTGACTAAGCTCCAAGCATATGAACTTTACAGCTTGCCTGGTGTTAGGTGGGGAGGGTCTGCTTCCAGCATCTATGTGGGATGTGAGAACGCAAATACAAGCATGGATCCCAGCCCTTTGGCCTTCCCTAAAAAGATAGTTGGGCTTGGTGCCTGCGTATGCGTGCAGTGCTGTCAGTAAAATAAGAGCTCAGTCATCGACACTTTCTGTAGCTCATCATTAACACTGCTTGCGTGCATTTACCCATGCCTTGGGAGAATCAAAGGACAAGTTTTGCATAAACATATTAGCAGAACCATCATCAGCAAACTGCTGAATTTGTTAGCACTCAGTGCTTGCCTTTAAACATCCTCCAGGTTGTGCTTCTCTGAGACAGCACTCTCCTTTGAGTGCAGTAGCTTGCACCACCTTCAGTGTATGCAAAGTCCGAGTCTCAGATAAGACTACACCTGGGGCTCAGTCTTTTCTCTAATTTAAGTCACTAATTTATTCTTGTAAATAAGGTTATTTCCTCTTCTTAAACTAATCAAGGGGGGGGGGGGGAAATCATGCTGTGGGAAGCTGCATGCTGTTAAATGCTTGTACTGCTTTTAAAACAACTAGCTTTTAAAAGCTGATAGACCTAAAATCTTGTCTGAGCTTCCAGAAGGAGCTGGTCACACCCACAGGGAACACTGATCTTCAACCTGCAGCAAGCAGCAGAGCAGGCTGTATGCTTGTCACCCCTGTTATGTGCATTTTGATGACACCTCTGGACTCTGGGCCCAAATATTTTGTTCCATTGAGCTTGAAGAATGAGTGAATTCAACTGTCCATGATCCAGGGTAACAAGGGAGTTGGGCTCACTAAATAAAACAAATTGCAGAATATAGGGGTAGAGCGAGAGAGTCTGCTGGGAGGTTTGAGCTTTATGTAGCACAAAAGCAATTCTCAGATATGAGGTGACCTTGAAAGTCATTCAGCTCGTGTTCACATCCGCTAATTAGCCTAACTGGCTCCTGCATGGGAAAGAGCTTATGCTTCTGTGTGTCTAACCTGCACCTTGGATAAAACAACAGGAAATATTAACGCTATTCCCAAGACCTAGATGTGTGGGGAGTAGCAATAGGTGGGGGAAGAAGAAAAAAGGAAGGGATGTAACAGTAAAAGCACAGCTATTTCTTCATGGTGATCCTCCATCTCAGCTTTTGTGCTTTCTGCAGCAGGTCAGGACAAGGGCTGTCCTGCCGTGGGCTCTCAGATGGCCCTTGCTGCAAATAGTCACGATCCATGCAGCAGAAGCACTGCAGAAAAGCCAAGCCGAGCATCACTAAGTGGCCGTGGGAATCATGGGAGCAGAACTGTCTCTGAAGTGCTATGTAGGTGACAAAAACAGGAGCAGAAAGGTCAGGAATATAGACAAAGGTAAACAGGCCAGTCCCTTGGGCCAAGCCATCTAACACAGTACAAACTCATTTGAACTAAGCCAAGGGACTCCTGTCTAGCAAACCTGATTTATCAGCAGGGACCATCATAATCTCAGCCACTACCCAAAAAAAGAGTAAGAAAAAAGAGTAAAAAAAAATCCCAAATAGCTGCTTTTGGTAAATAAGAGGGTTACAGTGCCCTCCTAACCCTACCACACTAGCACTGGGAATTTCATCTGAACAAAGACTGTAGAATGGTTTGGGCATCTGAAGCCTCTCTGTTCCTTTTAAGTTCACAGTTTTGCTCTGCAATAGTCTTACTAAGAAGCATGTAGCAATACATTTGCTGGGATACATAATTACATTCTGACAAGGTTTCCATATTAGGACATATTATTGATTAAATTAACAAAATTATTTTTCTCTACAGTCATGTCTATATGTTATTCCAGACCTCAGATTTATTTTGGATACTGCCAGCAGGAAACTTTGTTAATGAAATAGAAAAGGGAATTGTATATATTCTTACATTACACCAAAGAAAAGATTCCTGAGATTTTCATCCAAATCATACTGGATTTTTGAGAGATTTCACCACTTAAGATCTCTTTGTTCCTTATCAACATATAGTAGAAAGGAACAAATTAGCTTCCCAGAAATTGCCTGATGGTTCTAATACCACTGACGCCAGAGGAAATGTCAAGCAAATCAGTCACCATATTCCAGAGGAATTACTGCCTGTGAAGCAGGCTATTAGACACTCAGCCTGCTCGCACTCCACTTTGGAAGAATATGGGGGCTGGAGGTTGACAGGAATACATCCGTTTTTCACCCAGAGATTTTCCTCACAAACATTTCGTAGCTAATTCATGGGGTAATTCCATCCCCTCCCTAACTCACTCAATTTGTTAGGTGCCTGAATGCTCTTCTTCTTTGATTAAGAGTGCAAACTTTGAGCAACAGAAACAATACTCCCTTTGTCTTTGTGCAGCACCACACACAAGAATGGGCCTCGATAGGTAATTAGAATAATGACCCTAATGGCTTTAGCAAACAGAATGAACTCTTGACTGCAATTGCAGAGGATCTCTCGCCTTAGCTATTAAGAGGGTGCTATGGAATCGAGGTCGTTGTCTCTGCAGGTGATCAGCAATTTAACAACAGCGCACTGCACATGGTTTTCATCTCAGAGATAGCCAAGCATGCAGTATATTCTTTATGAATCGAATTGGAACAACTACAAATCTCTCTTTCAGATCATTCAGATAAACAGAGATGTCTCAGTGTATCAGGAATATTTTCTTTCCTCTGTCCAAGTAGTAAGTGAGGTGATACCAAGGCTTGGTTCAGGGCCTTTGATCTGTAATTCGTTAAATGAAATGTATTCGTTCTCACTAGTGAGAAGTATTGTTACAGAGCCAAATAGATTGTTCCTGTGATGTTTGTGATGACATTTGCTGTTTCTCATGGGATCAGCAGTCTGAATCATTTTGCAGGTCTAGGTAGCAGTGGAGAAGAGGGATGACTCTCCTTCAAACAGGGATAACTGCATTTGAAAGGAAAAGCAGATACGTTTTCAATTCCTGATGATGGTGGCTTCATCTGTAAAGTTAATGCTTGATAGGGCATGCCCTAATTATTGTGATTTGGGTATAAATAAGGTGAATGGAAAGTTGGCTGTATTGCCAGAGTGGTGGCAGTGGTACAGAGTCCAGCTGGGGGAGTTTGTCAGGTTTTGATTCAGGAACACGACATAACAGGACAGCTTGCCTCATCAGTGAGGTCAGCAGTGCTACGGAGTCATGCACAAGGATGTTAAGGAGGCTGGAGAAGTGGTCCAACAGGAACATTATGAAGTCAAGCAGGGGAAATGAAATGCCCTGCCCCTAGGGGAATAACCCTGTGCACCAGTGGAGTATGGGAGCAGTCAGGCGGAAAGCAGCTCTGCAAAGAAGGATCTGGCTGTCCTGGTGGCCAACAAGGTGACCTTGAGCCAGCTGCACCTCATGGCAGCAGAGGAGATGAGCCTCACCCTGGGCTGCATGACCAGGAACACAGCCAGCCCTCTTTTGCTCCTGCTGCCCACGGCTGGTCTGCAAAGCCCAGCATGTTGCATATTTGCACAGTCCAGCAGATGCTACTCTGTGCATGGCAATTTCCTTTCGGTTTCATCAGGTGCAGTCGCTGCTGGGGTTGTGATACTCCTCAACTCATCCCAGGGGGTGAGGAGGAGAGAGAGCTGTGCAGCAGGCTGCACTCGCTCAGCCTGCAGATTCCTTTTGCGCGAGCTAAGTTTGGGCACAGAGCTCTTAAATAAGCTCTTGAACTTTCCATTCCCTTTTTGGGCTACATTATCCCAGAGACTGAGGCAACAACTACCTGGCTCCTCTCATCAGCAGGGGATGTTCAGCATCTTGCAGACTCAGTCCTTCAGAGACAGTCACAGAATCACAGAGTGGGTCGGGTTGGAAGGGACCACAGGGAGTCATCTGCTCCAAGTTCCCTGCTCAAGCAGGGTCATCCTAGAGCACGTGACGTAGGACTGTGTCCAGACAGTTCTTGAATATCTTCAGTGAGGGAGACTTCACAACCTCCCTGGGCAATCTGTTCCACAGATTACACATCTCTGGTGTGGAGAGCAGGCCTGGTTTTGGCTGACATGGGAATTTGTGCCTATTGCTCATGTGCGAGACAGGAAAAAACTCTCTATTCATATCTACTGCCAATGGGATGTCACAAAGAATATCAGACTAATGAGGCACTTTATAACAAAACCCAGTTGAGACTTTTGTTATGGCCAAATCAGTCTCAATGTTAACAATTCCCTGTGGCTTGTACATGCTCGTGATTATCGTGGGCATGAGTGCGGTCACTGACTCCAAACACTGACGTCTGTTTGCATCCCCCAGCTTGGAGGCATTCAGTCATAACCCCCAGATCTGCTGAGAGTCTGCAAATGGGAGTGAGCCAGTTCTCACGTGCAAAAGCAGGGAAGTGGAAAGCATTCAAACCCGCTTGGGTATGCTTGCATAAACCTTTTATGGCATACTGGCTAACAGTTTGCAATTAAGTGAAAAGAGAATCTAGACTGATTCAACAGCAATGGCATTTTAAAGTAAAGGGGGTCTTCGAAACTGACCTCAAGAGGTGGGTGAGAAAGTCATTCACTTTGTACACACACCAGAGCACACTTGGTAAGATCCAGTCTGGCCAATTTAAGCATTTGGCTTGTACCTAGGTGTAAGATGCACAGTTTCCTTTGCTCAAATGTGCACTGTGGCCTATGTCTGACATTGTCTGGACACATAGAGGAGAGCAATGAGCTTATTTTTAGGTATGGCTGTCCTTTAGTTAGAGAGCTGTGTTAAACAGGTCATGAGAATGGCTTCCTGAAGGTTCCTGTTCGTGCCTATTGTGTGACTAGGTCTGACCAGATGACCCACCCAGAAAGAGATTTTATTAGAAGATGAGGAGAAACAAATCATACCATAATCCCTTGAGCATCTTGTAGTGTCAGTCCTTAAAGGGTTCTAGCAGGAGAGCCCATGTCCCAGCACAGTGTCCAACACTCAGGTGAGATGTCTTTCTGGTTTGTGCTTGCTGTGAGTCTTTTTCTATTGACTTTGGAGGGCTGCTTCAGTGGGTGCCTGCAATGTCAGCACCAGCTAAGGGGCTGAAGGAGGCAGACTGCTTCCCAGCCACTGCCAGTCAAAAATCAAGCTAAAAGGAGAGCTTTATCAGCCATTCAGAGTCATAATTGTATAAGGGATATGATCCAGCAAGACAAGTTAAGAGCCAGAACAAGTCAGAATTATCACTGGAGTTATTGGAAAAACCCTCTGTCCACTGATAACCCAGTCCTTTAGAACTTTTGCCACATATGCCACCCCTTATTCAAGGGGTTAAATGGTTACTTTGCCTGTGCACACAGGACAGGGTTAGCTGGATTGCATCTCTTCTTGTAGAAAGACTGTGCTCAGCAGTTTGTTATGGCATCCTCTTGAGTGCAAGTCATAAAATAAAAGTTGCAAAAGTAGTTTCTATTATAAAGCCTCGCTTTCACAGCATGCCAAAAATGTTGCCTTTTCAGACTGGGCGTTCCAAGGTTGATTGCAATCCAAAGGTCACTGCTGAAAAGTCAGAGCAAAAAGTTTTGCTTAGTTGTGAGCAGTGATTGTCCCTGTATGTGCAAGGAACTCACTCATTTTCAGCATCTCCTCTACTGTCCTTTGAAGCACGTACCACAGACCAGTGTGATAGAGCCCTGATATGTGATAACATGAACCACCAGGATGAGCTGATGGATCAATCATTATGTTCTCAAAACCCTGTCACATTTATAAACATTGTTGTGAACCTGGTACCAAAGCTGAAATTGCAGGGAAATTAAAGTCTAGACATTTTCCAAATCTCTCCTGATAAGGCTGCATATGAGACACCGGTCTGTCTGACAGCATGAACTTTAAGGCGACCTTGCATACAAAGTGTCTTTCAGCATTGCATCCTTCCCATGGAATCAGCAGTCATTCTAAAAAGACTTTAAAATGGCTTAAATGCTTTAAGCACCTAGAAGACTTAATAAGGATTTAAATTGGCTCTAATGCTTACATTGTGCTACCTTAAAGATTTAAGGCAGCTTAAATGCTTATGTGCCTTAAGAAGTTAGGGTAACAATCACTTTGTCTTCACAAAGCCAAAATAATCAGGATTTATTTGGTGAAACACTTCAGGGAGGTCTTCAAATCACCTATTTTCTGAGGCTACTAGAGACGTCTTCAGAAAGGGTGAGCTGGCACCACCTGCTTAGAGTTTTGCCTGTCTACCTAAATATCCACCACTTTTGCCCAGCACCAGCACCTCGCTACTTAAGGTTTATCCCATCCTAGCATGTGAAAAAGAAGAAAAATGAAAAAGAAGAAAAAGAGCCTGATAAAAGCTCTTACCTCCCTCTTGTTCCTGTGGGAAATTGAGGCACTGTTAGGCAGAATTTGTCCAGGATGGCAGAGGAAGCCTGATGCAATGAAGAAACTTAAACCTGGCTCTCCCACCCACCAGGTCCCTGCGTGCTGGGTCTCCCTCTAACCATAACAGCTGTACTGTCTTCCCAACACTGGTTTATTTTCTTTTAAAGCACTTAATTCAGCTCCACAGGCAAGAATGAAACTGCACTGATGGGAGTTTGGACTATTATTGTTCCAGCTTGGGGCAGCTCCCCTTCTCCGGTATCCACCTATTTCTTTGTGGCCAAAACCCATTTCCACTTGAACCCCAGTCTCCCTCCACCCTGCTTTCTGCTTTATCCTACAGAAGCCATGAAGGCATCTTTTGCCATTGGGGAGGAGCGTCTGCTGAGAATTTCTCTTCCTTCTGAGAAGCCAGCTCGCCTCAGGAGCTTTTCCTGCTGCTGGAGTTTGGGACTGCAGTCTGGACATGGACCTGGGCAACCAGCCCTGTTTCAGCAGGGGGCTTGAACTAGATGATCCCCAGAGATCCTGCCCAACCACAACCATCCTGTTATGCTGTGGTGCGTCCCACATGCCTCAACATCTGGTCCTCTGAGTATTCTGAAGTAATTATAGAGGAAGATCATTTCTAGGGCCTAGTTTTACTAGCTGACAGTGAAATTCCACAATATCTTTTGGGTAATGATTGCAGCCAGGCTGGAGAGAAGAACAAACATCACGGGACGGGAATGTGGTGGGTTCAGGAGGCACAACTCTGGGAGTAATCACTGGCAGTCATCCCTGTTTGCATGCACTTATTTGGAGTTACAAAGTCACTTCTTCCCCTTCTCTGACACATTCTCTGGCTTGCTCTTCTCAGAATTATCTTTTATATAAAACAATAAATGCAGCCCACAGAGAAAGGCCAGCTGCAGACACAGCTGAAGTGGATGGATATCTGCAGGGGAAGGCTGCCTGGAAGCAGGGTGGAGGAAAGGGACTAGCTCAAGGTCTGGGACCCTGCTCTTCACTTTGGCTATGTCAGAGCCCTGAAAACCAAAGACACTGCTGCTGATGCTGCTGGAGGGGGGGTGGGATTTAGTGATGAGCGGGGGTCCATCCTCCTAAGGCACCAGGATCTTCTCTGCTCAGCACTCCTGCCCTACAGGCAGATGCAGCAATCTCAGCTCTCCATCTAGACTCCTTACTGATTTTTAACCCTTGTCATGGCATTCGGCCTTGGCCTGGCCTCTCTCCCTGATCCTTGGAGTAACAACACTCAACTCTGCAGGTATCACTGCATAGCTTAACCTGGTACCGCCCCAGACTGAAATTACAGGGCCAAATTCAGCTCTGAGTGCTTTGCTCCTCGCGTCCTTCCCCTGCAGCATTTCTGCCCGAGGCCAGCGGAGCTGTACCGCTCCAGCCAGGGGCACATTCAGTGCACTGCAGTCCATTCATTAGAAGTTTGTTCTTCATCCTTGCCTGTTCAAAGGCAGGGGGACGGGGAAACGCTTGGGTCTGCACAACCAATTTGCTGTTGCCTGGCTGGCTGCTGAAACAGCACAGTGCAGAAAGCTTCCCATGGGATTAGCCATGCATTCAGCGTGCCGGGAGTTCTCACAGTTTTAGGATGGGTAAAGTTTCCTTACAGGCAGCAGGACATTCACAGAGCCCAGCCAGAGTGCCCCAGCAAGGACATGACTTGCTCTCCGTGGGCAGCACAAGCAAGGATTTGTCAACATTGCTTGGGCCAGATTTTGTTTGTGCTGAATTGTTTTGCAAATGTTGCTTTGAATATGCTACCAATAAATGGCCCTTTTCTGGCTTTTCTCCAGTGCCTGGGACACATCCCGTTCCCCAAGCAGGCCACAAATGAAGAGTTACGTGGAAAGCATTGGCACCATGAATAGCCACAGCACAAATTCCTCGTGTCAGGTCTTCTGTAACTTATGTCCCCTTCATGCCAAATGGCGCTGGGAGCTGCTTTTCTTCTGAGGGGAGTCTTCAAACGTAAGACAACCACTTGGGTATGTAAATAGGTTGTTTACAAACTTTCCAGATTTAATTTTAGTTAATATTTAATAATAACCAGTAAATATAATAAGACGTCTTCATTTTTACTGTTAGTACTTCACTTTAACGTTACCTGTCTCACAGATAAGATTTTTTTCTTTTTTTTTTTTAATAAGCAGCTTTGGAGGAGCAAGAAAGTGGTGAGTGCAGATGTTTATCATAATGGCCTTATTTTCTGTGTTTTAATGTACAGGATAGACATCCACTGTGTGGGCTGGGGAACAGGTGATACACATTCAAGTAAATATATACACACTGAAGTGGAATGTGGAAACTCTTCTAGGGTTTATTTATTTAACACAGTGCAGAGCTATGAGGGTACTACCCATCCAGAAAAACTAGCGAAACTAGCTCCAATTCTTTAGAAAAGAGCAGATGAATGGGGCTTTGAGTGTTTAAAAAATAATGGCAAGAAGTGAGGGCTCTAAATAACTTATCGCCTTCAAATGTTGCTGCTAAGCTGCACGGGTTGGGAACCAGTTTCATTTTGAATAGTGCCTTTCATGTAAATCACATCTCTGTATGCTTCAAGGCTCTAATTAGAGTGTTATAACCAAAAGAAAAAGAGAAATCAGAGATATGAGCAACTGTGGGTTTAGATAAGCTTTGAGTAAGATGGGAGAGGCAGTGAAGCGGAGAGCTAATGTCATCTCCCAGTAGGGGTCAAGAATTTAAGCTCAGGGTATGCGGGATGGGTGGGCCCAAAAGGAATGCCAAATGATTTAAAACAGCAGAAGGAGCTAATGTACAAGATGAACTGCCATGGGGAAGAACACAAGCAGGTGGTAGAACAAGATTTTTTCGCCATCTTTTGTTCAAATGAGTTGCAAAAAGCAGGGGAAAATACTCAGGGGCGAATGCAGAGGGGACAGATCTGTGCAGACTTCTTAACATGGCTGTTAGATGGGCTGTCTTCAGAGCATGCTGCTGTGTGATTAGTTCTTGAATTAATTAGAAAAATAACAAGTGGCCCATCCTCTCTGTGGTCAGCGCTCTGAACCTCATTAGCACCAGTGCACAGTCCATTAGCAGAGGGCTTGCAACATCAGACCTCCGAGGGCTTGCTGGGGAGCAGGATGAGACCTGGAGCCTTTAGCAAGCACAAGAGCCACAGGCATCGCAGGGGATAAACAGGCCTGCAAGGGTCAGACAGCGTGGCATACAGAAAGGAATTCATTCAGGACTATCTAGGCCAATGGATAATTCCGGCAAATATCAACGAACTTGCTTTTTTAATCACACTGAAGAGCGCTGGCATTGCTTTGAACTGCCTGGTGCTCATAGTCTCAGGATGTGCTGTTTCCCAAGGGCCAACAAGAGGGAACTTGTAAACTGCTGATAGCCAGGCAAAAAAAAAAAAAAAAAAGCATGCAGTAATGTTTGGCTTTGCAGCTTATTTTCTTATAAAGGTGGTTTGGGGTTATATTTTCCCCTTGAATTTTCACACATAACTACATTAGTGTAATGAGTCATGTCTGTGTATTTACAAAGAAACAGATCCCAAAGGAGTTTACGGATTTGTCATCCCAGTGCTGAATCTCTGAGAACGATCCTTCCAGATTATAATGAGATGCTGTATCCTCTCATGGAGACAAAGCTCGTTCAGCTTTTCCAAAGCAGCCAGTGAAAGTCATGTGTATGTAACCCTTCTGCAGGACTTGGTGGGCAGTAGCCAGGGCTGCATTCAAGTGTAAGGGCATCACTACAAACATTCCAGCTTGAGCTCAGAACCAGTATCCCAAGAAATACCAGGTTATGCTGTCTGAGGGGCAGCCGCTCTTAAAACATTCCCAAATGGGAGTCAGGTGGGTAACAAACAATGCACTTATTAAAGGGCAAAAAAAAGGAAATTTGAATGAGGCAGGTGAACCGCATTGTAAGAAGAGATGTGTAAATTGTGACACTTTCACTTTCTCTTACTTTGGGATATAACTGCTTGGCAGCTTTCCCAGTCATGTGTAACCTTCCCTGGTGGCTTCAGAGTTAGCCTTGCAGGGTAGCAAGGACTTACGCAGCTGGGAGTCTGTGCTCTGGCCTGTGGTTATGGCTGCGGCTGCTCTGTCAAAGGTGCTACAGTGTCCTCCCTTTGCAGCTCAGATGCTGAAAGTGGTGGGATTGGGTTGGGCTGGGGACCCAACTCTGCCACTCTGGCCACTGGGCTTCTCATTTCTCCCAAGGGAAACAAAGCTTCACTGGGTTTGGGTCTGTTGGCCTGTGGGAATATTTGGGTTTCCAGGGGGGTACATGGAGGGAAGGCTTTCAGTGGGGTCTCATCCATCAGGTTTGCATGTATTTTCACTTAACAGAAGCTTTATAAAATATGATTTTATTTCCTGTAGTATGTGCATTGCATTCCACCTGACTGCAAATGTTGCTAAGGACATAGGTCCCAGCCTCCTAATTAACACAGTTGATGTATTTGCTTGCAGAAATGTTTAGTGCTAAAAGAATTTAAAGGATCCTAGAATCAGGTACATTTGGAGTACACAATTCAGGGGATTTTTTTCCTGCTAATCTTAGGCAATTATTGGTTATATCACACCTCAAAGTAGGGTGGCTTTTAGAGCATTTTTTCTCTTGACATACCTGCTGGGCCTATTAGTCATGTAAATGCAAGCTGTTCCTGGAATTCAGATGAATTATCTCTTCTAACACTACCTTATGAAAACCATTTCCATGCACGAAGCATTTTCTGATAGTGTTGTGAGAGAAAAAATGAAGTCACATGCCTATGGATGTTGCCCTGTATTTAGGCAGAATGAAAAAAGCCCACCTGTTTAGTTATGGCAGTGGAGGTGCACGCTATTCTGAAAAGCAGTGTTTCTTTTTTGGATGTTTATACCCATCATCTTTCATTTTCATCTGATGTCACTTTTCTCTTGTGTTAAATAAAAGGAAATGCCGTGTTCAGCTGAAATTCTCTGTGTTACTTCAGCTGACATATTCTATATTATCTCAACTCATTCTGTCAGGTTCCTTCATATCTACCATCACTCTCACCTGAGCCTTTTCATCTTTCAGTCTCTTCCGCTCCTCAAATCTTTTTATTGCTCTTTCTAGGCTTCTTCAGACTACTTTGACCTCATCTCTGAAGTGCCTCACAGGTTTTTCTGGTTTCAATTAACCTGGACAAATTGATGTCTTCAGCATATTTCCTTTTCTCTTCCCCTCCTCCAGCTTTGCCCATGTGCTGCCTTTGCCACATGGCAAGTGAACTCCTGCTTTACACTCTCACTGGCAATTTTTATCCATGACTGAATTTTACCCACACACCTATCCAGTTATCTGAGGAGCATTTTTAAGATGCTACTAAGAATTTAAGTCTGGTTTTGAATCAGTTCTTCTCTTTACTGCAGGGGGCAAATAGATGATGGGAGAGGCACAGCCCACCCTTGCCTTAGCCTGGCTGGGTGCTGTATTCACCAGGTTGTTTTAAAGCAATGTCCCAGTTATCAGTTCAGCCAGTGCTTCCTGCTTCTGATTCAAGACTTCAGGTCTGCAGCTTTTCTTTTCCAGACTGGTGCAATCACTGTGCTTTGGAGGGTCTTAGCAGTCCACAAAAATGTACCCTAAATTCCTTTAGGACTTAGTGGGGATGTTTGTGCTGGAATATCAGTATTGTATTGGTTCCAGTTCTTGGTTCTCTGATATGTGGTGCAGAAAGGAGGAAAGAAGAGGCCTGATCCTCCAAAGTGTTTGGGCTTTCAGGCTAGAAAATTATATCTGAGGTCCTCCCTCACAAGTCATCCCTAGGGAGCTTGGGGTTGTGATGGAGAATGCTTCCGGATGGAGAAGCAGCTGCCCAGACGACTCCTGGTGATCAGTGTGCTTGGTTCCACCTGGAACCAGTGAGGACTTGGGCCAACACAGAGGTGAGAAGAGGACTGACAGGTGTCACCAGGCTTTGCTGAAAAGATGGGCCCCATTTGCTTCACCCAATGCATCCCATCCACCATGGTGAATGACAAACTCTTATCAATTCCGCTTGTACTGCTTGTATCAGCCTACCCGTTTAATCTGTTGCTCCTGATGAATTTATATGTATTGAACTGGGTAGGGGATATACCAGAAACAGTGGAAAACTCATGGCTGGAAAAACCCTGCATCACGGATGCACACCATGGGCAGAATTCTTGAGGCAGGGGGCTGTTCAGCGTGGTTTGTGGCTGTGTACATGGGAACAAGAGGCTCGAGCTACAACTCCTGTGTGATAGCTGGGATTTACCAGCCAGAGGTTCTCACGCAGGGCAGCTGATCCTGTGAAAACAGAACACAGCAGAAGCCATCCAAGGTGATTCCTGCTTTAATTTTATCATTTCTGTTAATACAAAAATCAGGCACAGAGCATTGAAACAATCTCTGTGAGATTGCCCATGGGTGTATGCAGGTGGCATGACTGCCCTTGCCCTGGGATAATGATGGACAATTTAGCACTCATTTGTGAGCTGTTGTTAAAACCTAGCCCCGTGGACACCTTCTGATTACGTGGTTGTTGCAGTTCTGGGTCTTGCAGGATTGTTTTTCACTACAAGAAAGAAATTAAATTCCCCCTGTCTAGTGGACAGTTTCTACAGAGGATTGGGACAATGCAAACTCCTCAGTGTAGTATCCAAAGGTTTTGGCTTTGCTACATGTCAATAAATAACTGAAATGTCTCATCAGTCCAGCAGCATGGGGAGTGAGAACAATGTACGACCAGATAATTAAATGTCTTGTCTTTAAACAAGAAACAAAGTCGTTTTCAATAGAGGCTGCTAAACCAAGAATCCTTGCTCTTCTGACATGATTTTGGGGCTGTGCTTGGTACTCTGTGACAAGTGATTGTGTGAGGATTTTGCTGGATGTAAACAGTGAAAAAAAAGTTGTTCCTTCTACTGTTCTGGCTTACCCATCACAGATATGACTTCTTCAGTCCTGTTGAGACCTCAGAGGCCTCAGAGCCCTGCCCTGGGTCAGCATGAAGAAGAAAAACCACACAAGCAACTCCTTGGAGGCAGAGGTATTTATGTCTTAGTGTCCCATGAAGGAGGGAAGGAGAGGAACTGTTCTCTGCTTCCTCTAGGGAAAAAGTGCTGTAGGCCACAGAGAAGTGCCCCCTTTCCTGGCTTCACCCTGCAGATCCTCCGTATTCACTCTGAATTGCTCAAGAACAGCTTCTAGGAACAAATGCAGGAATTTGAGAATGAACTGCATGAAAAAATCTAATTTCCTCAAGTGGCCTTTTACATTATGACCTACATGGTATCAGGGACTTTTTTTTTTTTTAATTATAAAATTTTTAGTCTTATTTTTATTTATGTTGTTCAGTGCCATGGGCCAAACCACTACCTTAAGTAATTAACCTCAGGAAGATAAACAGGATACAGAAAGAAGAGAAAGCAGACAACTGTAAAGGACAGTTGTGTCTTACTGATCTACTGTAATTCTTTGCACATCTCAACAAATAAAAGCAGATGTATCATTTTGGCTTGGATGTTTGTAAATGAACAGTACAAAACACAAACTCCATAGAAGGGTTAAATAGTGAGATAACAAGAATTGCTAATTATGCTTTACTTCCAGTTGAGTGAAGGCTGTAGGGAATTATGTGGGGACTTAACAACTCACAGTCACCAGGGCAGCACAATGCTATATGAAGTCCCCAGATGCCAAAGGCAGCCTGATGCCTGCTGAGAGGAATGCCAGGAATACTCAGACTTATCTCACACAGGGTTTGACGTGCATCAAACCCAGTCTGAAAACAAAAGCAAAGGAACTCTCCTATTTTTCTTTCATGCTGCCTCAAAGCTTCCCATCAGCCACACAGCTGCTTCCTAGAAACTGCTACTGAAAATGTCTTTTGATTAATACAATTTTCTTCAAAGATGGCAGAGAATAGCCTGCTCACACTGCTCTCCTTTGTGGTCTTGTGTCTGACTCTGCTTGTTTTATACTGTGAGCTGGTGGGTTTGCTCTATACAACTGCAAAACCTAGCTGCATCCAGTCCTGCTCCACTGGCCATGACTCCTGGCCAGCACAGTGATTATTAATAAAGTTGATTATGAATGAAATTGAAGCACAGCAATTGAAAAGAGATTGGAGGAATTTTTAAAAATGTATTACAGAATTACCTGATCATCTTGCGTTACCATACCATAATAAATCATTGATGGCTCTTAATAAGGATGAGGGGTTCAGAAATGAAAATCTGATGGCCTTTCTTTCTTACAAAGTAAACTTTTATCTCATTTTTCCAGTGTCACAAACCAGTTGTGAAGATGAAGGTAAAGGAGCATCACCTGAATTGTCCCTTTAAATGTTTCTTGCATTTGCCTTTGAAGAATTTGTCTCCAATTACAGTCAGCAATTGGACAGGAGAGTAGACGGATCCTGGCTCCAGGTGAGATGGCAATTCCCTTATTCTCAGCAAAACCCGTTTGGCTGCATTCGCTGCTTACACCAGATACTTTATGATCCCCCTAAATTCCGAATTATCGAGCTGTTTTCCAGCTCTTTGGGGCTGTTACGCAAAGGCGTTACCAGCGAAGTGCCGGGTTCCAAGCACAGCCACACCTGGATCCGTCCAGCAGCGGTGGCTGGGAGTTTGCTTCGGAGCTCCCTTCTTCTTTCCATCCCCTCTGCAGCCTTATAAGCAGAGGGGGAGAAAAATGTGCGTTGGGATGCCAGGCGTAATCCAGTGCACATGGCGGTCCCAGATCGGAGATCGCGTGTGATCCCGGCCGCCTCAGCATCTCCCGCCAGCTGCCTCCGCGGGCAGAAGTGAGAATGTTAATAAACACCCAAATGAAAGGAAGTTGTTGGGTTGTAATTAACATATGCCATTAGTATCTGTCGCTTTGGCCAGCCGCAGCAGACAGGCTGAACCCATACATACAAATGAGTGTCTGCCTGAACTGCGGGGAGGGGAGGGAGAGATGATTTCATTGTGAGCGTCTGGTGCTGTCAGCAGCTTTAAATCACACGGGTTCTTACCAACAAAAACAGTAACGGCCATTGTGTCCCGGGACGATAATGCGGCTTTTAAACCTTGTTTTATTCAATAAACTGTTCTCAATGCTTGCTCGGCTCTTCTTTTCACCAGACTAGCTTCATTTGAAACGTATTCCGGGGGGAAAAATGAAGGTCTGGCCCACCAAAGGTGTTTTCGACACTGTTGATCTGCACCTCTGGCCCTGTCACAACGCTCCCTGGCGCTGTTGCCAGCAGGACAGGTGATGGTGGCAGTCCCATGGGAATCACATCAGCCCGCTCCTGATGAACGTCACCAAGGGTTTCTGGAAGGTCGATAACGAGCCCAGAGCCTCCCACTCTGGCTGGGATGGTTTCGCTGGAGTGGTGGTTGTGCTGTTCTGTTTTCATTAGCAATAATTACCTTTGTTGGGCTGTGCACTGCCTTCCTCACCGATTGCTCTCTCTTAGGGGGCTCAAAGATGAAAATGCGCAGAAAAGCCCCTGTCCATCGGCACTGCCAGAGACCTCCCTGTTAATTGCTATCGCTCTCTTTTCGCTCCAAAGAGATGTGTCAGGAACTGAAGGATTAGCAGGTTTTATCCTCTCTAAAAATAAAGCCTCTGTGAATTCAATAAAGAATGATTATTTCTAACCCCCAGATATATTGCTGGAAGTTGGTAGTAATTCCTTTTTTTTTTTCCCCCACAACTGTCTTAGTCCTCCTCCCCTATGTTTTTAAATGTTTATTTACATAAGCAATTAGTTCAAGGACCACCACTACCAAAACCAGTAGATCTAAGGCTGCAAATGTGATTCTGCTGAATTGCTAAACTGTGGCGAAAAACAACAAAGTCAGAAGCATCTGGGCTCTGCTCCAAGACATGGGATTTATATGATCACACTCCACATCTTGGTTCAGTCTGACTGAATATTTTCCTGCTTTCTGTACTAAAAGAGCTTTAAAGGTCTCTGCAGGAGTTTCTCTTTGGAGGCATTTGAGATGGCAGACAATAATTAGATATTTCTATAGCGCAGAAATTATTTTCTTTTCATTTCCCAGTTTGCAGGCAGAGCTGTGGTCAGCAACCCTCTCTGACTCAGCCTCTCATCTTCTTGCTTTTAAAACCCCACAGTTCTCTCATTTATTGACATATTTTAAGAAAAAGTTTTACTGCCTCTGAAAAAATCCTGTTCTGTTGTCCTTGCTTCCAGCTTTCTGCAGCAAAGCTACTGCTGTCTCCAGTGGAATTTATGTCCAAGTAGGCACTGCAAAGGACCCATAGAATTCATCTCTGGTCAATAGGTCCAGCAGGATGCAGCTGATGCTCTCTGAAATGGGCTGGGAAAAGCTGTTGGATCATCCCCTTCAGCTAGCCCTGTTCCAGGGGAAAAGACAGAGTCCAGATAGATGACAGAGCTGGCACAGGAATTGTTCCATTTGGTGGTTTTCCTGATCTTCATTATGAAATCCTTAGATGTGGTTGTGGCAATACATCCTCCCCTGCATACAGGGATGGACCAACCAGCTTCGATGTGCCCAGTGTCTTGTGGAGTCCTGAAGTGGGTTTCTTTCCCACTTTGGACCTTCCACTTTTTTACCGCTTTAGACCATCCATTTTATCCCTGCATGTAATTCCCTCTTTGCATGCTTTATGTCACATGGGTAAGAGGCTGGAGCAGCCACCCTGCGTCACTGGGACCACGGCATGGTTGTCCTCACCACCCTTTACCCTCCCTTCATCAGTCAGTGCCATCTTCTGGAAACCAGAGCCAGGCTGACACCCAAACTTCTTCAAGGAACCACCACCAGCTCTGGCCCTACCTGGGGCTAGAGGAGGGTGGGGGTGGCAGCACACCTCAGAGGGGACCAGAGGGCTGCAGCCTGTATGTACAGTCTTGTTTTGGTGACCCAGCACCACCACACTGCTGGATGGCACTGGAGCGGTGTCTCCAGACCTCAATATGCTGTCAGATTTTGTGGTGGGGAAGTATCTGTATAGCACCATGTCATCAAGCTGCTGCCTCTTGTCCGAAGACTTCAACAGCGTTTTATTCTACATCGGAAAGCAGGTTGGAAAAAAAGTACTGGATTGGGACCCTGCAGCTAAAGCCCAATTCTAAAGTCTTCAGCCAGACTAAGAATAGAAATCAAAAGCATTTTGTGACATCAAGGAAAAGGAGATAGATAGTCTTGTACTGTGGCTATTTTCCCCTCCATGAAGTCCCCTACTTGTAACAGGATTCCCAGAGAGAAAATAGGACATAAGCAGGAGATACATGAGGTGAGAGCAGGGACAAGCTACCTGGGAAGATTAAAGGAATAGTATCAGAGTATGCAGAAATTCAATGAAAAAGGCCAAGGTCCATTTGGAATTAAATCTGGCTAAGGCTGTCAAGGATAACAAGAAGGGCTTCTTCAAAGGCACCAACAACAAAATTATTAGCAGGGGAAATGTAGACCCACTACTGAATGGAAAAGGAATCACTGCAATATAGATTGTAGAAAAGGCTGAGATATTGCATGCCTTCTTGCTTCAATCTTCACTGCCAAGGCTAGCCCCCAGGAATCTCTGACCCAGGAGACCAGGGAGAAGGTCTGGACAAAGGAAAGATTTCCCCCCTGGTTGAGAAGGATTGGATTAGAGACAATTTAGTCAAATTCAATATCCCCAAGTCCATGGCTCCTGACAGGATACATCCATGACTGCTGAGGGAGCTGGCAGATGTCATTGTTGGGCCACTCTCAGTCACCTTTGGAAGGTCACAGCAATCAAGAGAGGTGCCTGGGCACTGGAAAAAAGCAAACATCACTCCAGTATTCAAAAAAGACAAGAAGGAGAACCTAGGGAACTACTAGTAACGTCAGTTCCTGGAAAGGTGATATAACAGCTCATCCTGGACTCTGGATAGATGGATGGATGGATGGATGGATGGATGGATGGATGGATGGATGGATGGGGATGGACCAACTAAGCATGTTCTATGAAGCTGTTCATGACCAGCATTGTGCCATTGTAGCCGGGAAGGTGAATGGCATCCTGAAGTTCATTGGGAAGAGCATTGCCAGCAGGTTGAAGGAGGTGACCCTACCCATCTCCTCAGCCCTGCTGAGGCCACATCTGGAGCGCTGTGTCCAGTTCTGGGCTCCTCAGCACAAGAGAGACACGGAGCTCCTGGAGCAGGCCCAGTGGAGAGCTACAGAGATGATGAAGGGACTGGAGCATCTCTCCTGTGAGGAAAGGCTGAGGGAGCTGGGCCTGTGCAGCATCAAGAAGAGATGACTGAGAGGGACCTCATCAGTGTCACTAAGTGTCTGAAGGGAGGTTGCCAAGAGGATGCAGCCAGGCTCTTCTCAGCAGTGCTGAGCAATAGGATGAGAGGCAATGGGCAATAGCTGGAACACAGGAATTTCCACCTGAACAAGAGCAAGAACTTCTTTACTGTGAGGGTGTGTGAGCACTGGAGCAGGTTGCCCTGAGAAGTGGTGGAGTCTTCTTTGCTGGAAATACTCAAAGGCCACCTGGATTCAATCCTGAACAATGTGCTCTAGGAGACCCTGCTGATCTGGGAATTTCGATCAGATGACCTCCAGTGGTCCTTTCCAACCATACCCTTCAGTGATTCTGTGAAAATCCATCCATTTTAAACCAATTTCTCAGATCAAGAATTAAATCTGAGGCAGCTTTATGGTTACATTGGTTTTACCCATACAAACCAAAACCCAAAACATTTTCTGGATGTTGTGAATTTCCTTCAATCTTTTGATGTTGTTATTTAGACTTGGGAAGCTGTTTTCACCCAGCAGCAGTTGTTCAGATACATGGAGTTCAAAGGCACAATAAGAAAAGGTTGCCAGTGAAAAGTTCCATTAGGAAGTAGATTTAATCTTAAAATTTGTATATGCATCATTGCTTAATGTATTTAGTGCAGTGCCCAGGGCAATCCATTAGGTAGGTGGGGATACAGCTCCAGCCTCATGCACTTTGCTTTCCATTGCGTGAAACTCCCATCAGTCTGAGTTAGGGCTGCCTCTGTCCTGCTTCCTCCTCCATCCCCTGGCTCCCATCTCCTCCATGGGTCAGCACCAGTGTGTGCCTGGGCCCAGGGTGTGCACCTTCAGCCCTTCCACCACCAAGGAACATCCCTGCAAGTGGTGGGTAGTGGCTTTCTGCTGGTCTGGTTCAGTGGCTCAGGGCCTTGTCCCACTCCTGCACTGCCAATAGAACAGGGACCAAAGAGCCATGGAGCCACACCCTGGGCCTTGCATGAACTCCTGTGGGATGCTCTTGGCTCCTATAGGCTTCTGTCATGCTCCAAGTTAAGCAATCTGGAGTGTGAGATTTGTAGAATCAGTCTCTACATTTCCAGACCGTGATTTCCCCATGTTCTGTCTTTTCAGGTTTTTGGGGAGCAGTTTGGCCATGCTGAATGCAGCACCAGGGAGCAAGCAGCTCTGTTAGCTTCTGAAAGGGTTCAGTGTTTACTTTTCCTTTATTTTGTATATTTTAGAGTATCTCAATGTATTTTTCCATCCAAATTTTTGGCATAGCTGAACATATACATTCATAATTCCAAAGGTAGTGAGTGATAAGCTCTAACAGAGTGGAAACTAAAACAATCACGTTTTTCCCTTAATACCAACCATCTGCTAGAACCAGATGACAAGAAGGCATGTATCAGTTTCCTTGAACTGATGCACCTTCACCAGAAAATGCACAGAGAGGCCCATTTGCTAATCTGGAGATAAAAGCTTCATCTCCTGTGTTTGGCACCTTTGTAACACCAAAATCCCAGGCTCCCTGCTCTGGGGCGCTGCCCCATGGAGCCTTGCTGGACACCCTTTCATGGGCAGTGTTGACAGCCCAACACTGGAAGTGTCAAGGTGACAGCACCTTCCCTGCCAGGTGCCACCTCTACTGCCCCATTAAAAGCTGTTAATATGGCAGGTGGAGCTCAAAACAAGGCCACACCTTTTGTCACTAGGAACTGATCTTGTTGTTGTTGTTGTTTTAATGTTCTTTACATAGAAAAAGGGGAATTCAGAAAGGTGGATAAAAAGGTGCCCCTCATGCTTTTTCATTTCATCAGGGGCAACTAGATGGCTACAGAGTCTGGTACAAGAAGCAAAGCAAGACAAAATACAGCATTTTTAGTATTAACATCTTTTCTTTATTAAGCTCTTTATTGCTATGAAGAAAAGTTGACGGTCTTTGTGATTTGTTTGCATTTCTGTAAGATAATCATATATCCAGTTTCCAGTCTCTATGACTCACTAATTAAGTATAAGTATCACTTGATGGATCCCATAAGGCACCATTCTCTGGAATCAGAGGATTGTACAAAAATATTACATTTGGGTTTTTTAGGAAAAAATTAAATCTTCCTTCTAGTGCTGTGACTCCCATATTTACAGAGTGAAAACTAAGTCCTCAACACGTTTGGGGTTTCTCTCCTTGAGAAAATGGGTGCTTTTTAAAGTTCATTTCCTAATTTCAAAGGGACATGACTCATGCTTTCTTGCACACTTGGGTGTGACAATACTGCATGGTAGCACACAGGCACAAGTGTGGCACCTTGAAAACCCCAGTTTATGTAAGAGAATCAGTTTTAACAGATGTTTTTTATCTCTGTGACGTGGCCAGCTGCTGTGTGAGGTATCTGTGCATGTGTGAGGTATGTGAGTGTGCATTTTCAAAGGTGGCACAAACTTCTTCTCCCAATGACCATTAATCAATCTCTGCACACACAATGGCCCTACAGCTCAAGTAGATCCCATATTTCTCCCATGAAAAGTGTGTAATGAGTAATTTCTTCCAAAGGAAAAGGTGAATCTTGCACTCAGTCTGAACTTTATTTAGGGGTTTTTTTTGGTGGAAAGCATTCATTTCTGACTGCCACACTGAAGAACTTGGCTTCTTCCATGGCTTGCATGTTGCTTTCAGAAACCTCACCTCCTTTCAGGGTGTCCCTGGCCAAGTGATGGAAATTGCTGATCACTTTTGAAAACATGGCTCTTTGGCATTGTCTGTGGGTGAGGATGACCAGGACGGCAGAAAGCTGAGGACTGGCCCTGGGTGGCTGAAGAAAGGAGGTTCATGACAGTTGCAGTGCTTCTGTGCTGCTGGAAGTCCTTCTTCAGCTGAGTGTTCCTGGGAAAGAAAAGGAAATTTAAATTTCTAGTGTACCAAACCAAGCAGAGAATCAAAAATAAGTCTACTTTTGAAGACCTTTTTTATACCTCATTAAAAAACTGTAACAGACCCAAATGAGATGTCACTGCTCAGTCCCTCTAATCTCCTTAACTCTCTTGTGAGTTTGTTTGGGTTTTTTCCCTGGTTTGTTACAGTGATAAGTCCTGACAGCCATGAGACAACATTTCTGAGTCCCTGGCTTCGCAATCAGCAATAAGGACTGAAGAGCAGGAGGTGCTGCTCCCTCCAGGTTTGCCTGGTTGGAGACTGACTTTCTGCTCTGTGCAGTTATCCATTTATTTAGATGAATTTGTTATTTTTCCATGTGACCTCCAACACGACCTGAGATCTCCAGCTCAAGTGGCTGCTATCTCTGAGGCATCATTTCTCAACAGGAGCAGACAAGTTCCTAGTGGCCAAACAGGAGAAGAGTTATAAATGTCATAATTTGGCCACAATAATATTAAAGAGCCATGCGGTCCCTCAGCCTTTTAAAGTATATATCATTCAAAATTTATTTGAGCTTTCTGGCTGACTTTTTTATATGTAGATCCTGTTTGACAGTGGTTGCTCCCTCACATTTTCAAATGCTTTGACATCACAGAAGTGCATTTCTACTCAGCGACCAGATGTGTTCTCCCAATAACAATTACGTAGCACAGAGGGAAAAAACCTATTGTTTAGCCCAGTAAATCAAACTGTTTAACCGAAGAAGCCAGATTGTTATTTCTTCGCTGCACATTTATAATGCTTTGTTTGACTTCTAATCTGTTCATGCGTATACGTGTACAGAGACAAATATATACATTTTGATGCTTCGAGCACTGTGTGCACTTGCTCCACAAGCAAAGTGGAGTCCCCATGTTGATGAGAGGCTTCAGATCCATCAGAAAAGTGTCCCCTGAGCAGGCCAGTCCTAGGGCTGACTCTTGCTAAGCCAGGATCCCCAGGGGTGCGAGCTGGAGCTCCGGTGGCAGCTGTCCATGTCCCTGGCAGGAGCAGCCCTTCCCCTGTGATGTGCCACAGCTCTGGGACACGTGTGTGGCTGCTCTGAGCCATAGCTGCAAAGTAGGGAAAATGCGGGTGTTGTACAGGTGGGAGAGAAATTCAAGGGGTGTCCTGGCCCCCAGCTGAGAGAGCTGGAAGGGTGGACTTGGACCACCTGTCACTGGGCTTGGAAGGAAGCTTGGAGCAGCCAAAAAACCAATTCACAAACATGAAATGTTTATTAGCAGCCAGCACTGTTTTCCCACTAAAGGTGGCAACCAGGCGAGAGATGTAAAGCTGCTTTTCTGATGATCTTCACAATGACCTGTTCCTCCTTCCCCAAAGCACGGCAATAACGACTGAAAACATTCCTTTCCCTCACCTGAGGTGACCCCACTGTCTCCAGCCTGCAGTTCCCCGGGCTCTGTCCCCAGCCCCACACCTTTGCAGATGGGTTGTGTGAGCAGGGAAGCATGGCTGCTGCCAACTCACCCAGGTTTCCTCATGCTGCTGGAACTTCCTCTTTTATGGTGTGCCTGTGGAAGCAACCCCTGCCACTCGCTCCCATATGAGAAAACCTATCATCCCCACTAAATGCATTTCTACAGGATTTCCTCTCTCTGGGATGCTCCTGGATGGACAGCTCTTCATCTCATAGGCTTCCAACACTGATTTAGCTCAGCTAAACCTTTCCCTGTGTCAATAGACTGTTGGAAGATAAAATATGCAGAGGCTGTGTCCTGCCAATAAATCCTGGTTTCTGCTCTGAATATTCACCTAACCCTTCAGCAATTTGTCTTCCAGCCGTGCTTTTGCAGAACAGCCTTCATTCTCACCTTAAAGCTGCCTGTTGCAATTTTACAATATTCCGTGGGAATAGGGCATATCTAGTCCTTCCTCTGGGATTCAGATATGCAGAAAGATTTTTCTCTCTGTTTTCTGGCTCCCTTTAATGCTACCTGACAGTAGGCAAGTAGCATTTGATGTGCCATTCCTTGTCTGTACCTGACTATTGAAATTCTCATTTTTACTCACTATAATCTTTTTCCTGGAGTGAGATGCACAGGTGAACTCACATCAGGCTCAGACAACCTGCACTGCAAATAATGAAGGTTTTGGGTTCACAGTTTTTAGTTCAGGCCTTTTCACACTAAAACCTCAGGCCTAAAGTCATTGCAGCTTCCGCACTGCAGCCAGCTGCATTAAGTCATATAAAAAATCTGATGAGCTCTTCCAAGATGCAGCCACCAAAGCTTCCTTCTGCATCAGCTTGGCTGTCCTCTGCCCTGGAGATAGGCAGTCCTAGAGACAGAAAAAGTGTGTTAGGTTACTGCCAAAAAAGAGAGAGAGAGCACTAAGAGTCAAGAGATTCAGGCTTGTTTCCCAGATTGGAAACTGTTGTCCTTTATGGCCTTGTGCAAAAACACTTTTTCTCTGCTTCCTCTGGGTCTTTATCAGGAAAGCTGGAACAGCATTCCTTACTCCCAACCTGTTCTGGCCACTGGAGGGTAAAGTTTTACAGTGAAGGAGCTGAGTCTTGCTTCAAATGGATACAGCACAACCAGGTCCTGTACTGGGAGGAGTGGGGGATGGCAGGATCATTGTCTGAATGCAGAGAGGCATAACCCAGCTGGATGTTTCTTTAAATTCCCTGACACACCATCAGAGGTTAGAAACAGCTACAGTGTCCTCAAGATCAACAGGGATCATATTCCCCACTGAAAAGCCTCCCTGGGGTCACCAGAAGTTTACAGCCCTCCAACCTAAAGATGCTTTGCCTTCTCTGGTGAGGCCATGGTTTTATGGGAATAGAATGTTTCTGGGAGGAGGATGGCTTTCACCTGGCAAGGCTGGGAACCAACTGGCAGCAAGGCTTACACAGTTTTTTCATACACAATTTTGCACAATTTTTTCATACACAAATTTGCACCATCTGTTTTGCCCATAAGTACTACGGTTTTCAAACCCTTGAGGGCAAAATCTTTTTGCTTTCTGCAATGCCTTTCAAGAAATTATAATTGTAAATTCCACCAGGTGATTTTCTTGCATGCAGCCTTCCGAGGTTTTAGCATCTGAGTGAATTTGACTTCACACTGGGAAATGTGCAGCTCTTACACCAGGTTGCACATGGAGCAGAAATACTGCCATGGGATGAGGAGGTTTTCTTTTTACCTAGGCATTAAATTTAAGGAATCCTTTCTTAAACCAGACTTTGACTGGAGATTTTTGGAGGAAGTGGCTGACCTACATACTGCCAGCCTGTGCTGGCATTTCACTTCCAAAATCATCCCTCTCTGTGTGCCCAAAGTTTCTACCACCAGTCAGCTGCAAGGTGCCAGCTTCTGCTAGGACCCAGCAGAGCAGCAACACAAACTGCCTGGAAAAGCAGCACTTTAATTTCAAGGAGCCCCTTGGATGACAGAGCTTTGAATGTTCCCAGTGCGAGGCAAAACCATTCATGCTGATGTGCCAGTCAGAGCCGCAGCCAAGTGGAGTGGAGAGCAGGAACAGCTGGATTTCAGTGGACTGTTAAAGTGTTGCAGCCGAAAGCCTTCATTGTGGACCTGCTCACATACCACAGACCTCTGGAGAGGATCATCTGCATAATTACAAGGATCACAGATCTTGCACTTCCCCTGTCAATGAACACTTTCCTTTTGGGTACAGTACGTTCCTGCAGATTCCAGCGATAAACTGCTCTAATGGTCTTTGCAGTCATCTGATTTAGCAACAGAATAAACGTCCTAGAGCCGAGCTGGAAATACAGCTCCCTGCCGCATGAATCTGCATGGGAACAGGGTGTGTGCAGCACGTTCCATCCACGGACAAGCTAATCCTTTCTGCAGATAAAAACTGCCTGCAAAACCTAGCCTGAAAAAAGTAGTTACTGGGGTTGTTGTTTATTTTTATTTTTTTTTTAAGAGGATGGATAAAATTTCCGAGCGATATAATAATTTCCTTGAAATACTTTCATTCAAATTATTTGCTTCTTTTTGAAAGGCTTAATTTTTCCTTTGCTGAATATTTTTTTTTCCTTTTAATTTTTTTTTAATTTTTTTTTTTTAGCTGCTAAGCGGTATGAGCAGCCACAGGACTGTGTTTTGTGACGGGGGAGCACGTGCCACGCCAGCTGGAGCTAACGTGCATGGAGCGGGGACGGCTCCCACCCCACGGCCGCTCCCCTAAATGTCGCATTGTGCTGCTAAATGTCTCATTGTGCTGGTTCGCAGGAGTCCTGCAGACAACTACAATGTGAATCGTTGTGTAATGCAATGGCTCAGGCTGCGTCCCGGGCTTGGATCGTGCTGTGGGGGCTGCACCTTGCAGGGATGGAGCCGGTGAGAGGTGCGTGCCTGTGAGGGCACCACGCCTGTGTGCGCTGCGGTCAGCTCGAAGTTTCAGACCCAGGGATGGTGCTGGGGATTTGTTCTGCAGCGAGGGATTAGCTTCTTCGATTAAGCACATGTAAGTTCAGGCAAAGCACCAAATAACGCAATATTTTCTATAAAGCCACTGAAAAGTTGGCAGCGCTGGAGAAGTGCTGAAAAATGAATTGTTTTTACTAAGTCGCATAATTACTTTAGTAAGGTTGGGAGCCAAAGCCTTGAAAACTCTACGGAGCAAAAAATCAAAGCCACTGGGAGGGGGGGAAAAAAAAAGCAAAAAGGTCACATCTCTGGCTTAAGTGCTGCCCTAGACTTCATAGGGCATTCTCTACCCCTCACTGTGCAAGCTGTCTTCTGGAAAGCAGATTTGCAAACAGGAGGATTTTCTCTGATGGCTGTGAAGTGCTGTGGGATCCAGCAGGGAGTCCAGCACTGGTGGGCTTGTGCCTGCCCGTGGGATCTGAGAGCACAGTGCTCTGAGGCTGTCCTGCTGCTGACCCCGTAGAGAGCAACAAAGGGAAGCACAAAATGTTACTCATAAAATAGGTCAAAAGAGAGAGAAATGGGTGAACCTTCTGCCTGGGCTGCCTGACGCAGGCTGCTGCCTGCAGCAAGTGAGGCCATGGCATCCAGGTGTCTTTGGCCATCAGACTCCTCACAGGTGGCTCGATGGGCAGTGCCTTTCAGTGGGCACTTTCACTGACCCCTCTGCACAGGGGCAGGGCAGAAGAAGACAGTGTTCATCCCATAAACAACAGCAAAGAAGGAACAATTATTCATCACCTTTGCTCTATACGGATTTTGTAGGTTTACCTGGCGAAATATTTCTGTGAATGGGACTTTATATCAAAGCCTGGCATAGATTTAACAGGTGATGAAAAGAGAAAGAGGGGTTTAACGCCTCCTCTGCCCCTCCCTGTTAGACACCAGATATCAACACCTGTCAAAGGACAGGACAGAAATGGACATGTCATATATTCCTTCCCAACCCCTTCAGATGAGCTGAAGCTGCTTATATCTATTTTTTGGGTTGTCTGCTAGCTCATTTCCTGGTACTCCCAGAGCACCCAACAAGCAGAGCACTATACAGATGTATAAGATGAAAAGACACGAAAAATAGCTGAGGAGGCTGAATTACAGCAAAAGTAACTTAACAGGATTTGGTGGAGCTGTCATCAGATTAATTTTCCACCAGTGTAATTCCAGGGATGCAAACAGCAACTAACTCACACAGGAAAAGATGCTAATTGAAGTTGGGTCCGTTGCTGGAAGGTGGTGGAAGGAAGGCACCTCCAGAAGCTAGGCAATTTGCATGTTTCCTGGAGAAAACTTCCATACAGAAGGAGAAGCAAACAAACCAGATCTAAAGTAAATAGAAACGCAAACGTATCTGGGCAAGGACTGATTTGAGACCAAATGAGAAAATCAAAGTGCACCACCTGGGGCTCCTGGAGGGCCTGGTGAGAGGCACTTATCCTGTATCCCACAGAGAGGACAGCAAGGTAATTCCTGAAAAACAAGGTTTTTCCTTGGAGTGAATATGTTCTTGCAGCTCGGATGCTCTGAGGATGTAAATGAGAAAAAGCCTGTGGGAAGAGATAATACCTGTCAGTAGATCAGCTAAATATCATTGAGGGAAAGCAGCACATAAGCCTCCTGTGGGTACCTTCTCCATCAAGCACTCACTGTGTAATATAAATTGGCTTAATATAAATTATATTAGGAGAAATAAGTGTAAGTGCCTGGCAGGATGATGGCAGACAATTGGCTCTAAGCAAAGGCAGCAGCAGCAATTTAGTTGTAGCACTGGAGGTCTAAAGCCATGAGCCAGGCAAGGGTACGGGGAGAGGTAATATTGTGCAGTCTATATATATAGCTCTGGTCCATGATCTCCTGGGACAGAACCATGTAAATGTTTGTTTCTGTTCCAAGACCTTTTAGAATAAATTGCTCTAGAAATGAAAAATGAAATCAATAAAAATACAAATGTGTGGCTACAGTTTATGTGATTCCTATCTCAATTTTTAATCTCTGGTAGCCTTTTAACAAAACCCAGCATCATCTGTTCTGAGCACACTTAAAATAGGAACTGATCAATTTTCTCAACACTCCAGAAGAAGTTGCCTCACGTGTTTTAGCAGATGAAAAGCACTAAACCAAAAGGTGATAAGGTTTGTCCAGAAGCTCAGGGCAAGATTATGGTAGAGCCCGAAACTACACCTTTGACTTAATATCCCAGCTGCTATTTGGGCACCTCTCTCTCTCTTCCAATGATACCAACACAGGGGCTAGGGTTCAAGGTCTCTCCGAGCACTTACAATTTGCACAAGTGTTTTCTTATATAAAACCACAAGTGAAAATTCTCCATCTATATTTATGAAACTTGGAGCTCAGCAATTGAGAGGAGAGATAATTAAATTAGTGCAGGATGTGGGAAATTTCTGCTCTTTGTTTTCTGATATGACCTGAGTGAGTATAAGCCTTAGTCTTTTTAACTCCAGCTTTCCACTACTAAGTCACTATAAAACCAAGAAACATGAATGTTATTAGATGAAATCCAATGGTTTATACTTCATACACATACATAATGTATATACAATGAATATACTTTATATGTGTGGTTACCTCAGCAGATAATGAGGAGATCCTTAGCACCAAAACCCAATAAAAAGGGGGAAGCTCTCCTTCTCAGGTTTTTGTAATTTGAGGGGGGTTTTGTGTGTGTCACCATCATCTCAGTCATTTAGGTTTTTCTCTTCCTTTCTTTTCCCTGTATTTACCTTCTACCACAACAGCTTGTTTGCCTGTCTGCCATTAGCTATAGTGTTTGCACATCAGTGGCTGCCTTTGGATTTACTACTTGCTTCAGTAATGTGGAGAAAATGCAAATTTGTGGCCTGTAATGACAAAAAAAAAAAAAAAAAAAAAAATTCCAGTAGCCTCTGGATTTAATAAAAAATCCCACAAAAATCCTTCCCAGAACTCAAAGCATTATCTTCTGCTGGAGATGTATTTGAAGAAGAAAAAAAGGAATGAAAAACCAAAACAAACAAACAAACAAAAACAACAAAAAAAACCCCCCAAAAATTTAAAAACTCCCCCAAAATGCCAGCCAGCTCCCATGCCTACTGTAGAGCAGATTAGCAAATTCTCTGTTCACAGAGCTAGAAACCAGAATTCCTGCCTGGTCATCCCAGTTGCAGCTGTGTAAAAGTGCTAAGCAGGGTCACAGCCCTCTCGGTTACCAGCTCACCTGTGCAGTGACAGCTCGAGAAGATGGGCTGGTGTCCAGGGGAGAGCTGACTGCCCTCCAGAACAACCACATTAGGTGCTTTTGACATGAAATATGTGATGTTCTTTGTCACTGGGACTGAATTATTTCTCTTCTCTCACAAGTCCATCATGAGCCAAGATGACAGCACAGCTGAGGCAGCTCACCTTCATGAGCTGCTGCAGTCTTTAAGCAAAGGGCCAGAGCTCTGCTCACCAAATAGTTCTAGCCTGCTGTCTGTGTGTCTGTGAGACATGTCTTGTTTGAGCTCTTATAGAGCCCTTTTCCCTCAGGTAAAGCAAAGGAAAGGCAGGAAGAAAATGGTAAACACACTGCTGGAATTAGATAATCTACCCTTGGCAGTGGGCAATGTCCTCGATTTGGCAGAGGAGAGAGAATACTCTCTCTTAGCAAAGGAAAAACATGAAAACTTCATTTGCAATGAGGAATTGAATGTCTGCTTCTTGAAGCCATTGAACAGAGCTTTCTGCCCAGATTTATCCTTGCTGAAGGCAAAAACAAGCTTCAGGGAAACCCCTGGAAGCCACCTCAGCCTCAGGCAGAAGGTGACAAAGCAGCAGTGACTCCCAGAGTAATGACAATGCGGAGGAGTGTAGCAAAGCTCTTGAAAGTGAGGAGTAGAGAAGAGAGAGTAACCACCAAACAAACAAATAAACAAGAAACAACGAAATCTCTGGGAAAGGGAAATTAAATAAAAGCCCAAAGAAATCCTGCTCACCCTCACTGCTAACTCCCATTATCCTGTCCAGGTGCATGGGTGTAGTGCTCTGGGAAATGGACTCTTCCTTGGACTTTGAGAACCAAATGCTGAAAGCTAAGGGTATTAAGAGTATTAATCATCATCAGAAAAAGGTCTGCTCATCATCAGAAGTCAACTTGAAGGATTCCAACTAGAAGTGGTAAGCAGCATTTGCTTTGCACCAGGAGGGCACAAGGGAAAATGACTGTTGCTTCATGTTCCTCCATAACTAGAGCCAAAGGGACTGAGGGGGAACCAGCATCCTGGGACACTGCAAGGCAAACACAGAAGACAAGGGAGACTTCACCCAGGCAATTCTAGGTGCATGCTTAAGCTCAAGACACGGGAAGCCAAACAGATCCTCAACAGTGCAAGAAGAAAAGGGACAGAGACATTAGTTTATGCCATTTTTATGTACATTACTCCTTACCTTATTGGGTCTGATTTTATATTGTGTAATTATGTCTAAAAATTCCACATTTCCCCTCTACCTTTAGCTTGCCTGAACCCCAGAGCAGAGCAAAGCCAAGACTACTCCAAATCCGCTTTGGAGACGACTAAACCTACTCTGATGTGCCCTTTGCAAAATAACTTGGATAGTCCCCAGAAGCAGGAAGCAAGTGTACAAGGCAGGCCTTGTCACCAGTGCAGGACCAAAAGCACTTCCCCCTGCTCTGGAAGTTCAGGGACCTGAGGGAGGAAAGTTGAGACGACATCATACAAAGTATTAGCTGAAAAGTGGGAGACCGTGATTCACAGGACAGTCCTTGCAGGGCAGACTTACCAAACCTTTGTCATGTTTAGAGCTCTTCTGAGACAATATGCAGTTTTTCTGTCTGTATCTACACCGTTCTCAGTCAGACTGGATCAAAGAACTCGAATTCACGACTAAGTGGCTAGGGTGGCTTCTGGAGAATTACATGAGCAGGATGTCAGAGCTGGATGCAGCTGCAGAAGGGCAGCTGCAGAGCTCCACATGTCATCCTGTGACACCACCCGTGTGCTGGATGGTGTTAATGGAGAGGAATGACAAAGGCTCCCTTAATCCCCACCAGTAAATCTGCTCCTGTAATGCTGCCAAGCCAAGGTCTCGGGCCAAATGTTCGCTGCAGCAGTTCTGCCTTGTGCAGAAAGGCCCTCAGTGGGGTCACAGCCAGGTTGGGCTGCCTCCCCGTTTCTCTGCAGCATCTCCAGAGAGGTGGGAAAGAGGTGCTCACCTCGCTGTGCAGAGGCCATCCCCAGGCTCGATGGAGATGTGAAAACCACCAGCACTGCAGGCTGGCCAGCTATGTCCTTCCAGAGGCCCCTCCAGGCAGTGTTTTGCCTGCCATCAGCAGAAGCATGGCAAAGCTTGCAGACACCCACCACTGTAGCAAGCCAACTCCACACACCAGGCACATTTGACATGGTAAGTTAAAAAAAACAAAAACCCAAACACTTAAACAAGTGATGTTATGAACTCTAATGAGTCTCAGAGCCCCACTCAGTAGCCTGTTGTCTGTGACAGAATAAAAGGGTGAGGTATTGCTCTGTAAGGCACTCAGAAAACATTCTGTATTGTGGAGAGCAAAGAATGAAGGAACACTGGCTATGAGAGAAGTAAAAGTAAAATATGGTGTTCACCAAAAGGATTTAGGAAATGACAGCCCTAATGGAACAACTGACACACTTGAAAATCCATAGATGAGTGATAATATAATATCAAGACAAACAATTAATTTTGAGCAGCACCTGCTGCACAAAAGCCACTCACAGCCCTTGAAGCAACATCAGGAGCCGAACATGCTTAAACATAAAAGAGATGCCCAGTCTGGTCGAAGGTAAGAACAGCTATAAATAACACCAGCAGCAAGAGAGCCACATCAAACAGGATTTTGATCGTGCAGAGAGCAACAGCAGTCATTTGAGCAGCTGAAAGACAAAGAGGGCCGAAGGCTGATGCTCAGTGACAGGCACTCCCTGGGGAAGCAAGGAGATGAGTTATCTTTGGGGGTTTAAACATCCTGCTGTCTGTGCCGCACTGGCTCCTGTGTGACCTTGAAGAAGTCACCCAGCATGCTTCAGTGGCCTGACATAAAATGGTCTTTCTGAGAGTGTATCTGGGAAGGTTTGTAGAGCACTTCGTGATACTCAGATAGGAAGAGGCACTTGCTTGTTGGGACTGAGTGTTGGTTGGCATCTGAGGGCATTTATGACCATCTGTATTTACAACCACAACACAGAAAGGAGACCTGCAGCTTTCAGAGCTCAGTCTGCAGTGGAACAGTGCTGGGAACAGTGTGCCTCTTGTTTTTCTCCCACCTTAGAAGCCAAGTTAAAATTCAGTTTTAAATGAACACAGCAGTAACCCTCATACCCAAGCACGCAACCAAGCACCTGCAGCAGTTGCCAACATGCACAGACGACTGAGAAGTTTATCCTCCAGCCCTGTCTTTCTCAATGCTTCCTGTGTCTAAGTGTCTGATCCCTTATCTGAAAAAAACCTCAGGGGCTCTCTCCAGAGCTGTGCAGCCAAAACCCCTCTGCTCCTTTGTCTCTGATCCTGCATGGCTTAGTGGAGGTGTGGACTGCCTGTGTGCAGATAATTTTAAGGACCTGCAGAGCTCCTTAGAGACTCTTCAACCACTTCAATCAGAAGCCCCCATCCTGCATTGTAGGGCATGGACAATCCCACCTCCACTCCTTGTCACCAAGAGCAAATCCTCTCAGGGAAGAGATAAATGGGTCCTTCTGATTCCCTGAGACAGCCCAAAAGGGAGGCACAGACCAGCCTTCCAGCAGCCTAAACACATTTGTCTAGAAAGAACCAAAGGTGAGCCAAAGGTTTCAGCTTGAGCCTTCTTCCTTTATCGTTCTGCCTCTACACAGCTATGGCTCACCACATCAGAGACATGCCTGCTCTTGGTGTTACCCCATTTCCTAATTGATCTGGATTCCAGCTGCAGATATTCCCATTTCTAGTTAATCCTTTTCGTTTATAGCCAGTGAAAGGCACGATGCAGTTGGAATAAAAAGCACTGAATTTCCTCCTGCATGTAATGCTCTCACAGGAGTGGTGACATCCCCTGCCAGAGGAACCTCGAGGCAGGACATCACAGTAATCTAATCAGAAGGAGATAAGGGACTGGATGAGCTTTGCAGTGTCTGATATGGATAAACACCAGACCAAAGCTTGTCAGCATTCATAAGAGAATAAGCTAAAGCATTTGGATAGCAGCAAAAAATTATTT
The DNA here is from genome assembly GCF_017590135.1 of Pyrgilauda ruficollis. Taxonomy (NCBI): domain Eukaryota; kingdom Metazoa; phylum Chordata; class Aves; order Passeriformes; family Passeridae; genus Pyrgilauda; species Pyrgilauda ruficollis. The sequence continues at coordinate 4,725,183 of NW_024519207.1, read as the reverse complement.
TGCAAACGATAAGTACTATTACAATGAGATTTAATTGGCACCTCACATTTTAAAAGCAAACCCAAACTCATTTCATCCATGTCTCTGTACTTGCCCACTTCCTTTGGCAAGAGAAAAGAGGATTGACTTAGATTAGCTGACTTGACTGCACGCTATTCTGAGCTGAGAGAGTGCTTCTCAGGGACTAATTTATTCCACAAATATATTATTTTTCTGCTCAAAAAATACCCACAAACACATTGCAGTTTCCGTACATATTTTTCTTTGAATTTTTTGGCACATTTTCATGAATTGTTTGTGAGTTCACTGTTTGCAGTGTTTAATGCCTGGAATCCAGGCGGTTGGTCAGGGCCAGTTGGTCACGTACATCACACGCTATTATTCCTGCTGGTCTCTGGCAGAGACAGCCCTTCATGGGGTCCCATTCAATGTCCTTTGATGTCAGTGAGAATCCCTCTCTGACTTCAGTGCACTTGGGTGCAGCCCTTTGTTAGAGAACTCAAAGAAGCCACTGGGCTTTCAGTCTCTCTAGCTGGGCTCAGATTTATTTAGGAACTCAGCAAACATTCATTCCTTCCCACACAGGCCTTTCTCAGTTTCAGTGCAAAGAAAAACTTAAGTTTTCAAACATCTGTTGGAGGCAACATTTTCTTTCCTTGCAACTTGCATGTTTGTTCAAACCAGTGAAGAATGATCATAAAATGGTGCCCTGCTGAACTTCACACTCCACACTGGTGCAATCAGCAAATATCAGATGAGTGAAGGATGAAGGTCATTGCCTGAACCCGGGGTTTGCCAGTTTAGTTTCAGTTTTGAAAAATGAAAACCCTGTGTCACGCCAGGAAGTTTAAATTTTAAAAGTTTAAATTTAGAAGTTTAAATGTAAAAGTTTAGAACCCTTCTTTCTCATCAGGAGGCACAGTCCCCCGTCCTCCCTACGTTTCTACCTGGCCATCTCCCTGGGGTTACTGGTGCCTGCCTCCAGGGACCTCCAAACCCATGTCTCAACAATGCCAGGCAATGACCCGCCCCAGGAGGACTTTTGGGAGGAGCTGACAAGCCTATGTATCTTGAGATGCCTGTTTTGATCTCTATCAGTCATGGTGCTGAGAGGCAGCAGAACCAGAAGGACTGACACAGAGATTTTTCTTCTCCTACTCCTTCAGGGCAGTGCTGTACTGGCAGCTCATTTAATTTTAAGACTGTCTGCATATAAAAATATAAATTGTCTTCCCTTCAAAATCTCATTTAAAAATAGCACTATTTGAGGAGTATATAAATAAGTAATCATTTGGAACACAATATTAGAGCTCCCTTCTTTAATTAAATGGTTGCTTGATGCATTTCAAAGCTCTGTTCTGACTCAGTCTTCCTGCATCTCTGTACTTTTACTGTTATGAACAAACCTCAGCTAACTGCACCATGAATTTTAAAGCAAACTGGATGGCTTGGAGGACTATTAATATCCTAATTGCTGAGTTGTGTTTAGGACTAGCCCATTCTCAGGCAGACAAAGGAAGGAACAACATCTCAGACACACTGTTAAGCAGGAATGGCCGTCACTGTCTCCTTTTGACATCTGCCTTACAAGAGAACACAGAGAAAATATTCCAGTGACAGAGCACATACATTTTTTTTTGTCTCTTAATCCACATAGCATTTGCTAGACACAGCCAGGAATGTAATCCTGACTATTCAGACCAACCCCTCTTCTGGTCCCAAATGCCTCTGGAGGGTGAGTAGAAAAGCCATGCATTTCTCTTTGTTGGAGCGCATTCTTTGTGTAATCCCTGGATTGGGTCAGACTTTTTTTTTAGTATCCCAGAAGTGGGGAATGGAAAACACACATGACATGAGGCCAACAGTTCACCCCATCCTCAAGCAGGATTATTGACTCTGCTTTATTTATTAACTCCGCTTCCTCTTCATGGTTTTTGTCTTACCCAGTTTTAAATTTTTGAAACCACACAGCTTTTGCTCTTCTCCCAGGGTGCTACTAGGAACTATATTCTAATAAAAGCTCCCTGATTTCTAGGTCCATAGCTTCCCTTTATTAATTTCACCCAACTACCCATGCTGTATACTTAAATGATGGCAAGTGCTTTCCTTGGCATTTTAGGGGACCATTGGTGACTATTTAGCTCTTCTCTACATATTCAGCAGTTCTTTTTTTGCTTGCAGGTCCTTGTCATGCTGGGAATCAAATTTTCCCAGCACATTGCTCTTTACTTCTCATGTAAGCTTGTGAGCAGCTGCCAAACAAGCAGAAGCAGTACTTTATTTTTTTTCCTGAATGACATGAGGGAAAGGACAGGAGGTCCTAGCTAGAAGAACACAAGGAAAATCACAGCCTTTGCCTCTGGCTGGCTTGCTTAGACACTTGGTTTTTGGGAGGGAGAGAAAGAAAAGAAATTATGTCTGAAGATGACCATTTTTCATCTGACATGAATGGACCTAAAAATTCCCTGGAGTCTTTCACCCAGAGGGCGACTCACACTGTGTGTGACATGGTATGGGGTCCACACAATGGTTTTAAAGGCCTGTTTGATGTCTAAAGCAGCACTGGGAGGCCACAGTCATGTGATGAAGCTGGGAAGGAGATGGGGCATCTTCAGGGGAGCTCTCTCAGTGCAGTGTTTAACTTGCCAGGGTATTGTATACAGGGCAGCACATCCTCACAAGCCCTTTGCTGCCTCCCACCCTTCATTGCTCCAGCTTAACTGTGTAAATGTTTCTTCCTTGTCTCCCACCTGAGCTCAGTGCCCACCACCCAGGCAGGGGCTGCTACAGCTCTAAACCAGGATCCACCCCCTCAGCCTCAGAGGGATGGGCTGGTGCTCACCCTGCACATTCATCCTCGAGCCTTCCACAGCAGCGTTTGGTCAGAGCTCATGTGGGACAGCCCCACTCAGAGTGTGCTGCACACATGACCCTGACACAATCCTGCAAGAGATTTGGGGCTCTGCAGCTGGGAGCTTAGGAACTCCAGAAAAGTCTAGTTAGTAAGGCTTGTGTTAAGATTTGTTGAGGTATACCACAGAGATGAGCTGCTTTTAAATCCCAAGTTTAAATCCCCTTTGGATTTACAGAGGACTGTTCTTACTCGCCAGGCACCTTCTTTTCACCCTCTAAGGTACAACCTCTGCATTAGGAGGACACTCACACCTTGCACAAGTGTGCCACTCCTTTTCACATGTTTTCTTTTGAATTCCTTCTGAATATTCAGTGATAATCAACAGAGGAGCTGATGTTCAGAGTGAAATATGTAGACATTTCTGAATACACCTTGTAAAGCCATCTTGAGTTTTTCGTGACCTCAACCTATATGCTTGGCTGCTTTTGTTGTTACAAACATGAATCAGCCTGGATGCCAGGTTCAGGTCATGAACAAGCATTGGATGGAAAGCTGCTGTGGGAGGGAAAGCAGGGCTGCTTTTGAATTCTCTCCTGCTCTTTTGGGCTTGGGAGGGTAGGAGTGACTGAGCAGGCAGGCATGATGTAGCATCAAAGCACTTCATGGGTCTGTGGCAGAGCTGGGAAGGAGCTCATAAGGGATGCAGATAAGGAAAGGAAATTTTCAGAAGAAAAAGAAAGAGGATTCATCTGAAAGCAATTTTTTTTTTCAATTAAAAAGAGGAAGGAGGGATACTGCTTCACTCACTCTGGTCCTTATTTTTAAGCACTTGAAATGGAGTAACTTCATAGGAACCTTTTCAACATTCAGAAGTGGCTCCTCTCCATTACGCAGGATCTGTTAAGTTGCTTGAGGCTTGTGTGGTAATGACATTATTCAAAATAGCAGTGGTCTGTCTTTTATCAATTAGGAGAACAATGGCAGAATCATCTTTCACTAATCCCTAATCCTCTCCACAACTGCTTGAGATCCCCATTCAGAGGATCTTTGTTTTATTTACATGTTTGTTGAGAGGGCAGCTGTGGGATTGAATCAAATAACTTTCAGATTCTGGGAAATTTTGAGCCTCATAATGAGAGAAAATAACAGACTTCAAGAAGAAACATTTAGGGAACAGTACAAGAAAAGTTCTGTTTAAACTTAGACATTTTAAAATTGTAGTAGTTATGAGATAAAACATGAGTGAGGTACCAGCCGTGCTCCCCATGTGGGTGGCTGTAAGGACTTAATGGGATTTATTTTTCCGTCCAAAATGGGCAATGGGAGTTTGCCACCCAGTTTCCAGACTGGGTGTAAGGACTCTGACTGTCTGACAGGGAAGCACATTCATGCAAGCACTGAAATCTATGGGTACTTCTACATATCACAGGTGGGGTTTAGATACGAGGCTTAGAGCCATTTGCCAGATTTCAGTTTCTCTCTGGCTGCAGGTCGTAATCCCCTTCCATGCAATGTCACACTAAAGTGCTATCTGGAATTCTGTGTGGGCACTATCCCCAGGATGGGTGATCATCTTTGCACGGAGACCTAAGAATGATTTTCTTAGGCAAAGACATCTCCTGAGTGCAATTTGGGACATTCTTCTTCCTTTACTGGTCATAACCAATTCTGCAGGTTGGATGGTTTGGAAACAAAGTCATCAAAGATGGTCTTAGCATTGCCCATTAGAAGCATTTTAAGAGTTTACTCAGAGAGGCTCTTTTCAGATATTCATTTACACCCTGACTGCTTTTCCAGACAGATTCCCACTGAGCCAATGTGGTTACAGTAAACACCAGAAGCAGGCCAACATATGGTATCATTTAGGTACAGAGCAGTCCCAGCACTATTGTAAAGGTGTTTCAGTATCTCTGGTTCCATTTCTAAACCCAATCAGCCCATTTGAACTCAAAATTAGGGGGAGCAGGGGGAAAATGTGTTAAAGAAACTTTTATGACCCGTTAAAGGAGTTTTACATCTGATACCATGCTTCATGCCTTCAAGAGAAAGAGACCTAAGGACAGGAGGGGAGCACTGCCCAAAAAGCAGTTGGCTCTGTAGTCATCTGATTGCTCTGCTACAGGCTGGATCAGTGAGATGTCAAATAAAAATAGCTTTGAAGACTTTACAATTAGACTTCTATACAACCATACCCAGCTCTGCTGACCTAACATAAGAAATGTGAGCCACTGCACATACAAATAAATTCAGCAAATATGAGCCACTGGGATCTAATGGAAAACCACTAGTTCCACTGTGACTGCTTCTTAGTGTTGCAAGCAGCAGCTGAAAGCACGATTGCAGGCAATGCAGCCGGAATCAGGTGAGTGAGGGAAGGAAATTCTGGTTTTCGGCAAAAGTGAGCTTCTGGGGAGCTTGTCAAGGCATCTTGCCTGCCTGCAAGACTGGAGCAGTGTAAAGTTACTGAAAACAGAATCACAGAATCACAGAATAATGAGGTTGGAAGAGACCTCTAAGATCCTATGCAGAAGAGGCCCCAGGACCTTGGTGACACGAGAAGGGGAGCACAGGGATTATGGTTTGGGTTTGGTTCCAGCTGAAGCCTTAATGAAGGCAAACTGTGGCAACTGCATCTCTCTCAGCAGTGGATACAAAGCCAAGGTAAGGCTTTTGGCCTCATTAATGGCAGTAGCCATTAATTAGTGAGCTGTCCCTCACCAAAATGAGCATATGGCAAATGTGTAATAACATGCAAGATTCACCACACAGAAAGAAGAACATCCCAAAACTACACAGAAAAAGGAACTGAAAGGTTGTTCTTGCACTATAGTGGTTTAGATGAGCACTGGTGGGAAGAAAATCTTTTGGAAGTTTTTATTTTAGATCAGTTTCCTTCAATAGGAAATTTAAAGGTAGTCAAAGAACTCAGAGTCTCTCAGTCTCAGCAGTTTGCTGTTCACATTTGCCACAGCACAGGCTTGCTGAGGTATCACACACCAGATTTTCAGTAGTGGCTAAGTAAAGATATAGAAATGCATCTATATTTGGATCATAAATGAGGCATCTCACACCTACTAAGCAGTACAGACTCCTCTTTCCTGCAAATTAAGCCGTTTGTCTGCTTCAGGAGCATCAGCTTCCAACACCCATGATTAAACTGTGAGGCTTCTAAGGTTTGTTGGATATCTTTACACAGGGAGGCCAGCACAGCAAAATTCAGCAGGCCACCTCCTCTATAACAAGATCATCACTAATGACAATGTGTTACTTTGCATTTCTCCAAATCAGTTATTATCTTGCTCTTTTTTTGGTCCATAACTTGAAGCAATTTGAAGTATTTTCTGTCTTCCAAAGATAAGTGTTCAACATCTTCCCAAAAAAATCAAACTTATTTTAAAAGGACCTTACATTGGACAGCCGAAACTGGCTATCACAAGGGAATGGTCTTGTTCATTTTCTCACTGGAGTGTCCTTGCAGTGACTACTGAGTCACCCAGCAATGGGATGCTGGCACTAAATACGTCTAAGAGAGATATGATGATCTCAAGTGAGATAGAAATATCGTAGGTTGACCTGCTACAGAGATTTTTACTGTGCAGGTGTTTTTTTAAAAACATTTCAGGACTTAAAGACAAAAAACAGCTCTTGAAGGCTTTTTAGAGACCACATGAAGACTGGAAGCTGCAGCCGTTCCTCAGCACCTGAAGGGCTATTGGTGGAGCCCCAGATCAAGTGCAAAAACAGCTGCTGTGGATTTGTTGGGGGGAAAACAAACGCACTCTAGCAGCTCAGGGAGGTGCATGAAGATAATCCTGTTGGAGGCATCTTCAGGAGGGTGCCACAGACAGTGAGGCCTGGTTTTGTGGGCCTTTTTTCTCTAAAAGCCCCGTTCATGTTCATGCAGTAGTGAAAAAAGTGCTGACATTGTCATTTTTTTCATTGATACGCAGATTGAGAAAAGGAAGGAAGGCCAGGTAGCAAAGCAGAGGGGAGACATGGCCCAGGGCTATAAAAAAAAATAAAATTAGACTAATTTTTAACAAGCAGTGCTATTTCTGTGTTGCACAAGAGCTGCACAAGTCATGCTGAGCCTTCCATGATTGGTATGTGTATGTTTAGATTGGTGTTTCAGGAGAGGGCAAGAGAGAGTCCCAGGACTGTGGGAGACCTTCTACTTATAGCAATGAATTAATTCTAATTAGCCCTGGAAATGGGTCTCTCCGGCTCTTTGTTCTCTGAAATTGTGCTTTTCAGATGCACACTTCTCAATTAGCAGCTAATTATGATGGTCTTGCCTCCTTGAGGCTAGACGGGGTATAAAAAACCACACACACACCCCCCAACAGCTGTTGGAGTTTTGCCTCCAGCTTGAGCAGCAGAATTATTGATATCAATTTCAAGGGTCTTTCGCTCTTGTCCAAAATCCCTCAGAGAGCTGAAACATTGCTATTTGTGGACACTACTGAGAATTATTTGATGCTGTGGAAAATACATCACATTTCCAACCCTCACCAAATGTAGTGAAAACAAAAATAGGCAATATGTGTGTTCTATAGTCTATCCCTCCTCTGCTCTCCCAGAGCAGAGGAAACAAGGAATCCAGATGCAAACCTCAGCACGTTTTGAGGAATAACTAAGTGTTCCTGGGCTGCTCTGCTGTCACCAGCCTTCCTCTTGAGCTATTGTTAGATAAGGGTGGTAGAGGTCTAACCTGGATACAGATCAAGTTTCCCTTATGCCAAGGACCCCAATCATTCATTTCCCCATAAGCTCCAGTTTTGTACAATATTGCATGCCCAGCAAAGAGCCTTTTTACCCTTGTGGCAGTGGTTTTGGCTCTGGAGTCACAGGCAGGGCAGACAGATGGGGAGGAGAGGCACATGAGTGTCAAACTCCTGCTGCTGGGGCAAGATGGATGGCCCACCTTGCCCCACATCCTGCCTCTGAGTACAACTCTGCTTTTTCCCTTTATGGACCTGTGGTCCATGAATTTGCCCAACAGCTTCTTGAACTAGCTGGTAGTATCAGTACCCACCATTATCTGCATTATTAAATCCCAGAAGTCCACAGCTCATTGTGTAAGAAATAGACTTTCTTTCATCTGTTTCAAGATGACCTCCTGGTTCAAGCATCATTTTTTTCACTGTCACCCCTCATTTTAAGCAGCATATATTTTCTTCTACATGCAAGGGAGAGAATGTTTCACTTGTCCTTTAATCTCTCTCTTTGTACAAGGGTCTGTGCAAAATGCTTCTGCTGAAGGACGTGACAGGATCATAGAAGCATCACAATTTTCAGCTTCTTGTGGATGCACAGTTGTTCTCAGATAACAGGAAGCACAGTCTGCTCGGCAGTTCTCACGTTCTTCTTGCATGACGATTTCACTTCAGATCTCCACGGAATACTTATGGTCTGATATTTCCTTGGTAATACCAAAGGGGATTAGCAGTACTGCAGGGACCCTGTGAAAGTAATGTTTTAAGATAAAATTTCTTTGCAGTAAAACTAGAGATAAGACAAACCCCCTCTCAAATCGGTCAGAGGCTTTCTACATCTGGGTAAGAACTTCATGCAGACGATAATTATTTCTGTGCTACAGTAGACAGGCTCCCCAGACCTGGACTCACTTTCAGCTCCAACCAAATCACACATCCTCAGCCTGGAGCGTGTCTCTGGGAAAGGAAGAAAGCCTTACACCAATAGCTACATAATATCCTTCCTTATACACATATAAAACACAGCTATGAAAAGTTGTTTCCTGGTTGTAGCTTTTCTCTCAATGCAAAAATCTATCTCCTGAAGGGAAGACAATAATTTTTAGATTAAATTAGATTACAGAACAGTTTTGTTGTCAAATAATCTCTATAAAGATTTCTAGCATTTCTCTTTCCTACAGAAAATTGAAAGGATCACAGCAGCAAACAAATGTAGTTTGGCTGGTTTAGGCTTAATTGTGTGTTAACTTGTCCTCAGCTATGTATTTTGGATCAGATGGAGTGGTCAAATGCAGGAAAGCACAGAGAAAGGTTGTCTGGGGAGTGGGAGCTTGCAGCAATGCAGGACTTCAAAAACAAGTTAAGCAAAAATCAGCCAAAAAGGGCAGGGATGTATTTGATCAGCGCAGAAAGGAATCAGATAACTTCCTCAGGTCCCCTTCCGGGCTAATTTGTGTGATGACATAAAATAGCAACAAACTAACAAAGTAGAAGTCTCTGCTTCCATTTCACATAGCACCTGCGGAGTGTCTCTTGTCTGCAAAGCAAGCTTGCCAAGCCTGCTGCCTGCCTGGATGGCATGCTGGAAGCAAAAGGATAAGTTGCTTCAATGGGACAACACAGACAGAAGCACTGCTGTGGACAAAAAACTTCCCAATGATTGCAACATCCAAATGTTCATCCTCAGCCACATAATTCAAACTGTGATAACAGTGGAAAAACAGCCACAAAGGAGAAAAAGGAGGAAGGGAGGGAGGGAGGAAGGTGGCAAGGAAGACAGAGGAAGCAGGAACCTGGAGCACATCCCACACTTAGCAGAACCAGGAAGGCTCCACTCCAGCACTACTTATCAGAGTGAGAGGAAGAGGACAACTGATTGAATGCAGAAACTACAACAGCCATCACTGATGGCAAAGAGCAACAATTGGAGAGGACTGTGTGGGTGTGAGCCAAAAAGAATAATTTACTGGGAAACACTAAAAAAAAAAAGAGCAAGGGCTTTTTTTTTAGCAACACTAAAAAAAAAAAGAGATACTCTTAAAGCAAGTGTATGAGCAGTTATAAGAGAAATGTGTGCAGTGCTCTATAGAATTCTTAATGCTGTATTTTTTAAATCACCATATTACAAGTCTTCCCAAACAAAAACCCACTGAGATCTTTTATGAAATTCAGTGTTGTTACATTTTCAATACACTTGTATAGAGCCCCTTTCTACTGACATAAACCTGTGAAGTAGCATATGCTTTTAGGTCTGTTTTCTGCTCCTCCTCCCTTGTCAACCCCATTTTATTATTCCCTGATATAACAGTGCCAGTGTTATTGCTGAGCACTAAAGAACAAGTTTCCATCCCCTAGAAGTCACCCCTCCATCAGCTGAGCTGTAATCATTGACCCTACATAAGCGTTTGGGCTGCCTCCTGCAAAATAAAACCCCAGTATTTAAGTGAGGCCATTTCATCTGGCAATTGAGGCAGGCTAAGCACACACATGGTTAATTAGTATGGTTCAGCCAGCAGGCAATAACTCATTAAGCTACAGTAACTCAACTATGTTTGATCATGTGCTTTATGCCCCAAGGCACTTCATAAGTAAAGCAGTAAAGTCAACTTATCTACCATCTCAATTTCTCTCTCCCTCTCTCTTTTTTTCTAACCACAGAAAACCGTGGCTAAACCACAGAGGATAATTTCTGGACACAGAACAGCTCACCACCTTCCTCCTTTTGGCAGACTGACTGCTCTTGAAGACTGGTATTGTGTCTCCTTTCAGCTTGGCTTACCCTAGGCTAAATACGAAGCCTTTCACTCTCCTCTCTGGAGCCTTGCCCTCCTTGGGACTTGCAGTCACTCCTTTCCCAAGGTGGAATGACAGAAACCAGTCCCAGTGATCCAGCTGAAGGGCTTATCCCCCACATCTAACATGTGACATCCCCATCTGTCCATCCCAGCCCCATGCTCCTTCCTTCCACGGCTGAGTCATTGCTCCAGCAGAGCCTCTTTTGCAGCACAGCCTTATCTGGCTTCTCGCTCCCACCGTGTGCCCGTGGAGCTGATTATTTCAACATAGGTGCAGATTTGTGCTTGTCTTCACTAAATTGCATCCTGTTTCTTTCCAGACCATTCCTCTAATTACTGAGATCTCCCGAGCACTAATCCCCTCCTCCCTGGTGTCTCTCGCTCTTAGCTGACACTCTAACAAAAGGGCTCTCTACCCTTTCATCCAAATTATTAATGAAAATACTGAATAGGCCTGAACCCAGGCCTAAGGATATCCCATGGGAGCCAGCTCAATAAATCTTTCCCATCTGACAGTGTTCACCTGGTAACTGCTCTCTGAGTACTCTCAGTCATTTCATCTGAACCTTTTCTCTTTGATTTTCATATAAGAACGCTGCATTTCTAAAAGCAAGCTATTGTAGCTACAGCTTCTCCCTATTATATGGACAGTAAGAAATTTTTCATTTTTAATGGTTAATGTTAAGAAAACATGCAGAAGGGAAACTAACATCCACGTGTCAGAGCTGATTCAGCTGGCTGCTGTCTGTGGAGGATTAGGATGTGACCAAATGTCCCAGCCTGCCAGTTGCAAACCCATTCCAGCGTTCACCAAAAGCATCTGCTGGTGATCTCCTCTGCACTAAATAGGATGATAGACTAAATGGATTTGGGAACAATTTAGTGTAACAGTTGCTAACCATGGGCTTCCTGATTTCAATGAGATTTGGATCAGGCCTGTATGAGCCCCAATTCACATTCCAGAATCAGGTATAAGGGATTCTACCAGTGATCTCCATTCCCACACAGGTAAAAATTGCTGAGCTTCAAACTCCACATCAGAGTGGAATGTTTGTTCTGTACAAGGGGGGAGGAAATCACCTAATTCATTCCCTTGTGCTCTAGTAATTTTGTGATTTGCATAATGAAATATAGGAAGATATGGTAACAAATCCACATATACAAAGAACTTCTTGGTTTTGCTTTTCACATCCTACTGGAGAACAGAAGCATGCAAGAAGGCAAAATAAAACCCTAAGCACCTATAACACTGTATGGCATGGTAATAAAATATTGCTTGCTAAAAGCAAGAGCCTTTGAACTGCTCATTAGAGAAGACCTTCCCTCTCCACTGGTTTTTAGAGGCAGCCTAGGGAGATTATGTGCTTAAGTTAGTCATTTAAATTTAGATACCCAGAACAAACATTGCAGACTGCCCTCCTCCCTTCCTAGAGCAAACTCTTCATGACGACACAATAATCATTCTCTTTTTAAAAAAGAACTGGTAGCACAACAAAAGAGTTGATGAGAAAAGAAGAAGTATTTCACTTGCTCTTCAATGTGGAGGTTGTTTGTTTGTTCTTCTCACGTCAATTGTGCCTAATAACTGGACAGGAACCGATGCAAATTAAGCAAGGGCATTTCTGATCGCTGGCTGAGCATTCACTTTGTGCTAACAACAAACTGAACTGTAAAATCAAGTCAAAATATTTTTTCTGTCATTCCCAGTGGAAATCAAAGCTAACACACATTTGTACTTCCGCTTGCTCCGCAGGCGCCTTGGCGCCCCTTTCACTGACATTGAGTCCTGCCAGAAAAGTCCATCAGGTCTTTCAGGTTCCCACTGGCAGGAAAAGCGCCCCTCTCATTGCACCAACATTTGGAAAACAGAGAATGTACTGAGTCTCAATGTCCTTCAAGCCTCCATAAATCACTCATAGAAAAGAGCGGAGATTAGCTGGGCAGCACTTTGTATGCCCAAAAATCAGAGCTGAAGTAGGACCTCCAGAGTCGCTATAGAGGGAGATTTCATCACGAGGCAGAGAGGCAGAGCAAACAGCAAGGATGCCTTGTCACAACAACATCCTGTCCTTGCAAAAAGGAGAAAGGCTTTTGAGGGAATGACAGAGCTTTGGATCTCAGCTCCCTGAGGCAAGTTCAGGCAAGTTCAGACTCATTACTTTCGTGCAGTGGATGGTTTAGGTTTATTATTAGATCGAACGCAAAAGAGCCTTGCCAAGTTTGAAAGTTCATGATGTTTCAAGCAAAGAAAGGAAATGTCTTTACCTCGTAGAGAGGCTAGTCTCTCTATTATGGAACAGGCCAGGAGTTACTTAGCTCTCATTCCAAAAGATGAATGGAAGATGGCTGAAGAATAGTCTGCTGGAACCCAGAGGCAGTTCTGCCCTTCAAAGTTTGTGAGTGATGGCATCGCAGCGTTCTGACTCCGACTGAAATTCCCATTTCCCAGTTTTGCATTTTCTGCTGCAAATGAGATAAACATTGATATAGCACAGAGCAAACAGAGTCCGCTGTAGCCAGCAATCAAGGGATTGCTGGCTACTCAAACAGAAGAAGATAGGGTGGGAATTAAATGTATAACTTCAAGTCTTGCCCCCTTGCTTACAGTTCTTTCTCACCCTCCTCAAAATCTGTCTTCATGACAACTGGGCATTTGCTTCTGTCTGAAGGCTGAGGCTGTCCCAGAGCCTCGCTGCTCTCAGGCTGCAGACATCCTCTCATTTCCAGCTTTAGCTAACAGCAGACACCTCAGACACATTTGCTTTCGTGTAGGCCATCTACCCAGCTTAAATAATTTGCATCCCTCCTTTGGGGTTACCTGCATTATTTCAATAGACAGCAACCATAACTATTCACAGCCCCAGTTTTGCTAAGGAAAACAGGCCAAATATTTTATTTACCTTTCATCAATTAGGTCATTTTTCTCCCACTACCTCAGTTTTATATCCTTATCTGCACTTCATTCAGTAAAATATCTCTCTCAGGAAAGTGAGTTGTGCAAGTCAAGGCTTGCCAGCATCTTTATTAGGGCTCATTTGTCCTTCCTCCTTGTATCTTTTGTATCTATTAGGCCAGCTTTGCATTTTCACAGCCACCTTGCATTTTTTCTCCATAGTCAAGGCCAGTGCTCAGGTCTGTCCAGGTCAGATGCCTTTCAATGGACAAATTTTCCAGAGCATAGCACAAAATGTCCTTTGTGCATCACTTTGCAGTTCTGTGCTGCCCTGTCTCATCCTGCACATAGTAACCTGCTCTGCAAACTCAGACAGTTCTTCACAGAAACTGCCCTCATCCTGCTCTGTCATGACAGTGCAATAAAGAAGGGTTCACCGGGGTGCTCCCACTTGTTTGTGCCAAAAGCAGTCATGTAGGTATTGCAGAAAAGCAAATCCAGGACCAAGCGTAAGGAATGCCACTGGCAGGTTCCTCCAGCTTGATGCTCCCTAAAACACAAAAGCTGTTTGTCACCGTGAGCCATACTTTACCTATCTCATCATTCTTACACTAATGCTTGTCTTCTTTAGCTTCCCTGATAATTTTCCAGGTATCTACAAATAAAAGTCACCTCTTGAAATTCAGCTGTATTGGATCTATTTAATCACTCCTGTGTAAAAAATGAATTATCTACCAAATATCTACTCATCTATTGTTTGTCATTCAGACTAGTCTGGCTTGAGCTACCCCTGCTAAGCCTAGTCTGAATTTCATGGGTGGAGGGTTTTTTCACCCTGAACACCCTCTTAATTTTTATTTGTCCTTCAAATTTTTTTCTGGGCCCTTCCTAACATCCAGGCCACAATGGCCAACTGGCTAGAAATAACTTCCCATTTTCTAAATCTGGGTTAGCACCTCTGACTGAGCAGGCTTAAAGAAAAAGTAGTTAAGATTTTATGCAAACTAGTGGATGAGGCTTTAGGGGTTCTGGCAGGGAGATGACCTTATCTCTGTGGTAAGGTGCACTGACTGGCTTTTGTTTTTACCTGTGGTATCGCCCCTTGAATTTTCAGGCCCTAATTCCTAAGAGCTTCTCTGGTTTTACCCTAAGTATTTAACATCTGCTTATAGAAAACTGAATGATGGTGGGTTTTGAACTTGATGCACTCTCTGAACACCTCCTGCCTCTGTCATCACTGCCTCATTGCTCACCTCTTGTCTGTTTTCTGTTTATACCACAGAAAGAACTTAACTTCTTGCTGTGCTTGCAGGGTCTAACTCAGCTTGATTTACAGCAGCTTCCTTTTTAAATCAACCCATGGAGACTCCTTTACTTTTCCCAATTTGTTTTTAGTCCTTCTTCTTCACCAGTGTCCCTCTGTTGCTTGTCCAGGTAGGTCTGAAGCCTTTCCTTGCAAGGTCAATTCCAGTTGAAAACTGGAATGTGTGACACGCAGCTTTTGGTATGTCTTGTTTTACAAAAGCAGTGACAATGTCAGCCCCAGCCCAAGGGTGGAGAGAGGGTCTGAGAGGCTGAGCACACGGCCTCTCCCCAGATGGGGAGGTGCCACCTCCTCCTGAACAGCTCTGTGACACCTGTCCTGGCACAGGAACAGCCTGCACCCCTGTGCTCCCCCAAATTTCTGGCTTTTCTGGTTCTCCAGCATCTCTGGCTCCTCTTAACCGCAGAGCAGCCCCAGAGCAGGCATTAAAGCAAAGTGTGGAACGCATTTCCCTGCTCCACACTTCCAGGTTTACTTGCTCAACAAGGTGCATCCTTCACTGGAATGGCTCTTCATTCCCACAGCTCCCAGACTTGCCTGAAGAATAGGGAGCAGGTGTGTGTGTGTGTCCATAGCACAGGGACATGAAAGTTGCTTTTCCTTGTTGTTTCGACAGCACTTACCAGTGGCAGCGTAGCTCCAAGAGAGCTGGAGGCTTGGAACAAGGGTCAGCTAGAGAAGACTGAAGAAGTTGAATCCTCCTGTTGCAAATTGGGATGCTCAGAGAAGCCAACAGAGCCTGACACAAGGCTGTGCTGTACTTTTTGGGGAGATTTTTCTCATCTTCTCTGTATAGGAAGTTCTGACCTAAATGCCTACTGAATGAACTAGGCCTGACTCAAAAAATGCAAGGTTTTACATAGAAAAGCTTGTGCCATTGCCGCCCTTCTACCTCAGCTGCAGCTGCCCCTCCCTTTTTTCAGTGGCTGCTCCTGCAAATTGCAAAGGGTTTTTTTTCTTTTCTGAGGACCCCTTTTCATCTGCTGCCCTGGATCTGGGGAGTGTTCCTGCTTGGAGCATCCTTCCCTGTGGTGCTGTATCTGCAGCACTGTCCCACAGCAGTGTCCTGTTCTGGGCGGGCTGAGCAGCACTTGGGTCTCTGCTGGTGTCTCCTTTCCAGCATGCTGACTCTGAATAACGATGTGGCAACAGCACTGTGTTACATGCCAGACCAAATGAATGGGAAAAAAATATTTTCATTATTTTGAAATGCCAGATTGATTTCACGTCCAGCTGGCACCACTTTTATACCCTCCTTTCTCCCCCACCTCTTTTTTTTTTTTTCTTTTTTTTTTTTTTTTAATACTGCCCTGATTTCCCAGGCAGTGATTGTTTCTGCAGCCCCTTCTCAGGCCAGAGCTTTTGAGAGAAAGAAGAAAACAAACATGCTTTGGGTTTTTTCCTACGCTGACATCATTAGCTGCCCATCACTTTCACAATGAATGTGCTAGTGCTGTCATAAGGCATATGCTGCCAGTGGGGTTTTCTTCCCACCCCTGCTCTTTAAACAGAGCAGAAGTTCCCTTTTTTCTGTAATGGAAGCTGAAAAAAACCAGCCAGGGCCGGCATCAGCACAGGCACCAGATACATCCCCACTTGATAAGAAGAAAGCAAGCAGGCTCAGATAAGCTCAAACCTTTGGAAGTCAGACCCTGGCTGTCCTTATTTGTTGCATCCGTCTGTCCCATGTCTACACCAGGGCTGATTTGGGGTTTATTAGGTGGTTATCTTGGCCCCAGCTCCTTCCTGTGAAACACAGTGGGCACCCTGCCAGCCTCTGCCCGTGTGTACCCTGGGAGCAGGAGAGGCTGAAGGCAATGGAGAAGTGCTGGGAAGGGAAGCAGATCACCAGACACCAGGCTGGGTCCCTTAGACCCTCACCATCCTCCAGTGCCACCACACTGCCAACACTGTACCTCAGGAGAGTCTATCTCATCTTGCCTTGAAAACATCTCCTGTTGGAATCACAATTACCCCTAGGCAGTGCTCTGTTGTCTGATGTCCTTCTGGTGGGCATTTTTTCCATGCCATGTGAAGTCACTTGGGCTTCAGTTATTTATTCCTCCTTCTGCTTGTTGTATCCAGCATTAGAAGTTGCTTTCTCCTTCCACTCAAGCTGCCCACCCAGTAGCTGTTATGAGCCACCCCAGTGTATCAGTGTGGGGGGAAAACTGAATTTGTAACTGATGTTTTACAGGCTTTTGCAGCTGCATGATTTTTATTCAAACAAGAAACTTCCAAGTTTCAAAACTGTAGAAAGAACGGCGTATGAAAATGAAGTTAAGACTTCCAAATCTGTAAAGGCA
This sequence comes from Pyrgilauda ruficollis, assembly GCF_017590135.1. Lineage (NCBI taxonomy): Eukaryota > Metazoa > Chordata > Aves > Passeriformes > Passeridae > Pyrgilauda > Pyrgilauda ruficollis. The sequence continues at coordinate 4,708,296 of NW_024519207.1, read as the reverse complement.
GGACGTTTTGGATATGCAGACAACAGCCTTCAAAATAAAGTGCACTCACATACTTTCAGAAACTATTAAACACCCATCCCAAAGTTACACAAGCTGAAATGTCTGAAAAAAATTACTAGAGGAAAACAGATTAAGAAAGAGAACATGAATTATCTCTTCTTTGTCAAGTAATTCCTGGGGTTTCAAGATAATGCTGTTAGAGGTCTCAAAAGTAAGCAGGAATGCCCTAAAATTAATAGGAAATTTTATAACTAACCAATGAAGAGATTTCAAAGCCAAAGTAATCTGATTAAATTATCTGAATCCAGCTGGCATCCTCCCATATCACTCTGTATCAGCTGCAATTTCTTAATAGTACAAGCTATGAGGTACAAAAATAATGCACCACAATGGCACACAGTTCTCTGAAATACAATTAAATTTTCATTAGTCAAATTATCCCATAAGAATAATAACTTTTGGATGAACACAGTCATATTCCTTATGACTGTTTTTAATAAGTCTGATCTAAAATAACTTACATGGTAAAAAAAAAATTATAGAGAGAGCAAGAAAACCCCCAAATACAGTGGTTATGAAAATCAGACTTCTCATGAGGATGTGAGAAGGGGAAGGGAAATCACCTTAAAGAGTGCTCGGAAATTCACCTTGCCTTCAGATTGGGTGGTTTAAGCAATCATAGAAGCAAAACATATGCTCATTTGCCTTTCTTTTCTTCTTCCCTTTTCCTTTTTTTTTTTATTTTTTTTTTAAATTTTGATAAAAACCTGCTCTGTTTAAAGGGAATGAGCACTCCTACATGCTGGTGTACTGGAACCTCTGATAAACCTGCTCTGTTTAAAGGGAATGAGCTGGTGTACTGGAACCTCTGACGTGAGAACAGAACTGTTGTTATAGCTCAGGCCTGATCTCTCCACGTCCCCCAGATCCTCACCAGAAGGTGTTTGCTGAGGACGTTGCCTGGCTTGTCAGGACCTGGCATGTGGCACAGCAGAAACCAGACGTTCCTCTGAAATCACCAGCCACTGGTTCCCACTGCAGGAGGCAGCTCCCCTTGTGCTCCTGTGGGAAGGGCAGAGCTCAGTGCATCCTGCCACAAGACAGGAACCGGGTGGGGGATCAGCTCCAGCCAGCCTGCTCCTCTTTCATGGCTTTAATAAATTCCAATAAACTGGATTTGCCCTGGAACTTGGAAGTTTTGCTTATTTTTGGATGCCTTACATAGTTTCAGCAGCAGCTGAAGGCACCTGTCACAGCTGGATTGCACAGACTCTTTCATGGTGTTGATGCAGTGATCCTCTGAGAAAAATATATAGGAACAAACACACCATGCCATAGAATACATTTTTTTTTTTTAAATAACGGTGTCTAGGCTTGGTGTGGGAAAATATCAGGAATGAAATGCTAAACCACACCGGGTGTTTGTAAGTGCTGTAGAAGGAGCAACATGCTCATGGGAGCTGGGGAGCAATTTACTCATCCGGGGTATTTCCTGCCACATTTAAGGACCTGAAACACATTCTTAGGTCAGAAATAAGGGAAATAGTGGAGGTAGTACTTGTGAGGGGACTATTTCTTTCCAGTCCAAGCTATTGGGGTGGAGTTGGGGTGCCCCTCAGTGCATCCAGCTGTGCTGGAGGCAGCCATGAGATTCCTCCTTGCCTACACTCCTGAAAAGACCCATGGATCCTCCATTTGCAATATTTATTCAGACATGCATGGGTTTTTTTCTCTTTCAAGGCTCATATCTGCCCTCCTTTTTCATGAGCAGCTGCAGTCCCTTAGGAGTACATGACAACTGTGTGCAAGGTAGGCAAGAAAAGGTCTGAGCCAGACCCCAGACCCTGGCCCTGGACCCCCAGAATCCATCAGACTGAACAGAAACTTTCAGTTGCTGCCCAGTCCCCAGAGCACCCAACATGCCCCTATTTGCTTTCCAAGAAGCCTGGCATCCTACTCCTCTTGCATGTGACACCAAAAAGGCCCGCTCTGACTAAGTCAGAGTTTAGCTCCACCTAAGCAGGAGGTGAGTTCAGCTTTGCCATAGCTTCCAGGGCTGCTCTAGTTGAACTTTCCTATTCTACCTGCCAATACTTATGGCACATTTCTGCATGGATAGGAAAGACAGTTTCTTTAATTAAATATCAATGGTCCTGTTATTTTGCAATGCACAGAAAATTCAAAATATCCAAGACCCTAAAACATTGGTTTTGCCTCCTGACAGAGGCAGGGTACCATGGACTTCAGGACTCCAGCATTAACTCTGGTAGCTAACAACTGCTCAATGTCACTTCCATAAACCCTCCTGGAACACACAATTTTCTAAGTACTCAGGAGAAAAAAAGGAGATTATTAGCAGCCAGAATGCATCAAACAGATCTAATTGTATCGAGTTCTGTCATACCAATATAAATGTTTTTTTCATTACAAGTTAGTGGGAGAAACAGTAAATGTCATATATCTTAACTTTTCACATTTGGGAAAGTATTGTGTAGATTAAATTATTTGGGGCGGCTGTAAAAGTGTCTGGGAAATCAGAGCTGGAGAGAAGTTCTCTGAGCCATAGTCTCATCTCCCAGGCTGAAGGGATGCTCAGGCAGTGGTCTGTGGTCTTTTCCAAGTCTGATGACACTTCAGATTTTCAGGAACAATCTGGGAACAGAAAAGAAGGGATTTTTGCTAGTGACATGTGAAGCTAGAAGAGGTTGCATTAGGTTAATGCACAGACTAAGAATTTTGAAAAAGTATCAGTTTAAGAAATATCCTGGCTCACATTTGACTGGTCAAATACAAAATTCTGCATTGCACAGCAAAAACATCTTTGCACAAACCCACCAGGGAATTATCAGGTCAGGAGGAGTTTTGGGAAAGTGGGCTACAGGCTGAACACAACTCAAAAATATCTTGTTTCTGTAAAAAGGGTAAGTCTTGTACTGGATGTATGAACATGTGTCCAAGTGTGGAAACACAAGGTAATTTTGCACTGCTCCACTTGATGGTCTTCTCTCAAAGAAGTGGGACTGGGCCTCAGTGGGACTGAACTGCACAATGTGGGCACGAATACTGCAAAGACAAGCTGTGGGAGGGATGGGCCAAAAGGGCAGTCAGAGAAGGGTAGTCAGGTCTAGTAGGAAATGATTTAATGGTAGAAGTGAGAATTAGACCAAAGGGAATGGAAGGTTTTTAAAAGTGAATATAAGGAAACACTGGAGAAGACCAAGAAAGCTGTGGTTTCTCCATCACTGAAGGTCCCCACCAATGACAGAGGGGCAGACACCTGCCAGGAATGATGTTGCCCTTGTGCAGAAGATGGACCAGAGACCCTTCCCATGCAGAGCAAGTGCATGTTCTGGGAAAGAGAGCATTTCAGAGAGGTCACTGCATGAAGCCACAGTCTGGGTTCAAGGGAACCAGAATGCCAGTCTTAGAAATGTGGTAGAAGCACTCCATCCTTACCTTCAGATGTGCTGCAGATGCAGCCTGCTGTAGCTGCGTGCTTCATAGAGAGCAGATGGACCACCTCCAGAAGATGACTGCTGATGGAGGACAAGGGCTCTCAGCAGGACAAAGAAAAGCAGTGGGTAATCTCCAGGGAAGCCGATAATTGGTTCACCTCCCCCAGAATGTAAAGTTGGGCAGGATTGTAATGTCCCACAGAGCTGTGTCAACAGTGACTCTGAAGTTCTTGCCTGTCTGGCTGATTCAGCTACAGACCAGATGCACCAAGAGTTTGGTGATGCCAAATCTGACAGTGCAGAGTAGGGCTGAGGCTCCCCAGGCAGGGATAAAACAAGGGTTGATGTCTCTCCAACTCAGCTGCAGACCCGCTGGGCAATGATTTTCACCATTACAATGTTTTTATTGTGCAGCTAATCACTGCATTTCACCACTTCTCAGCACACCTCCAGGGGCAATGCCTGCAGGCCAGTGAAGATGGGACTGGCTCTACATCTGGATTGGGGACGGTCATCTGCAGCCACCTCTGTGCTCAGACAACATGGCCCTTGTCTCAGAGCCCATCTTCTTCCATCCCTCCTGTTAGGCAGATATGTCTTCTGGCTCAGACTTCAGACCAGGTACCCCTTGTCTCAAAGCACTCTTTGAGGATCACTTCTCACACGGGGTGGTGTTGTCCAGGTAGACCTCCTGCCCTTGCAGGGAGCTCTGCTAAGACTTCCTAAAAATAATGTGCATCATTGTGGTCTGTGCAATTCAAGCTGCAACAAGTGCAGAGGACACAGGTGGGCAGAGATGGACGTAAACTTTTTTTAGATTTCTTTAGTAAGCACATTATGAAAGATCCAGAGAAACCCACATGCCTGCATCCAGACATATTTTTTCATCCTGAAGGAAAAAACTGAGCTGGTTCCAGTTTGGAAGGTGAAAACCATGTGGTAGCTAGTTGAAGAGCACATGTGATTAATAATTTACCCCAGCTATTTAGGAACTGAAGCCTTTACACAGGTGATAGCAGGAAGGAGTTAAAGAGAGCCATGCAAGTTGCACCGGGGAATAATGCTTTGCCGAGGTCAGAGGGGGAAATGATTTACAGATGTTTAAAGCTGGAATACCAGGTTTGGAAGGAGTATTAAACCTTGCTAACTACCATCATTCATCTCTTCAGTCTCTTGCATTAGTCTCTAATTTTAAGTCAGTTTGTTTTAAGACCCATCATTAGGTTTTCAATCTCCAAACCTTTCAATTTCTCTGGAGAAACAAACAAGGAAAGAAACCCCAACTTTTCAGAGCCCATGAGGAAATGATGGGTTTAGTGTGATCATTTCCTTCTAGGAGGTGGGTAGGGAAAGGATTTCCAAGAACAGACTCAAATCAGTGTATGCTTTGTGTTCAGCAGTATTGCTGGGGAATTTACACACCTGTCACCCAATTGCCACTTCCTTTGTAAAACAGAAATGACAAGCTCAAGGCACTTACTTTTATTGTGGGATTGTTGTTTTTTTTTCTTTACAGCAAAGTGCTCTACACCCTTTTGAAAAGAAACAGCAAATTTCCTCCATGCTTTGGGATTCAGCACAGGCTGCAGTTTTCAAGGTGTAAGTAGAGTGAGTTTCCTTTGGTATCAGACAGTGCAATGTATTATTAAAATCCAATTTAAACTTCCTAGTCTCAGGTGCCAGATGGCCAAACTGTGTTTGCAGTTCTGGAGGAAAGCTAGGATGGGCCTCTCACTTGCCTCTGCCATTGTCACATCTATCTCAATAGAAATTTCAAATGTTACTTTGGTTTTTAAATAGTTGGAGGCCTGTTGGTCATTTCATCTTTAGCACATATAAATGCTTTATGTGCCTCCATCACAATGCACAAACATTCCTGAGACTGTAGAGATCCTGCTTACTTCTTGCAAAACTAAGGTTGTCCTTAGCCGAATGGAGGCACCATTAATGTTTGTACATTAATATTAATTTGTATATTGCACTGGACCTTAATATTTGTATCTTGTTCCACTGCAAAGCCATGAGAAAACAGAGGCTCAACATACACAAAGAGAAAACAGACGCTCACACATTTCCAAGGTCTGAGCAGCTTGAGACCAAACGTGAGGGTGGGGACTGCTTGTTAAACAATAAAAAGAGAGAAGTCAAGGAGAGAAATTTCTTACACCTCTAGGGTTCAAAAGGTTTCTCACGTCTGAATGTTTTTCTCGCTGGTATTTTCCATGCTCTATTACATTTCTCATTGCTTTGTAATTGAAGTTTTTAGAAGATGAGGCAAGATTTAAGCTGGCAGGAAAACAAGGAGTAGATAATTTTATAAGGCATGGCGTGGATTGGATGGAATTTAGCCCAATGACATCCTGGCTGCATTACAACACCTTCCAAAAAAAAAAAAAGGCATCCAGATCACTTGGAGCAGAGCATCCCCTCTGGAGAACTGTCCTGTGGTTGTCCCTGGGACAAATGCAAGGTGATTACAGGGAAGGTGGGCATGGACTCACAGTCCTATGGCTGGAGCTCCTTTGCTGTGCTCAGCTGTACTCCTGCCTCCTCTGGAGAAGGATGCTCTGCTGCTTTGGGCCCATAAAGAGCACACAGCTCTTCACCACTGAAGGCTCCATTGCCTCTGAGTACTGTCTGCATCTTCCCCAGAGAAAGCGGCCAAAAACATCTGCCCCATGGGGGTGTTTCATTAAGTCTCCTGCAGGTTTTCTCCATGTATTTCTCTCAGAAAAACACTCCACAGTTCAAACTGGATTTCTCATCTGTAGTCAGGGGAAAGGCAATCCCCCATGGGAGAGAGAAATAAGGAGAACTGCAATCTTACATGGGGATCATCGTATGAGGATTGGGAAACCTTCAAACTGTTTGGAGGCACAATCTGCCCCTCTCACGGCTAGCTCAGTGTGCTCAGTAGCACAGCAACACCACCGAGTCATCCTTCTTGAAGCTAATACCGCATGGAGGGATTAACTACGAGCAAGCAGGCAACAATAATGGGCTCATTGAAATTCAGGGAGAGCTCCATTTGAAGCACACTGAAATACCCCTTCTCCATTTCCAGCTTCTCTCCCGCTGCAGGAGTGGGTGCCCTGCCTGCGTGGCACAGACCAGCGCCCCGTTATGTGCCAGCTGTCGCCTGCATCGTGCCTGCACAGCACGCTGCCACACGACAGGAGTCACAGAGTGATGTGGGACAATGGCAGGGGAGTCCCCAAGCCATCACGAAGTTGGGGCAGGAAAAGGAGAGCGGGGAAGAAGTGTGAAACTGGCAGCAGGTGGCAAACCAGGAGGCAATTCCCAGCAGAGAAGAGTCTGAGGGACACAGTGCGGAGAGGGGATTTATCCCCCCCCTCCTCCTCCTCCTCCTCCTCCCTGCAGGCCCCAGAATAAGTTAAACAAGGCGTCAGATGTTTCTATTTTAAGAATAACCAGGAAGGCTGGCAACTACAAAAGGAAAAGGAGGGGAGGGCAGGAGTTGTCTAGTAAAATTAGCAACACATTTTCCTGCCTGCCTTCCAGAGAGCGTGCCCCCTTCCAGCAAGCCAGGGTCTGCACAGCATAAATTATTGCTGTCTAAATTTGAGCCCGTGCTGTTGTTTCTGCCAAGTGTTTACTCCTGAATGCTATATTTTTTCAGCCGCAGATGACACTGGGTGACATGTGTCATCACAGTACGTGCCCCTGAAAAATAGGCACTGTGAAATTGCTCTGACACTCTCCAAGACGGGCTGCTCACGTGTGCAGAGACAGGAGTCAGAAGGTCTTGGTGAAGAGAGGAGTCTGTCCCACTGAGGCAAAACCAGACAATGGGCTGGGGAAGATCCCTGCTGCACGTGGCACCGAGTTTGTGGGTCACCACTGAACTGTGCTTGAAAGAACATAAGACTTCTGGGCTCCTTCTGCTTCAGAAAGCTCTGCACTGCTGCTTCCCCGTGAATGAGACCTGTCCTCCTCTTGGCAGCGAGTAAAGCCACAGCTTCATCATCTGTCACTGGCCCCACAATAACCAGAAGCTGCATCAGGCACAGCACAGTGACTGTGCACCACTAGCAGTGACTGCAAGGATGAAAGAGTTGCTGGACAAATATTTGACAGCTATTTTCATTCTCCCAAAACCATGTTACCATTAATTTTTTTTGGCCAGGTGTCACCTACCAGCAGCAAGTCCAGAGCTCTTCGAACAGATTGGATGATCCCTTTTTGGTCATATTCAGACTGCTGAAAGCCCAGATCTGTGCAGTGTGATTGACAAACCAAACCAGTCGAACAGTCAGTTTTGGTTGTGTCAGGCAATAGACTTTTATGGCTGTGGATGCAGTGGCTGTATTCTGCCATTGAAACAAAGAGCTCTGGGCTTGGCACGCTCACCTGGTTCCTAATCAGCTTTGGCCTTCACTTACAGGTTTCTGTTCAACCTAAAGCACACAGATTAAAATAAACCACACATTTAAAGAGAAGGGTTTATAACCCCAATTAGGGAAAAATGTTTTACGTTGGTATCTTAAGCCCTGGCATGTCAAGGTTAGAAATGTTCTTGTTTCATTGCTCTGACAACATATGGCCAAAGTCAACAAGAGGCTGATGTGAGCATTTGATATGTGGCAGCCCAGAATGATCTCATCTTTGGCAGGTCATGGGATCAGAGCATAAAACAGTCAGATATGATCAACATTAGGTACTATATCTGTGTGAAGATGTACGGGTCTGTCACTGTGATCACGGATAGAGAGCCAAAGCTGGATGAAGGTCAGGCTATTCAGACAGCCAAACCTGTGACATCCTACCCTGTGCGGTGCCACTGGTGGGAAAGCCACTTGTCCCGAAATGCCTCTCACTGCCATCAGCATTGCTGTGCTTTGCAGCTCAGGTTCACCCAGCACACCTGTCTGCTCTAAGAGCACGCAGCAAATGGAGCAGGACATCTGTGCCAGGGAACTGGCTCCTGCCATCTTCTGCTATTTTTACATGGTGGCTGTGAAAGCTTCCAAAACGAGACACATTGCCACAATTAAACTGAGCGCGTTTAATAGCAAACTCTATTGCAAATTGCAGAGGGAAGCCACTTGATATTTCCATGGGGCTTGCTAGAAAAATAGCTCCAATTAATGAGGCACATTGTAGACTTGTTTATATTCAGCTGACTCTGTTTAAGCACCAAATTATCTGTGTGTGATTATGAGGCCAAATTCACCCTGTAATTTTTCATTTAGCATTATTTTACTGCCTGGCCTGTTATGCTGAGCTGAGGAGTCCATACTCATGAAGCAAAACCTCCATGTCCTCACTCCCAAGCTTTAGGGGACTTTACAGGTGTTGTACAAAGTCACAACCTCCTGTAAATAGCCACCACTTGGTAGTATCATCTTCCAGGCTCAGAGTTAGCAGGCAGAGGGCTGGGTCACCCTTCTGGCTTGATTGGCTCCTCCCTGGACTCCGTAACCAGAAACTAATCTGGAGTCAGCTTGGATTGGTAAAATTCATTTCACAAGCATGAAGTAGCTCAAGGCAGAATTTGGGATTTGACATTTGGAGGGAAAGGGTCTGATTTGCTTTATGACCTGCCCCATTGCATTCATGGTGCAGCAAATTCCCAGTATGCCCAGGCCATCCAGGTCTCAGTGCTGTAAGTGAAACCACCATGCCGTGAAAAGCAGCAGAGGCTACATTTCACCCCTAATCTGGCAGTGCTGTTCACAGCAACAAGTTGCATTCCCAGTGAGAGAGGCACAGGCAAATTTCTGTGTGCCCTGTGTACAGCCACGTGGGAGGAGCTCTGGGCAGAAGCTTGTCCAACCTTGAGTATTTTGGAACAATTCAGGCCTTGTGATGATGTTTCACTGCACTTTTTAGAACAGGTCATATCCCAGCCACTCATTGCCATGGGCATACTGGGGTTTCTGTGCAACCCATGATGGAGCAAGGAGGAAGAGAGACAGAATAGCCCTGTATTGCAATTCCAAATTAGGACAACGTCTCCTGCCCTTGTATCATGCCCTCACTTGTGCCACACAAGCAGCACCAACCTCAAAGCATCAAGCTTCTCTTTTCCCTCCTCTAAGCTGCTGGAAGGCAGAGCCCAGCAGCAAATCCATCCTTGAGAACACCAGCATCCTGTGCATACCGCAGGTGCCAAGCACAGGGACAGGGACCCCTCATTTCCACAGTTACAATGGCACAGGCTAGATATTAACAGCCTCCCCCAAACTGTTCTGAAGAGGAAAAGATCACATAAAAGTGCCAACCGCAGGCTGCATCTGTGTGATTCCACTTGTTGCTCGGATGCCTTTTATTTTTGGTGCCTGTCCCAGCAAGCAATCTCCCCCTATCCTATTTCTACCCCAACCCTTCAGGCACAAACTGCAAGGACAGAGTCAGGCCATGAGTACAAACAAGCCTGTACTTATAATCTGAGATGTGAGTGAGGCCAGGCCACTGGAGCAGGCTACACTTTCCTGAAAAACTGAGATACCTGAGGGGTCCCCGGGACAATCAGGAATTGCCAGTACAGTCCTGCAGGGCTGGGTCTGCAGGTCTGCACCTCGCAGAAGGGCTGGGTGGGGAGACACGTGGTGGCTTCACTGCCACTGGGCCCACCTCAGCCCCTCCTCGGGCAAGCTCAGCAGGGCTCAGCAGGGGACAGGCAACAGTGCCTAGTGCTAAATTCAGGTCAGATCTCGAGTCTTTGCCATGTCGTCTGTTTTGATTATAGTGGAAACACTCCCATTTTGTTCCACTGCTAAAATTATGTCAGATAACATTTGTCATTGTTCCTTCTACAGGATTCAAGCATGGGTATTTTTTAATATTTAAGATTTTCCCCTGTATCACAATTTGTATAGTTTGTCCATTTCTCTGCAGCAGTAAAGTAAAACACAGGCAGATATTAGCAATACATACCAGGAGCAAACTTATTCAGGAGCATTTCTGCAGGCAAAGCACACCCAAGTGTCTCCTTTGTTTTTAAGTAAATGTATCTTAGAGACATTTTAATGTGTGGGAAAAAAAATCCATCTCTTAACCTCTTAGGTTCTACAGGTTCTGTCCATTTCTCTCTTGGAGCCATAATCCTTTCCAGTGGCAGCTAGTTGGGATGTTACAAATAAAGGATTATACCTTCAGGTGAGGCAGAGCTTCTTATGAGCTTACTGCTTGGCTATTATAGATCCTGTTCTCATGCAGAAATTACACGCACATAAGGACGTGTGCATTATTTAAGATGGAGCAGCAAGACTGCAGATGGATGGGTCTTCTAGCTGAGGAAATTCTAATTATTGTTCCTCCCATGTAGCCATCCAGTGCTGAGGTGGGGGAAATGATGCATGGGGCATTAGATGGTCTCACAGACACACTTTTAAAATATATTATTCAGCAGGGAAGCAGAAGTTATTATCAGGATATGTTTCTCATAGACAAGTGACCGATGCTGAATTTAGGTTGATGTTTTGACAGGCTGCAGTTGTTAACCCCGCAGTCAGGTTATTCCATTTGGATATTTCTGGCGTGTTGCAAGATTTCAGGAAGAAAGTGCACTTACATTTTTAATGTGTATCCTGCTGACACACCACTTTTCCCTGGAGGAGAAGCAGTGCTTGAGGAGGGAAGACTAAGAAACAAGATAAGTAATTCCACTCACTTGGATAACTCATTGATTTCACGTGCACAGGGTTAAAAAAAATTAAGTCATTGTTGTGATGTGTTTATTATTTCAGTGAGTAGCAAAATGTCATTCTAAAAATAATATCAATTTACCATGGGAAGCCACATCATTTTTATCAGGATAATTGATAAATCAGACCTCTATCTAATGCTTCCCCTTATAGAAAACTACAGCCTTGGAGAAGAGCATTTATTGCAGAGAAAGAGTACACACTGAAGAGCTGACAGCCCAGGCTGGAGACTGAAATCTCTCTTCATGGACAAAACAATGTTTTACCAGCACTAAACTGATTTGGACTGCATGAAAATCGAAGTAACAGCACCTACAGAGCTCAATCTGCCCTACAACCCGAAGAGTTACAAGAAGATTGCCCTTTCACCACCACACTTATTGTTGAAACATGTAATATGTATAAAAACACAAACTTAGAGGAATTCTCCAATGATCTGTTGTTTTCCATCCTCTCTCCCCTGGATAAGAAGGATCTGTCACCCTGACAGCAGATGAAGGCATTCCTGGCTCTTGTTTTCTTGCATCACCTGGGCAGAAAGCCCACTGCGGCTGGTCTGCAACCCCTCCTGACAGCCTCAGCCATGGCTCCTGTTTTCCATTTCCTCTCTCCAAAAAGGAAGACAGGCAGCTGTTTAGGGAGCCTTGAAAAACATCTTGTGCAAGAATTCAAAAGGAGAAGGAGACAGTGTGAGAGAGAGTGTGTGTGTGTATCCAGGTGTTGGCCCATCTCCAGCTGGCTGATGGTATGGTGCTGGCTTTCTTCTTTGTTTCCAAGATGCAACAATAACCATAAAACCCCCAAAACCTAAATAATGCATTAATGCTCTGATTAATTTAACTTTTGTTCATGTATCCCAGTACGTGTGCAGCCTCAGAGATGTTTCACTGTGTAACTCTAAATAAAGGAGTTCTGTAATTGTGGAAGAGTACAGAAGCCCTGGTGTGAGTTCACAACAGCAAACAACACTCTGCTCTTCTACAGCTACAGATTGTACAAAAGGAAAAAAGACATTTCATTTCAGGGAGAATTTATTGTTCTCTGAATTTTTTTCCTAAGTGCCTGAGAGCAAAATAAAACGCAAATAAGCATTTCTAGGAACACCTGAGAAAATGAGTATATGCTTCCTTGGATTCCCAAGCACATTCCTGTTTCTTCATGGCCCTGGATGCTGCAGAGTAGAAGAAAAAAATGGATTTGTACTGGTCCTGATGATCTTAGGATGGTTATTCTGAAGGCCAGGACAGCTTTTGAGAAACTATTTTCTTTTAAAAAAGTCCTAAGGAAGGCAGTAGGGAATAGTTTTTGTTTTGCTCCATTGCTTAGCTGAATTCTGGTTAATATTTAAAAAGATCAATCCAGAATCACTCAAAATTAATGTCGCTGTTCAGCTCTTCATAAGGCAGCATGAATGTTGCATCTCGTCCTTGACCGGCTACTTTGTAAATTTCCCATAAATTTACAAAACTAAACTAAATTTAATTCAGTTGAGGTCTTAGGTCTGTGTCCAGCAGAGCATGCACAAGCATGCACACGGCATTTTCAGTGACACAAGGAGCCACTACCACAACTATAGGCACCACAGGCAAATATCTCTCAATGATGCTTTCATTTCTTCTGCTTGCAAATGATCGCTTCCCATGGTGCATTCCCCAGATCTTACTCTTATCCTGTCACCAAGCTGCAAGAAGTCATCTGTCTTCTTTCAGAAGAAATCTGCAAAGAAAGACAGACAACCTAATCCTGACTCTGGTCCTCCCACAGAGAGTGGCTGTGTTAAAGAAGCGTGGTTAGACATAGCCTACCATCCAGCTGTATTTTGTGCTTTGCTGGCTTTATTGGTAGTGAGATGTCCGTGCAAAGATCAAACACCCTCCCAAGCACTTTATTTGCTTTGCTGTGAGCTTTTATTCTGCAGAAGACCAAAGGCAGAGCAATGCTAGATAAGCTACTCAGTCTTCCTCAAGACATATTCCTAGCGCTTTCACTTTCAGAGTCCACAAGAGCAGCGTGATGCCCTTGCCTTTTAATTAGTTTAAGCCAGAGGGAGCAGAGATCTGAGGTCTGGGGCTGTACCAGAGAGAATGAGAGCTGAAGAGCTGAGGCAGAGCTGCTGCCACCTGTCATAACCCCCCCTCACCATCAAGTCCCCATCAGTGTGAAAATCAATGTGTTTACTTCCCATCAGTGTGTGAAATCAGAACCTTTGTGCAATTTTTATCAACAGCTACTTGATCACCCTATTTTTGTGCAGGTCTGGTGATTGTAGTGCTGTCAGGGAACGGGTGAGAGGCTAGAAGGGATCAACCTATTGCTTAAAAACAGAGTGTAACAGCTAGAAGAACTGCATTTTTTGCAGAGCTTTTTTATTCACAGACTAAAATTGCTTCACATTAAACAAGCTAGGCTAATAGATGTGGCAAATTAAATGCTAAGTCAAGCCTGCCTTGACGCGCCACTGCAGCTGTGAATCTGATTTTTTCAGCCACCAGCTTGCTGGGCAGCATGAACACAGTTTGCTGGATGCCCTCATGGCTGGTGGTGCAATGTAAGCACAACACTTGGAATACAATCCACCAGTGTCTCCTCGCCAGATCCCAAAACCTACTTCCTAGGCCTGCTGCCAGTGTTGTGCTATGAGTCACGAAGAGAAACAAACACAAGGAATGTCAAATTAAATAGGACGCAAGGCTTTCGCAGGATTTAAAAGCAGAGCAGTTGTGCTGTGGAGTACAAACCTCCCTGGACTCCTCTTGGACTGCTTCTCATCTTGGTAATAAGAAACATCCCTTTAATTAGTTCCACCTAATGAAATTCATAAGTCAGGGAGTGGGAGTTTTGCTCCTGGGTAGAAACCGAAAACTTCTCTTCACTTGATCTGCCCATTTTCTGCAGCAGTCATTAGCAAATTTTATCAAATCTCTGCATTAAACAGTAACAACTATTGTTCACTCAGAACACAAGTCCATTTATGAGCTGCAATATGACACATCTTGGAAACCCCAGACTGAAAGGCACTTCTGAAAAAAAAAAAAAATTAGGACTGGCAAGAAAAAATAGTTTCAAATTGTCAAGAAGAAACAATAGAGAAACTTCTACCTGATCTTTCTGGCTGCTGAGATGAGAGAAGTTCCTTTACTTTTCTGGGTTTGGGTAAAATAATTTACAGAATTTGTCTTTCCTTACAATTAAGGGGTACCCATTACCTCTCCAGCTGAACCTCTGGGTTCTTCATTCTCCTTGCATTAGGGACAAGTAAAATAATACAAGGAAGCCTCAAGCTGTGCATTTGCTCCTGTGGAAATATTGACCCACAAACATCTGTTTAAATTCATTTTGGTTATGTGTCTCTCAAGACAAAGCGATATCCATGGCAACAAACAATTTCACTGCAGAAGAGAGAGCACATCCAGAAGGAGCGTGTAATCGCTCTGTTTATCAATTACTAAAAGCACAAAGTTCGGGATCTCAGGCACAACACCAATACTCTGCAGCAGACCTGGGCCTTTATCAGGACACTTTTGTAAAAGTCTGTCATAGAAGACAGAGAGGGAAAACAGCCTTGCCTGCTGTTTTATTTTCCAATCTTTTTTGCAAGGAGACATGTCTCACTGTGCAGTTGTTGTTGCAAATGCCCTTTGAGAACTTTTACAGAGGAGAATGGGACAGAGGGAGATGATGCTGTCCTACATCTGGAGACAGCAAAAGCACAAATCACCACTAAGACAAACTGTTAGGATAGTCTGGATTTTGGTACAAACTGTTTTCAGCACCCATGGGGCCCCTTGGTGTATCTGCATGCTTCCCTCAGAGTGGCTGCTGACCAATACATTCATCCTGTTCCTCCACACTGGGCCCCATAATTACAGAGCTGATTTTCAGGGCTGGTTATAGCTGCTATTATGGGAAGGTACAATGTTGGACACAACTGCAGTGCTGATGGGGGAAGGAAGGAGGAAGGTGGCACGTGGCAACTCTTGCATGGATGCTTGCTGCACTGGAAAGTGTTGGCAGAGGAAAAGGAGAAGGAAGCCACAGCCCTCTTAGGGTCTTCCCAAGAATCCTTCCCACTTATAAAGCTCTCTTTAATTTGGGCTGCATGGAGTAATTTTCTAGTTTAACACTCAGGGGCAAGAGCTTGAGCCGCTTCTGCTCTCAGGGTCTCCTAGAGAAAGGTGTTGGTGCAGAGTGCACCTTGCAATGGCCCTGCAGGAGCTGATGGAATGGAGGCTCAGTGCATTCTAAGTCAGGAGTGTCTCTCATTGCCCTGCATCCCTTCCCTCCTGCTGCCTTATAGCATTTGCTCTGTTCTCCAGTCTCCACTGCCTTGAGACAAAAAACTCCCACCAGCATTCATCAAGGCCTTCAAGACAATTTCCTGAATTTTTGGGATCCTGCTACCTGCAAACCAGACCCAGCACTCAGTTGTAGCCTTAAACATCTGTGGGGGGCAATATGACCTTGCCTAGCAGACCCTGCTGTGGAGACACCCAGAAAGAGACCCAAGGATAGATTTTTCAAGCAATGTCTCTGTGCCATAACCCATGTAAACACTACACAGCCACTTGCAAATGATGTGATTGATTACAGATTACATCAACACCATCCCATCAGACCTTCTTGCCTACAGTGGTGCTGACAGAGCACTCACCAGCTTAATTTCTGAGAACCCATAAATGCAAGAGCTCTAAGGTCATAACACTCACAGGCAAAAGAAGGAACCCTTGTTTTGAGAGCCAAAGCAGCTCTATCAGGAACTCAAGGTCAAGGTCCTCAAAGGGGCACACACTGTCCCCTGAAGGTGCATGTGAGCTGAGCATACCTCCCACAGAAAACACAAAGTGTGACACTTGGTTTGTCAGGGAGGAAGGACCAGGCTAATGTTTCTTCCAGGGAGTTGGCTTCTTACACTGCAGTTTCCTGTCCCAAAGAGAAAAAGTCCTACTTTCTGGAGGCCAAACCTCATCCATTGAGGGCAGCAAATTATTTGAAGAAGGTCAATACTGCATTTAGTGTCTCTAGTTGAGATCAGGAGGTGATTTTAGGGATTAGCTTCACCTGAGTGAAAACATTGCAGGCTCTGCCTCCCCCACCCACGCACTTGCTAGTACCTACAGCTAGTACCTCCCATATCTACCTTCCCCCATCACCATCCCTGGGAGAAGCCCTGTTACTGCAGGGGTTTCCATTTCAGCTGCAGTAGAGGGTGGCCTCTCTCTCTGCAGCAGCAGTGATGTATTACCCACCCAGGTACTGACCAGGCTCCACGCATCAGCTTATCTGCCAAAGTCTGCTTCCATGACCCTTTGTCCCTGTTCGCCTGCTGAATTTGTGCCCCTCCTCTGATGTACTGCTGCATGTAGCTGAAGCAATGATGAAGGGGGTGCAGCTAAAACCATGGAGAAAAAAGCTAAACTGTCTCACTTTACCAGGATCAGGTGGGATGCAACCTTATTCTCTTTTTTGGAATGCAGCAAATATCAGTTGATCAAAATGGCTTCAGGTACAGCATTTTTAACACTAATTTGAAAAAGCTATAAGAAAACAACCACACTGTCTTGGGAGGATGCTGACCTGAATTTAAAGAGACCTCCAAGTGAAATGAACTCAACCACATGGGCCAGAGTGAAACTCTCTCCTTCAGTGACTCTCAGTGGAAAGATACAGTGCCAAGCTAGGGTTTTATTATAGTTAACCCTTTTGATGCTTACTGCTGGAGTTATGGATTCAGATGCATATTTAGATGCTGCTGGTGTAAACAGCATCTTCCTGAGTCCAGAAACTGGGGGCTGGTCGCACAACTGTCTCCTGGGTCTTTTCTTCCCAGATATAGTGGGTATTTATAAGTCATCGCTCTCTCATTCAGTTGCCCTTAATAGGGCAATGCATTCCCAAAGCCATCTATCAGAGCTGGGCTGGCCCTGGAGACTGTGCCATCTCCTTATTTTCCCTCCCCTCCTCTTCCACATCATGCCCTTTAATGCTTCTCTTAGAGGTGGCCAAGATGCTGCTGAAGGTGACTGAATTTCAGACTACTCAGCAATCCCAGTTCCCAGGGGAGCATGAGATGCAGACTGGAGAATCCTTTTCTGTCATTACTCCCTGGAGCTGTTAACAGCCAAGGAGTGTTTTTGCTGGATCTCAGCTCCTCTCCAGTTACATCCCCACCACCCGTGACCCTAAGCAGAAATCCCAGGCTTATAAAATTAAACAGGCCTTTCCCATGAGTCACCCTGGGACTCCATGCTTGGACGGGATCAGGGAAAAGAGCAGAGACACATCTGCTCTGGGAGAAGTGCAGAAAAAGCAGTGTACAAATCCAGGCTCCAAGACTCCCTGGTCCCAGTTTTTCTCATAGCTGCGAGTCAAACCGGACACAGATATAGCACAGTAACCTATTGAACCAGACCTTGTTAGCTAACTACAGAGAAGTCTAGCAGACCATTAAAATTAAACTAAATATAGGCACACATCAAAAAAAAAAAAACAAAAAAAACCAAAAAAAAACAGTGACTCTAAAGCTCTGTGTTAAACTAAATATAGGCACACATCAAAAAAAAAAACCAAAAAACAAAAAAAAACAACCAAAAAACAACAGTGACTCTAAAGCTCTGTGCCTAATTCATCAGGGAGCAGAAAATCCCAGCGCATGGGATGTTCTTCAGACGATGGAGCTGCCGCTCTAGTGAGACAGGAAGCTTTAACCAGATCTCCCCAGAACCACAGGGAGGATGCTGTGCCTCTGCTTTGCTGCCAAGAAGACCCAGCTTCCTGCATGCCTGGTTATTTTCCATGCTCAGACATGTGCAAGTTCACACAGCATCCTAGGGATGTGCTACCCTTTCCAGCCTCCGGAGGCTCACTCCTGCTTTCCTGGCTGCTCCTGATGGGTAACCCAAGGGACAGAACAGTTCGTTTCCCCCGAGACCAGGAGTGTTGGTGGCAGTCAGTGATGAGCAGGACAGGCAGCCATGGACAGCTTTTGAACAGCTGGTGTCACCAGGACAACCTCCTGGTCTAACCCTGTGAAGCCACTGATGTCCCTCCTGCTTTTGTCTCTCACTGAGGCAGTAAGGACACCCGACTAGCAGTGCAAAGAAGGCATCTATTAACTGAGAGAGCGTTGTGCAGTGGTCTCAAGCACAGGGCTTGGCAACAAGAACTGTCTCCACCTACAGCCTTTGGCTTTCATCAGGCTCTCATGGGGGCAGAATGAAAGAAGGAGACCAAGGAGAGACTCTACCAGAAATAAAACACAGGACCTTCACAGTGGTCCCACGAGGTTAAATTATTGTTTGTGTGAAAACTTCAGAATCACAAATAATCTCCTGGTTCAAATCCCCAACATTACGTGAGACGCAGTGCTTTGACAAGGGCTGAATTACTCCAGGAAACTTCAAAGCCATCAAAGAACTTGTGCTGGGTGACGTTTGTGTGCAGGGCTTTGAGTGAGTTCTCTCTGCTTTCCTCAGTCACCACACAACAGTCAATTAAAAGTGCTGCTCTCTTTGTAGCCTTCACTGCAGTACCAGGTTTATTGTCCTATTTATCACCATTGACTGCCTTGGGCTGAATTATTTATAGCACTGGAGAAGATGAATTAAGTGGTAAATTCAAAGTGGGTCAGAGGGATGTTGACTTGGCCTTGAGACACAGACGGGTCAGTGGGCTGATGTCTTGGCCTGCCTTGCTTAATGGGATGGAGCATCATCACCTGCACTCCCACCAAAACCTTGAGCTGCTTGCGTGCAGACAATGCTCCTGTCCCCTTGAACCAGAGTGGCAGCAGGCAGGTACCAGTACCCTGAATTTTCCTCCACAGGTGACTTACCCCCACTTTTTTTATCTGTGCATGCTGTGATGCTTCAGTGAAGAACATCATTGCAGCACCCTCATCAAGAATCTCCAATACAGAGCTGTATTTTTAGCACTTGACGTGGCACATCAGTACATCACACTGCCATTGATGTGATGCAGGGTGAGTCAAAACACCCCAAAAATTTAGAAAGTGTCCCACTAGCCTGAGGATTTTAGCTTTTAGTGTAGCAACAAAACAACTACTCAAGCACAGGGCTTTTTAAAGGAAATCCTGCATGTATTTCCGTCCCTAAATCCCAACAGAATCTTGTAATCCTCCACCAAGAACAGTCTGTGCTCCACGTTGCCTCCAACTTTAATGATGACAATGAATCAGTTGTTTCCCAAAGAGGAGACTCACTTTTCACATTACTGCTGTTTTTATGCCACACCTGACTGCATAGCAGAGGCTCCAGCAAGATGCTTATGCCAGGGTTCCCCCAACATTTTTCATGACGGAAAGAGAAGAGCACTCCTGCAGGAAAAGGGGATGGGGGTTCCTGCCTGGCATGGCCCTGGAACCACCAATATGAGGATATTAATCTCATAAATATTGAAAATTTACATTATTTTACCATTATTTACATTCAAATACAATACACAAACACTATTTATAACAACTTTAAAAAATAAGTACATAAAGGAAGCAAAATGCTGCTCCCTCCACACACCCTTGTTCTTGGAGAGCACCAGACTTTGATTCTGATCATCTTGGGATTTTCTTAGGGGGTGTCACAGAAGCTCAGACACCAGCTCTGAGCTGCCATGTGTGGGTGGAAGTCACAGGCTCACAGACACCAAGTTCTTTGAAAGGGTCATCTGAAACTGAGATGAAAATTGTGCTCCTGGCCATGAAACCAAAGGACAATAAAAGAATATTCTTTTTCCTGTATTGTTATTTTCTCTCCATGGTGCAGGGGCAGACAAATTTAATTCTCTCTTGTGAGAAAATATCTATCAACAGTATCACCTAATAACACGAAAGACCAGACAGGCACCAAAATTCAGAATGAATTTTAGAAGGGTGGGGAGGACAGCTCTACTTTTGGAAATCTGCAATAACATTTTGCTGCTATATGATGCAATCAGCTTCCCTCCAATGTTGCCTGGTACAATACTGACATCTTGCCCTTGAAAGTCAAAATCTATTTGCTAAGGGACCAAAAGAAAATAAAGAGGGTTTAGATTTAAGCACAGCAGAATTAAGAGTTTTACAAACCTCGAACTTGCTGAGAAATGTGGTTTTAAGTAATCCCACTGCTATTTTCCAATTCAGGTTGAGTTTACTTAGTAGCTCCAGCAAATGAGAAAGTGTGGACTACACTTTCCATCCCTGGCAGAGGAGGAGCAGGAGGAGGAGGAGGAGGTGAAGGTAGCAGACAGCTTTGATTAACAAGAAAATTAATAAAAGTACTTGCTCAGGAGACGGGCATGCCAGCGACATGAAGCCTCTGTGTGTCCCTGACCAGGAATACTCCAAACATCACCTTGACTCTCTCCAGCATCCTCTGTCTTTGTTTTTTTTTAAATTCCATTTTGCAGAGGTCTAGCCTCCCAGGCAAGAGATGCAGCCCCTCAGCAAAGCATCCTGGTCCTCTCCATCAGGAGACAAACATTCTGGCCAAGTGGAGCCACAGAGAGGCAGGAGGTGGGACCAGCCAGCCCTGCATGCTCCAAGGAGGCCCCTCCAAGCAGCCCTCTCTTGGGAGCCTGGGAGTGGGGAGTGACCTTCTCCCATGCTGAGGAGGATCTGCTCTGGTTTCCTCATTTCTGTTTTAACAGAAACAAAATGCTTTTGACCCAAGTGAAATGAAAGGTTTCACCAACCTAAAACAAATGTTCCACAAAAGTTATACTCTGTACAAACATGAGAAAGAAATCTCTTCTGAAATCATTATGAACAGGTGTACTTAGCATGTTTCAGGCCATTTCTGGAATTGAAAAAATATCCTTTTTTCCCAGGTCCATACATAAGTCAATCCAGTGGGAAATCTAGTTATTTCACCCCAACTGTTTGCCAAGGAAACAGAGTTCAAAAGGCACCCAGATCTGAACAGATATCCACTAGTCAAGAGAGCGTGGATCAGTATAGACAAATATTGGTGCAATTTTCTTTCAGCTTCCCCAGTGCCAATGATATACTTACACCATTCAAGCACATCAGACCGTGTTTAGAAAGCAAGATGGTGAGACTGGAGAGGGGGAAGCAGGTTTAACAACTCAGTGCATGGCTTGCTGTGACAAATAGAAAACAAACTTGTTGTTTCCCTCCAATTACACATTGCACTTGTTCCAATTTCTTGTTTCTCTTTCCCCAACAAGTATCCATATCAGTGTTTTCATTAAGACTTTAGTCAACCTGAAAGAAAATTAAATCCACTCTGGACTTCCCCTTACCCAAAACAATTGTTCCTATGACCACTTAGGCGTTTCGATGTGTCATATACTCCCCAGCACACAAAGTTTTATTCTACTGAGCTGGTATCACTTTCATACAGAAGCCCATTCTCATACATAGTCTATACAGCTTCCTTTATGTATACAAAAAAGATGGAAAAATTATGCCCTGCCAAGAAAGCTGCCTTGCCAAACAAGAGCCACCCCCTGAAGGGTATATTTAGAAATCAGAGGACAATTTAGGAAGAGAGTCACACAACATAAGCCAGAAGAGTAATGAAGAGTAGGGAGAGTGGGAGTTTCTTTCAGGTATTGAGCACTCCCAGACTATGCCCAGACCAACACGACTCTTTTTCACCTCACCAAGTAGCAGCAAAACCCAACACTTACACAGCATTTTTCATTCATCCATCTCAAATTGCACTGCAGGGAGAGTTAAAGTGTTGAATTTAGCATTTAGAGCTGAAGTTCAAGGTTGCACAAGGGCAAACACTAGGGACAAATGTAGGCCATGGAGTCATGTCAGCTGTCACGGGTGCTGAGCTTGGACCTTCTCTTCAGTACTCGAGGCAGTCCATCAGCCTTGTGCAGGCAGCGCAGCCCGTGGGCTCTGTCTGCTCTGTCATTTCATTAGGGACAGTGCCTCCACAGCAAGTGTTTTGCACCAACCAGCAAATCTGAGCAGCACATCCACTTAAGCCTGCAGAGTCGCAGCACAGCTGAGGCTGGTGAGGAACTCTGGAGATCATCCCTCCCAACTCTCACCCACAGCAGCCTGCTCAGGGCTGCATCCTGTCAGGTTTTGAATATGCCCAAGGATGGACATGCCACAACATCTCTGGGCAATCTGTGTCAGTGATTGACCCCTCTCACAGTAAAAACATTTCTTCTGATATTTAAAAGAAATTTCCTGCATTTCCTTCTATTGGGGTGCTTTTGTCAAGTCTTCTCCATGGGCACTACAGTGGAAATCCTGGCTACACTTTCACTTCTCCCATTAGGTGTCTATCCACATGGATAAAAGCCCCCTGAACCTTCTCTTCTCCCGGCTCTCTCAGCTTCTCCCCATAAGGAAGATGCTCCAATCCCTTCATCACCTTTGTGGCCCTGCACTGGACTTGCAATATGTTCATGTCTCTCCTACAGTGGGCAGCCCAGCACTGGACCCAGCACTCCAGATGGACATCACCAATGCTGAACAGAGAGAAAGGATCACTTCTTCCAACCTGCTGGTGACTGATCACAGCCCTTTCAGCCTGGCACTTCAGCAAGTGTTCAATCTACCTCATCATCCACCTACCCAGCCCATACCTCATCAATAAGGATTTTATAGGACACAGCATCTATAGCCTTGCCAAATCTACGTGAGCAATATCCACTGCCCTCTCCTCAGCCAGTCAAGCAAGGAATCTCTCTGTAGAAGACTAGCTAATTGCTAAAGAATTCCTCCTTCATGAAACACTGCTGGCTAAACCCAAACACCTTCTTGCGTATTAGATATTAGGAAGAAATTCTTTACTGTGAGGGTGGTGTGCATTAGAATAGTTTGCACAGAAGAGCTGTGGATGCTCCATCCCTGGAAATGTTCAAGGCCAGGTTGGATGGGGCTCTGAGCAACATTTTCTACTGGAAAGTGTTTCCTGCCCATGGCAGATGGATGGAACCAGATGATCTTTAAGGCCTCTTCCAACCCAAACCATTCTATGACTGTCTTTGCTATGCCTGGAATTAGTGTCTAGGCTCATATGTTCCACCTTCAGTGGGATCTAGGTGAAGCTGATGAGCATGTAGGGCCTGAGATCCTCCTGAATTGATACTTGTTTTCTTTCCAGTCCTCATGAACTTTCTCCAATTGTCTTGTGCTTTCACAGATAGTCAGAACAATGCACTATACTGGAGAGACAGCTTGGGGAATGCAGCATTCCAGTGCAGACTTCTGTCTTCGACAAAACAACCAGCCCAAAGAGCCTGTATTTATTCCTCAGCATTTTTCAAACATCTAAGATCTGCTAGGACTGCATGACTGTCATTCTGAATAATGCCTGCACCACATGACTTGGATTAGCAGTCACAGGAACAAGGGTAAACACGAGGGACGCCCGGTTGTGACACAGAGGACCAGAGTGCTGGCAGCAGGGCTAATCAAACCGCCCCCTCTCCTGTGCTTTCAGTGCAAGGACTGCAACATCAACATGTAAAATAAGTTGCAAAGGTCCTCACTGACCAAGGAGTCACAGGGACTAGAAATGCACACACCACTTGTTTCCCTTACCCTCCCAGGAGCAGCTGTGCTGTAGCACAAAGGATTTTGTTCACAGGCAAGCCCAAATTGCCTAAGCTGCACCTCCACAAATGAGTAGTCTTCATTTTTTTCTTCCCTCTCTCAACTCTTCTAGCTCAGTAGGTGAGATGGGTTTAAAACAAACAAAAACCAGCAAAGCCCAAGGGAACTGAATTTAAACTAGACGCCTACAACTACATTTTCAGTAGCTAAGTTATAAAAGAAGAAAGATAAAAAATAAAATTTCAGAAGTGTGAAGGTTGTCACTGGAATATTTTTATCTAAAGTGAGTCACAAAGACAGAGCAGTAAGATTCTTTTTTTCTTAATAACACTGCAAAAAAAAAAAAAAAAAAAAACTTTAAGAAACTACCACCCCAAATCAAGACAATGAGAAAGCTAAAAGCTACACAAAGCACTGGCTCCAGCAGCATGCCAGAAACAACAGGCTCTTCTTACAGACACAGAGAGGTGTTTTATTCGAGTGAACAAAACCCACCTCTGCTAACCCAGAGCAGATAAAACTGCAGGCATTTCAGAGTACCAGAGAAGGTCATTATGGCACCTTTCCTACACAAAGGCTGAATCTAAATTACTAAGAAAGCACAGCCTTGATGAGCAGGAAGGGGTACGCGAAGTCTGAATGTGGTCTGGAAGAACACAAAAAGAAAAGTGGGGGAAGAGAAAGGGACAGAGACCTTCTACCACTGACCAAGACTGCAATTCAGGGTTTGACAACACTGCAGTGTCTGTCTCCACATGGCTGCTATATGAGTTGGCAGAAATGGCTTGTTATGAGAAAAATAGCAATTCTTCATGTATGCAACTAGTCCTGGGTTAAAACTTCTGGTTTATGCCATGTACAGATCTCCCTATAAAGAAACCTACTTCTTTCTATCTATACGAAACAGACTTTTAAAAAGATTTTTTTTCTGACAAAGTTTTTGGTTTTATGTGAAAGTTTAATATTCTTAAGTCATAGTGACAACAGTATAAAGAATTCTTGGTAAAGGTTTTGTCTTTTTAAACACAAGGTCAAAGGGTACAGTCAAAGAAAGCTCTGCCATCACCTTGATAGGACACAGGGTTGTTTAAAGTGCAATTTAATAGCAAATTTAAGACATCCATTTCTCTTCCTGCAGCTGTTACTTATGCTTTCAACAGCACTGGTACCACTCCACTCTGAAACCAGGTTCTGCTCGAGTGCCAGATCTCCGAGGCTGAGTGTTCTTCGTTGGTATTTCCATTGCAGTAAAACTGTAAGAGCCAGAGGCAAGTCAGTGAGATTGAGATGGCTCGTGAGATCATTATGGGAAGAATGAATCATCTGCCTTGGAAATATAAATGTTTATGATCACTGCTTCTATTCTGCACATATATCCTTGAGACACACAACTTTTACAAGGGTGTTGGTATTTATATAATTCCATAAATTTAGACAGTGCATTACAAACACAATATGCAGTCGTAGTTATAAATAGCGGAGCAGTAGGATAGAATTTTCAACTACTTTTTGTTTCCTATACTCCACAAATGAGATGTGTGGCACAAGTTAAGGAACTAAAGGAAAGAAAATATAGCTATTAGGCAATAAAAAACCCCACGTGAGTCTCCCTATTTCAGGTGGTGGAATGGAAGGCTAGACTTCTGCCAAAGAAAAAGAAAATAAAGCCAGTCCCTGAGAGTTAATGGCAACATTTAACCACGACTAAAAGACAAAGAGCAGATTCTGAAGTAGAGGTTTTGAGAATAGATTATTTTTGTGGTGTGTTTTCAGTGTCAATGTCACAAACTAACACCTGGCCTTGATAAGAAGCATTCTGAGAAAAAAATGCACAATATAATCAAAAGACTAAATTTGTTTCTAAGCCTTGGCTGATCCTTCTTTTTTAGGGCTCATAACACTATGGATGTATGCACAAACCCATGAAGAAAACCAGTCGCTGGGTGCTGTAGGAGCATCGTAACAATGTACCAAGGCACTCTTCCAGAAGGCCAACCAATAAATTCCCAATGTATATGCAAAAGGTAACCAGTAACTCTTGGTAAGCTTTCTAAACTTTGATAATGATATTGAGGATTTGCTTCAGGAGTTAATTTGTCAGGCAATAACTGTAACAGAAGTTAAAGCTCAGTATTGGGTACCTGAGCTCAACCAGCAACCCAGCACCAATGCAAGCACTTCTAGTATATATATTTTTTTTAATAAATAAAACCTGCACCCTCTTTCCATTTCTCTGCTCAATTAACAACTTAATTCAGGGAGGAAGAGGCTCCTGGTACAAGCAGTACTTTTTGAGACAGGTCAGTTATATCTTCCATATTTTACACTGGCTATATTAGATTTATATTGGATATATCTTATAACAGCTGAAGTGAAACAATGTGTGCACTGAATTGGCATTTTGAAACTACACTGAAATACTTTTGGACTCTCAAGATACTCCACACACACCGGACCATGACTTCACATGAAGAAAATCCATCCTTCTTGGCTCCGGGGATGGACTCACATGCTTCATAACAGGGTAAGACACTCAGAGCTCTGAAGCTCTAGAGCAGGGATCTGCAACTACTCTAGGGAAGGTCATACTCTGTGCCACTGCTGCCTTTGTGCCATGTGGATATGGAATTACTCGACATGTTTTCCAAGGAAATGGCCACCTAGGGCAGAACAGATCAGGAAAGTGGTTTTAACAGCTCTCAGTATGTACTTTAATGATTTTTTGTTACACTGATGTCTTTCAAAAAGCATCAGTTGAGTAGAAAATGTGAGCCTTTGCTTTACTGTCCATAACAGACATCCTCTACGGTGCTCCTTCACACTGAATTGATGGAGTTTCCCATGTGTCCTCATCTGCCAACTGAGCCATCTGTGAAGTCTGATCCACAGGTTCTCTCTCACCCCGGGTTATTAATAATGCATCTTCTTGTCCTCCTTCTAACTGAAGGTCAGAGCTACAAGAACAATTAGATCCATCAGGTGTTTCCATAGAAGGCTCTGCTGCAGGTGCAGAGGACTGTTCAGTTTCTGCTTCAGCCTGTGGTTCTGTTTTAAGGTGAAGTCCAAACATGTTATTCCTGATGAGGTATCGAACACACTGCAAAATCACATTCCTTTCGTGTCGGATGTCCTGGGCCAGTAACTGGAAATTAAAAAAAAGGAGATGATGATGCACATTTCCCTCTATTGCTTTGTAGGTGATACAAGCATAGCAACATATACTGATCTACTCAGTGATTTCCAACATCTTTCGAGTTAAACAGCTGGGGCTCTCACACAGGTCCTGGACACATGGGGCTGGAGACTGCCATACCAGAGACAGTGATGTTCTCATATCATGGACTGTGACACCAGGTCACGCATTCCAGTCCATCAGCGTAGCAGGTCTATTATAATTTTTCACAGTTTCTGAGTTACACTGTATTTGCAATTTAATATCCCATGCATTTTTAATTTAGACCCCTTATGAGTAAAAGATAAATACAAGGAAAGGGCATCTTTCATCAGGTACCAGACCATGGATTTAAACAGCAGTAACTGCTCTGGGCTATAGTACATACACCAACCTAATTCTAGTAGCTTAATCCATGTGCTAGAGGCCTTCCTCACTGGCTTTAACCTCACTGAAGTTCACTTTGGTAGCAGGAAAAAGAAACCTATCAGCCAGAGAGCCAAATGAACCTTTTTCATTGCGAGTGTCAGCAGAACTAGTAGTATGAACAAACACAATCTGAGCCAAGAGGCTAAATCTGTAACTACCTGATCATTTGCAGGAGAGCTGTATTACACACTGCAGGAGATTTGGCTAAGTTTGGCTTGTAATGTCACCAAGAAGCTTTTTTTTGTTGTTACAAGCTTCAACAGTGGTTTAACCAGACACTTTTAAGTCTGAATATTTCTACTTAGATCACTTTCTAAGAGATGTTACCAGCAGCTGACTCCTAAAATGAGCCTTCAGGAACCTTCCATCTGAACTAGAAGATGTACTTTAGGGCAGACAAGGGACAGCATGGTGATGTTCTCTTTGTTTGACTGGGAGAAACTGGTGAATTCCCAAACGGCCAAATTAGGGCCCAGCATGGCTGCAGAAATTACCCTATCAAAGACTGTATCTTTGTATTTCATTTTCTAATGCAGGGATGGCTATCAGTGGAGTGACAGTACACAAGCTTTTGATTTTGTCAGCACAGAGAATGACTAAATACACATTAGTGTTTGCATGTCCACAATAAATATGTTTTAGTAGTGCCCAAGCTCACTGCTGGATGACTGCCAAGAGATACCTGCAGCAATTCTCCTACCTCCATTTCTTTTTATTTTAAAGCATCATTTTATTGATACAACAACCTTTTTTTAGCATTCTAACGCACTTTCTGGATCCATTTTGTAAAATTTCAACCTTGCTCCCTCTCAAGGTTTTTGCACACTAACCATTTCTAATGACAGTGGAAAGCTACCTGCAAATCTCAGGCCCTCCTCTGTCATTCTCAGCCACAGTACACATTCTTCAAAAACAACTCTGAGCAATTTGAAAAGGTAAAAAAACCTCATCAAAATGCAATTTTAAAAATGGACTATACTGGCAAGCTTCAGCTCAGGTTTCCTATGTACTGCCAGCTTCTCTCAGCATGTGGGACTTCATCTGACTTTCTTCCAGAGTTGTCACTGCTTTGATCACCAAAAACTCTGAAGAGCAAGTGATAAAGGCAACTGCATGCTTAGGGAGCTACACAAGGGACAAACACTTCTTTTTCAGTCACTAGGAACTTAATTCTTGGCAGCAATGGTACTATGTGCTAAAAAGACTACCGAGGGATTTCTCCCACATCAGCAGGTACTTTATCAGATTATCAGCTATCTCTTGCTGAAACATCCTGTGCTATTTCAGAGCTCTGATGTCAGTGGCACCCTGCTTTCTCCTGTGTTTTGCCCACTGCAAGTTTTCCCTTGATGAAAGAGCTTTATGCCATTTATGGAATCACAAGAGTAGTACTGCTTTTGAGTAACAAATACAGAAAAAGCTCCAAGGTTTTGTCAGAGCTTTCTAAAGAAAGACACAAAGCTTTGTGGCCAAACGGGTTGCTCTGCACTGCTACTGGGAATACTTTGGACTCACCCCAAAAAACCTCCTTCTACCCTTCTGAGACACCAACCTGCTACTCTTCAAGGTGCTGTCCCTTCCTCAGATTGATCAAAACATGCCTAGAGAAGAAACCCTTCTGCAAGCAGGTTGCAGCTAAACACCATTCTGTATTTTAAGTCACCAAAACACTTCTCAACAAGATTTCTTTGCATGTGCAAAAAGAACTGCGTGCTCCTCCAGCAGAGGAAGGTGGCTGAACAGCAAAGCTGGGAGCAAAAAGATCAGATCATGGCTGCTGGGATTACATACAATCCAAACCTACTGGATACTGTCACAGGGAAGGGAAGAGAAGAGAGAGGTTTGTTCCTTGTGCAGCTCATTTCAGACACATGATTCAGTTGTCATCTCTTGCTTACCAAAGTGAGTTGTTACCTGAATGCATGCCAGGGTATTTCTATTGGTCTATTAAAGCATCTTCACCTTCTCCAAGTGAAGTGCTCACTTTACTACTCTTAAGCCAGGCCCTGTGCTAACAGACTGCTCTAACTTCCCACAGGGAAGAGGAGAAACATTCACAAAAAGTTCTACTTCTGCACAGGAGGCATTATTTCAGCCTCTTACCATTTCCAGCAGAGTTGGACGGCGCTTGGGAAGGCGAGGTAATGTTTTCCTGCCCCACTTCTCAGGCCCTCTGGGGGCACGTGCGTTTGAATTCGAGCTCCTTAACGTTGTGCCTGCGCATTCTGGGCGGTTTTGATTTGGTTTCCGACTCTGAGGAGCAGGAGTAGTTTGAGGCGTATTTCTGAGCGCAGCCTGGTTTCTCTCAGCTTTTGTTGCAGTCTTGACAGGGATTTCTTAAAGAAAAAGAACACACTTTCATCTCAAACTTAAAAGCCTCTTCAACATGCTCATATCCCCATGCACTGGCAGTTCGTTAGTACTATTCTTGCTCACACAACCTGATATGAAGATGTTCAAGGTTTACTTGGAGGAAGGGAGGGTTTTGTTTGGCTTGGGTTTTCTTTTTAAACACAAAGAATAATCTCTAAACATTCACAGAAAGGAAATCAAGGTATTTCAATTCTACAGCAAAAAAAGAAAAAGAAAAGGAATTAACACCTGATCGAGATTTTCAAACCTTTGCCCTCTTATCATTAAAGAAGTACCATGCTTCACATTATAGCTTGCTGCAAATTAGGCTGCTGAGAAAATCATGATACAGATAGGGCAGAGGACGCCCAAGTTCAATTCACTGTCTGCTAGATGCTCTCTAACTTTGGGTAGGCCACCCAGGGCAAGTAAGGCTCAACAAATATTCGCAAAAACAAGCAGCAGCAATTCCTCGCCACACACACACACTCAGAGAAGCACAAAATCCAAGTAACAGAGTTCAAGTCCTACTGCAACACCCAGCAGCCTTCTACGAAAAAGCTCTTAAGGATGTGGAAATTAGTTCATGGAGTGACAACAACAGCTTTTTCCTGGCACTATTCAAACATGATCTGAACCAAGACTGAAAACAGGGTCCTTATTTTCCCCCAGCTAAGGGAGAAAAGGTTTGGGAAATCTGATGACACACAACCTAATCAAAGACATTTTATGCTTCCTTTCTCAACCCAGGACAAGCTGCTGAGAAAAGGACAGCAAAAAAAGCCACAGTCCTGCTTGCAGTCCCCATCACTGCAGTGTGACATAGGGTAGAAGGGGAGAGGAGAAGGGCAGAGGTTGTTTCCACACACCTTCGGGCTCGCTGTCGGATGCGCTGCCATAGTTGACCGACAGCGCGCTAAGGGCAGAGGTCACCTGCCTGGGGACAACTGTCGTTCCCAGTCTGCCATCCTCCTCAGCTGCCTCATCCTTGTCAGATTCTGCAGGGAAAAAAAAAGGCAAGAGGGATTTTTCCCAACAATCCTGCCAATGGCCAGCACTGCTGCCAAATCCCCTTCGCAGTACCATACACACCTGATGTTGGGCACCATTGCTCAGTGGTGCTGTGGACTGACAGAAAACCCCCCACATTTGTCTACCCCCTCTACAGATAGGTGGTGGCAAACTGGTGCCTCCACTGGTTTATAGTCCTGCCAGCAAAGTTACTGAAACAAAAAGTTTCCTGAACACAAATTTCCTGAAGCTCAGCAGAAAGCTGAGCTTTCTGCTTCCTTCTTTGCATACCAAATATAATCATAAGTTTTGTTATCAAGTGTAGGTAAAGAGAGAGAGGATTTCATAATATGTTTTGAAGTCTTGCTGGATTTAGTTCTGAGATGGAGGAGAAGGATTTAGAAGCCAATCAGGGGGAATTTAAAAAAAAAAAAAAAAAAAAAAAGGAGAATCAAAAAGATGCACCTATATAGTAAAATCATAGATTTGGGCTGTAATTTTTTTTTTAAATTCTACTTAGTTATATTGCATTTGTTATTATTTGTTCTGGCTATATTTCTCAATTGTATAAAAAGCTGCACCTAGCTTTAATATTGTCTAATTAAGGGGTACCACATTCCTTTTCTACCTACTATAACAGAGGTCACTAGCTGTACCTTGGTATAATTAGACCTTTTGTCATTAAGTAAAACACAGATGCTGCAGGGAAATACAAGATATTTAAGCATACTTAAGTTTCCCAACACGCAAAGATTAATGGAATAAACAAATTGCATAGGGATACCGAGTTCTTGTTCTCACTAATTGAAGATTATGTTTTCAAGAGGAAAAACTCAGCATCAGAGATCTTTCCAGGGAATGTATTTTACCCTTGTTACTAAAAATAGCCAGAGTATAAGTCAGCTTACATGCCATATTCTAGGAGTACTGCATCACTACTGACTATGTTATAAATAGTTAGACCTGAAGAATTTATATTGCTGCCAGCATGAGGAAATAAGACATGCTCACAAAGAAAAACACAACAAAAAACCAAATCCAGAAAAACTAAGCAGGAATACTTCAGAGAACACACACATATGGAGAACATCAAGAGTAATAATACAGCAAAGAACAGAATTAAAAGTAAAATACTGACATTTTAAGTAATTCACTTAACTCCTGCAAGGAAATCCATTTGTTTTCACTTTCTAAATACTGTTGTTTTCAAAACCACAAAGGGATATTTAACAGCCTTTAAAAATAATTTGGCTGTTGAAGTACTTCATTCTCCTTCTGGTTTTATAAATACTTTCTTATCTCTCTTACGTTAATTTAGCAACCTAAGTTGGTGCTGCATGGCCTTTAGACTACTGTACAATATTTACATCAGAACATGTAATGCTGCACACAAACTTCATGTCAGACTTCCAAAATGGTGACTAGCAAGCATGGTCTCAGCCTCTACACTTAAAACAACCATTTAAAATAAAACTTCTCCAAGTTCCTTCATCTTACCGACATCACCGTTTGCCAGAAGACCAAGAGGGTCCACATCTTTCTCATATGCTTGGCCTGCCAAAGCATTTTGCTGTTCATGTTCCTTTTCGCATTTGCTGTTTTCTGGTGCAATGGCTTCATTTTGAGTTCCAGGTCCATGATAATCGCCACCATTTTTCCTAAATTTCTTCCAGAATGGGCGCCATTGTCTTCTCCTGTGTCTTCGTTGATGCCCAAGAGCCTCTCCATTTTCTGGAGGTTTCCACATCCCCTTCATTTTGCTGGAGAATAGAAACAGAAAGCTCATACAGATGATAAGCTATGAGAAAAACAACTGATGTAACCAAATGGCTCAGGCCCTTATTTAAGGTTCAGCAACACAGAATGATGCCAGGACCTACACCACCTCAGCTAACACAAGGTGACAGACCATAAAATCAGTCACACCTCATCTCAGGCAGGGTAATGGGACAAAGCAGGACCTGAACGAACAGTTTGAATCTCATGACTTTTAGTTTTTAGTTTTCAACAAGGCCAAGGGTACATGGGCTAAGAAAATTCCTCGATAACCTGCAGCTGGAGAACATGGTGTTTTCATTTCAGATAATTCATTTCAGAATAGTCTCTTCACTTAAGCATTAAAGTCATTAAAAAAAAAGGCAAAATGAAGTTAAAAGGAAAGCATCCACTACAAACATTCTTTCACTGTTGAAGTCTCTTTTTTCTAGCTACAGCTCTGAGAAGCATCTTGCTGCACCAAATCCATTCAGCCATCTGACACCATCAGCTGCAATGACTACCTACTCCCGCCTCCAACCAACATGCCATTCATCTTTTCCATTCCAAGCAAAAGGAATAAAAGAAATGTCCATCAGGATAATGCATTTTTTTTAAACCTGAAACAAAATAACAAGTCCTGAAATACAGGAAGAGCACAGCATGGTGGTTCCACTTATCTTTCACAGCTCTGATATCTTCCAGGTTATCCTAAAAAAACACGCTGATAGGAAGATACCTGGAAAGCTTAAACTCTGGTTGAATTCTATAGATACAAGAATAAATGTGACCAAGAGAGAAAAGCAAATATAGATGCCTTCTGAAAATATTTATTTCCAAGCAACAGAAACTTAATTCAGCAAAACAGGACTGTAACTAATCATCAGTACATTACAACAGGAAAAACTACACAAGATCTCCTGTCCTGAATGAGAGCCATGGTTTGTTCTGATCAGTCCTCCCTGCCTCAGCCTCACCTACAGCACGGCTGAGATCCTATTATCCCTCATGTGGGATGCTGTGTTCATGTCTGACATTGCTAAAATCTTGCAGCAAGGTGTTAATATTTTGTGACAAAGGACTTCTTTTTGTTTGTCTTCATTCTGAGGTCTAAACAAGTCATTTAGTAACCCATCCTTCTTGTGTTACAAGAATCAGGGTATAATTACACTTTATTCACCTCTTCCACCTATGCAATCTTTCTAGGCCTCCATCACACAGCCCTTTCAAGCCACCCACTACTTTGTTCAGAAATGTTCCTGTTATCAGCATTCCTCTCTTCCATGCTTTTCTGGCTTTATCAAGTCCTTCTTTAGAGAAGAACAAGGCCAGTCATAGCACTCAAAATTACTTTATATCACAACAAAACATATTTAACTTCATTCTCCACTCACTTCACAACAGTGTCTAACACTGATTGCTCATCCCTGATGGCATCACCCACCACAGTGTTCCTGTGGCACAAGTGGCAAGCCACTGCCTTCCTGTGCATCAGTCCCTCACCCACAAAAGAAGGCTAATATTATCTCCTATGATTCAACTCCAACAACAGAGATAACTGCATTTCTGAATTTGTCCAACCACGCTGTATATTCAGCATGTTGTACAACCTAGAAGGTATTAAGCAAATACAGGCTTAATTAAAGCTGTTGTCCTTGACCAAGGGTTAAAAACAACTCTCAAAATTCTCTGGGGCCTCAAACACCCAGAAAGAAACCTTAAGGTCAAAAATGTGTCCCCAAACATCAGCCTGGTATCTGCCTTCTGCCATTCCCTTGTGGAAGATATCCTGCTCTTCACTCTCCATTCAGAGGGCATGGAGAGCTGTGCAATATTACTCAGGTGTTGTGAGACACCAGACAGGCTTCCAAAGTGGTCCTTCTGCATCTCTGATCTCACACGCCGGGATGCTGAGACTTAGGAGTTGCAAAGCACTTCAGACAACCACAAATGGAAAGCACCATGGAAGTGTTAAGCATCTAATTTTTTCTACATCTTACTTAGCCATTTGCTTTAATAGCACAGCTTGCAGGGAGCAAGCTGTATTCTATTTTTTCTCACACATCAGTAAATTTGCTAGATAAGCATCAATTCCAGAATCCTGACTGCTGATACACACAGCAGAAACAACAGATTATGGACAGTTCACCAAGTCTAGAGTGCTAAGGGGAGGGAGGGAAGAAAAAGAAGAGATTTCTAGAATGAACTAGAATAAAAAGCTGCTATGCAGAAG
This sequence comes from Pyrgilauda ruficollis, assembly GCF_017590135.1. Taxonomy (NCBI): domain Eukaryota; kingdom Metazoa; phylum Chordata; class Aves; order Passeriformes; family Passeridae; genus Pyrgilauda; species Pyrgilauda ruficollis. Next base: position 4,673,681 of record NW_024519207.1, on the reverse strand, counting down.
TAAAGAACCTGCAATTTTGAGGGCTTTTTTTTTTCCAAACAGTTTTCCAGATATAAACCTACTAACAAATGTAACAGCATGGAATTGCTGACAGACATTTAAGGCTACTTGATGCATCTGACTCACAGCCACAAAAGTTAGCAAATAAAACCTGTAGACATCAAACAGCGTGTTATTGTGACAAAGAAGTGTCACAATATATATGTTATATATATATACACACACACACACATATATATATATATATATGTTTGCATCTTTAGTTTCAATGTCCAGGTTTGGTTTTTTGGGCGCAAAGCACTCCTGCAACTTTATATCCTTTAAAGGAAGTTTTACTTCAGTCTTGTATAAACCTTTCCTTTCAGGCATGAAAGGCAACTGGTTGAGTGGGGGCAGGCAAGTGCTGGATCTTCTGAAGAGCATGCAACAAGGTAATTTGCACTGTCCACATTTAATAAATTGCACTAACTTCTTACTCTGCATTAACTCAACCATTTTACCATGGTGCAAGTTTGCAAGTTTTGTTTTGTTTGCTGTCATCCCCTACACAAAAAGCTAGGCAAACCCCAGCTGCAATTCCATGCAGCAGAAAATGGCATTTAGCAAGAGCCCCTTAGGACTGGGTCTGCTCCTGCCTTCCAGCTCAGTCATTCTAGTTTAAACAAATGATATTTTAGGAGTATGGTTCATTATAACATCTTTTTTTAAAAAACAATCTTCCCGCAGGTCCTAAAGAGAGCTAATGAAGTTAACTGGTTCCACCTAACAATGAAACCAAGAGAGAAGAATAATAAAATAATTTATTATGCAAAATAATTTATAAGGCAGCGAACAGATAAAAATCCAAGACAAGTAAGCACTAGCTCAGAACAACGGTAGCAGATAGATTTAACTTTATTTTCATATAGTTTTCGTTATAAATTAAGTAGTGCTGCTTCTTTTTTCTGCCCTCCATCATCTTTATCTTTTTCCCTTTTTCACTTGATTACTGATTTATCATCAGAAAGGAGAGAGAGTAAGAATAAAATCTCGGTTGGCCAATTTCAGGTAATAAAGGATTAAATCATGTGGAATCATTATTGTTGCATGACTTCTGCCCGCACTACTACTTCTTCAGAGACCAAGGTTACGCTGATCTAATGAATGGCCACTAGAAAGTGGTTTTCTCAAACAAGCCAGAATACCAGATTTCTAATGTAGTTATTCTTTCATTTAACTGAAGTGGACTTTGGAGCACTATGAAGTAAACAAAAGAATATTACATCAGCAGTTTGTCAAATGGCCTGTCCTCTCTTAAAGGGCAGCCAGATTCTGTATACAGTGGAAGCAGCAAGTGTTGAGAGACCACAGTAAGACAGCACACTTTTGAACTCAGTGGGAGGAATGCAACAAGCTTGGTTCAAAACACTTACCCAAACTGCTGGGTAGTCAGCACTTCTCCCCTTTCCTCCTTCTGCGTCTGCATTTCCTTCTTCCTTTCAATGTTTGCCAAAGTAGGAAAATTTCTAGAAGAAAAAAAATAGTTTCACTGGCTCTTAAAGGATTCACTGTAGTTTCTCAATTCCCCCTTTACCAAATCAGCTTCCTCTATAAGCATTACAGATTTTTTAAAATTTTCAAGGAAGTTTAACAGACTGTTTCTTTCTTAAAAAGGTATTAGTGAGGAAAAGAAACCCGAGCGCATTTAGGCTTACATATCCTGATGCAATGAACAAGACAAAACAAAAATTTTAAAAATATATCACATTAGCATTCTTAGATTTACCAAACCACCAAGCAAGGTACATACAAACAGTTTGGTTATAGTCATGGACTCTCGCTTTGCCCCAACACATAACAGCATGATTTAGTCCTCCTATATTATTTCTATAGAGCTTCATTTGGATTATTTGAATGACATGCCTTTAGCAAACTAACTTCTGAGTTCTTGTAAACTTAAAAACAAAAAAAAAGAGGTTATATGAACAGCTTCTGGGTGCACAAGATTCCTTTAACGTGACAGGGAAAAGCACACAAGTTCCTTCTTGAACAATATTTAGCATTGTGCTCGCACACTGACCTCAGGTTCACCAGAATTACTGCCCCTTTTTAATTCAAGGTTCAAGAAAAGTTGCCAGATCATGCAGATGAAAAGAAATCTATTGTTGCAACCATCTCCCAAACCATCCCATCTCTCCCATTCCCCACCACCCTTAACATCCTTCCCTCCAGACCAATGTCTCACTGGTTTTAACACGCAGAGCCTGGGCAGCAGGCTTTTTACCACCAAAGCCCAAAAATGGCTACACTACTTGCTCTGCAAACATCAGTTAGCTAAATGCCATTGCTTTGAGATAAAAGTGGTAAATGAGAAACACATGCACATGCTCCCCCAGCTTCTGGATAGAAACACAAAGAATAAATATTTGATGTCTATTAAAATGATGTAAAGAGAAACATAGAACAGCTTCTCACTAAAAATCGCTATCAGAAAAGACACATCTTTCTTTAAATATTTAATCTTATCTCATGCATTTCCCTCATATTACAGCATGAATGCTAAGTGTCACATTGATTCAAGACAGCTTCAACCAAGGGAAAAAGAGAAGCATTTTCTACAAGACAAACCTAAACACACTACAGAACTTGTCCCCTTTAAGAGGATTTGAACATGAGCTGTCAACATCTATTTTCCTTGGATTTCTCCCAGAAATCTGCCATATAGCTCAAGTGAGCACAGGGATGTGATGCTTTACCTCTGCTCCTCCCTGTTAGTTGGATTTGTTCATCTATGTTACAACACTCCCAGCACACAGCAAATGTGCAATGAACTCTTTAATCTCAAAAGCTTTGCGCTGACAAAGACCCCTGTGTGCTGCAGTTTTAGGAGAAGGTGCTTTCCTTCAAACACAAAGGCTCCCAGGAGGACAGCAAGCCACAAAACAAGTAGTTATGCTCAAAAAATCCCCAAGCTTATTGTAGAGATTGCAGGAGGGAGGGTGCTTTAAATATAAGGGAAGACCCTAAAAACTAGAGCAAAGGAGTCTTCAAATGCTCCAACACTTATGCTGATTAAGGACATATTCAGACACGCTCTCTCAACACGGTTTGAGACATGAATGCCTCCCACTTTCATTCCTGTGAGTTACCACTCCCTCCACAAGCCACCGTAATGGACTGCACCAAGGCTTTCAGTTCCATTTAACTGCCAAGATTGACAGATTTCTCCTAAACCACCCTTCCAGCTGACACAGGCAGTAACTGACAGCTGGCGAGAGCTCAAGTCACAAGTCCCAGTATGCCTGCAGAAGCACATCTGAAGGCATCTGCAGTGGCTGTGTTTATTTTCTCCAGCTCTTCTCAAATGTTAAATGGCATTTTACTCACTGCCTCCACTGACTGAGCCTCTCCCACATAAAAGGCCATATGCTTGAATCCCAAGAGCTGACTTGGGTTTGCACCCTTCTAAGACGGCAAGCCATCCTCCTCTCCTAAGAAAATGATGATCCTAAAATGTTACCTACAAACACCACTGAAGTAGAAGTACCCTAGCACTTATGCCTTGCAAACAACTTGTCAGAGCTTGAATACAAAGAGCTTCATCAGGGCTTTACAAACCTAAGGAACTTATTGTAAAAGGGAGAGTTAAACCAGGATGTGATGGTCTGGCACGGCAGACTTCCTGAAGCCAGTACAGCCTGAGAAGGCAGCCCTCTTTCACAGCAGCTGCAGGTCCCAACAGTACACACTTCTACAATCCAGAGCTTTTCAAAATGAATTGATAGTATCAGAAAACTGCTTTTCAGGCTAAGATGAGTATACTAAATATATCCCAACAAAGTGAAACATGCAGGTAAAGGATACCCTAAAGCTTCCAGAGACAGGGAACAGTGACACTAAGCCTAATCAATAACACATGTGTCTTAGTGACTAGATTGTTTTTTTCCAATAAATGAGCATACTAGCCAGAGCCATGCATTTTTTTATAGGCCAGCATACTTTATCTTGCTCTCATAAACATTGGAGTAAAGCAGCTCTTAGCAAGCAGTGAAGAAACAGAGCTTTGCCAACATCTAACAGAAAAGAGACCTGTTTCTATAGGAGTTTATACAATGAATTCCTGAGTCAAGAGGTATACAAGTTCATCATTTTAATAGGAACAGCACTGTGAGCAAAATGCCTCAAAAATTTCTTGAGCTGGTCTTAATTGCATATGCACAGCCAACAGCAAAGGAGACACGGATAGCCCAAAGGGAACAAAAATGACCCAACAGAGCTGATAAAATCTTGGCTTAACTTTCCCACATCTGATTTAACCATATGTTAGCTGAGGCAGTTTCATTGCTGATCTATCCCAGCAGATCAGAGTAAACTTTACTGCATCTATGCTTACCTTGATCTGCTGACACATCCCTTCTATTTTGCTTTGTCTTCTCTACTTTTACCAAGTTACAAGAAATTATTTTCCATATTGCATTCTTCACTACTATGAACACAACACCAGGGAGGATTCCAAACTACCCTAGGACTATCATTATGCAAGTAGAAAACCACAAATTAATTAAAAGTGGTGTCTTTAACAGTACTGGACTTCAAGCACTAAGCACATGCTTAGCCTGTGAGATGTATTGCAAGGAAATACAACAGACAGTTCCTATCTGAACAAACCAATGCCAAGAGAATAAAGAAAGCGGGGTAGAAAGGGTAGAATTTACAAGCAACACACAAACTCAAGAAAAGCCCCCAGTGTTATATTGGGAGCTAAGCAAAAGTAAATTAAATTATTCGCTTTAATACTAAAGCAGCATTGCCACATTCTTACTAATAACCATTGCTCAAGAAATGTTGGTGAGAAACAGATGGGCTGGCAGGACCCAGATCTCACTTGTGGAGTAGGGAAGACAGCAATGCCTCATTCTGACACATTAAGGAAATGCATTGCAGATAATTCTCTTTAAGCTCATGTTAAAGAAAAAATATGCTGAAGACAGCACATTTCTCAATACTTGGAAGGGACAGGACAAATCAAAACAAGAAAAGTTGATGTCAGACTTCACAACCATCTGTCTGCAAAACACAGGGAAACCCTGAGATCCCATGGAACTTCATCTCTATTGCTCTTTACTTAATTAGATTTCTTGGCTCAGCAGGTTCAACAGGAAAACAACATTCCAATCCAGCATGCTTCATCCAGAGATACTCCTTACCAGCTCTCCTCCTCCTCTTTCCTCTATGAGAGTAAGGCTACACTTTAAACTCAAGCTCTTTCTTGAAGATTTTAAGCAGGATACACAATTGAGCAACACAGCAGCTAATTAAGAAGAAAAATCTCAGCTCTGCAAGTAATTATTTATAACGGCTGAAAGAACAAGCAAGACAGGATGCAGCATGGAAACACACATATTAAATCACTGCAACCTAATTAGGAACAAACTATTAATGACCTAAAAAGATTCATTCTTAGCTCTGACTGGAGCTTCTAGAAAGAAAAAGGTTTTTTCCTGTCACTGTAAACCAAAACTGCTTAATAGCTCAGACTCCCTCTGGTGTCCCTCTTTTCTGTACAATGCAGTGTTTACTGTGAGTCAACAACAGACCTTCAGTACTAAACTGATGCTTTGCTGGTGACCCAATTAATGCTGCACAAAAGTTCCAGCTGGCTTTCTCTCTCTGCCTGCCTACCACCCCCTTTTTTTTAATCAAAAAAAGAAGGAGGCTCATAGAGCTTCCTTGCTGTACAAAAGTAACAAAAGCCACCCAGGTAGTCATTCTACACCCATCCATCACAGCTAAATGCGATGTCCACAGAAGGCCTGAAGTACCAAGATAAGGCACTACTCCATCTAGTGGCCTTGGCTCAGACAGTCCTAATCCCATTCCGCCTTTTCTGGTTGGTGGCTGCGACCACACAACTTTATGTCCCTTGATTTTACTGTGCTGCAGCGAGCAAAGGCTTTCAGCAATGCTGTATCACAGCCAAATCACATTCACCTATAAAACCAACATGAGATCCTTCAGAAGCTCAGCAAAACCATCTCAGGCAGAGCATCACCCTTACAATTAAGTGTAAATAAAGGCTGCTGTGATTTGCAGCACCCACTCCCCACACAAACAATATCCATAATTTTGCATTCAATTCCCACTTCCCTAATGTTCTAGTAGAGCACATAGTGACCTATACACCTTAATCATTTCAACACTTAAACCTCAGCATCAGCTGCTAGACAGGAACTCTGCTGAACACTTCCCAGAGTGTTTCATACACAGAGAAGTGTATGAAAAGTTGAAAAAGAGTAGCAAAGCCTCTCTCAGAGATTGCATACGATCCATGGATCGTCTTCCTTGGAGCTACCATTAGAAAATTAGGTCACAAAAAACCCACAACAGTAATATGTAGACTGAAAGCAAATAAAAACCAAGCCCTCACGCATCTTTTGAATAAAAGGAAATCTTAGAATGAAAATTAATCCAGTAGCAAAACTTGCCTAATCTAACATCAAACTTATATTTGCACAGATCACAACCAATTTTTGTCTGGTTAATGACGGCATTTTAAAAATGGGAGAAAATAATCTCTTGTTTCTGTATCAAAAAACTGATTTTTTTTTTTAAAAGAACCTATGGATTATTTTCATTTGTAAAAAATGAACAGTGGGTGCAACAATTGACTCCTGTGATGTGCCAACATAGTGGTAAGATTTCCCTTTGCCTTTCTGAAGTTTGCAGAAAAAGCTGAAACCATGTCCAAAGAAGAATTAAAACCTCCAAGAATGAAATTACATGGGGATAAAATTTGCTTCTCCATCCAGGAAAAAAATAGATGGGAGGCAGTCAAAAAATTCTACAATAAATTCCATTCATTTTTCTTTTTTCAACAAAAACAGTGTAAAGATGTATTACATCCACAGGGAAGTGAATTTCAAAGCAAGAACACATTAACTTGTGTTAATGTGTTCTTGCATCCATCCTTCTGACATGGAGGCAAGGTGGACACATCAGTAGGATTCCATCAGACCACTGGGTTTTATTTTCACTAAAAAAACTCCACGTGACTAGTTCACTCCCATAGCTCATCACCACTGATCTCAAAATTAAATTTATAACACTTCCCATTCTGCATACAGGACTGCTGCTCATGGAAACAACTCACACACTGATCACTTGCAAGACTATATTCTAAATTATCAATAGAAGTGAGGAAAGCCTGAAGCATCTTTCTCCTACTGGGAAAGTGTGGATTTTAATCTGTTGAATTCTGAAGGAAAAAAAAAAAAAGAAATCTGGGAGATAAATACTTCAATTCTGGTCAAGATAAAAGTTACACCCTGTTATATCACAGGATAAGAAATAGTGAGAAATACTGCTTATAGGAGAATTTTACCTTGCACCCTGCATACAATGTAAATTAGACTACCTGAGAACAGTATCATTCATGGTTTCTGCTCTCTTTCATTAGAAAAGTATCAAGCAACACAGAAAGCCCTTAAAAAATTAGGAAAACTCCCTGGTGTGGTCTACTGGGACAACTTAAGCTGGGGAAATGCACACACAGTATTACAATTATAGTCATTACAACAGTTCCAGATTTTTAAGCTACTAAAAACCACCACACAAACATTTCTAAAATGAGATCTGTGGTGAGGCTAAAAGGAATGAGACATTCACCTAACCTGGGATATCATATCAAGCATCTGGGAAAGCTGTTTCCTTCTCAGCTGATACCTTGCCTTCTATTATAATCTTTTAAGTTATTATAATCTCTTCAGATCCCACTCTCCTGGCTCATGCATTCTGACACAGATCATTGCTGCAGGAGTTTTCCAGGGTCAATGGAACAGCAGAAGCATCAAGTTATGTGCTGCTCCTGCCTTTCAGCTGTCATCTCATGCTCACACAGGGAAAATACAGTAAAACAAATCCACAGGCCACAAGTCTTACCTTTTTCTTTCTTCTCTCCATCTAGCAATCTCTTCTGGACTATCTAATTTTATTCTTTTGGCACCAGGTGCATGTGCCTAAGGAAAAAGTATTTCACAGGTGTTTAAAAGGGGAAGGAAAAAAAACACAAGTTAAAAAAGAAAACATCACTATGTCACGTATAGTGGTATCACACTGTTTTCATCTCCAAAACTGGTGAGACTGTACACAGAGATGATAAAATGAATCCATTAACAAATTTTTATCCATAATATTGTCTTGAAACAGATTCTCCTCAGAGGTAATACATTTTTTTTCCAGATTAATGAAAGGAAACCACTGAAGAATAGAAAAAGGGCTATGATAAAGATGGCACAGACTCCTATTTTGGGCCCAGAGGGTTACCTACATTCTTCCAGTGTATCTGAACAATCTTCTCATGGGCACTGAAATTGCAACCTTCTTCTGAGCACTGCAAGATAAGAGGGTGAATTTAAAACATACCAATTTATACAAATTATAAACAAGCTTTCAAGCACACTTTAAATAAACTCAGTGCCAGTTGCCTGTACCATTTGTTGCACAGGCTGTGTAAGTTACCCTGCTTGCTAACAAAAGTGACTGTAAAAACATCAAGCAGGGATAATGCACTTTTAAATTTCATCTGGTTTTAGAATAACCAGTGTAGGCAATGCATCTGACACTGAAGAGAAAGTGAAGTTTACCTAAGATAAAAATTCGCAATTTCAAATTTTGATAATTTTCAATAAAGGAAATTTTTAAATGTTTCCACACAAAAACTGTAATGTTAGAGTGGTGTCAATGAATTAATTCCTATTCCCCTACATACAGCATTCATAAAAAAATCCCCCATTAATACTTGACATAGCTCTGGAATCTCATTCCTAAGTCTTCTGTTCAAAGAGTGACTACAGCTAACCGTTTGTCAGGCACAAAGGAAAAAATCGAAGTGTGAATAAAAGAAGCCAAACCCATTAACCTGCTTATGCTGTGAAATGTGTTCATCATACTTCTCCTGGTTTTTATAGCCACGATCACAGGTATCACAGTAATGAGAGAAAACTGGCTCTTTTTTCTTTCTGGTCTGAAACAAAAAGAAGAAATAATCTCAGGACTGCAGTTACAACATATTCCTGTGTTTAGTTAGTCATCAAACACTATTAGTGTTTTTGTTAATAAAGCAGTTACATGTTTCAAAAGTTTCAAAGACAAACTAACATAATATGAAAGTTAAGTTCCAATTACTTATCTTCTAAACAGAGTACCCTGCACTCAGCTCTTCCCACTACCACCTTCCGATCAATTATTGCTTCTGCAAACACAGCAGTCTGCTGGCACGGACTTCACGAGGGCTGTGAAATTTAGGCTAAAGCTCCATGTCTCTTCCCTACCAAGACAGACCACGACTGGTAGAAGTTCAGAGGGCAGCACAGACCCTGCCTTCTCCCACTACACACATCAGGGTCATCTGGCTGGCTGGTCTTGACCATGTAACAGAGGCAGCTGGGCACCACCACAGCAAGGTGACGTAAACCAGTGTAACAATTTGGTTGACATGTATCTTTCAAGAGTTACAGACTGTCACATGTTTGCTCTCTTCTAAGGGCACCAGGTCAGACAGGAGAACAAGACCTCTATAGTGCCTTGGGACAAGTCCCATAAGACTGACACCGTCACAGAATGGTTTTGGTGGGAAGGGACCTTCCAAGATCATCTGGTTCCACCCCCCCTACCATGACCTATGATAGATCAGGCTGCTCAAAGCCCCATTCAATCTGGCCTTCAACACTTACAGGGACAGGGCAGTCACAGCTTCTCTGGGCAATGTGTGCCAGTATCTCATGCCCTTCATAATAAAAAAAGTCTTCCTTACGTCCAGTCTAAATCTACTCTGCTTCAGTTTAAAACCATTACTCCTTGCTCTACCACTACAGGCTGTACTATAAAGTCTGTCCCCATCTTTCTCCTCAGTTCCCTTAAAATACTGCAAGGATGATGCAGGGTTCTACCTAAAGCCCTCTCTTCTCCAGGCTGAACAAAGAGCTTCCCCAGCTCTCTCAGCCTTCACAGAAGAGGTGCTCCACCCCCTAATCATTTTTGTGGCCTTTCCCTGGACCCATGCCAACACGTACATGTCCCTCTTACGCTGGGGACCCCACTCCATACCTTTGGCTTGTTATTTTCTTCTTGACAATGTTTACTAAATGGAGGCGCTTGCTTGCCCTGCCATTTCTGGGAGAAATTACCATTTCCACCTTCAGAACAGAGAAAACAAAAAAAGATGAGCCATTCACAGATATACCTGGTAAAACACCCCCCTCGGTGGGCAACACAGAAAGATGTAGGGAAGAGACAAGAGAGGGCTGAATGACGAACATGCTCGGAGGAGAGTCCCGCAGCCCCAAGGGCTCAGGACAGCTCCGGGGCCCCTGCCAGCGTGGGATGGGAAGGGGCCCGGGGGCCCAAGACACGGCTTCTGCCCTGCCCTGCCCCTCACCGGCGTGCGGGCCCTGCGGTCGCGCTCCGTAGGCCGGCGGGAACCAGGCGGCAGGCGAGCTGTAGCTGTGAGGGGGAAGGAAGCTCTCGGGCTGCGGGTAGCTCTGAGCCGGCGGGTAGCCCTCGGCGGGCTGGGAGAAGCCCTCGGGCTGCGAGAAGTTCTGGGCAGGCTGGGGATAGCTCTCGGCAGGCTGGGAGTAGCTCTCGGCGGGAGGGATGCTCTGGGCGGGATCCGAGTAGCCCTCAGCGGGCGGGTAGCTGTCGGCGGGCTGCGAGTAGGACTCGGCGGGCTGCGAGTAGCTCTTGGGCTGCGAGTAGGACTCGGCGGACGCGTAGGTGCCGTCAGGCGGCGGGTAGCGGCCGGGCGGAGGGTAGGGCACGGGGGCAGCCCAAAAGCTCGTGTCCCAGGAGGGCGGCGGGCAGAAGAAGGGTGGGGGGATGCCCGGCGGAGGCAGCCCCGGCGGGGGCGGCGGGTACCAGGCGAAGGGGTTCATGTCGAGCCCAGAGAGGCGGCCCGGGTGTGCAGACCCCGCTGCGCGATGCTCTCGCTCCACCACGTGGGGCCCTCCAGCGGCGGCCGCTGAACGCGTCACGTCCGGCCTAAGGAAGGTGAACCCTCCCTCCTTCCCGGCGGGCGCTGCGTCATCCGGGAGCGCCGCCGGGGCGGGAGCAGGGAAGCGAAGCCCGGGGTGCGCGGCCGGGCTGCCCGCGGAGCCGGCCTCGCCATGGCCCGCCAGCTCATCGGCCCCGCGCTGCCGCCCGGCTTCCCGCGCCGCACTGAGGCCGAGCCGGGCGAGGACTTCAGCCAGGGTGAGAGCGCAGGGAGGCGCCGGCGGTGGGAGAGCGGGGCTCTGCGGCCCTCGTGCCGCAGCGCGGGATGCTCCGTGGGGAGAGCGGGGCCTGCGGCCGGTGTTCCGTCTGCCAGCGGGATAGAGCGGCTCTGCAGCCCGTGTTCCACGGCGCGGGATGCTCCGTGGGTGGGATAGCAGCGCGGGGTGTACACCGCCAGTGCGGCACCTGGATAGAGCTAAACTCACCATTGCAGGGTCATTACAGTGACTTTTTCAGGGGGAAAAAAAAAAAGAAAAAAAGCCCACAAGAAATAAGCGCCGTATGCGATGGAATGCCACAGAAATGAAACGCTCTAAGACTCGTTTTAGAAGAATACTACTTTCGGTCACTTACTTTTGTCCCGCTCAAGTCTCGAGTGCTCTTTGAAGCCTGTGCTCTTCAGCAGCTCCAAGTGTGAAATTAGCGGGTAGGAAAGGAGGAGGCTGGGCCTGTGCAGCGTGCTTTCCTTTGCCAATCCACTTCATCAGCTGTGGTTTTCCAGGCAGAGCGCCTCAGGATGTGGAGCAGGCTGCCGGTCCGTGGGGCTGTGGTGCCTTGCCTGTCATGTCGAGAGCTGTCACATCAGAGGTGGGATCCCACCGAGACCAGCTGACTGCCAGGCTGGCTCTTCTGCAGTGGAGTTCAGCTTCCCCAGTAAAATTCTTGCATGTTCTCTGTCAGTAATATCTCTGGAAGCAGCACTTTGAGCGTTTGCACTCCTTGCCTTTAATCCAGGTTCAAGGCACTAGTTCATGTATTCAGTCGCTAGCAGTGTCACTCACTGTTCGGTTACTCCAAAGAAAGCAGCTCTGATAGGAAAGGTTTGTTGTGCTTGTCTGCTCTCTAGTTTTTTAATCCAGAAGAGGGAGCAATAGCAAGAGGGATAAAGCTGCTGCATCAGCTGACACCATGGCAACATCAAGCTCTGTGTCTGGATCTCAGCTTTGTGCAGAAGCCGTGAATGCACGAGTGGTGCTGCCTTTCCTGGCCATTTCTATGTCGTTTTTTTCGCTTTCCATCAACACACTGATGCGTGCTGCAAGTATCTGTATCGTGTATGAAAAAAACAAGTTAAACTTATCCTTAGGCCAATAGTTGGTGACATTGAGTGCTTCAGCAGTGTCTAGTTTAGGTTAATCAGATGAGTTTGTCCCCTCTTTGTCCCAGTGTAAACCAGTTCCGTGGTATTACAGTTGCTCTGGCAACTGATCCAAGATCTGCTTGGAAATTTCTCTGTGAAGTGGGTGAAGGAATTTATTTGCCTTTGAAAACAAACAAACAAAAACCCCAAAATCCAGGTACTGGCAGGTTGTTTGTTTTTATAATTTTCACCAACTTTTTCTGACTTTGACTTACATCAGCTCAGTGTCCCTGCTCACCCCATGAGGCAGACTGCTGCAGTGCAGAGGAAGAAAGGAGAGCAAGTACTTTGGCATAACACACTTTGCTGTACAGAACGGCAGCTCCATCTGGAGTTCTGCACCTGGAGTGACAAAAATCACACGGTGGGGCTGCCACCAGCACCTTCTGTGCTGCAACACTTGCTGGGTCTTGAGTCAAATGGGCCTGGAATTTGTTCTGTAACAATTTCCCTTGTGTGTTCTAGCTATTTTAAGAGATGCTTCACCTTTTAAAGCTGAACAGCTTTTCCAATATTTTTCCTGTCACAGTAGTCTCACTGATATTTGAGCTGCTCCTTGCTTTTCTTGGTTTTTTAGTCTGCTTTCATAGTTCCTGTCTCCCAACAGCAAGAAAGTAGGACTTTGAGCAGTCTGTGGCAAAGAAGACTCAGGCACAAGAGAAGGCTGTCAGACAGACACAAGAAATAGGAAAGTGACTGTGTATGATTATGATTAGATTTATTGCTAATACATTCCTTCTGGGGACAATCCACCTGCAAGCTGTCTGCAGCCTTGGGAAACTAGTTGGCCAGTGTCCAGCAATATTTTATATCCTTGTGCAGGCTGATGTGCACCACAGTCAGTAGCAAACAGCCCCATTGAGCCCCACTCCCACCTCCCCTCTGGATATAAGCATCCAGACACTTTGTCCTGCAATACACACTGGTGTTCTTACCATGGGACAAACCACATTGCCTTTGGTGTCAGAGAGGTTGCTAATAATACTTCTGTGACCCTTAATTTGGAGCAGGATGGAAGCAGGTGGTAGCTGGACAGACCCAAAAGCTCATCCCTAGTAAATCTTTACCTTCTTCAGCTTGTCCAACCCATGGGATGCACTTATTTCCTGATTCTTCACTTCATGATGGTGCTCTGAAGCTGGACTAACTGTGCTCCTGCTGGAAGAATTGTACTTCCTTTGGCCTATTTGTCCCTGTCTCTGGGCTGTCCTTGTACCAGCAGGACAGAAGTGCTAGGGAATGGCTAAAAATAACCAGAGACGCAGAAGGGGGTTTTGTCTGTTTCAGCATTGAGGCCACATAAAGATGTGTTGATATGTCTGGGTTGATCTACCGCTATGCTGGAGCTGAAAGGTCTTGTCTGTCCTTGAGAGCTTCCCAGGTCACGTCTGATGGTGTGGTAGGGTGCTTAGAATCCCCAAATACAGCAGAAATAACCCTAACAAAACAAAAAGTAGCTTTTAATTTGGTTTCTGAATTGAACTGACTTAATTTTCAGGCAGATAGTCACCAGAGCCAGCTCATTAGTAGGATGGTCACTTTTAGCAGCTGTGAAACATTCACTTCAGTCTCACTTGGTCTTGTTTCTCTTCTCACTATCCCAAACATTTTCTTCTCATACATTTTTATCCCATTGCTCTGTTCTGAATTGTTCTGAGATCTGGTTACTTTGTCATTTTTCTGTTGCTCTGCCATTGCTACATCCATTTATCCTCCTCACCTCATTAGGTTTAGTTTCCCGACTCTTTGAGCTCTCCTCTGTTCTTCCATCTGTATTTTTCCACATCCCTGTGGATTTTGGGGAATTTCACAGACTTCTGATTAGATCTTGGCTTCCCTCCTCACCCTTTTCTTTCTTTGCTCCCAGAATTTACACTTAGCAATTTCCAGTCCTACCTTTCTGCTCTTTCTTGTGGCTCCCCAAACCATCCTGATCCTTAGCTGTGTATTTGGCTGTGCTGATTGTTAGTCTCAGGCAGTACCATGGTCATATTAATTTTTAATCCCAAGTCTCTTTCCCCTTCATTTCTTTTCACCATGTCCAATGACTTTTTCTTCCTGAGGCTTTAAATGCCGTTTTTCCTTCATTAGTCAGTCTCAGTCTCTGTTTTAATTTCTGGTTGTCCTGCTTAGGCTGCAATTCCACTAACAAACAGTTCTTTCAGGAAAGTGCTGTGGTTTGCAGTGTTGTTCTTAGGCCTTTTAAGTTCCCTGATCCGGCTTATTGCATAGCCCGTGCAAACAGTTTTGCCAACATAATGGAGAGGAATTGGGATAAAAGTATGTATGTTAGCCCTGGTGTTGAACAACATGCCAGTGGGACGAGTCTCCTTCCTCAGGTAGTTTTGGTTTCACTAGTTCTGTGCAGCTCACAAAACTACTCCTAATTTCTCTCTTCCTCTCTGGTATTAGACTCATCAAATTGTATCCGAGTTTGTTCTCCTTCCATTCCAAGTCTTTTCTTTTGCATTTAGAGCAGATGAAGGATCTGCTTGCATGATGTCAGAGCACCAGGTGGCTGGAGAAAGCAGTTGTGCAGGTTTTGTGTGGGTTTTAAGTGCTTTTATTCAAGTGGTGCTTTTTGTACGGAAAAATGAGACTTCTTGATAGCAGTTTTTATTCCTACTTATCATTAATCTGTTTGTTTGCTTTCATTTTGAACTTATTTTACCTTTATAGACTAGGGTGTTGTGTTTGGGTTTTTTCAGGGCGAGAGAAGTGGTTTGTTGGGTTTTTTTTCCTTCCTAGTGCTGAAATGGATTTGTCCCATTTAAAGTTTTTTCCATTAGAACAGGAAACAAAGAAGTGGCAGATCTGCCTGGATGCTTTGTAACTAGTCTTGTGCTAAACATGATTAAAAGCTTTGTGAAGCTCGCTCAAAGGACTTGATTTCTGCCTAGCCTTTGTCAGCTAACAATGGAACCATAATATGCATTAGGTTGTATTTTGTACTATCAAAAAGTTGCAATTCTTCAACTGGAGATCTAATTTCCTGGTACCATTTATCTTTTCATCTGACCCTTGACTATTCATAAAGGGAACAATGTCTTTTCCTCACCAAAGCACCTCTCTGTCCTGCAAATCTTGTACTCAGTGCTTGAGATATTAAGAGGAGGAATGGTGTCTGTGTCTCAGGATGTTAAATCATCAGTAGAATCAAATCTCCAGTACATGGGAACATGGGCTGTTTGTACTGTGTTTGTGTAAATGGGTGCATTGCCCTGGATTGGGAAGGCCTCTTACCTGGGAGGTAAAGCCATTGCTGGTTTTTGCTTGCTCCAGCTGACTCCTTGTTGATTGAGCCTGTGAGGGTATCTGTGTTAGGGGTCTTGTTTGGAGGGCATTACTGTTAGGGTCAATGGCTGTGCTGCTTCTGGACACACTGCATGTGGTACTATAGCCAAATAAACCTATAAAGATCAGTGTCTGCTGGTGGGCACAGTGCCAGAAGCAGCTCAGGCCTGTTAGCAGTGTTAGTGTCTGGGTTTTAATTTTGCTGAGATACTACCCCAGAGCATGAAGGTTTTACTGGGGCATGAGAGCTTCATCCACTGTCCTGGCCTTCTGACAGCAACAATTCTTTGAATTCATTCTCTGAATGCTTAAATCATCCCTTTTTCAGCAGAGTACTTAAATCTGTCCCTGCTGTTCACATTTAGCTGAACTGGGAATAACCTTAATCATTAAACCATTCCCAAAGCAGGCTGGCAATTAATTTAATACTTTATGGTCACAAATGCTCCCATTTAATAATTTACGGTCTCCCACGCTGTGTATGTACAGATGATGTGTTTCTTCACTAGTGAGCTTCAAATGCTTCATTAAAGTGCTTCTTTTAAATATACTGGTTTATGCCACATCCATTGTACATTAGTTGTTACACAAAACAGGCTTTCTAGCCCTGTTCCATAGAATGCTTATGTAGTAATGGATTAGTAATGTCCTAAGTCAGAACAGTTCGGCGTAGCTTGTTGATGGAAATAAGGTGCTGAAAAAAGTAACTTCTAGAAAGTTGTTTAGATATCTTCTCTAAATGCTGGAGAGAGCAGTGATTAAATAAGCTTAATTCCAAGTAAATATGTGTTTTGGAAATGCCATGGTAGATCATACTCATCTGAAACATTTGGTAGGTATTCTTATTTAACCTGGTCTAGTAGAAGGTTCCCTGCCCATGGCAGGGGGATTGGAACTAGACAATCTTTAAGGTCTTTTCCAAACTAAACCATTCTGTGATTTTATGATCCCAAATAACTGTATGTTCAGTTGCAGGACCAGCACTGCCTCCAGACTACAAAAGCAGCTGTAGCTCAGAAACTCCTGACAGTGATGACGACTCAGAATCTCTTCCTCTACCCAGAGATGCAAATAGAGATTCTGAAGAGGAGACAGAAGGAGATCCAGCTTCCAAGTGAGTATGTTTTTGGATTATTTGTATATTTACAAATTGTATTGCAAATGTAATGTGTCTAACTTATGAGAAAGGAACAAAGTTGTATAAAAAAAGGTAAACTCTGTACCTGTGTAAAACTTTTGATTACATTTTCTCCATGTTCTTCACGGCCAAGAATGTTCAGCTGACCTGTTTGACACCCTACGGTGGAATTAAATTATTTGGGGCAGTCAGATCTCTGTTTTTATATGTTTTATTTTAGTTTTGCAAATTTGCATGTTTATGCTAAGGACTGACACCACTTACCATGTGCATAAGTATTTGGTACTTGAGTTTTTGCCCTGGTTTTGGTATACTGACTCTCTTTGAGAGGCTGTAAGACCTGTTTATGGACATGAATTTATGCATTCAATTAAGTCGACTCATGAAAAAAACCTGAATTGTTTAGTAAGTAACAGGAGTCTGCAGATACTCTCATTTGTTGGGTTGATTACTCACAATTGCTGTGTTAAGAATTTGTGTGTGTTTGCTCTAAGCCTTGTATAAGAGACTTGAAGGCCATTATGCCATCCTAATGAGTGCTAGAGTAATTATTATTCAATTTTTTTCTTGTTTTCTTAGTCAATAGTTTTTCAGCTAATTAGAATTGAACAGGAAAAATACTACTCAAAATGCAGACAGCATACAAAAATGGAGAAAGTACTGAATTTTAAATTACTTTGTGACTAGAAAATGGTATTTCAACATTATACTAAACTTCTTTCTACAGCAAAAGAATTGTTAATGTTGTTTTTAATTTTTTATTCTTTTTTAAATGTCAGAACGTTTTTGAAGTGAATCTTATACTCCCCATTTTTTAATTGCTTCAAATCATTTTGGATCCTTTTGCACTGTTTCCATGGTAACAGCAGGATATTTAGTACAGAAGACCCTATGAAATAATTTTGTGGGTTTTTTTCCTTTTTAAAATGTAGATAATTGCTATGCTTGTCAAGGTAATTATTAAGTGAAATCTGTATTTGCAGAAAGCCAAAAAGAATTCATGAAGACGATGATGATGATGGCTTTTTTGGGCCAGCTCTTCCTCCTGGATTTAAAAAACAGGATGATTCTCCAGAGAGGTAATTAAAATGGAATTATATTCAGATTCTTTTCCTCAAAACACAATTATTTTAGATTAAATATTTTGTGTCACTATTACAGAACATTTCAGTTTGCACTTGAGATTGAGATGATTAGAGGTAATGCTTCCTCCATGTTCTAAGAACAAGAATAGCGTTCCCTCGAAACAGAGCACCAGCCCTCCTAGGCCAGGTTGGAAGGAGAGTAAAAGAGCTAATGTAAATTTTCTGAGATATATGTCAAATTTCCTCCATTTCTTTTGATAGGTCTCAGATCAGTGGAGAAAAAACAAATTACAGGTACAAGGACCTGTAGTTCTATAGTGTTCATTCTGGTCTCTGAGGGTCTGGGGCAGTTACCTCATGTGTGGTGCAATACCCTGTCCTTTGCTAATGCATCAAGGATTATTGTTCACATATCTCCAGGTACAAAAATACTCTGAACACTGTAGGTTTCTAGAAAAGAGCTGTCTGGTCTACACAAATAAACACTGTTTATGGTCTCTATCAGGAAGCTTTCCATTTGATTGCTTACAGTTATAAAATACTTCCCACCCAAAATATTATATGGATTTTCTTTATAGAACTCATCCGTGTCTCACAGCCTTTTAGTCTTTACATCAATCTGGGCACTTCCTTCTGTAATTTGAAATTATAGTCCATAGTGGAATTGGTGTTTCCAAGGGGATACTTCCTGATGAGAAGTACAAGAGTCCCTTGATCACTTTTATCTTCCTCAGAGCAATAGGAGTTGGTAGATAAAATAATACTTGCCTGTCAGGTATGAGTTTTCAGTTCCAGGAAAGTGACTCAATTTACTGTTGAGCTGTGTGTGTAAATATACCATCTCAAAAGAAATTTTGAAGTTAATTCTTTTTTTTTAGTTTGCATAAATTTTTATGATGCTTGGCAGCATAAAATTTATGTAACTAAGCAAGACTTTATGTAACTAAGGTTATTTGGAGTTATCTTTCTCGTGTACATTTGGTTACACTGCTGTAATCAAAAAACTCTTGTAGTTGTGGGTGTCACGCTCAGTGGGATCATTTGGTGCTTTGATGGTCCCACAAACAACTAATTTTTTTTTCTTGTGTTGTGTATGCACAAAGTATTATTTTAATTATACAATTTAGCAGTTCATTGAAAATAATATATTCTCTATTAAAAATAAGGAACACTTGTAATTTCTAATATCAGCAGAGGTAGCCTTTTTACTTTCTTGATTTTTGACATGAATACTCATGGTAAAATGGAAGAGGAAGGGGCCATTCACTCAAGAGCTGGACTTGATGATCTTTGTGGTTCCCTTCTAACTCAGAATATTCTGTGATTCTGTGAGGCAAGAGTCTGCTCTGTGTCTGTGATAAATTAAAGCGGTAGAAGGCACTTGGCACTCACTGTATTGTTTTTTCCTGCCTTGCCATACAATTGCTCCTAGCACGCACTGAGAAAGCAGATTGAGGAGAGCTGTTTTGCACCCAGCCTGATTCCCTGAATAGGTGGGAACAGTGAGATGTGTGGGAAGAGCCTTGTCTGTCTTCCACCCCCGCACACCTGGGAGTCTGGGAGGCGTGTGAGCTGTGCAGGGCGCAGACACAGTGCTGCTGTCTGCCTGATGCATTGCCCTTAGCCTTGAGCAGATTGCCAGATGCCAACTGAGCCATGAATAATTGAAACAAATGCAGGTCGTTTGTTTCAGTGTATGGACAGGCTGTTTATCAGTTCTGTGTGACATACTCGTTCTTTTAGGAAAGCTTTTATTCTCTTACATCTTTTTCAGACTTGTCAAAGCAACATGTTCATGATTAGGGGCAGCTCATGTGGCAATCTGCAGCTTGTTGAAAATGGTTTGAATCATTCCAGCATAAAATATATATATGTGAAAAGATTTCCTTCAACTTTGAATATTACATTACTGTTTACCAGTGTCAGATAGAAGTGCACCACTCATAAATATTTCTGAAGTGTTCACACATCAAGGTAAAGAGTGAAGGTGATCTTAAAAAATTTTACATTATACATCAGAAGAATGTTGAAACATCCATCTCAAAATGTGCATTAGCAAGGTCTTCCAAGTCCAAAAACAGGAGAACAGTCTTTGCCATATATAAAATGCAATAGTCCTTAAATTAAAGCTTAGTGCATAAGTTTGGGAGGTATTTTTGACATGGTACAGGTACTGAAGTTACCTACAGCAGTAAAATGTGTTTGCCAGTTATTTATTAGTAGTTAATATATTATTAGAGTAAATATATTATCAGAGTTATAATATTACTGGTGTTTAGATTCAATTCACCTGTTCAGAGACCCTCTGGACATCCAGGAAACTGTCAAGGATCATGTCACCTCTGTACTGCTGAGGAAGGACTGAAGAGATATTCATGTAGTGGAAAAGAAAAAGCATAAGGAATGGAAAGGATGGGAAGGATGAATATGTAAACTACTTTTCTGTTCCCTAAAGGCCCTTTGAGCTGTGACAGAATCAAGACAGAGCATTTGAGATTGGTTCTTTTTCACAGGCTGCAGTGATACAACCCACAAAAGAGATGTTCATATATATATATATATATTTCAGTAGAGAGCTTTTTTTATAGTTTGATTTATCTGTCTCTCCATGAAGAATAAAAGTACTTGTGCACTAAAATAAAATATTATTTTTTGCTATATCTGTATAAGTTTAAACTCTTTAAATTAAATTAGAAAATTAAAACATGGTCTTAACAAGAAAGTAGTCAGGAAGGAAGGAAGATAAAGCTGTAGCAGCTAGGTGGAGGTGGAACTTCAAAATTAACCCAGACTTTTTGCCTGGGTTTAAAACCACACCAGTGCCCTTGTCCTGGCCTAAGCTCATATTTATTGCTCATGTCTGTGTATCTGTGGTTGGTTCTTCAGCAAGACTTTGTGTCTTATTTCCCCTCTTTAAACCCTGGCAACAATATCATTACAGCAGGGCTGTCCTGATTAGATTATTGGGATTGAGTAAAGGCCATAATTAGTAAATTCAATTCAGGTGTTGTTACATTTAATAAGCTAAAGCTCACAACTGAAGGTCATAATAAACAAAGTCTACTCTTACATTGTGAGAATACTGTCACCTGGATGTGTCTTCAGGTGACAGTTGTTTAAGTTTTTAATCAGTTTTTATTAACTTTAAAGAATATTATGGTGGATTATTAAGAGGAACCCACATTGAAAAGACTTTCAATACGGCAAGCACAGTTTCTTTGAGCTCAGTTTGTAGTATTCTTTTCACCGCTGAAAAGAGATTCTCACCTTTCTGTGTTTGTGAAGACAGCTGATGAACATTTCTTTCAGAGCTGCTGCTTAAAAACAAATCAGTGAAGTTACCTGCACTCACAAAATTTTCCTTCTCTTTCCCACTCCAAGGTAAAATAAAATTAGAGCAGTTCACTGTTTCTGCTTATTAAAGGACAATGAAACTGAGGTGCAAGACAAGAAGAACGAAATTGGGTTTGTTGATTGTGAAGGAGGAGTGTATATTTGTCTTATCACCTTTCATTTCTCTTGAATCTGATGAAGGAAGCTAGGGAAGAAAAAAGTGGATTTCCTTGACTACATGTTGCAACTTTCCTGGTTCTGGTTTTTTTTTTGGTTTTTTTTTTGCATCAAAATTGTCTGCACAGGTCCTCCTGGAAAATGGAGGCACTCTTATTCAGTTATTTCTACAGTATGTGTGCACAGGGGCACACTTGGTGTGGGGAGGAAGGAAAGTCATACTTCTCACTGATGTTTGATTTTTGTACTGATGTATTATATTTTCCCCCCTCAACTGAAAAAACAATTTTTTTTTTTTTTCTCTGCTGTCAAGGCCCATTATAGGTCCTGCATTACCACCTGGCTTTAGGAAAGCTTCAGAGGACACCAGAAGTAGCAGATGTTTCATAGGACCATCTGTTTCATCAGAATCCCGTCCCCAGGTTGGTGCAAAGAGAAGCCTTTTGTTTTAATACCAGCTATCTGAAATGGTTAAACAAGTTGCAGCCTGAAAGAGACTACCAGACACTTCTCAGGATGACAGTTTAATTTTGAACCAGAAAGTGTCTGGCATATTTTTGCTGGAGTCAAATACTTGAGCATAACTAAGCCTTTTTAAAAAAAAAAAGAAACCAAAAAGACTGGCCTGGTTTGTTGTGCTTTTGCTGTTAAGTAGATGGTGCACTCACTGAACACATGCAATCTTGGCATCCTAAACTGCAGGCAGAAAACACATCTTCACTTTCTTAAAGATGTTTACTAGTGGCTACAACCTTTAAATAAGTTTATCCAAGAGAATGCAATCAAGAATGGCATTACAGTGTCACTAAGTTGTTCTTGGCACTTGCAGGATGATACCTATGACTGGGAGTGAGGCGCAGGACAGTGACACTGACATGCCTTTTTAGTTCATGTTTTTTGACTTTTCTGGTCATATTAGGTATAAACTAGCTAGAAGTTCTGGTTGCAAAATAATGCATGTGCTACTAAAGAACATTCAGGAACACGATGTGTGATAAAATACAACTGTGGGGAAGCTTGAACTCCTTAAACATGGGCTTCTAGTACCATTCTGAGGGATCCAAAGTGCCTATGGGAGGGCCTGGCAGGTAGGGAGTAGCATGTTTAGAGAAAGTCATGCCCTTCTTGAGCAGCATCTCTTAACACCACAGCACCTAAGACACCAAAAGTGGTGCTGGATACCAGTGCTTAGGCAAGTGAATCTCTCTCATGCTATGATAAACTGAATATTAATTCCTTGGGAGAATTAATGTTTATTCTGTTTATTTTAAAAATACTTACATTTTTACATTTAACTCCCAGATACTATGGGAGATGCTAGACACACTAGGAAGGAGGAATGCAAAGGCTGCTCTGAAACTTCACTTTTTTGGTTAGCAGTTGCAAAGCATATAATTCTCCAGCCTCCTACAGTGAGTGGTGTTGTAATTCATCGTGCAGAAAGATTATCTGACATTTCTGAGGTACTCATCGTCTTCTAACTCCAAATAATGATTAAGCAATTTATCATAGTGACAAATCTCTTGAGGCAGAGATGTCTGCTGTCTGCTTTTATATTTTGCAAACAAAAAAGTCTCTCTTCTCATAAATACATCTTCAAGCAACAGCTTTTTTACAGGTATTACAGAACTTACCGTTTTTCTCTTCCTAATAGTTATCTTTTTGTTACCTCTTCCTAATAATACTCTTTTTCTTATTTTTTAATATGAGTAATTTCTTGTTGGCTTTTTAAAATATGTATTTAATTATTTTGTATTCAGGTACATCTTTAGAGGCATGCTGACTCTTCACTTTGCTTTAGTGAATCTAATGACTCACCACCTTGTGTATTCTCAAGTAATGCTTTGTGCTTCCTGGCTACACAGCCCTGTCATCCTACTCCCATTGCTTTATCACGCACATTCAGACTGTAGCAAAATCTTTGCACTCACTTCTGTAGGTATTGGACAACATAGCTTTGCGTCCAGGGCACTGTGGCATCACCATTTTCTGTCTAGTTTTGCTTCCATCCACATCTGTACCGTTTGAACTTGGAGGGAGGCACCAGTGAGCTTTCTGTAAAACCCCTGGCTAGTAGGAAGATTTTTACTGACATCTAGTCCCTAACAAATTTAAGTTTTTAGCCCTTCTCCAAAAAATGCCTTAGAATGCAATGTCAGAATCATGGAATCATTAAGTTGGAAAAGACTTCCAGGATCATTGAGGCCAACCTTTGGATTCACCAAAGTCAACTAGACTGTGGCACTAAGGCCCACATCCAGTCATTTTCTGAACACTTCCAGGAATGGTGACTCCACCACTTCCTTGGCAGCCTGTTCCAATGCTTGATAACCATTGCAGTGAAGAAATTCTTCCTGAAGGGATCCATGAGGGATCAAAGAAGTGAATGACAGAGCCAAGGGATTAGTTAGAGATGCTGTAATTGCAGGGCCATAGTACCATGCGTGCCACTGGTACCCTACCTTGCACTTTATTCTTTCTGACATCCTTACAGCATCTGAGCTCAAGACAGTTCTTGCAGTGTGAAACTGTGATCCTTATTAGGGAAATGCATCCAAATGTTGCTGGTGATGGTAAAGCCCAAAATATGGAAGTTGTATGAATGTGTGTTCCAAATTCACCCACGGCCAGAGAGGCTGCATGGCTGTGTGCAGAGCATTGTAAAGTAGCAGGGCTTTGTGTGCTGCCTCTGCCTTTACCAGCAGTCTTACCTCAGACAAGAGATGCTGCTTTTGGCAAATTGGAGACAAAAAAACTGTGTTCAAGCACTAGAACAGGTCTAATCTGGAGTTCTAATCCAGGTTTTTATTGTCTTGGAAATGCCTTACGTTAGGTTTATATGCTCTACTAGACAAAGTAATTTTAATTCTATAAAGCTGAAGTGTTCCTTGATGGTCTTAGCACTGTGTTTGAAAGAAATGTTTTATTTTTGGAAGCTGACAGATAGTAGTGAGGACGAAGACAATTTAATAGGCCCAATGCCTGCAAAAGGACCAGTGGAGTCTGATGTGGCTAAAGAGTTTGAACGCCGAGCTCAGAGAATGAAAGAAAAGCTTACTTCAGCAGACAGCGTAAGTTGGATTTCTTAATTTATAATATTTTGTTGCTGGAGTGTATTTGTCTTTCTCTTTGCCTATTTCTGTGTAAACCTGGTTGCAGTTCAACTTGGGATGCTATGTGTGTGCAGGTGTTAAAGAAAAAAGGTCTATGATTTCTGCTGGAAGCCAAGAGATTCAGACAGTAATTTTTGATCATGCTTTTTTCACTCTTCCCTCCACCCCTTACTTCTTTTGCAAAGGATGAACCCAAACAAGTTACCAGGGAATCATGGATGACAGAGCTTCCACCTGAGTTGAAAAGCTTTGGATTTGGCCCAAGAACATTCAAGAGACGAGCTGATGACAAATCAGGTGATAGATCTATTTGGACAGATACTCCAGCTGACAGAGAGCGAAAAGCCAAGGTGAGCATTTATTTATACATTTATTTGGACTTGCAGGCAGTAGGTGTTACTGATGTTCTGTGAAAACAAAGCAAAGATACTGTGGGTTGGTCGGTAAAATTTTCTTTCCCAGATTTTTTTTTGTTATTAAAATTTACTAATTTAGGCCTAAAGATGAAGGCAATGAAGTAACAACATTAAATATCATTGATATACATTTATTTCCACTCTCATTTTGCAGTAGTCAGATACTCTGTATCAGCTTATTGACTTTCCAGTTAGCATGTTTCTTCTTCCATCAAGCTGAGCAGAAAATATCTGATGGCCTGTATCATGGTCTTCACCCTCTAGATTTAATTAAAGTAGATATAGATTTGCTTGTTTTTTACTTTCTGATTACTATAGCATGTGATTTCCTTCTACTCGTCAGGAAAGAGAAGAGGCAAAAAAGTCAAGCAGTAAGGATAATGAAGAAATGGTATTATCTGGGAGGGACAAGAGGCTTATTGAGCAGGTGACTTCATACAATGTAAGTGTGATCACAAAATACTTCCTCTATTTCCTTTAGTTCTTTTCCTTTAGTTCTTCACTCTTCTTCTGGTTCTCATTTCTAGTGCTGCTGGTTTCCATGGTGATGCCACTATAGTTTTCCCTTTTAGTGCCCAAACCTACTGCTGTTTTAAGGCATTAGAACTCTTGGTATTAATGTCAACAAGAGCAGGACTGGGTCCTCTGCAAAGTGACAGAATTTGGGTTTGTGTATATTACCTCAGTATTAGATAGTGCTTTCCTTCAATCATTCTCATGTCAGGACATGGTTGCTGGGACCTTAGTTCAAATATTAGCTTGCTTCACCCAATTACTGGCATCCAAGAATAAAACAACAATGCAGGTTTAACTTTTAGGCCAACATATGCACTAACCTGAAAAAGGGTTGATGGGCTAAGCAGGTCACCGCATTAATTACCCTCAGTCATTAATTACATTAACTACTCATTACAGGAACTTCATTACATGTAGTTTTTCTCCATCTCTACAGGAGCAGATAATGTTCACAGAGAGATGTTGATTACTAGAAATCTGAACTCCATGTCAAATTCCCTCTCACTTTTCTGTCAGCCCTGTCCCTCAAAGTGTGTGGACCACTGCCTGCCTTAAAGCTCCTACTTCCAGTTTTTCCCTGATGTATGGCCTGAACTCTTATGGAAGGCAGTCTTGTCTCTTGAGAGGACAATTACATTGAAAATCACATCTTTGGCTTATTTTACATATTTATCTGGCACTTCTGATAATTTATTTGTGGTTCATTAAATCATATGTTTTTCCTGACTTAGAGACTTGCAAATCCAGAGCTATTAGCATTCTCTCTTAAGGTTCTTCTTTAGTGTCTGTTTCTCCTGTCACTATGAATATAGAATAATTTTCATGTAAAACTCTTAAGGTTCTTCTTTGGTGTCTGTTTCTCCTGTCACTATGAATATAGTAGAATAATTTTCATGTAAAACGATGGGGTTTGTTCTCTGCCATTGGTGGAATAAAACATACACAGGCCTTTGCTTTTTCTAAGATTCATGGAGTTGTCTCCAAGTTTAAGAACATTGTTTCTTGGGTTGTTTTGTTGTTTGTTTTTTCTCTTTTATTATATCAGCTCTTTTCTGATTTTCTGGTTGTTGTTGTGGGTATTTTTCTTTTAAAGTTTTTTTCTCTATTCTTTCCTATTTCTCCACTGACATTTACTAAGGATACTTCACTAGAACAGATTTCATTCTTAAAGTAGTTTCTTCTTTTGATGCTGATACGACATACATTCTCTGGTGCAATTTTGTCAGCGCTGGCATGATTGCGTCATGAATAACTGTTGTCTGTTTTCCATCAGAATCTTTTCTTAACTCGTGAATAAGCTATTATTTGCATGTGTGATGTAGTAAGTGTTTGCACAGGAAGTGAAGGAAGATCATGAGAAAACAGCTGCTCAACTTTTGCACTTTTTGATGAGAGAATTGGTTTAGATACACAAGTGCACTGTACCTGAGTAAATGAGGGGCCTCATGGTCTTGGGAGCGCTAATCCTGCTCCTGTGTGAAATCAGCAGAAGTTTTATCTTGTGTTTGAGCTGGATCATGCTGTCTAAGAAATGCAGCTAAAGCCACTGAGCTGGCAAAACACATGCTCCAGCTCAAAACTGTGACTTTGTCCTGTGGGCTTTCAACAGATGATTCAGAGTTAGGAGCACACATTTAAAAACCCATCGTACTGTATGAAAGGTTGAAAGGGTGTCTAGCTTGTTCTGCCCCTAGCAGTGACCAAATCTAGGTGTTTAGGGGATGTGTATAGGAAACTAGGCTTGTACTTTGAGTTATTTCTTTTGACATGGTGTCTTCTTTCTGCCAGTAATGTCAGAGCAACTTTTATATTTCTTTTGCATTATCTTTATAATTTATCTGTATTGTCTGCGGAGATTCAACAACATCATGGCTACCCATAACATTATGGCCATCTACATCAGTGAATTATTAGTATTTTAGCCAAGATTACTCACACTTTCTACTCCATGTATGCTAAATTTATCATTCTATATACAGTTACTAAGCTGGAATTTTTCTGGAATTCTTCTTTTTCTGGAATTTTTAGCCTTCCTGACTTCAGTCTTTCCATTTGGATTTTCTGTATGTTGTTGTTGATATTCTTTAATACTTCCTCTTCCTCCCCATTTTTTCCAGGAGTCAAAGAGGTCAGAGTCTCTCATGGACATGCACCAGAAAAAGCTGAAGAGCAAGGCATCCGAAGAAAAGAGCAAACCTCAGGAAAGAAGGCCGTTTGACCGAGAGCAGGATCTCAAAGTCAATCGCTTTGATGAAGCACAAAAGAAAGCTCTTATAAGAAAATCCAGAGATCTGAATAGTAAATTTGAGCACAGTAAAGGCAACATGTTTTTATAAGATGAAAGCATTAAGCTTTTTTGAAGTGAAGTCCATAAAAATTTGAATACTTAATTTTTGTAAGTATTTTTCTGTAAATATTTGTATGCAAAATAAATATCCTGATGTTTAACTATTTTTCCTTGTCTGTAAATACTCTCTTAGGGAGGATCATCTGTACTAAAACTAAATTAGTAAAGGGAAGTCCTGAAAAAAAATATGTAAATTTGCTACTTTAAAACTTTGATGTGTATATTTTTTTTGTTGTTCACATAAAGATAATTAATTAAAATAAATGGGTTTTTAAGGAGCTCTAGATTTCATCTTGCAATGGAGTTGGCAGTTTTCCCTTTTCTCCTGCCATGCTTAAGATACTCTTTCTGAGCCTGACCTGAAGGCCATGGAAAAATCTCCACTATATTTGTGTGCAGAACATTGCTTGACGAGTTCCTGCTGGGGAGTATAAACTCAAATGGCAGCTTTTACATTTGCCCAGTGCTTTTATTTCTCTGGTTCTCTGTCTGTACATAAATACAGGTTTTTATGTATGCATTATAGTTTCTGTACTGTAGCAGGAAGAGCTAGGGGTAGCAGGAGTAGTAAAACCTCAAGGTTTTCAAAGTTAGTTGTAAAACGGTAGTATATGAGAAGAGAAAATCTAATTTGAGTTTCAATTTGTAGGGATTGTCATCAGAAATCCATCTTTTTTTAAGCACACACGATGTGAAAATCAAAATAAAGCTTATTTTGTCCATTAATTTGCAGACCAGAGCAGCTCTTCAGTAAGGAAGGAAATAAAACTGACATTTAAAAAAGTCTACATTCATTACCTCTTCTGAGGGTTAGCAGCAGAAGGGGTTGTTAAACCTTGCAGTGGGCTGCTCAAGGAGGTGGTGGAGTCAGCATCCCTGAAGGTGTTCAAGAAACTGCTGGATATGGCACTTGATGCTTTGGTCCACACCGTGGTCATCAGTCAAAGGCTGGAGTCAATATTTAGAAGTCTTTTCCAACCTAAATGATTCTGTGATTCTGTGTTAATTATTTAAAATGAGACCTGTGCTTTCGCCCTTTGTCTCAAATGTTTAGGATCCTTCTTAAGCAGTTACTGAAAGTACCTATTCATGAAAACAATTTTATATATGAGATGCTGGTAATTTGTTTGGAGGTGTAAATGGGGTTTGCTGTAATTTGAAAAAAATTCCTGTAATTTGGAAAAAGGCTACCCTGAGAGATGGTGTCTGGGTTACTTCATGTTTAATCGAGCAGTGACTTAACAAGTTCCAGAAATGAATATTTAAAAACTTGGTCTTATTTTGTTGCATTTGTGTGTGAGCTGGAGACACAGGCTTCATGTGCTGAGAAGTCTTGGAGAGTTGCAAATGACTGCTTACGTGGAATGCATTTAGATACCACTTTTTTTCTAATGGACAATTTATTTTGCCAGCTGAAAACCCTCCTGCCTTCAGGAGAAAGAGAGATTGATTTTGTATTGTGTTTGCCTTTTATCACTTTTCAGTTCCTGAGCCTTCTGTTTTGAGGTGAGAGGAGGGTTTAAATAAGGGCTCTTTATTTTTCTTCCCCTAATACAGACTTCTCTTGCCTCATGCTTTTTTAACTCAGCAATCAAGGCCTCATTAAGATTCTACTTTCTGAGCAAATGTAGATTTCTTTATTGGAAAAGCAGTATTAGAAATGTCTGGGACTTTTTTAGGCAACTAAAGTGATGACAGGGTGAGCATGGTACGACTAGCTAAATCTTCACAGCTGAGAAAAAATTACTTGATGAGCGCATCATGCAGTCCTTGCTCATTCAAAGTCTGGAGCAAGGATGAGGGCTCCTTGTATAAAAATTTTTTGTTGTTGTTCTGTGCCCTGTTTTGATTTTTGTCCTTTGGCCCCTCCTCCAAACTGGGGACCAGTCATCAGATGTCACAGATGGCCAGATCCAGTTGGCTCCCTGCTGTTTGCTCTCTGCTCTGCCTGGCCCCATCCTGGTCTCCTGCCCTGTCCAAGGCCATGCTTTAGAGGAGGCTCTGCAGTGTTGCTCGAGAGGAGAGCTCTCATAATGGGAGTGCAGCAGCCCCTTTGCCATCGTGCACTATTCATCTGTGGGACACGTGGTTCTAATTAATGAAGCCTTGGTGCGAGCTGGGAACCTGGTTTTGACTCTTCTTTTTTTTCCCCCCACTCTGTAGCAGCTTCTTAAAGTCTTGATGATATCAGTGTTATGAGCTTGAGGTGGGGACAAGTGGAGTTGTTGAGAGTTCAAGTTAAGCTTTTCATTACTTTCTGTAAATTGCATGAACCTTTGAACTGAATTTATACACAAACTCGTCTCTTACTCATGCCAAGCCATCCCCTCAAGTAGTCATTAGAACAAGCAGTAACTCAGTAAATTACAAGCTCTGTAAGCTTTCATGGGAAAAGATGAGACATCTTCTACAATTTGGACAAGTTGTAAAGCTTTTCTGCTGCAATGTTAGGAGGTGTTTTTTCAGAACCTCATTTGCAAAACCAGAATCTATTTCACAGAGAATCTTCACCATAATTACTATGCAGTGTTTCTGGTAACGAGCTCCAACACAGATTTAATGTATGCTGTTGCTATTCTGCAGTGCCAGCCCATGTCACACCATACTGACTCCAGGCATATCAGGAAATCCTGTTTTGTAAAAAGAAAATGTCAGAGAGGTTTTCCTGAATATGAAAAGTCTACCAGCCTAGATTTCAGTGTGCTTGCCTTTGATTTGGGCTGGCATAGGTGCCCTTTATTTATACTGATGTTGAACATTCCTGCTCAAGAGTGAGGTCTCCCTCTTCTGAAATGTTAAATAGGTGTGTAATTCATAGTATAGTCAGTAAAAAGAAGGCTTTTGTGGTAGGCGTATGATAAATCGGGTGTTTAAAAGGAATTTTAAGGAACATTATATGTTAATAACAAAAAAGAAAGGGAACAATAAATCGGGTGTTTAAAAGGAATTTTAAGGAACATTATATGTTAATAACAAAAAAGAAAGGGAAAAGAACCAAAAAATAATCGTTGAGCTTCCTGTTACCAATGAACAATTAAAAGCAATAAAGACATTTTCAAGAAGACTTACTGATTGCTTTGTATAGGTCTTCAGGACAAATATCTTGAGCTACCATGCTGTCTGAGATGCAAAATTTTGTTAGAATATGATACAGCAATACCTGGGTAAAATCTCTGTTTATGCTCTCCCAATGCAAACACCTATTTGTGGAGTTATTTTTGGCTTTTGCTGTTGCAGAATGGATATTGGTGGATGCCCTGTGCATGTTGGCTTTCCTGTGATAAAATGCATTTCCTAAATAATCAACAACAATAGAAATGGGTTTTATTTAGGGCTTTGATGGCATCATATCGATAGCACCAAAATGGCATTGTAGAAATATCTTTCTTTTAGAAAAAAATGTTGAGATGGAACATTAATATATTTCTGTCCAGTAGGAAAGGGAGTTTCCACATTAAAGAAGATGTAAAATGCTCCAGAAGATTCCACGAATCCAGGGCTAATTGAGCTTGGGGGCTTGTTTTGTTTCTGAAATGTAAATTTATTGTGATTTCTGTCCAGCCAATTACAAATCACATGTTGATTTAAGAGTCATATAGTATTAAAAATCCGAATCTGAAAACTTTCTGTGCGTGCATCCTCATCTCCTGCCACCCACATTGCATACAGTGCATATAGTGTCTAACTGCATAATTACCTCATTCTCAAATAAAACACATGCATATGTTTTCCTGTCCTTATTAATTGCATGCAATTGTTTATATGCTGGGGGGCGGGGGAAACATAACAAGTTCTGCAGTGTCTTTCAGACACTCTTGAAATTTTTCTCATGTACTCACAAAGATGGTTGAGGAACACAATTGTGGCTCTCTGTTGTTGTGCACCTCTGAAATGCATCTTTCTGATGCTTCCAGCTCTGGCAGATGTATGGGAAGTGATGACCCACAACAGGATCTCACACAAATGTGGCATTTCTGTTCTTTTCAAACATGGCATGAAGGCTGAGGCATTACCTGTGCAGGGCTGATTTTCTCATAGCAGCCGCTTCTGGGTCCTCCCAAAGTGGCTGTCACTGCAACAGCCACTGGTTCAGTTCATCTGTTTTCTTACATTGGTCCTTAAACCAGTAATAAGTCCCACTGCTCTTTGAAATTACACCCATTTTGAATCAGCATAGAAATCAAGCCTTAGTTTTAAAAAACAAAGTCTTTCTTTCAGAGTGAGAATTTAAGATATCTAGGAGACAGCAACACAAACTGTCAGTTCAGCAGGAGCAGATGCAGCTGTGACTTCTTCCAAATAATTATTCCAAACATAAATATTCACAAACCATTCTCATAAACAGATTTAGAGGAAGGGGGGAAAAAATGGCTGACCTAGGTTCTCAGCTGCTTAACATCACAACCACTTGCTTCACTTCATAGGGCTGTAGCCACTTGTCCTTGCTCATGTGACACCTGGCCAGGAGTTTGACAACTTGGGGCAAATGACATCTTCTCTCTGTCCTTGCCTGACAGTCTCTCTCAGAGGCCTTGCTGGTACCTGGACATGCAAGCCCCCCGCTCACAGCCCTGCCGCAGCTGCACCACTCAGCCCTCCTCTGCTGCTCGCCAACCAGACCAGCATCACGTTGGCTGTGCTCACACACACCCACTCAGACCAGAAAGAACGCTCTGGTTTAAACCAGATAAAAATAGGTTTTAATGAGAATACAGAACAGATTGGAGTGATCAAGTGCAGGCAGGACTCAGGCACACTGACCTGCCCTTTTTATACTCTTTTTTCCCCACATTTGCTCCTTTCCAATCTACCTCAATTCCTTCCTTTCCCCACTTTTAATCCATCCCCAATATCCTAAACTAAGTCTTGTACGTTCCCATGGCCCTTGGAAAACATCCCAAAACAAATTGTAGACAATCCCAAAAGTGTTTTTTTCCCACCACATCCCTCAATGAGCCTTATACCCATCATCTTATTGTAAATACCTCTAGATGTTTCCACACGACCCACAAGAGGGTCATGTGTCTGCTCTGCAGGGCCTCACATGCCATTGGCACTGAGGCCATGGAAGCCTAATGATCCTTTCCACTGCTTGGAGCTCCCTCTTTTCTGTTCAGCTGCTTTGTACCTCTGCTGTCAGGGCAGTGAAGGGTTGGCATGACCTAGGGGGACATCTGAGCTGTGTGAAACTGAGGAAGCCAAACTCCTACTGCTGCTTCCCAGTGCAGCACCACTCCCCATCTGATGCCCCACAGCACCAGGAGATGGTAAATCAAAGTGGTCATTTTCCATCGAGGGAGAAAAGGCACAACAGAAAAACAGCAACTTCAGGAAAAGGAGACCAGCTGGCTGCTGGTGAGTACAAAGACTGCAGCCAGGGGAAGCTGTCTAGAAGCAATGAAGGTGTTCCTGTTGTTTCCAAGGTAACTTCCATCTTCTGCCACCCAGGTGAGGCTCAGCCTTTATCATCATGTGAGCAGAATACAAATAACGGGCCTGATGTGGAAAACAAAGAGCACAAAAAATGCCATGTGTTACTCCAGCTGCTCTGCTAGTCATTTCTCACCTTCCACCCTTCCACATCAGTCTACTGAGGCAAAGTGACAGGAACAAGGAATTCACCCACTGCAGCTGAACCTTTCTGACTCGCTGCCAGATGGAAGTCAGCTAATTCAAAATTATCATAGATGGCTTTCCAACTGGAGTTACAACTCAGGAGCCCAGGAACCTCATCAATGCACAGCTCTTTGGTGCCCACACCTCATGGATCTGACCTTCCCATGCTCATCTGAGAGGATCCATGAGCTCTCCACCGTGCATGGGCACCAGCTAGGTGTGCCTGTTGCCTCAAAACCATCCTGGGATCTTCTAGGGAAATAAAGGAGTGAAGGCTTCTCAGACTTTGTCTCTGTGGCAACCTCAAGAGAGCTGGGCTGCTGCCACCGAACCAAGTGGCACTTCTTGTATGGAGTCACACGTGTCAGGTGCTATTGACCTCTGCACCACCTGTGACAGAAGTCACTGGGTTTTAATTGCGACTTCAAAACAAGCATGAGAGGAAAAGAGGAGTGAGAGGATGTGCCCACAGTCACGTACTGAGTGCAATACTTTTATCCTTTGATGTACACATTATTGTCCATGACAAAGAGAGTTTCCAGGAGCAGAGAAACTTAAGGTCATCACTGAACTCTGTGCAGTTATTCCTGTCATTATCATGTTGTGCACTGGTAGGGAGCCCGCACCAACTATGGCAGCCTTCCACAGAGCCCTCCTAGGACACACTCTCAGGTTGTGGCCCTGCTGCTGCCCCTGGTCATCTCTCCAACACCTTTTCAGAACAGAGACCTCAGCGGGGAGGAGGATACAAGCACCAGGCTGAGCTGTTAGGGCAGAATCTAGCACAAGACCAGCACCACAGTGATGAGGGTTATGGGGGGATAGTCTTGAGGAGGTTTCTGCTTAGTATTGATACTCTAGCAGGACAAGTGCATGGCCAGGAACAAGTAGGGGATCTGCAATGATACTAAATACAAACATTATCCAAAAAATTTGGCAGCAGGAGGCCCTCCTTTCCAGATATTTGCAGCTTTCCTGGAAGCTGGCGTTATCTATCTAGGTGTCAGCTCTGATTCACCCACAAGAGCCTGTGTCACAAAATGTCACATCAATATGACTTTTTTAGAGTATTTCAGAGCACAAACCCCAGCACTACCAATATTGAAGAGTTCCTAGCACTGTGTGTTAAAAAGCTCTGGTTTGGAATATAGACTTAAATTTGGGACACTTGCTAGCATAAGGAGTATTTTTTTTTTACCAGATATACCCCCACCTACAAGCCTTCAACCCTCTCAGGTCACAGATGCTGAGAAGAAATGCGTTGGTGCCTAAGAAGCAGCTCCCCAAGACCTACTCTGTCAATGCTGTACCCCAGGCAAGGAGGCTGGCTGAGGTCTGCTTCCACATGCAGGGCCTGCAGCAATGCCAGGATGAGTGGATCTGTGAGCAGGGAACTTGTTCATCCCAGAGGATCAGACTTCTCCATCTGTGCGGCTGAGCTGACCAGTAGGAATCTTGTGGCCTGCTCTCTTGAAGGATGTGGAGAGATCCTCTTTGCCTTGCCAGCTTCTGGGGTGAAATGATGTATCACAACCATCAGCTGAGGCAACCAGTGAAATTTCGGTCCCATACCTATTTGTCAAATCCTGCTCAACAGGGTCCTGGAAAATGGAGTGTGGAAGGAGCTGCCTGGTCACCCACCAGTTGGCGGTGATTTTCTCTGGCACTCAGAGATGGGCATAGCCCAACAAATTGATACCTCCTGCAACATGGACAAGTGAACTTGTAACCTCTCATCTGGGTTTAAGCACACAGAAAAAGCAGAAATCTCGACCAACATCCAAATCGCAATAGCAAGTGAGATGATATAGATGATACAGGCATCATCCTATTTTGACTGCTGTACCCCCTCAATTAGCAATTGAGTAGTCTTGGTTACAGAATCTTATAAAAAACTCTTCACCAGGAGGAATTCTTGGTTTAGCAGCTAATATGAGACAGTGAAAATCTGCCAAATGCTTGGGAATTTGAAATGCACTAGGCACAACTTTGCAAAGGCGAAAGAAATCTTCTTTTCTCAGCCTGTCAAAAGATACAGCCTTCAACTCTTCAAAAGAGTCAGCTGGGATGAAGTGCTTCCAACAGACAACATTCCTTACAGGGTAGTTGTTCCATTTCTGATCTTCCAGCCCTGATTATCAAAGAAGATCCTACAATATCTTGGTGAGGTAAATCTGGGAACTGTATCTCATTACTTTCCTGAATACTAATGTTTTAGAACACATTACCATCCTTCTCTCTGCACCTTTCCCCATTATCAATCTCCCAGTGCTCTACATCATAAATTACCTGCATCTCTTTTGCCCCTAGGACATAACCACCAATATAGTCTTTATATTCCACGGGTGCTGTCAGATGTCTAGCTCAGACACAGGTCTAATTAAACCCAGAACAACTGTTCCCAAGATGCAGTTAGGTTTGAAATTCACCTCATCTTTTCTGAGGAGTGTACATGCCCCAAAACTCATCTGCTTTCTTCAGATATACTACGTGGCTTCAGAAAAGCTATTACACCTACATAAAAATCTTTATCTTGAAACCTTTACTCTTACAATACTGGCATGCCAAAAGGCTTCATAGACTGTGAATGGGAGGGGCAGCAGGGGAGTGACTGGATCTGGTTTCTAAAAAATAGAGGTGTGACACTCTGACATGCTTCACAGAAGATCTTAAATTCTGTTTCACAGGACAGAGCAGGTTTTGAGCACTAATTTAAAACAGATGCTCACTTTTGAGTAGCAACAATGACCCATAGCTACAAATTGCTGCAAAGCTCAGACTCCCCTTCACTCTTTCAGCCCCTGCCTGGGAGAAACACCTCTGCACTCCTTCAGGAGGCTCTTCCCCATAAGGGAAGCAGTGTCTGAGCTGCCCTTTCACTGAGCCTCAGTTTCCTATTTGTAGAACACGGAAGGAGGACAGGCTCAGGCTTAGCCACTCCAGCCTGCCATCTCCCCCACTGGCTTATCCATCACTGCTTGTGTTTGCTCCTGACCATGGCCAGTCTCTCTCCAGACAGCCACCTGCACTGCTCTCCCCAGGGTTTTGTACATTCACTGTCACCTTGCTGCATGAGAGGGACAGTGTGTCCTCCCAACAACTCCCAGGGCAGCTGTGTAATAGCTTTATTGTACATTTCCACAGCAGAGAAGACTTGAATCTCTTCTCCTTGAAGCCAGGCATCCTGACTGAGACCTTCAGAGATGGCTTGGAGAATGAGCACTCCTCATGGAAAGCAGCAAGCAGGGCAGGGAATGCAGGATGAGGGAATCCCCACATTGTGGGCCAAGCCAATGCTGCAGCAATGCCCCCATGGGAAGTGCTGACAGTGTGGGACTGAGCTGGGCAGAAGAGCGAGTAGCTCTGGGACCAGCAGGAGCCCAGCCTGCAGGGTGACCTTTGGAAGGAGAATTACCACAATACATATTTATCCCATTTAGAGAACAGAGGAGGTAAACTTTGACTGTGGCCAAGTTTTTAATAAAGCATGAGACCAGCTGAGGACTTTCTCATACCTGTAGTATTTTAAGCATTCTCCTCCCTCAGGTTGCTCTGTTAGCTCTTAAGGGCTGGATTTACACTGCTCTTATTCTCTCTCACTGCATCTCTAGCAGCATCTCTTTCCTCAACTGGACCTCTAAATTCCACAGATTTGTGGCAGTATAGTACGTTTAGGCTTTGGCTGAAACTGATGGATAGTTTCAAAAGTTAGGGACAGAGCCACTGGCAAGCAGACACCTACAGAGACAATGTGACTCCAAGGGCTTCCTTTCCACAAAAAAACAAGCTAAATGCTATGTAGTCATGACATTCAAGGCTCCATTATAATGCAGAAATATAGAAATACAGAAATAATGGGGTGTGAGCAGCCTAAACTTTGGCCTTCTTTAATTTTTGGCTACTTGACTTTGCAATATTAATGACTCTTTCAAGGAATCATTTTTATATTCAATGCAGTACTTTGTGCAATGGCGTGTTAACTTTGATGGACTTTGTTTAAGTAGGGGAAGATACCTTATAATTTTCAGCTGATTTTCACCATTTTTGCATTTTTCCCTCACACACTCTCACCCACTGAGAATAGATTCACAAACCCTGTGCACAAACATGCAGAGGATCAGCAATGCAAAAGCCATCCACATCCTTGTCCCCATGCCATGGATGATGGGAGGCCGATGAGTCTGATCCTCGAGCCTTGCACAGACAGCCTTATTGAATTTGACAGCACCACTTGTGTGCAGGGAGATGACTCATTCGAGCAGAGGCTGCGGGATCTGCCCCTACTTGTTGAGCCACTTTCTTCATAGCAAATACTGGCTGTTCAAACAACACTCACATTTCTATTTTGGGTCACTGTTTACAAGCACAGACTAACAACAGTGGGAGAATGGAAATCTGCTACCAGCCAGCATTCTTCCGGCCCTCTCAAAAGCAGCTTTTAGAAACTACATTATTGGAGAGGATCAGAATGGACAATTGCTCCAAATATCTTAAAAATATGTTATTATCTTCCAGAGACTTCACATTTCCTAAGAGGAAGGTGAATATCTGGCACTTTATCTGGTTAGAGGAGTAATTACTAGTGCAGAGACATCGACTCTTATCTTTGATAAGTTGTCAAGGATTTCTGAGACTAGTGAAGTATCACAATGTTTTCAAAATATCAGCAAATTTTCTAGTGAAGAGCTGTACGGTTATGGGTGCTTGACTGAAGCATCTCTTAATGGCTGTCAGAAGTAATTTGCACTGTTGCTCAGCAGAGGCAAGGGATGGTTTAATATCCAGACCTTTTGTTCTGCACAGGCATGTCAGCTAAGTACATATTGTACCCAAAGGAAATTGCTACCCATTCTTTGTACATTTGCTTCTCTTTGTGTGAAATCGCCTGCGACTCCAGCAGGCCAGTTCAAAGTCCCTCATCAAAACCATAATTGTGGTTCAATCAACAGTGTTTTACAAGAGGGAAAATGACTTCACCACGAGTGCTCAAAACGGACGTCATGCCAAACTTACAACTCATCAAGGCGCACAGACATTTCGCATGACCTGCCTTGATTTTCAAAAGCTGAGTTTTATTGAGCACTCATCTCAATGATTTTGTGTTGTTCTCCTTTCTAATATAGCAGTGGGCTCCTTTCTGCAAAGGATTCTGTATGCCTTGAATGCCCATGATGAGCTGGCAAGCACAAGTGACTTCTGACGTCTGGGTTTTCTTCAGCAGAAGCATGGTTGATATGTCACTGAGATCAGAACAAAAGGTCAAAGAAAGCAAAACAAAGAAATTTAATCTTGAGTCTGCTACTCTTCTCTCCACATGGTAAGAAAATCCTTATGTGTTTCCCTTTTTCAGTGTCAGCCCTCTACATGTTGAAAAGTATTATACATCTGTTAACATAGGATTAATACCTAAGACTAATAATGAGGGAAAAGCCTATCTCAGCCAAAACAAGGACTCAAAGTCAGTCAAACGAGATTCCAATGAAAGAGAAATAAGACTTCCTTATTCCTGGCATTGTTAGAAAGATACCTTCTCTTTCACCCTAGAAATTCTCCGTGTGAACAAAGAAAGTTCAGGTAATTTAACGAAGAGTTTAGCATTCAGCTTGGTTAGAAAAAGCTTCAGTGACTCATCCTCAAGAGTATATGAAGAGCTGACCTGATCATGTGGGGACTCCAGAAATGACAGGGGGTGAGCTTCAGGAGGGAAGAGAAAATATCCCACAAGCTGCAAGTACTCATTTGAGGGCTGCTGCTGCCAAATGCTCAGTCTCCGGAAGAAAGTGTTCTCAGTGGTAAGTCTGCACTTTTCAACAAGAGGCAAACTATCAAGAAATAGCCTCTGATAATAAATAATCCTAGAATTATTGTATTTCTTCCCTCCAGCCCCATGTGTCATTTGCCAGAAGATAAAATGAAACAACATGAGGCCATCAGGACTAGCTGTGGTCTCTGTCCCTCTCATGACCATTTGGCCCCCACGTTCTCATTGGATTTTCTTAATCTCACTGGTTTTATTTTCTGTTTTCCTTGGTTCTTTTTCTGTTTATTTTCCTCCCACTGACTGAAATGTCATTTCCATTCTTTTTTTTTTTTTCATGTTTAAGCCATAACAATTAACTAGAAGGCAAAATTTCAGACCTTATTTAACCTCATCCATCAACAGAAATCCAGTAAAATATGATTCAATTGCAGGTCTGTAACACTTTCTATTCATTCCAGTTTATTTATTTCACTTTGGTGGGAAATCTGTTCTTTGTGGCAAAGAGAATGTATTTTGCTCTGGTCTGTAATAGCATTGTTAGCTTATGCTGAAAGGAGACAAACCACTCTTACATAATCATATTTATTAGATCATTAGTGCTGTGTTAGAGAAGTGCCAACAAGCAGCACACAGGAAAAAAAGTGAGTTATCAGCAAAGGCCATTAGGTGGAAAAACTTTGGAGGGAACCTGCAGGCAACAGCACACAGCAGTAATGAAGCAGACACCTCTGAAGTCTCCAGTTAATTATCTCAGTGAGAGTTTGTTGTGAGGCGCTGCTGTGGCTGAGCTGCAGCTAGGTGCAAGGGTGGGACACGAGGTTAGATGCACATGCATGTGGTTCATTTCCTTTAATGACAGCACTGACACTTGTGGCATTGAAGAGTCCCAGAGTGATTACTTCTGAAGCAGTGACACCCACAAACTAGATGCCTTTGTTGCATTTATATGTACACACAATCACAAAATTATATACACCTGCCTATGCTTTCAGGCTGAGAAGCTTTCCAACAGAAGTACCCTGTTTTTCTTTAGGAGCATTGTAGATTTGTTCTTCTGGTCAATAATCTTGTTTTTGCTCAGTTTAGTCACACAGCCTTCTCCTAGCCTCATTGGGAAGCTCCCTCTGCAAAACAGTATTTCATTAGGAGATAATTTATGCATCAATAACACACCTTGGTGACTGTGCATTGCCTATACCTACAAAATAAGGGGAATATCAGTGGCATAGAATCAAGTTTGTTAAATTACAACACAAGGGAAATAAATCCATTGAAAACCATTTTTTTTGGTAGCTGAAGAGAAAATGCCTTGCTCTTCACCAACTCATTAGTGGAAAGTCCAGGAGATGAGTGACAGTAGATGCTGCTGACCTTTTGTGCTGAGGTAGTACATTACTGGAGAAGAAGATCAGAAAAAATATCAAGGAGTGCAGGAGAACAAGTTAAACTCAGTTCTGTGTAACATTTTCTATAACCTGCAATGAAAAAGCACTTTAGAAAGCAACAAGTTGCTGAAACCTCACATTACCTTTGTACTATTACTAGATTGAAAATGTTGCATGCTTAAAACTCCTTCTTGAGAGACACTGGTGAAAGAGGCTAGATAATACTTTTTTTATGCCTGCAAGGCACAAAAAGTACCTTGAGTTAAAGAGATAATGCCAATTTTATGGTCATTAAAAAAATTATTTTAAATTAGGTTCAAACCAAGCACCTGAAATTCTCTGACAAGTGTTCTCTTCCTCTGAAAAAAAATAATTTGCAGTTGCGTCTTTCAATTTTCTCTCTTCCCCCACTTCCACTCCTTTCTTGATATGGTGAAAATCCTAACAAGCAAGAGTACAAGCTGCCTACATTCAAATTTACTGCACATTGTCAATATGATGGAAGACATGGTATGGGTTGGAACTGCAAGCAGAGGTGCAATGCCATTACAGTGAAAATTAAGTGTTCTCCAGTACATAGCATAGATAAAAATGTATGGCTGTAAATAAAGAATTAAAAATTATAAATAAATAAATGAAGGCTGCCCTCTGTTCAGAACTGCCTTTTTATGTTGTGTTTTGCAGCAGAAGTGCCATGTTGAAGATTTCATACTGCCTAGGATTGTACTGAAATAGGAGCTCAGCCCTGTGATGTTTTCCAACTCTCTGCCACAGAACAGCTTGGAGTAAACAAGTCTGTTATTAACATGTTGCTCGAAAGCAGTTTGAAAACACAAAATCTCCAACATATATTTTTGTCTTAAAAAGACACACTGAGAATTCTTTGCTGCCTCAGGAAATAGATATGCAGCTTGATGGGCCATGCTCTGTTTTGGAGTAAGTTACACAGAATTTATT
This sequence comes from Pyrgilauda ruficollis, assembly GCF_017590135.1. NCBI lineage: Eukaryota > Metazoa > Chordata > Aves > Passeriformes > Passeridae > Pyrgilauda > Pyrgilauda ruficollis. Next base: position 4,632,158 of record NW_024519207.1, on the reverse strand, counting down.
TTCTCTTATTCAAAAATAAATAATCATGATCTGCCCAGATGTTCTTTTCATCTTTGCAGATTATTTCTTCTCTTCTTTCCAGCTTACACAGACCAACTGTACCACAAACAAGAGAATGATGCATTACAGATGAAGATGGCAAAAGTTTGCCCTCCTCATACTCAAGCAGTTCAAGCAATAATGGTAGTTGTGAGATTTGAGTTTTTCTTGCATCCTTGTAAGTCCATGGGATCTTTGCTGACTGAAAATTTAGGTATTCAGAATAGAGAGATCCTTGCTGGCAGGCAGAGCTCTGCTGATGCTGTGTTGTACTTGTTACAGAGTAGGACAAGCAAAGTTATAACAATCTCCCTCCAGTAATTTGCCTCTTCCAGCATGAGTTCCCTGCTCACCTTAATTTGTTGATGAGGAGATTAGCAGGCAGGAATGAGTGAAGTTAGAGCATCAGCTGTGGGTGGAATAGTCTTCCTGGCTCAGTACTCCCAAATCAAAACCAGCTTCTGCAGGAGATTCCCTCTGTGCCTCACAGCAGATCTCAGCTCTGGCTCCAGTCCCAAATATTTTGACTCCATGGAGGCCCAGCACAGCTCTGGTGTACAGCACTGAACTCAGGGAGCATCCAGATGTGGGCAGCACTCATCTCGTCCAGCACAGGGAAACCTCTCTGATGGTGTCCATCCCTGATATCTTGTGGGACCACCAGCTCCCAGGAGCACATCTTGCCTAGTTCTTGCTGGGCTTTGAGGAAAGCACATGGGTTCCTAAATGCAAAAACCCCACCAGCTTCAACAGGGCAGCATCAGGCCTTTTGCATCTTCTGCTGTGCTGGTTTTCACTGAGCACCACAGGCTGCATCAATTAGCCCATTCCTAAAATGGATGAAGTGAAATTCTGTGTGGCTGCTGATGACACTTCCAACTCTTCATCTCACCAAACTGGACAAGGGGAAGATAAAGAATTAAAGGCTGTACAAGTCTGAATTTGGCCATCTCTCTTCTCAGACACATCTGTTTCCATGCAAGCAAGAAGAAAATGGGTGACTAACACACAGCTCAACAGCTGGCCCCTGGGTCCTCCTCCATGGCACTAAATGTGTCCCTGGCAAACACAAGGTTGAGATTTTAAATGAGGAATTAATGAAAATGAGCTCTTTCTCCTGCTTGTTGTCCCTTTAAATTCAGTTTCCATGGAAACAGCTACGGAAAGGCTGCCTGGAGAAAGCCAGGAGAGATCTCTGCCTGGCTGCCTTCCCCTCTGGGTTGCCAGCTGAGCCAATCCAATTGTCAGGCTTTTACAGAAGTTTTTGCTATTTTCATTCACACTTGGAATAGAGTGATGACTCCTCATGGATTCCCTCTGTAAGGAGTCCTGAGGTGGTCAGCCATGCTCCTGTAACCTGCTGCTGGGCTCTTTGCAAATGGAACTCCTCTCCATCCATCTGGTGGAGCGCAGGCCCACCTGAACCCCTGCGACGCTGCTTTTCTGCAAATGTCACCCCATTAGAGACATCCATTCCACTGCTTTTTTCTTTTGAAATGTAGTGGTGCATGTGATCTGAGTACACAGACTGAGCTGGGAGTGGTGGCAGAGGGACAATTTTGTTGTTAATTCAGTGTTAATCCCAGGGGAACATTTGAGATCCCTCCCACAGTACTGCATCCAGGCCTGGATTCCCAGCACAAGGCAGACACCAACCCATCAGACAAGGTCCAGAGGAAAGAAACTAAAATGGTCAGAGGGCTGGAGCACTTCTCCTATGAAGACAGCTGAAAGATTTGGGCATGTTCAGCCTGGAGAAACAGAAGCCCCAGGGAGATCTTTTTGCAGCCTTTCAGTACATTAAAGGGGCTCACAAGAAAGAAAGAGACACTTTTTATTCAGGGCCTGTACTGAAAGGACAAGGTGCAATGGCTTTAAAGAGGGTAGGTTTAGACTGGACATCAGAAAGAAATGTTTCCAAATGAGGGTAGTGAAACATTGGAACAAATCACCCAGAGAAATTGTGGATGCCTTATGCCTAGAAATGTTTAAGGCCAGGTTGGACGGAACCCTGAGCAACCTGGTCTAGTGGAAAGCGTCTCTGCCAGGGCAGGGGGTTTGGAACTAGATGGTCTTTCAGGTCCCTTTCAACCCAAACTGTTTTATGATCTTATGAGCAGGATGCAAAGCGTACGATAAAGCAATGGTGTTTGTCTGTGTAGATCCACTCTTTCTACAGGTGAACAAAACCAAAGGGTCTTTGACCTACAATATTTTGGGGTGACAGTCCCAGAAAATGGGGCTGGTCTTACTATTGTTGAAATGCACCCATTTCCATTTTTATTAGCATTTGAGGAGCCTGTAGTAGGTCTGTGTAAGGTTGTCATAAAGAAAACTGAATTTTCAGTAGAAGTTGACTAACAATATAAGATCTATCCACCCTCCCAGCTGAGTTCTGCAGACAAACACAGTTCCAGTGTAAAAACAAAAGCAATTTTTAAATGTAAATAATTTTAAATGTAACTAACCCTAGTCAATAGTTCAGTGTTAGCCATTATTGCTGCAGGTACATATAAAAATGTTGTCATCCTTGGTTACCTAAATGACTGCCTATAATTAGAAAGGCAGACTCTCATATCTGAGATTTAATACTGAGATAATTTTTTGTGAACCGGATGAGCAATTTCTTGCATATTGCACCAGAAAAAACCCTCTGCTTGCTGCTGGTACAGACTCAGATGGAATACAACCTTCAATATTGAACAACCAGGCTTCAAAGAGGATGCAAACTTGTACTGGGGGGAATTCAGAAAGCAATGGACATAGCCAGAGGTCTAGAAAATAGACCTATGAGACAGAATTGAACAAACTGAAGGTATTTCATATGAAAGGAGGCAAATCAAAGGGCTACATCTCAGTAAAAGGATAAAGTAAAGAAGAGAGGAAGATAATAAAATGCTTTCAATGCCATAGAATCATAGAGTGGTTTGGATTGGAAAGGACCTTAAAGATCAACTAGTTGAAACCCACTGCAGTGGAGAGTGACACATTCCATTAGACCAGGTTGCTCAGAGCCCTGGCAAACCTGGCCTTGAACACTGCCAGGGATGGGGCATCCACAAGTTCTCTGGGCAAACTGTGCCAGCGTCTCCAGCGTATCAAAGTCTTTCTAGTGCTCACAGTGGATAGAAGGTAGATTACAAGGTTAAACTGCAAAGGGGGGAAACTTCCCCAGGGATAGAGACAGCTGTAAAATAAATACTTAAGTTTTTCAAAGCCAAATACCACCATCTCAAAGCAGGATGGGCAGGCTCTTTCTCTCTCCTGACACAGGACCTTTTCACTGTCTGACATGCCGTCCTATCTTCGGACAGCCTGTTCCAGCATTTCCTTGTGAGTTCCCTTTCTGGGAAGCTAAGCTTAAATCTTTACTTTTACTCCCAGTAAGTGATTCACCAGCTGAGTTTTCCTCACTTTCGTGGCCTTTAGGCCCCTTTCACAGGAGCTGCTCCTCTAGCCACCATTTCTCTCCCAAACAGAAAGGCACTGTCATGGTAGAGCCTCCTCTCTCCAGGCTTCTCCGCCAGGTCCCCTAGATCATTTACATGCTGCTATCTTTCTTCAGCATGCTGGGACAACTCTGCTGGTACCAGGAGGGAAAAACTTCAGGCTCTGCTCTGCGCTGGTGCTGCCTCACCTTGAATCCTGTGCGCAGTTTTGGGCGCCACAGTGTAAGAAGGACATTAGGCTGTTGGAGAGCAGCCTAAGGAGGGCAATGACGATGGTGAAGGGTCTTGAAGGGTCTCTGCTCTATGAGGAGCAATGACGATGGTGAAGGGTCTTGAAGGGATGCTGTATGAGGAGCAGCTGAGGTTCCTTGGTCTGTTTAGCTTGGAGGAGACTGAGGGGAGCGCTCATTGCAGTTACAGCTTCCTCCTGAGGGGAAAAGGAGGGGCAGGCACTGATCTCTTTTCTCTCAGGACCAGTGACAGGACCCGAGGGAATGACCTCAAATTGTGTCGAGGGAGGTTCAGGCTGGGTATCAGGAAAAGGTTCTTCACCCTTCCCATGGGTGGGAATGGTGGTTGGGCACTGGAACAGGGTCCCCACGGGAGTGGGCACAGCACTGACAGAGCTCAAGAAGCATTTGGACAATGCTCCCAGACACATGGTGTGACACTTGGGCATGTCCTGTGCAGGGTCGGGGGTTGGACGTGATGATCCTTACAGGTGCCTCCGAACCCAGGATATCCCGTAACACTGGGACTTCCGGCGGCCACCACGAATTCCCGCCCCTTCCCATGGCCTCGCCAGGGCGGGGACCCGAACCCGCGGCCCCGACGCAGCGAGGGCCCGCCCCGCCGCGCAGTGCGAGCGGAGGAGGTTTGTCCCTCACGGGCCGCCGTGTGCGCTCCGCTGCCGCGCTCGCCGCCCGCTCATCTCGTCCGCCGCCCGGCCCGGCCCGGCCGCTGCCCCGCCATGAGCGACAAGGGCGAGCTGGACCTCACCGGCGCCAAGCAGAACACGGGCATGTGGCTGGTGAAGGTGAGGAGCCGCGGCCCAGGGCCCGGGCCCGGCCCAGCGCGGCCTGTGGCAGCCGGGTCCCTCCGTTCGTCCCCGCCCCGCCGTGCCCCGGGTTGAGGCCGGGGTTGTCCGCGTCAGGCTCGCCCTGTGGCCCGGGACAGCCACTGCGCCTGTTCCCCGTCTCGGGGACAGCGCGGGGCTGGGCCCGGATGCCTGCTGAGTAAAGGAGACACGGCAGGGAAAGTTGGGCTGCCGGGGAGCTCTCACAGAATCAGAATGCTGGGGGCTTGGAATGAACCTTAAAGGTCACTCAGTCCCAGCCCCCCTGCGCTGGGCAGGGACGTCTCCCACTAGACCAGGTTGCTGAAGGCCTTATCCGGCCTGGCTTTGAACATTTCCAGGGATGGGGCATCCACAGCTTCTCTGGGCAACCTGTGCCAGTGTCTCACCACCCGCACTGTAAAACATCTTTTCCTTGTCCTTGCTAGTGGTTTGTGACAAGCAACAAGCGTGGCTGTGTAACTTTTATTTCCCCAAAACTTTGAGAGTTGGAAAAAGTTTTGAGTGTGCCCAGATTCATGTCCTGATTAAAATACTGTTGACAACATCCAGCAAGGAAAGTAAACACCAGTGTCTTGTCATTACAGCTCCCTTGGGTGCTAGTGAAATACAGCTCTAGTGGAGGGGCTGTAAAAAGGTAGTGAGGGTGTCAAAATCAAACCTGTTTGGTGCAGGGCCACACTCCAGTCTGGTGCCACCACTAACAGGCTGGCACTGCTCTGTTCCCTGGAGTCAGTGTCTTTGCTGTCAAGACATTTTGTTGCCAATACCAGGGATTGTTTCAGAAACAGGAACTTGAAGCTGATGGGGGAGCGTGTGCCCTGCTTGCTTCGAGTCCCCTCTGGTGTGCTCCTCTTTTTCTAGACTTATATTTATTCTCTCTTGGGAGAAGCAGTTCCTTCCTCCTTTAGGAATAGGTTCAGACCATCAGCTTGAAAGAACCTGTGGGGGCAGGGTGGTACCCAAATACTAGTCTTGAGTGGTGAGAGGGGTGTAATAATAAATCAGCCTTCTGAAATGGAGTCAAGCCTCGTGTCTCCACTACATGCAGAGAGTTCGCCACAACATGTAACATCATACTTCAGTTGCCAAAACTTCTTGATGTGACCCTTAAAAGTGGCTGGGGATTTCAGAGTTTCTTTGCTGTGCTGAATTTTTGGTGGGCAGGTTGCTGCATCTGGCTTCCTCTTCTGTACTGACACCTGAGTGTGTGGTGTCACAAAACCACAATGAGCACTGTGCAAGTGCTCTAATTGTAGTAGCTTTTCCTGGGCACTGTCAATGAATGCTGGCAGCAGGAAGCTGCAGAACTGGATCATGACATACTGAGTGACAGGATGATAAAGTGGCAGATGAAATTAAGAGCTGAAAGATCTAATCTGGTGTGCATAGAGAAAAACTATCCTAATTATATGTATGCAGCAGTTGGGCTCCTGCTGGTTGTTTTCATTCAGGAGGAGTGGTTTTTTCTGTACATGGAGATAAATCTATAAGAACGTGTCAAATGAGCAGAGTCAACATTGGGCATGATTACAAAAGACACAGAAAACAAAAGAGAAAATATTATTGTGCCATCACATTGCCTCTATCCAGAATGCTCTGTGTAGCCATGGTCTCATCCCCCCTGCTGTGGAAAGTGTACAATGCACCTGGCAACAGTACAGAGGAGAGCACCAGGTCTGGTCTTGGCAACAAGGAATGATAGTTGTGGAGGGAACTCCTAAATGCGTTGTTACCTTTTAGGCTGGCAAGAGGATTAATTTGGAAATCTTGTAGAGGTCTGAAGCAATGAGTAATGTCTTGGATGGATAAGGAAGAAGTGAATAGGCAAAGGTGAACAGGAAAGAATCAGTTCAAACACTAGAATTAGAGGTGTGTCAGATTAATTCATTGGTGGGGCTCAGCGTGAGCAAAGGAGGTACTGTTTTGCACAATGTGTAGTTAAATTTTGGAGCTTCTTGCAGGTAGAAGTTCTGAATTTCAAAACTTCACAGAAGCTCAGACACAGTTAGTCAAATTCAGGCAAGAAAATTAAATTGAGAGATTAAAAAGCAATATGCTGCCAAACCCCAAGTCTGCTAAAACACCCTAGAAATTAGAAGAGGAAATAAATTTTCCTTTTATGTTCCTCCTGAAGTAACTGCCAATGGCTGCATTTGGAGACAGGACACTGAACTTGCTTGTCCTTTAGTCTGGTACAGTTTGATGTTTCCTGAAGCAAGGAATTTTCAAGCACATTTGTTCTTACAGTTGGTGCCACTGTGTTTATTGAGAAAACAGGACTGAAAGGAAAGCTGGAGTATTACTCTTCCAAGTAAATGTTGATGTAGTCCTTCATGCATGTGTTCTGAACTTATGTCTGTCTCCTTGTATAGTAATGATAATGTTAACACTGATAGACCATAACATGGGGCATGCGGGATTTTATCCTTTGATTTCCTTTGGACTTGAGCTTGGAAACAACCACATCTGTTAGGAGGACTTCCAGCTCAGTGGCAAGACAGTGCATAGTACCTGTACTTTCTATCTTCACTAGCCCAGGCAATGGGGATGAATTTATCATTCCTTTGAGGGAGAGAGCATTCAGCTCTGATGGAATAAAAAACCTGGCTTATTTGATTTCCTTTTAGCATGCATTGTGCTAGCACAGGAAGTATTCCAGAGAGACTACTTAACAGGCAATAAAAAAATGTAGTAATGAGTATTTTAGAAGCATGAGCAGTAAAAGGAGGTACCGTAAAGAGAGTGAGTTGCTTTAGTACAAATCCAGAAAGCCACTAGATTTTTATTTCTGTGTTTTCAGTGTGTTTTACCTCTTTAAGGTAGAGAAATAGTAAGAGTATTTGGTTATGTACTTGTGGTAAAGTGAAACCCATTTAGTGTTAGCCATTAGAATGTTAATTTCTTGCTCTCTGAGTGTGTTGGTCAGATTTTTTTATTTAATCTGCTGCATGGTTCTATAGCTAGAAAGATGATATCTTTATTTAATTATTTTTTCTATGTTCAAAGAAAAATTTAAACATAGAATCTGACATCGGCCTCAGTTTCTGTTGTATGCACTGCGTATGTATTGCTATATAGAGAAAGAGCTAATTTTGTTTCTTGCAGAAAAGTGGAAGTAGTGTGTTACAGAGAGGGCTGCTTGTGTGTTCCCTTCTACAGGGGGGTAGGAAGCTGTGCCCAGGCTGAAAGAGGAGTGGAGCAGGGGCACTCGTGTCCTTCACTGCCTGTAGCATGCCTGGTGTACTGGGCAGTGATGTGAGTAGCAAGAGGAGAACAGCAATGGGAAGAGGGCTTGAAGTGATGCTCCTTAGTACATCAGATTTGTTCTAGTGATTAAACTCAATTTTTTTATTTTTTGGAGAGAAGAGTGTTCTTACCTACAAATCCCAGAATAAAGACCACTTGTCCTGAAAGGCTGCATCCAGCTGCCTTTCAGTTGGGCAGGCACTCTGTCCATGGTGCTCTTTCTGTGCATATGTAGTTTTCAAAATCTTCCTGTGGGATCTGTGAAAATTTTGCCCTGTAAGAACAGGTTGCTCTTGTTTTCTGTGTTCTTTCAAGGATTGTTAAGACTTTGAAACCTGACTCTTATACCATAATTATTATGTTAAAGTTAAAAGAAAGGTGCAAAATAAGATGTCTATGGCAGGAAAGATTTATTTAGTCTTTCCTGATTGTTTACGTCATTAGCATGTGGGTTTGTGAGTAACACCCAGGTTGATCTGAAGTACCTGTGGATAGCTGGAAGTAATCCTTTGATCACAGCCCTTCAAAACCCTTTGTCTTTCTCTGCATGGCCCTTGACTGCAGATAGGCCAGCAGAAAGATGATTAAATGCACTCTTTGAGACTTTCCCATGCAGTATGATTGATCTGCAACGTCTTAATCTGACTTAATTCCCAGTCTGAATATATTACATAGCAAGTCAATGATTTTAACACCATAAGAGCCCTTCACTCCTTGTCCACTCATACTGAATGGGCATCTACCTTTTTGTCTGGCAGTATAAACAGAGATTAGGTGCAAGCATGTAATAATACTTCTGTTGAGTAGCTGGAGCATGTCATAACATTTATCTTGACTTTAGAAAGAAAACAGTATCTGATCTGGCATGAAATCTGCTGTAGAAAGTTACCAGTTTGGAAATAGATATATCAATAGATTGTGCCAATTCATGGCTTTCTGTTGTGCTTTTGTGATATTTTTGACCAAAGTTGTCTGAACTTTATGGGAACCTGGACTATCATTTATTTTGTCTGAGCAGTTGGAGGCATCTGGATTTTGTAGTTATTCTACATGTACTTCATGGGGTGCTGTGAGTCTAAAGCTAAGTGCTAACTAAGTACTGGTTCCAAGACCTGGAGTTCTTGAAGAACTGATAAATGCAAAGTTAGTGTTAATTTAATTTGAGCTTTAGGAAGTTAGGAGGTTGTTCTTTGTCAGCGAGTTATTGGAACAGGCTCTTTTTCTCCCCAGCTTGGCTTAGTTTTACTCTATGCAAGACAAAAATTAGGCTTCAAAGTGCTTCTTTGCTGCTTGAAACAGAAAATGCCCCAGGCACAGTTTAGTGTATTTCTCTTTGTTACTGGCTGTGCCTCACACTGTTTTTCTATGTGGGCACAGATGTTTTCAGTAGCTGTGGACTGTGTGAGCCAGGACAAACTTTGCCGTGCCAGTAAAGAACATGGCTGTAAAGTTCTGAGGAGTGTGCTTCTTGCCAGAGGCCTTTATTGTCCTTTTTGAGCCAAGGTCACCCAATGCTGCAGATACCACAGCCTTTGCAACTGAAGGAATTGGTGTGTAGGTGAGGTAACAGAACTGCAGCAGTTTTTCATTCTCAGTTTATGCTGGTCTTGTCCCTGTCCCTGGACTAATCACTACTTTGTGCAACTGTTCTGGAAAATGGGTTGAGGAGCTGCTTTGGTTGTTCCACCTGCTAAACACAAAATCAGCACAGCTAAAACGCAGAAGTCACCCACTCCTCCTAGCTAGACCAATCTGCTCTTTTCATATACTGAGCAGCTGCACAAAAGTCTTTGCCCAATGCAGTGAAGAGCTGGGAATGAGTGATGGGAGGCAGATTTGCCTTGGGTGCTTCTGCTGTTGGAGGAGTGGCAATAAGCTGTGGTCTACTGCTCAACATGTCTGAGATTCCCTGACTCTAAGCCTTACCCTCACAGCAGAAATTGCCTAACTTCTCATCACTGTGATTGGTTGGTTGATTTTTTTTTCCCAGAGAGATGATAGTTTCTAATGAATATTTAAAAGTATAATTTTACCCGATAAAATATTGAGACTCTTTAGTTTAAGAATTTGATGCTGATCTTCTTCTGCCTTTTATGATTGGATAGTAGTATTTGAAGTTACTAAGATTTTTCTCTCATTAGAGACTCTACATTGGTGTTATTTTTGGGCTACATTATTCTCTTTGCTCTCTCTAACTGAATATATATATACACATATGTGTGTGTGAATATATATACACACATGTGTGTGTGTGCATGTATATGTATATAACAGCTCGAGAAGTGGGCTTGCATGAGCTTCAGAAAGTTCAACAAGGCTAAGCACAAGGTCCTGCACTTGAGTTGGGTAACCCCCAGTATCAGTGCATAGGGAGGAATGGACTGAGAGCAGCTCTGAGGGGTGCTGGTAAATGACAGGCTGGTCATGACCTGGCAATGTGCACTTGCAGCCCAGAAAGACAATTCTGTCCAGGGCTGCAACAAAAGCAGCATAGGCAGTATGTCAAGGGAGGGGATTCTGTCCCTCTGCTCTGCTCTGCTCTGCTCTGGTGAGACCTCCCTGGATTGCTGCATCCCGCTCTGGGGCCCCCAGCATAAGCAGGTGCTAAGGAGACCACAAAGATGATCAGAGAGCTGGAGCACCTCTTCTGTGAAGACAGATGGAGAGAGCTGGGTCTGCTCAGCCTGGAGGGGAAGAGGCTCCAGGGAGACCTTACAGGTGCCTTCCAGTGCCTCAAAGGGGCTGATGAGAAAGATGGGGACAGACATTTTAGTAGGGCCTATAGCAGCTGGACAAGGAGTAATGGTTTTAAGTGAAAGGAACATGGATTTAGACTAGATGTAAGGAAGAAATGTTTAATAATGAGGGTGGTGGGGCACTGGCACAGGTTGCCCAGACAAGTTGTGGATGTGGCATCCCTGGAAGCATTCAAGGTCATGTTGGATAGAGCTCTGAGCAAACTGATCAAGTTGCAGATGTCCCTGCTCATTGCAGGGGGTTTGGACTAGATGTCTGTTAAGGCCCCTGCCAACCAAAATCATCCATGGCTCTCTATTGTCTACTAGATTTAGCTCATACTTTATTCTGAAGTGGTCAGGGTAAAAGCATTTAAAGTATTTACCCATACACAGTTTGTACAGAATTTTAAATTCTGCTTTTCTTGAAATCTGTTGTCTTCTCTTAGGTCCCCAAATACTTGTCACAACAGTGGAGTAAAGCTTCGGGAAGAGGTGAAGTGGGAAAACTAAGGATTGTCAAGTAAGCCTTTACTCTACATTTACTGGTTACATTTCTTAGAAGTTACCCATGTAAAATAAGAATATGTTGCACCTGTTCTGAGACATAATCCTCTTTCTTGCCAACAATGTGCATATTTCTCTGATACATGAACAGTGTTTGCTTGTGTAGTGATTAGGAATATAAATTTTACAAAATTATACTGGGGAGTCACTCTGTAGCATTACATGAGATTTGATTTCCTAGGTTTAAGAAAACCTAATTGCAGAATTTGCTTTTATTTATATATGTTATTTTGCTGCTTCTGTCCTCTATTCATGCTGACTTTTCCCATTTACTCTTGGGCATCAGCATAACAAAAAATTGAATAGCTCAGGGGTGAAGATGAATAACAAAACTAGAATTCGAATGTGCTTTTTTATCAAGAAAGCTGAAATTGAGGAATGAGGCTATGGAAATGTTGTTAAATATTTTTTAATATTTCTATATTTAGTAAATATTAAATGTTTTCTTTTTCAGAAATCAAGGAAGAACAGAAGTAAGTAATTGTTAAAGTTTATGTTTTGAATTCTAAAAACTGTTTAGAATGTGCTGGTTTCTAATGTCACATATTTTTTGTTATACCTCTAGCGAAGCGATGTACCACAGAATCAGGAGGAGAGAATTCTGTTAGTAGCTCTGCCCAGAGATGCCTGTGGGGCTTGTGTCAGGTCTCTCTCTTCCCTCACTTTGTTTGCCTGCTCTTCAGACACTTTGAGATGTGTTAGTACAAAAGGCTGAGGAGGATGCACAGGAAAAGCACGTGGTGCTGGTGTGAAGTATCCCTCTTCAAGCTTCCTTAGCTTCTCTATTGTGCATACACTGTGAACATGGCAAAGGAGCTGTGTTTAAACCTCTTCTGGGCTGTCTGCAATTCAGGAGTCCCAGGCTAGTAACACTTGTTGTGGCACTTCAGCACTTTTTCTGGAACTCAGCTAGCTGTGCAAAACATTTTTTAGCACTCATACTGAGCAATGGCTGAAAACCTATCAGGCCATATATTTTAACAAGTAAAATCAAGTTGTTCTCTGACTTCAGGAGGAGGTAATTTACAACTTTTTGAAAGCTGAGTGAATTTTATTAAGTACATGAAAGCTTTGAATTCTGTATTTGAACAAGAGATCAGTGTGGAAGGACTCCTACATCACCCTTTATTTTTGTAATAGAAATATACTGTACTACTTGTGTTTTCTCTCTGTTTCCCCATAACCTGGGAAACAGTGTAATTGAGTCTGTTTGGTAACACTGTGGCAATTGTGACTGTTAGGTGTCATTTACTTTGAATGAAGAGCTTGCAAGCATCAATGATATTGGAGGAAAGCCTGCTTCAGTCAGTGCACCAAGGGAACATCCATTTCTTCTGCAAAGTGTGGGAGGACAGACCTTAACAGTGTTCACAGAAACTTCAGTAGGTAAGTTAGAATTAAAGTTGTTATGACTTTACTGGTATGTCTGCTTTCAATAAACTCAGTGCTGTAAAAGACAGAAGACTCCAAGTCAGATTTTGGCTGCTTTGTTGCTTTCTGTGTAGGTAACACTCTTGTAATTTTTTTTTTTTTTTGTGTCTGTCTGTTTACTTAGTGTGATCGAGCAACTGATTTAAGTTCTCTGGGGTTATCATGTACATTTCAGCTCTGAGTCTGCTGGAGGGAGCAGGGGGAACGTGGAATGCAATAGAGTGCAGTACATTGTGTACATTCTCCTTTAGGGTTTTGACTCAAAAAACACGGTTTTGTGTTTCTATGTATTTTTTGTATGAACTAGTATTTGGTTTTTTCTCCTTGAATTGGTCTCTGCTGTGAATATAATTTTATAAGAATGCTGATTTTTCTTCTGTTCATTTTTTTTTTATTTAATCAATTTAAAATTTTGCATTTCCCAGCAACTAGAAACAGTTATTTGAGGACTGTGGATTACTGAGCAGAAGTTATTATTTTAACTGGGAGCGTAGGGTGGTTAGTTACATGAGAAATTACTGGGATGAAGCACTAAATAAGCATAGACCCTGTCAAAATTGTTTTTGTTTGAGATTAGCAAGCATAACATGCAGTCAATGAGTTTTCCTGAAACTGACTTAAATGCAAAATGGCTGAAATCTTTTGCTATTGCGTTTAAGTTGGTACAGTGACAGTACAGTCAAAAATGTACTTTATTTTGCTTTTCTTGCTTGAATTTTTTTTTGCTTTGAAAAATGAACATGACACAAATAGTCCAAATTCCAGTCAGATTCCTTACAGACTCCATGTTTCTGAGGTTATACTCATGTGCTTAAATGTGTAGGCATGCTTTGAGTTCCATGTCCATTTTCAACAAATTTCAAAGTGAATTATGGCTAATGGGAAAACAGGCATCTGAAGGGTGGACTGTACAGATGTCCCAATTCAAAGAAAGGCTGCTACTGTATTGGATGCCAGAAAATCCCCATGGAAAAACCCACTATATTGACCATGAAAAAACACTCAGTAAGAACTTACATACCTTTGCACATCAGTTGATTCACAGTAAGGCAATAATAGGAAATTGAAATTCATTCATTCCTAGGTTCACAGATCATTATGAGTCTTCATATTATAATTAGCATATTTTTTTCTGAAAAGCATCTTGTCCTTTTTTTTTATCTGCACCATGTAACACAAGCATATATCAGTTTGAACCACAGGCCAAAGATTAAGCTGGCATGGAACTGCAGATGTCATCTAGAAGGGTGCACTTGAGGAATTAGGCAATGAAATATGGATAAAAAAGTGCTTCATGCATTATTGCTTTCAGTCAGTAGCCTTACTGAGGACTCACTTAAATCAACTAGAGCAAATGGCTTAAAGCAGTTGGGTTTGTTTTGTACAGGGTGGGGTGGGGTTTTTTTTGATTGTAGGTTTGTGATTTTTTTCGCCCCTCCACTGTGTTTTTGGGTGCATTGAATATCTTAAGATCTATTCTCTGTGTAGTCCTTTAACCCTGGGATCCTTATATTGCAGGGACTGTCTTTTTGGCTTTTCTGAAATATGCTGTGATCTTGGAAGATGCTGTAGGCAGTTTATATATTCTGGATAATTCAGCACTTCACATTGACTCATCAGGTCATTTAGAGCAAGCAAAAAAGATCAAATTTGACAAATAATTTAATATTTTCTGCATGATGTAATTTCTAGTCTTCTGAATGGATTTTCTGTGGGTTTTGTTTTTAACAAACTATGCCTCTCCTACTTGTAGTGCTGGAAGAAATCCTTCAGTTCTTTCATTGTAAATGTCTGCATCTCTGGTGGTCCCATATTTCTTAATCGACAGCAGTAGGCTCTTCTAAGTTACAATTTATTGTGTCCAAAATGTAAAGAATTGTAGTTTCTTGCTCTTCTGCAGTGTGTATCTGGGCTAATAAGAAGCTTGGTAAAGTGGCTCCCATCCCACATACTGTTAAAAATCTGGCCTGGGCTGGCTTTCACACGAGCTGTGTCCTCTGCTTGGTTAGCTCTGGGATTTCTCCCATTTATTTTCTTTTCTTTTTTCTGTAATTTGAAATAGCTCCACTTTCGTTTCCTTTCCTTTCCTTTCCTTTCCTTTCCTTTCCTTTCCTTTCCTTTCCTTTCCTTTCCATTTGAAATAGCTCCGGTGAGTAATACTGAGTACTCCGAAGGTGGTAGTTGCAAAGTATCTCCCTAGTTCCTTTGCAAGGCTGTTGCATGTGTGGACATTGCATTGTCTCCATCGCTGGGCAGATCACTGAGGCCTGTGGTGGAGTTCTTGAGCATGAGTGTAGCAAAGCTGGGGGGAAGCATGGCTTCCATCATGTCTGCAGAGGGATCCAAAGCACACTTGTCTCTTGCTGTCTAGGTCTTGCTGTCTAGGCTGGTTTTGGTGTTATTTCTGCATTAAATATGAACTACATTCTGTTCCATAAACATCACCATATGTACATCAACAGTTGCTATGCTACAATGCTATTTGTGCTTCCAGTCGTTTTATCTCATCTTTGTCATCAGCTATCATAGCTGTGGTTTTTGGCGGGTGAAAAGCAGAAGATTTTGCATATATTTTAACGTCTTATTGAACAAAATGAATTCTTTATATGTGCATATAGCTAGAAACTATCTAGGGGCAGTTCATGGGCCTGATACACAGGGTATATTCAGTTAAAATAGTTTTCTGCACTTCCTGGTGGCAGACACCCTAGCATAAGATAATACTGTAATTTAACCGCTTTTTCCTTCATTGAAGGAATGGGAACACACTTTTGTTAAACATTTAACTGCAAACTTTTCTGATTATGATTATACATTACTTTCCTTACTGCTTTAATTGCCCATTGCTTAATTTTTCTGCCAGCACATAGTTTAGGTTTGCTGGATCTTAATATAAATAAAATTGCAGCTTTGTTAGAGATAATGGTAAAAGTTTCTTATTGAACTGGTTTTTGGAAAAATGTGCTACTAATATGACTTTTGAAAACACAGACCTTGGCAGGCAATAGCATCCCAGACTGTAAAGGACTGATGGGTGGAGGAGAAGATTTTACACTGTAGACACAGCTAAAGTGTAAGATATTTCTGTAAAGTAGGATGAGATGATTCATTTTATTTAAATTTTGAATATATCTTCACAACTCCCCCTTCACAAGTGGGATAGCCGTAATGCCTATTTTTGCGTCTTTAAATTCTTTCATGCTCTTTCCATCTTACTGAAAGTAAAAAGTGTTCAGAGAATTCCATTGACAGAACACATATCAGAGCTTTGCTCCTGAGCAGCATTCATGCATGGATTGTCCCGCTGTTTCATGCTTCACAGAACATTGCTGGCTTTTAGTATTTTGTTTTTCTTCAGTTTCCTAAGCCTTCTCTCCTTCAGAAATTCAGTTAGCGACACTCAATTATTTTTTGTATTCTTGTTCAATAATACACGTAACTCTGCCTATATACCGAAGAACAGCTCCTTTATTCCCACATTCCTTCATTCCTTGAAAATTCTCCCATTGTTTTGAAATATTTGGGGTTTTTTCCTTTACACAAAAGCTTCTCATATATGAAAGGACCTTTTCTGAGTTTGTACAAGAATCACACCTACCATATAGCATACAATTTGCAATTGTATGTCAGTGAAAATGAATATTCAGATGTTTTTATTCTGTATTTTGTATATATGTATTTTTAAATATCAGCTATGTCTAGCCATTAAAGAAATGTGAAGGGAACAAACCCTAATAAACACCTTTCATTAAAGCAGTTACTTATTTAATTGCACTTAATTATTCCCAGTAAAATACAGTGTGCTCAGAATCTTGATGCCTTGTAATACTGTTTCCAATTTTATTAGATAAGTGTCTGAATTCTGAAATTCCTCATTAAACTGTTATTTAGGAAATAAACACTCTCACTATTCTGCCATTTTAGTGTAGCCTGATGAGGAGTTTTGATGTGTACCTGTCTACGTTAACAGTACTTTCCAGTTGTTTCTGTTCAGGCTGTCACTTAACCACATACTCCAGTTTCCAGAAGATTTTGGGATCTAACCTAATGCTTCTTTGTTCTGTTTTGTACTTCAGTCTTTTCTGCATTGTTAGCAGAAGCAGAAAATCTATCAGCAGCCTCATGATCAAAAGTAATAGAACCAACAGCAGCCTTTCAAATCTATGGCATTTATGCAAATTTCCAAATATTTTTGAGAATCATAAAGATTAAACCCTTGATCAGAAAAGGAGAATTTGAGGCTCAAGCTAGTTTAATTACAGACATCATTTTGATGGCTCAAAATTTTGTGTGTATTATTGAGATATACAGTCCATTTAGAAAACAATTGCAGTTGCTTATATAATACCCCTTCTCCATCTCAAAAAAATGGAAATTATATTTATTTAATTACTTATGCTTGTTGGAAAGTTAAAAAAGTACTGTAAAGCAGGTTCAGCTGGCTGGCAGGGATAAGCTAATTTTATTTTCATTTCTGTTATTAAAATTATAGACTATTAATTCTTGTACAAATTTAAACAATTGAGGATGTAACACTCAAAATATATGGTCTGTTAGAATGGGCTCCATGTGATGGGAATAGTCTTTTTGCAAACTTCATTGATTTAAAATACCTTTTGTTTTCAGTCTCACTGATGTATGTGTAAAAAACCAACACCCTACCACCACCCACTGCCACAATGACAGCAAAAAACCCACTAACATCAAAAAACCCCACTTACCAACCCCAGTCTGTTGACATTTGTCAACTCCTGCATATTGTAGAGGAGGCTGAGCAGCTTTAGTCTGCATTAATGAAATATGTTAAGTAGACATATAGACTTCAGTAGACTTCCTTTACTACCTTCATTATATTAATGCTGAGAAGATTTTTAAAGCAGAATTTGTGACCTAATCATAACAAAACTGAATCGTCTAATGATGAGGAAGAAAAATGCCACTTTTTTGCAAGACTTGAATTTTGTCTAGTTTTTTGTCTCTGCTGTTGAGGGTAGATACAAACACACACACTTTCCCTGGAGACTTGAAGTACATTTATTGCTATTTGAATCAGAGATGCTCTTAGCAATGTTCAAGTGTGATGTCTTTGGCAATAGTTTCGGCGAGGTAGCTCTGGTCTTACATTGAAACTGTGTTGAAATTGAACAGCTTTAAGTCCAGTTCCATCTCACTTCTCACTTCAGACAGGTGTTTGTATCTTTGTATGTTTGCATGTTCTTCATTTCATCCTCTCTGCTTCTTGTGTGTGTACTGAATGTTGAACGTTTCCTTTGTTAAACTACAATTGAGTTAAGGTATTGGTTGGGCGTTTCTTTTATGTCATGCTGTAAATGTGCCAAATATGCACAAAAAGTTACATCAAGGAGAAAGTACTTGATTATTCTGTAAACAGGCTATCCTGGATATACGTCTGAAAATTGGCAGGGGTCTTTACTCACTTTGTGAATACTCATGGCTGGGAAGGGACCATATAAAAATTGTTTCTCAAAGAGAAAGCAGGTGCCTTCAGCTGCTGCGACTAATGACAGCCACCTGGTGTAAAAACAGAAGGAGCTGTAAGATACTGGTTTTTATGTTTGCCTTTAGTCCTCAGGCTCTCAAGCCATCTCAATGAGAAAAGAGGGACAGAAGCCTTCAAAGCCAGCAAGAATCAGTGGCAAGAAAAAGATTTTCTAAAAATATTTCATGTTTTCAGTTCTTTTAATACCCAGCCTGTAAATGGCAGAAATTTTCAACCTAACTGAACTTGAAAATTACTCCCTGAGTTAGAGCAGTAATTCACTCTTGCCTGTAAGTAAATAGCCTGTAATGACAGCTGTAACTTGCCTGAGTTGAAAGCAAAGGACAAGTATGTTTTACCATTTCTAACTGTGTTTCAGGGAAGTGAAAATGTTCTTTTTGTTCTCTGCATCAGAGGATGCATATAAAGGAGAAATATAGGAGTAGCAGTCAAATATAATACTGACAAATTAATGGAGGGGTTTAATCATAAAGGACTTGGTAGGGGTTATAACTCAGATTACCACAATACATCTACTGGCAGCCATTCCTTGAAATGTGGGATTGGAATTCCTTGCAGAAAGCTGCTTCTGAATCTGACTCTGCCATTCACTAGTGATAATTTTTTAGCAAGTCAATTTGCAACACTGTGTCTGTTTCGTACCTATGATTCTCTGCTATGTGGAACGGGGAGGTGTTTCTGATTATTCGTTGTACTTGACAAGTACAAATACTTGACAAAAAATTCCAATGGACTATAGTGTCATTGTAGGACAAATAATCAGAGAGGAAAAAGCTTGAAGAAATAAATTCTTCCATGGCCTGTAAAAAGGGTAGAGAAGAGGTTGACCAAGGTCAAAAAATTACCTAATGCCAATTAAGAATATTCTCTTGCAGAAACCTGATTATTTTTATAATATACAAAAGTGTTTGTCTAGGCTAACTAGTGAGATAAATGAATAATGTACATTGCTTGAGCATAATCCTGCTACTGATTTTGTATAAATGTGTAACTTTGTTCTCGCAGAGCTCAGTCAGAGGTGCAATAGAGTTTTCTCATTTAAGTTGTAAGTTTGGGCACTAAAGGACTTTTTTTTATTGCTCCTGGTAGCAAATTATTCCTCAAAAGGTATATTTATAAGCATTAATCAAATCCAGTGATTTTTATTTTATCATGATTTATCATTCTTTACTTTGCATCCCAGTTGTTGGATGTAATTTCAAATAATCAATACGGAAACATTATGATTACTTTTCTGTTTATTTTTTTTTCCCAGAAAACCAATCAGAAGAAAAATCAGAAAGCGGCAGTGCTGGTGAGTACAGACATTTTCTTTGATGCACTTAAGAAATTACTTATTTCTGCACATTTTCAGTTTTGCATATTAAGAAATTGGTAAATTTAAAAAAGTGTCTTTTAAAATATTTTGTAGAATATCATAACATTAAAAAATAACTTCATAACTGTTTATCTGCTGTGCTCAAAAGTTTAAATTATTAATTTTTTTTTTAAAGAAGGGAAATAAAATGATGAGGGAGAGGTTTAGAACTGTAATGTTCTTTGCACTGTTGTTTTAGAGTTTTTATTTATTTCTCAACCTTTTTTTTTTTTGTTTGTTTGTTTCAATTTATTGTTTGTCTGCCTTTAGTTTGAATTCTTTTCTTTTGGTTGAAAAGTTTGTGACACATTTCCACATCTTTTGTTATTTGATTCCAATTACATAAACTAAGCAGTCATAAAAATAGTCCATAAAAAGTAGGATTATCTCTGGTGCACATGAAATAAGTAGTGCTGGGACTGGAATGCACTTGTTAAGTGGTAATGGCACAGATAGGAGATGGCTCATGTGAAAGATGTGAAAGAGTTTCAAACTCCTACATTTCTTAAAAGCATTTCCTAAACAAAAGTCTAATGCTAATGGGTGTTTAAAATGTCTTCTTGAAAGTACTTCTTGGACATTTAAACATGGAGATGTCAGCTTGCTCTAGTATCTGACTTCTTTGAATTGCTTTTCAGCATCAAATACTGTCAGAAGTGTGTAGTTTATGTCTGGCTAGAGCTAGGGTTTGGGTTTTGTTTTCTGTAGTAGGGAATTTTTTGTAAAATGGAGATTCCTTCTGTTACTCTGGCCTAAGCATGTCAGAAGACTGACATTAGGAATATTATGGTCTGCAGACTTGTACTGAATACAAGTCTGTACAAGGTGTGTTTTACAGCTTGCAGTTCTTCTTATTTAATTGGTAAAACCTGTTCACTGATTCTGTGTGAATCGTGGTGCAGTTTTAAGGTAAGAGGGGATACTTCCTAGAGATTGGTATTTTATATCACTACAAGACTGAGATTCACTGCTATGCAATGTCTCGTGTAAATTGGATATTGAGATTTTAGCTGCTAAAATGAATCAGAATTTCGATACTTCCATTCAATTGGTTTTTTAGTTGTAAGGGTGCACTCTTGGTTTTGTTTTGTTTCGGTTTGTGTTTGAATGGTTGAATTGTCTGCTGTTCACTTGGTGCCTCCTCTGTGCTCTGTGAATGTTGTGTAAGATGGCCACGTGTTTAGTTGTTTGTATTTTTGCTTCAGCCAGAAGAATGAATTACTGTATGGTGTGAGCTGTTTAAATATGCTGACAGGATAAGTTCTAAACCCATTTTATGGAATGAAACTGGGTATGGATTCACTCTCTGAGTGATGGTAGTTGGTTACCCTGGGGCATATAAAGGAGGACTCTCAGCCATCAGTTACACTGTTTACTTATTCACTTTTTCTCAAAATCATTGTGGAACTCAGATGGCCTTTTCCAAACTACCTCTCAGGTAATTCAGAATATTTAGTATTTAATTTTTTCTGTTAATTTACTGTTTCTTGGCCTACATCAAGTACTTCTGAGGCAAAGATGATGTCTTTTATGTTTTTATTTAGCATGTTAGCATAACAAGATCCTTTTGGGTCTTACGGAAATAAAATATGTAAAGTTTTAAAGTTAATTCATAGTTAGTAAGTAAAGAAAGTAAATGAGATATGGCATTCTGGAACCATTTGATTTACATCCTTAAAAGATTATTACATTAGCAAGGTGCTGTCAAACTTTAGAATTTATGTTGTAAATCCTTAGTATTATGTATGACATTTTTAATCACATTTATTGTTGGGATAGTTGTAAACCACCTAGAAAAGCCATGACAGTGTTGCTACTCTACATGGTGCTGTTTGAGAGAGAATGTGAGTGATACTGGATCACACCAAAGTTCATCTGGCTGGTGTGCTGTCCTCAGTGGTGGTAAGCAGCAGATACCTTGAGATGAGAGTAAGAGCAGTGTAGAAGCACAATGGTACCTCCCCATGATACTTCTCATGGAATCCTAGAACAGTTTGGTTTGAAAAGGACCTTTAAAGGTCGCTTAGTCCAGCACCCCTGCAATGAGCAGGAGCAACTCCAACTAAAACAGGTTGCTCAGATCCCTGTCCAACCCAACCCTTGAAGGTTTGCAGAGAAGAGCTCCTTCCTTCTCTCTGGGCAACCTGTTCCAGCTTCTTCCAGCCTTTAGTGATTCACAGCTCAGGGAGTTCCAGAACCAGAAATTATGGTATTTTACCTAACAGGACCTCATGGATTTTTCTTCTATGAAGTGTCCCTGTTGTATGAGCCCATGTAAAATCTTTAGTATCCATAACATCTCGTATGATGTTAACAGTCAAAATATTCAGGAATCAAGACATATGTGAGACAAGTTTCCTTAAATTAAAATTTGAGTTCCTTTTGCATTTTATCATTTTAGATCAGTTTTTCCATACAGAAATCTATTTGTTTAGAGCTTGTAATAAACAGTGCTTGGTGATTCAACTAGTGTTGTTTGGTGCCTGAAGGCTGGTTTATGCTAAAAGTGAAAGGAGCAAATGATACACTAAGCTAAAGGAAAAGAGAAATGAGGATTGACTTTACTTGGTCCTATATAAGGATGAGCAAGCAATTTAAATCCAAATCTGTGTATGTGGCTCTTGTTTGTTTATGACATTGCTTGCACCTACCTGAAAGTGCTGTCAGTGGTGACAGAAGCTGTGAAAACCAAGCATTTGTGCCAGTATAAAGTGTGACCTGCTCCCCCCCAATAAAAATACTCAGAAGCTGCTGCTCTGAGCCTGTGTAGTCTGCTGAGTATGATACAGTAAAGAAATGCATTCTCATGTAAGAGCAAATTCAGTTAGGTGCAGTCCTTGTGGAAGTGCATTATATGGAAGCTGCAGGGGCAGCAACTGAGTATTTAATGTTGCCCAAGCTTTGAGCATGTAGACAGACAATATAGGGTAAATTTAGTATTAAAATGTTACCAATTGTGGGTGTATGAATGTGACTGCAGACACAAGTATACAACACTCAAACTGCTTGTATATACCACTTCCTTAATTTCTTTATGTTGTGGTAAAAAAAAGGATTCACATGTTGATTATACATATGTTGGAATATTTGAAATTCATTGTAAGCGTGATGATAACTACTGACCTCCATGTGATAAAATCAGCCATTTTTTTGGTAAAGACAGAGACTTCTTATGGTATAACATGGGATGATATAAAGCTGCTAAATGCACATTTGATTTTTTCCTCTTTCAAGCAATTAACATATATTAATTAAACTCCAAAACCAAAACTCTAACTGAAAAATGATTGTCAGGAGGGATAGTAACTTTTAATTTAAATACTAGCTTGCAACTCAGCATTGAAGATAATTTAGATGTGATTCTGCCATGTTCAAGACACACAAACAGTTTTTGTCTTGGAAATATAACTGGGTTTGTTGGCAGATAACTACAACACAGCTTAGAATATAAGTTTTCCAGTGGCTTTCCAGAAGCCGTAATCAGTGTGAGACTCCATTGGTAGCTGTTGAAACACACAAAGAAGCAGTGATTCTTGCTTTAAGGTATATGTAGTCAAGGCCTATGGTACTGATTATAATGAATATTGTGGAAGAACAGGGAAGGTGCAGTGATGCAATAGCAAAAGGATATGGATTTAATGTAGGCCAGGATTAAGTAGGGTGAATTTTCTTGAGAATTTGTGTAAGTGTCCTTGGTGCCCTTAGAGCGTGACTATTTATTTTAGGATATTTTATGAATAGTCTAACATGTATGTCTGAGCAAACAAATGTACTTATTGTCATACAGTTTCTCTCCTGAGAACAGGACTTGATACAAAACAATGGGAATTAATCCCATGTCTGTATTTTGTCCTTTGCTGTCCATGTCCAGCTTGTAGAAGTAATGCATAAACAGAAGTGTGCTTTTGGCTTGTACCAGAGTTCTTGGTTTTCCTTGTGACTCTTGAGGAATCCCAGGAATCTTAGCCATGCCGAGCATTGCAGATCATGACTTCACAAATTGTGTTTGTCTTCTGTGAGGTATTTTGCTGATTGTTGCAGTTCACCCACCTACCAGCGTTTGATGGGTTTGATCACATTTGATGGGTTCAGATTTTTGGAGTATTGCGAATTCAGAGCCTTGAATGATGGATCAAAGGGGCAGAGGAAAATCAAATGTTTTCTGTCTTGGCCTGTACAAGACTGACATGTAAGACTTGCAGGAGTCAGTTTCAAAGTGAATAAAATGAGGGAACTCTGTGGGCAAACCCAGAAATCATAATCTTGGCATGGCAGAAAAGTTATAGAAGTAGACTTTTATCGTCATATGGAAGGTGTAAGATAGCCTACCTCTTAGATTTCTGCCCTGTTGGGAAAGAGCTTTATTTGCTATTCTTCTTAGAAAATGTGTTGGAAATGTCATAAGACCTGGCAGTGCTGTAGGCCTTAGATAATGTTAGTATTGATAAGACTTCTAACCTCAAGAGTACCTTTTCCTCTCTTTAGCTGATTCTTATCAACCTGCCTGGCAGGACCTTTAATTTGTCTCCTCTGAGACTACCAGTTTCAGTACAGAGAAAATGAACTGCTTTATCCCTAATACTTGCCAAAGGCCTTATTTAAGTAGTAGAGAGGCGATAAATGACTGGGTTTGGTGTTACAGTTGCTTGTTCTGTTTACATTTTTTCATGCTTAGCCTGTTCATTGCTAGTTTGTTTGCTTATTTTTTCTTCCTGATTGAGAGAGTCTGTATCCACCTCTGACCTGTTTTTTTTTCATTTTATCTGTTCGCTATGGTACAAAATCAGGAATCTCCTAGGAGCTAACAAATAGCTTTCTGTGGAGCTGCAGCAGGAGATTTGTAGCTTGAAATTTTCTATTAACAATATTTTTTAAAAGTTAATTCTTCTGACTTCTGCTATAATAAATAAAATTGCCTCTTTGAAAGGTGGCATATGAAAAGCAAAAAGACAATTTTGTAAGATTTTTCATCCATTATTTATTTATTAATTTCAGGATTATTAGACATTACTGGTATTGTATAACCTCAGTGTTGCATGGTGTGGGCATCTCTCTTCATCACAAAACCAAGACCCTCAGCTGACAGTGAGTGACACTGAGTCCCTTTCTCTTCACCTCGTAGTGCTCATAGGCTCTCTCACCACACTTCTCCCTCCCCATTCTCACAGCTGGGGGAGTCCAGCACTGCAGACTTCCCTGAGCATCAGAGTCCAGACTCTGGCAAGCCCCTTGGAACTTCGTCTTCCTAGGGCATTTCCCCAGCAAGCAGCCTTGGGTTTTTAAACCTGAATTCTCATCTCCTTGATGTTTTTCTGTTGCTGGTAAAGTGCCACCCCCTGACACAGGATGCCAAATCTCTCTTCAGGAGCTGTGAGCAAGGAGACCTTGTGCTTTGATTAGAGCAGGCTTTCCATACCTGGAGCAAAGCTGTCCCTGAAAGTTTGGTGGTGTCAAAGGGAAAAAAAGATGTATCCTGGAAAAGAGTAAAGATCTAGCTTTTCACAAAACTGGAATAATGCTTGGGGTGGGACTAGTGGAATACCCCTTTAATGCCCAGAAAGCTGATGGCTTTCATGAACTATGTGTAAACTAAGGTTATGTCTCCCAAAGTCACACTGCCAGTGAATAAGGCAGTATTGTAATTTTTAGCATTATCAGGAGAAGCTTACAGACATTCAGAATGACTCAATTTGTAGGAGTCATCTTCTAACAACTTGGTTTTGAAATACTAGCATGTTGAGCTGCATATCATCATGTTGTAATGGTGTTTTAAATGAGTAGCTGCTGTTTACAGCTATAATTATTGTACCAGCTTTGAGCAGCACAGATAGAAACAGCTTCCTGGGAGACTGTTGCATTAGCTGTGTGTGGTACTCCTACTACAAACATTTTTGGAAAGAGAAATCAACTGTCTAGTTCTACAGAACATTACGCAATTTCAGAAAGAAAGACAACTGCAGTTGCTTTTTCGGAGTGGCTGCTCATCTGCGTTCCTCAGGTGTCATCATACATCTTCCTCCTACCTTCCCCAGTCCTTGCCATACTGCTTGTTTTCTGGCATTTTTTTGGGAATGATGATGATTTACAGAGGCAGTGTTTTGAGACAAAGTTCTCTGTGATATTCCAATGCATAGGAGTTACAGAATGTCTATTTCAAATGTAAATAAATCCCAAAATGTTATTTTTTCTAATCCTAAATTTCTTGTACCTTACTTATTGATTTTGTTTCAACACAGTATAATTATGCAAGCCTCTCTCTTCATGTAAGGATTCCTTCATTTTTTAACTAGTAGTCACTTTCCTTTTCAATTTACCGTGTTGCAGGGCAGCAGACAATGTTAGGTTTATGTAATAGTTATTTTGCAAAGATGATCTAGCCTAGGAAAATAGTATTTATTTTGTCACAGACCCAAGTGAACTTGTGCTCTTCATCCCCAATCCTGATTTATCAGTCAATAGCATTAGGGCAACGTGACCCTTCTACACAAATAAATGAATGGATTAGACACTGCTCTTATTAAATTGTATTTTTTGTTGCCTGCCCTTATTCTGCTTGTATACTAATGAGGAGTGGGGGAAGAAGATCATTTTCTTAACCTCTTCTTGTCTTACTGAGTGGAAACCTTGTAATGCTTTTAAGAGGCAAAAATAACAATGCCACTGATTTTCTGCAAATGATGATGTAATTTTTACCTGCTGTAGAAAAGAAGTGACCTGTTGTCACTTAAACAGTTGTAATAGGTACAAATGCAAAAAATGAAAAATAAGACATGAGAGTTTGAAAATATCAATAGTGCAATTATGAGGCTGTGAAACACTGGTCAGTGGGTGAGTCAGTGCTGAAGGTACAGAACTGGAGCTGCAGTTTGACCCTGTTGTGCAGCCTCTGTATTTCACAGCATCAAGACTACTTCCAGAAACCATATCTAACCCTAGAAGTCGTTGGGCAATAAGACGGGTTAGAGACTGAAAAAATACTTTGAGCAGGCATTGTATATATTTTTCCCAGTATTTATTCTTTCTTAGGCATCCCTGACAAAGCCCCACAACTGGCCTGATGAAAGCAAGGGGTACAGTGAAACAAAAATGAAAATAGTTGCATGATGGGAGGAGAGGACAAGAGAAGGAAAAGAATGTGAGGATCAAAGGATCAAAAATGTGGGTTCTCCCAGACATGTGAAGTCTCTGGGTTTAGAAACAGTTCCCAGTCACCAGGAAAAACTGGGCTAAAACAAGCTTTAGTCTGACATAGTGCAGCCACTTGTAGGTTTTGTCCTCAATGGAAATCCATATAGTTGGTACCTATGGCAGTGTACTGCCAAGTGTGATTGAGTCCTTGGCTTCTCCTCCACCGCTGGGGAAAGGCGAGCATCCAGGTGTCAGTATTTTGGTTAGTTTGGCAGCTATTTATATTTTTCCATGAGTAGTCATTCAAGAAATTAATAGGGACAAGGACATTTTTTTGTAGTCTATGGAATTTAGTCCTGCCTTCAGTTGCCTCTCCTTTCTACTTGGTGACACCTTTTCCCACTTGGCGAAACAGGCAGGGAGGCAAGCAGAGCTGACCAAGCCGGGGAGCAGGTTAAGTGCCTCCTTGGGGAAACAGGAGGAAGTTCCTTCTTGCTCCTACCAGAGCAATTGAAGATCATCAGAGAAATTATGGTAATTGTCATTCCTTCCTGATACTTGTAGGACAGTTCTGCTAAGTTTGTTGTGATCCAAGTCTTAATGAGAGAAAGGAGAATAGAAATATTTTGCCTGCACATCATATACTAAATAATGTTAGTGTTGTTAGAACAACTGTGGGTATTTCTGACTTAAGCACTTGATTTTGCAGCTTTCATATTGTCGTAGCACTTATTGAATATGAAATTTCTAGCTTTAAAGAAAAGACAGAAAAGGTAGCTGATGCATAACTGTGTACTTTTTCTGGCCCATCTTACAGTGATGGAACACAAGTATCCACCTGACTGACTGAACATATACAAAAAATATTTATGTTATAATTAGGATGATTATGGAGTACAAAGGAAACATTATTCGCACTATTGAGATTTTATGTGCTTTTTTTGTTCCTATACCAAAACAAGACAGTCCCACCCTGAAAAATTGCTCAAGTTTATATCTAGTTTTAAGTGTCTAATTGTAGCTGATATGGCTTGATTCAAGACAGTTGTGGATTTGTTTAGTCTGAATAGAGAAGGGAATTAAATTTTTTACCTCCATGTTCCTTTCTGCTGTGTAATTCAAAGAGCTGAGGTGCCTTCGATCAGAGGTAGCATGTAAAAATTTCAAACCCTGACACTTGCAGAAATGCATCACTGCTCATGAAAAAGGGAAAAGAAACAAGATTGAAGTTAGTGTTGCAGCAGATGACTTTACGTGTGTGCCATAGATGTCAGTATTACTTACACAGAAATACACAAAAATTATGTAAGGTAATGAATCATTGAATTTCAAACAAACAAACCAACCTGCAATCAACCAACCAAACAACACAGGTATTTATTTTAATAATTATTAGAGAAGTACATTTTTCACCTAAAAACCCTTTTTTTTTTTTTTCCAAGTTCTCTGTCATAGGTTAAAAGGGCAGTAGATACTCTGAACCAAAAGCCTGGCAAATAAATCTTTTATGAATAGCTATACAATATTCTTAGAAGATGCTTCAGATGGTTTCCATGTTACCTGTGATTATCAGCTTATGAATAACTTACATTCTGAAAATATTTTCTACAATAAATGCAGACCCATCAAATTCTCTGCTGATTTTTCATGAGCAAAAGTCATTCTCCAATAAAAAACTGGTTCTGCCTTCTGATGGGGGAGTGCTAACAATTGATTTCTTGGTGTTTGGCATCCTAAGAGCTTAACTGAAAGGCAAGCAACCACAACATATTTTAATTAACATATATTAATTGTTTGAAATAAAAATTGGTTTTCGCCTTCCTTCTTTTTAGCTGCAATTACATTTTAAATTTTAGTCAAAGACCCAGGACAAATGAAGGTTGTAATCATAAGTGTTTAAGTGCAAATGGATTGACATCCCAGGAGCAACAGCCTCCTCCAGACTTTGTGTTGATGCAGGCTGTGTATTTGACAGCACTGTGAGCATGCTGCTTTAAAACGTGTGGATTTATTATGGAGCTTTTTTAGATTGTCTTGCCACTTTATCTTGCTCATGTAGAGAATTCTATCTACAATGGGCTTTTCATGTAATTGTTCTGTGTGTGATTGTGTTTCTAGTTCTTGTCCTAGAAGATCAACAAGATTTTGTATTTCTTTTAGGGAAGCTTTCACATTTGCTTTTCACAGAAGTCCTACAGATTCTTATAAGCACAAGAGTAGTGGTTAATGAGGATTTTTTTAATACCTCAATTTGAAAAGAGCTTGGAGGGGGAGGAGGGGAGATGACACATGCTGGTGGCACATGTAAACAGTAGTATTTTACTATGTATCTTTTGTGTGTATATAATTAATGCATTTGGACAAATTCAGAGAAGTTTTGGGATACATGGACAGTTCTTCAGCTTGTATGCCTGAAATATAAAGTGATCTGATTTTTAAGCATTAGAGCCTGAAAAAGTTCCACTTAGAATCACATTTTTTACTGAACCACATTTTTTGTGAACTGTAAGTCTGTAAAGGAGGACTAAATAGAAAACATCATAATTTCTAGACAGTGTATTCATTCTGATTGAGTATTCTGGAGATGTTGAATTCCCCCATTTGATAAAATCAAATGGGACATGGGAACATGGAATATGTTTCAGTCACTGCTCCTGGTCTGGAGATGTAGCATCACTGTATTAATACATCTGTAGCAAGGGACCTAGTTAACAACACCTGTTGTGTGTTAAAAGTGAAAAAGAGTTTCATGTTGAGGGATAAGTGGACCTTGCATTTGTATTCTCAGCCCTTGATACTTAGGATTGATTTGTTCCCCCTAAAATCCAAACCACAAGTGTTTTCAGCCTGATTTCTGTTAGCTGTTTTCCTTGGTTGTCATTTCCAGTATGGATTGTACTGCCTTTTGTTGACATTATTTTTTTCCTGTATTAATCAATGTTTTGGGAGACTACTTAGTTGTTTTTTTTCTTCTTTAAAAGCACTTTACTTGAATTTTGGGTTCATATAAGCTGTGAATGATGATTGGTTTCAATGACAAACAACACTTAGAGTTAGTGCTGCTTTTTGCCTTTTGTGATGATTTTTCAACTTGCTTTTGTGAAATGACTGGTTTGTAATACTTGTGTTTAAATTGGTTGCAGTTTTGCTATAGAAACTATTAAAACTTTG
Source organism: Pyrgilauda ruficollis (assembly GCF_017590135.1). Lineage (NCBI taxonomy): Eukaryota > Metazoa > Chordata > Aves > Passeriformes > Passeridae > Pyrgilauda > Pyrgilauda ruficollis. The sequence continues at coordinate 4,602,436 of NW_024519207.1, read as the reverse complement.
TTTAAAATATCAATTAAAAGATTTTATAAATAGTGGAGATGAGGAGAATGAAGGTATTTATTCCATTACTTAAGAGTGAATTGTCTTTAATGCCAGCAGGTGGTCTGTTCAGAACTGATAGTACTCATTGCATTTAGTATGCCACTGTGCAAAGCAAGGGCTGTCTCTGTTCATTGCCTGTCCTTATATGCACAAATGATTGCTAGGAAATACTGACTGTGGCATTGTTGGATGCCAATACTGGAAACCTGTTACACTAAACTTAATGTCAAATACTTTTGTTAGTTATTTCATATGTATGTATGATTAGAAAATGTAACATTCTGTGCAGATTGGACCCAATTCCTATAATCAAATTAATTTCCCCCAGAATTATTTTGTTGATTTACATGTTTCTGGCAGCATTACTGTAACAATATGGTATAAATTTGGGGTTAAGTGAGTTGAGAAATCATTTAACTTAAAAATTAAGTTGGTTATTTTAAACTCTCTTGCAATCTTATTTTTGGAAATTCAGTACAATAGATTACCATAAACACTAATGAACAGTCAAAATCATTTATTCCAGTTAAAATTCATTCTTAATGTCTTATAAGCAAAACATACTTTAAGCCTGCTTATTGTCTGAAAACACTCTCACTGCTGTTCAGCAGAGCAGTTAGGTATATGCACGTTCATCACACAGGTACACAAAAATTCAGCTAGACTCTGGTTGAAAGACAGCATTGAGAAAACGTATTACAAAGAGCATAAAGCATTCCATCTGTTTACAATGTTAGCAGATGATTCTTGTTAAATTCAGGCATAAAATTTTCATTCAGCTTAAGTAAGCCAGAGATAGATGTCATTATGAGATTTACATACCATTAGCTCACATCAGTTGATTAGCAGCTGAGCTCTGTGGTACAGAGCTAGTTAGATGCATTATTTGTGATGCCAGGAGGCTGCAGCTCAGGGAGGTTTACTGGCTGCGTGCTCGTTTCCTGTGCCTTTGTGATTACTTGATAAAATGCAGTGCATCACTGTGAACAATCGACCCTCTTGAACAGTCCAGACTGGTCAGCAGTCTAAATCCACATTTTAGAGCCGTCATTATAGCCTCAAATTTAAGAGTTTCCAGGGTGCAGACGAAGGTGTTGTCCTCCTTCAGTACCAATCGTGTACCGTTTTCAGACTTTATGAAGTACTTGAATTGAATAATATTTGAAGATACTGAAAACTCCTCTGGAAATCCATCCAGCCTGCTTTTGGACACCAGTACAATTCTGGATTTTATTTTTGCAATGAATTCAGGAGCATTACAAAAGATTCTAAGTCCTTGTGAACGGTCGTGGCTGTCAGTTATTTCCAGGAAAGTAGTCTCTCGGGATGCTAGCTGTTCCTTCTCCCACCTTGATTTCACTGCCTCTGAGAGTACCTTAAGCTGGAAAAATTCGGCTTCTTGTGCCAAGAGTTGATTTTCTCGAAACCCCTCTGGTAGAAGAAGTTCTCCGTTCCGTAGGAAGTTGAGGATGTGTCTAAAAAGGAGTCCATCTCTGTCTATGAAGTAATGACCATCTGCATCAAATGGGCACATTATTCTTCCATTTATGATCCCCTCCAGGAAAGAATCTGGATACTTGGTTAGTGTCTGTTTTTGTGTGATATATAGATAACCACCGACATTCAGAGTAATCAGAGACGTTTTATAGTCCTTGTCTAGCTCAGAGCTTTCAGAGTTGCTGTTTTTTTCTTCGCATTCATTTTCTCTCCTGCTTGCTTTTCTCTCCATTATTGAAGCTAGGACAACAATACAGCTATCCTGCTTTGCTCTTGTCAGCTTGCAAAGAGGATGTTTCTTTTTAAAAAGCCCCTTTATTCAGCTCCAGCTCGATGTTGGAATGGAAATGCTGCTCGCATTGCTCCGACTGTCAGCTTGGGTTTGCAGTAGGTGGCGTATCAGCTGTGTGTGCAGGGAGATAGCAGGAATATGACTGTAAGAGAGAATTTGCATTTAACTGTGTAAGGGAAGAAGCATGTAACAACTGTTTGTTTTATTTCTTTCCTTTAAGTCTAAGTAGTTTGCATAGCTTAAGGGGTTCTGCACAGAAATACATATGGCTATACTAAATGGCAACTTATTTTTAATACTTGCAGATGTATTTGCAGTGTCAGCTGGCCAAATCATGTTTTGTGCTTATGGTGTTAAACAGCTTCATTTGGGTTTCAAGGATTTTTTATTTTCACAAAGCCTGTTTTTTCGTGTTGTTTTTTAGTACAGATTACAGTACCTAATGCATAGAGAAGGACAACACAGAAACGAAAGGTGTCCCTGTGTGTATAAGGGGGGTGTCATCTGTGGAATGTGTGCACATGCATGTCACTCATTTATCGGGCACGTGTGCAGCAGTAAGATGTTTCCACAGAAGATACCCTGGAAGTGATGCTAAGGAATTGTTGGTCTGACTGTTCTAAGTTTGTGGCAAAAGCTTTTATTTGCAGTCAAAGGGTCTATCCTCAGCCTGATTAGGTTTTGCTTTTTGCCGTCCTGTGTGCCATAGACAAAAACAATTTTACAGGGAGGATTTACCATTTATATTGATAATGGCTTTTAAGTCACCAGGGCTGTCTAGCATCATTTGGTTCTTTCTCGGTAGAAGAACTCAGCTGCCCTGTGGAACAAAGGGCTTGTGTGCCTACAGATAGCTTTGAACATCACATAACACCATAGCTTAGCAACACTGGGGTACAGGGAGGCAGAAACATCGGCACAGCACACTGAAATCAAATGCTTATCTTCACTCCTGTACTTTGAGCCTCTCAGTTGCCTCCTAGAAAAAGATTTCCCCTTTAAACATTTGCAGTTTGGAGGAGGAAGGGAAAAGCTCTCCACACATCTCTTTGGGCGTTTCCTTGGGGAGTGGACAGATGGGAGCCACTGCACGCATTCCCCCGCACGGGTGGGAGCAAAGGCTTTCCTTGGGTTAGACCTGGAGAGGAGGAGGTTCCATCTATTTCAAGATGTATTTTTCACTTTACAGATAGATGTGTCCTGCTTTGTCTGACTAGCAGTGGAAAGGCAGATTATTTTTCTGTAAATTCTTCTGCTCTAAGTATCTTATTCCTACTTCTCCCACTGTCTGTAAGGTTGTTTATTGATACTACAGGGTAATCACTATACTATTTCATTATTTGGTAATCGACTCTAGTGAAAATAAATGTTTTTCTCTCACTCTTCTCCTTGCCAGGGTATCCTATCCCTAGCACTGAATACAATGCTGAATTTTTCTGCTGCTATATATAATATATTAAGCAGGTATTATTAATTAAGTTTGATTTACCATGAATTAGTAATGGTTTTATTTTTAACTTTTTGATGCTGTGGATATAGTTTTAACATAACTTCAGTCAGAGATTTCAATCACTTTCTAATTCTTAAACATTTGGACTTTTTTTTCAAGATTAACTCCTTTCACTAATTACTAAGGTGTTGAAGTTCAAGTTACTGAATTCGTAATTGAGAAAATGAAAAAGCCAATTAGTTTCAAGTAAGGTTCTTTTTTTCATTACAGGAGACATTCATTCAAATTCATTTTATTGTCAAGTGATGGAAAATTCATGTAATGTGCTTAGATTGTACATAACTAAAATAGTGAACCATCTTATTGTCTCTTAAACCTTAAGAGAATGATTGGTGGTGAACTTGAAATATTCTGAAGCTGTGCTAGGAGCATCCTGGTACAAGTGACTAGGGATTTCCAAGGAGAGAAGGGATTTGTAAAAGACAAGAAATTTTCCATGTCCAGTTAAACTGTCTGCATTTTAACAGACAGAATTTACAGAACAGTGTGTGTTCTCTTTTCATCACCTTCTCAATGTTCTAACACTTGCGGTTGATATTTTCCACTTTTGTGAAGAAGTAAGTATTCTTTAAAAGATCATGCAAAATCATTTTAGTGGTTTGTATGATAAAATATTCAAAATGGATTTGGTGTGGAAAATATACTCTGTGGAGTTCATGAATATTTACACTTAAACCTTTGAGACTTGAAAAATTTAGAGCTGCTGTAAAATTTTCATTCCCACAAACCCATGTAGCTTTATTTCACTGCAGCTGACAGTCATCTGTAACACAAAACTAAAGCATGGCATTTCTCAGTGAAAATTTTCCACTTTCTGTGCCATGCTACAGGACTTTCCCAAAAAGCCTAATTCTTCCTTTGCACTTGGTCATACATGTGGTATTGTAGTGCATGTAATTTTAGTGGGGTGGTTTCATATAACTTACTGTTTTTTAGAGGTGTAGCTATGCTGGATTTTCTTTTTTCTGTCCTTTTGTCCATGCACTGAAAGACCATCCAAAAGTTCATTTTGGCAAAGATACAGAAGTATTTCCTGCAATCAAGTTAGAGAATTTGACCATTTTTGTCCTCTGAGAGTCTTTTGTGTTGTCTGTGGTAGCTGAGATGTACTAAGTGCATCCCAGATCTTCTTGCTTCCCACTTGGATTGAATGGAGTAGCTTGTTGCTGGATGCTTTCCCCTATTGTTAGTGAACTGTTTCTGCCCTATCCAGCTGAAGTGTTCTGCTTACAGTGTGGGGTAGCAATCCTGAAATGACTGCTGCTTCACGAATTTTTAGTGTCACCTGTATGCTGGGTTTGCTGTTGAAATAGGGAATAGTGCTGGAATCCAGCGATTGAAAGGATATTGTTTTGGTTTCAGATTAAGTCAAGAAATACACTGAGAACCCTTGTGCACACTTAGGAAAGTGGCTATAGTAGTTGTACTCCCTTCCCAAGTTACACACACTTTGGGTTGCAGCAGAAGGGCAATCCACAGAGATTTCCAGGTTCTCGCTCAGACAAGCTGTCCTGAAGACAGTGAAAATTCACTGCTGGTGTCTAGCAGCTACACAGAAAAACAAAACTTAGGAGGAGGGGACTAGGCATCTGCCCCTCCTTCTGCCCTACATGTTTCCTTTTGGAAAATAAGTTCACTCTCACTCAACTTTCACCCTCTTCCTGAGCCTCCTGGTGTGTAAGCTTGAGCATGCCATGGAGCTGAGGATTCAGGACCAGAACACACCATGAAAAAGTTGGTGCTTTACTAGTGGTTCAGCTTACTTGCCTATCCAAGAACATCAGCTTTACCAACAGTCTGCTGTCAGTGAAAATAATCTGGGTTACAGAAACCAGCTAAATTTTTTATTAGAGTACAAAAGAATATGAGGAAAATTCTCAGCTACAGGAGGGAGAGAAATTTAAAAGTGTATTAGGAAGCCATGCTAATGCAATCTGTTAGGGTTATTGAGGCAGTTTGCTAGTCATTTAATGTCATAACACCGAAAATTGGCCAGGTTGTTGAACAATTAGACCATTCAGTAGCTCCTGTCTCACAGTGTTGGTAGCATAGAAATTCTCATTTCAAAAATATCTCCAGATGTTGATTAACCGCTGTTGAAGACAAACTCTACATAATAATTAAAATTAAAAATTTTCAAACCAGCAAGTCTGAACAATTTGCATTCAAGAGTTTCTAAAGGGCTGTCTAAGAAACTGTCAAAGTTGCTGGTGATATTTTTAATAATTTTTGAGCACTGCAATTCTCCAAGACTGGAAAAGCAAATTTTGTGCCAATATCTGATGAGACAGGTATTTAAATATGAAAAGGTACTGTATGAAGAATGGTAAAATATCTGACTTGGAAATCAATCAGTTAAAAATTAAGGGAGAGTGATATAATGCTAATCAATGTATGGAGAGAAAATGGGTGGTGCCAATTTTTTTTGCCCTTTTTTTAAAATTAGAATTTGTTCAGCAAAGCAGGTGATGCTTTTTTCTGATAAATCCTTCAGTATGTTTTATTTTGTAATAGAATATATGCCACCTTAGTTTCCCTATCATTTAGCTATACAGAACTTAACCTGCAGGCTTCAAACTGACAAATGTTAAGCAGAAAATTGTCATTCAGATGTTGCTGTGATTTGGTTCTTGGTCCAATTTTTTTCTAGTGAAAAAGATCGAGGAGGTTGTTGCTGATGGTTTTGGAGATGATACACCTGAGAGTCCAGTCAGAAAGGTGATACATTGATGATGCAGAACGATTTGGATAGTTGTTTAGGATAACATTTTATTATCACCAAATACAAAGTTTATGTGCCCAGGAATACACTGTAGACAGAGCTTGCACTATTTATGTTTGCAAGATAGTTACAGCAGAGGTTCGGACCTATGTGTAATAGGTCATTGACAGCTGAGCATGAGTTCTGTGCAGTGGTCAGCAAAACAAACATAGACTGTATCACTGGATGTCTAAACAAGGGAATGCCAAGTGAAGACCTGGAGAGCCTGTTCCATAGTTGCATAGCTACCAGGGAAGGATGGTCTGAGAAGGGCACCAGCTTTGAGGCAAGAGAGGTGCCACAAAATGCCTTTGGTGTGTAAATGCAGGGCTGAGGTCTCGTGAAGGAAGGGGCTGTTCCTTGTCCAGCCAACACATGCAGAAGATGTGAAGCTGCACAGCGGTTTAAGTGAGCAGTGTGAGCTTACCAGGACTTCTGACTTGGATACAACTGTGCTGGTTTTGGCTGGGGTAGAGTTAACTTTCTTCACCGTGGCTGGTATGGCGCTGTTTTGGATTTGTTCTGAACACAGGGTTGATAGTACAGAGATTTTTTTTTTATTGCTGAGAGGGATTACACAGAGCCAAGAATTTTTTCTGCTTTTTGTACTGACACACTGGTAAGGAAGTTAGAGGTGCATTGGAGGTTGAGAGATGAGACAGCCAGGACAGGTGATCCAAACTGACAAATGGATGTCCCAGACCATGTGACACCATGCACAGTATATTAAGTGGGGGAAGAAGGAGGAAGAGGGGGAGACATTTAGAGTGATGGCATTTGTCTTCTCAAGTAACTGTTATATGTGGTACAGCCCTGTCTTTATCTCAGCCCATGAGTTTTCCAGCTTTTACCCTTCTGATTCTCTCCCTGATCCTGCTGGTGGGGCAGTGGGTGGCTGCATGGGGCTTGTTTGCTGGCTGGGGTTAAACCATGACAGCTGGGAAGCAACAGCCCATCTTCTAACAGCTGAGGAGCGGAAGGCACACATGCCCACAGCCTGGCCTTCCTACCCTTTCATCTCCTTTTTCCTGCAGCCTGAGTACCATGCATCCTGAGTGTGGTCTTCTTCTTTTTTTCCTTGGCACCGCTCACAAGGCAGAAGAGTTGGTAAGCTCCAGAACCTGACCCACGTGCTGTCAAGTCTGGCTATGAGAGATAATATCTCAGGAAAGACATACACGAACTGGACTTTCTCAGGCTAGTAAGAACAATTAAGAAGCTGAAGAATTGACATACTGGAAGGTTCAAGAAAACATGATTTATTTTTATTAGGCTTGAAAAAGGGGGAGACTATATAAGTGCTTGGATGGGCAGAAATGTTTTCCTAGCATGCTCTTCAACTTAGCAGTCAATAGTCCAACAAGACAGTGACTGGAAATCGAAGCTGAGTGCAGTCAGACTAGAAGATTGATACATTAAAATCTCCAAGCCAATCCATCTCTCTCTCTCTAAAAACTACAACAAGCCAACTCCTATCAGACCGTCTACTGCAGAATTCCAGTAAATTTCTCTTCTGCCCGTTTATTAACATTGGGTTAAGTGTTTCTGCCATATTCTGTTCTTTGATAATGGTTGTCAGAAGGATTCCAAGCTGGATTCTGTGTCTCCCCAGCATATCTATCATCTCACTGAGACAGTAGTTGAAATTGCTTTATGAATTGGCAACAGGGCATTCAGGCAGGGAGGACAGGGTGAGCATGCACTTGGCAGCTAATGATGAACGTATGGGTTCTGTGGAGGAGCCTGTCTGGAGCAGCACTAAGAGGGTACTTTGTGCCTGCCAGCACATGCTGGGCATTTGAGAGTGTAAGGCTCTTGGGAAAATGTCTTATTTCCCTTCCCATGACTGATCTCAGTTAGTCTTTCAGACCTGTTTATTTATTTTGTACTATCTACTTTGAGTAGGTGTTTTTAACAGGAAACTAGCAATTCCATGCCTTAGTCATCCATTACCTCCTAGGCTGATGTGACTATGGAAATATCAAGGCAGATGTGTAGCCTTTTTGGATATCTTTTCGTTGCATCTCTGGTCCTGCAACAGTTGAAGACAGACCCAAGTCTCTGAATTTGAGTTTGGTGAATGAGGTCTAATTAGGCTACAAAGGGAATAAAAAATGTGTTCACTCACTACAGTCTTGCATCCAGAGGTTTGCGTGCATCTTTGTGTATTCTGTTTGACTCTAAGGTTGTGTTAAAATCCCAAAGAGGGTCCAGGGAAAGTGGGACATAAGCTTTGGTGTTTGGACAGTGGATGCTCTTAGACAGCAAACAAGCTTAGCTGCAAGGTGGTGTTTGGGAGACTATGCACAGCCTTGTACATTAAGTGATTAGAACATTTTGTCTGGACTTGACTGCAAAAGTCAAATCTGGATCAGTGGTAATTAAAAGAGGGTATTAACTAAAACATCAAAGATTAGATACCAGAGAAGTTGTGGATTCCCTAACCCCGACAGTGTTAAAGGACAGGTTGGATGGGGCTTTGAGCAACCTGGTCTAGTGGAAGGTGTTCCTGACCATGACAGGGTCAGGGGGGTTGGAACTGAGTGATTTTTAAGGCCCTTTCTAACCCAAATTGTTATGTGATTCTGTGGTAATATTAAGGATAAACATGTTTAATTGGCGTGTTCATTTTCTAAATAGTTAGTGGGTAGGAACTTAACTGATCCTGATCCTTGAAACATAAAAATAATTTGAAAATTGTGCAAGGTGCAGGGAGATTGATAGTGACATGTCAGTGTTCAGGCAGCTGGGTTAGGTGGTTCAGATGAATATAGGTCAGCTAGCCTTGAAACCTGTACCATTGAAGTGAGCAGAAAAATTTTCATGGAGTTGAAGAGGTATCTAAGATTGGAATGTAATGAATGCTAGCAAACATGGCTTTATGTAAAGTTTTTCTGGTCCCACAAACCTAATTTTGTTTGTTTTGAAGATTATGAGTTTAAAGTAACAGCACATTTGCAGCGTGCTTAACATTTCCTATTGCACATAGTCTAGATCCTTGTGGCATTCTGATTTATGTTAAAAAAGAAACTAAAACAAGCACAGAACAAAATTAAAAACTAGCTGACAGTTATCAGAAAGGAATTATGAGTAGGAAGCCTCTTGAGTTGTAGTTTGAAGAGCTTACTCCAGGATTAGCAAGAAGGACATGGTGAGAATCACTGCTTATAAAATGTGTCGTGATTGACACAAATGCAGGTCAGACAGTGAGTAACTATGACAGGACTGCCATAGTGTGACTGGAATTGCTTAATTCACAGAATCTGTTTTAGAGACAATGTGATTTCACCAAGCCAAAGGCAATTATACACCTAGGCAATGCAGAGCACATAGGTAAAAATGTGAGGCTTAGAAAAGACTCAGAAAAGTTGTGTTGGTAATATAATAGCCAGTCAACTCCACAAACCCCCAGAACTTGGTTTTTAGAGACAAATTGATCTTAACCCAGTTTTAGCCATCTAGGCATGAAGCAGTCATGGGACACAGACACAGTGTGCCCCCTCCTCCAAAAAAACTTAGAAAAAAAACCCACTGGAAAATAATTTAATTCTAAAAGAGATGGAACCATTTTTTTCCTGACAGTCTCCCTTCCTCCCTCTCTCTGCTGAATTCACAGATTCTGAATAACATTCAAGTGGCTTAAGTGAGGTGAGAGAAATTCCAGCTTCTGTATCTGTTATTTTACTTCCATGTATGGTTTTTATAAAATCAGTTCAGTAGTGTTATGTCTGGCTTCTGGTCTCTGTTATTTTAAAACATCATTTTGAGATTGAACAAGATGCAAATAAGAAACCTCGGGACTGATTTAAGTATGGCAAAAATGTCTTGTAATGAGAATGCATGAGCTTAAATCCATTCATTTATTGAAAAGGTGATTGAGAAGCAACTTGATAATGATTTATAAGTACTTTCAAAGGGAGAAGACACCAGGTACTGAAAGACTCTTTACCATAGTATAGAAAGTCATGAGAAGAACCAACTGCTAGAAGCTGAAGCCGACTTCTTATTAGAAACTAAGCAGCAATATTAGTACCACTTTGGCTACAAATAAGTTACTAGATTCTGTAAAGTAGGAAGACCATACAATTTTTCTGTCTGTGATATATAGGAAGTCAGGCAAATTTGTCAAGTTGTCCCTTTTGACCATTAAGCTGGGAATCTGCAAAATCACAAGTGTTTTAAAACAAATTTTCTTCCATTTTATTCAAACCTATCTGAAAAAATACGGCTTTCTTACTGCTTTCAAAGATTTTGTTTGAATCAATCCAATAAATTTTAGATTAAATAGTTTTAAAATACATGATGTCTAAGTAATTGCTTCTGGCATTATTCAGGGAGAGCAGACTTAGATGTGCAGATATAGTAATATTTCAGTCTATAAAGTGCTAGGAAATCCAGAGATATCTCAGAGTGCCTTAGGTTACTTGGACATCAGTATTTCTAAGCGTTTCTGTCATCTTCTATGACATTGCCAGCTGAAGGTGACAATGACAATGTAGTGCTCTTGGAAGGATATTTTAATATGCGGAGCTAATCAAGCCTTTAAAACTCATCCTTTCTTGTATGCAAGGCTGTTCCAGAGGTGTTTGTTTAACACATCTTGCGCTGGCTATGCCCAAAACAGATGGATTAATTGACACGCGCTCCTCCCACATCCACACATCATGCACTAGAACATTGTAGTAGAAGTGAAGAAGTTTCCCCACCATCACTTCTCTCTTCATTTCTGCATTAAGTTGCTTTTAATTTTTGGGTTTACCTACCTTTATGGTGTAGGCGGGTACTGCTCTGCCGTCATTGCTTTAGGGAAAAGGTGGTCACGTAGGGTAACAAAGTGGCTGCCTCACATTGTGGTGAATATCCAGAGAGGAGTATTACCTAGATACATTTATGTGGTGTCCTAGATTACTAACTGAAAGCTTTTACTTCTTTTCCCTGACTCTTACCATCTGTTGTATTATTACTTTTTTTTGCATTGTGTTCCTTTAATGTCTTTTTAAAAAAATTGTAACAAGAGGAAAATGTGGTACTATTTTCCAGAGAATAAGAATAAAATTAGCTTTTGTTTTATCTTCCACTGATTTTGGATACTTTATCGGATTCTCTTTGTAGATTATTTTTTTCATAGTCACTGATTGTATTAATTGCCCATTTACAAAAAAGTTCCTAGATAATAATCTGAGTGCAACATCTAGAGAAAGGAGTTCCAATCTCGTATTTAAAATTTGATCTCTGTGATTCATTCTTAATATGTAAAACATCTGAAGGCAAAACAAGGATGTCTAGGGTACACCAGCTATGCAAACATGTTTTTCCTGCTTATTTCTTTGGTGTCTAAATAGCAGAGATTTTAGAACTTGATTCGAGAACTTAGAATTATATTTAGTAAATTCTTAATTAGTGAAAAATAATTCAAATGCTGACTGTCTTGGTGGATCTTATTTTAATGTCCAGATTTACTTCATTTTCTTTTCATTCTAGATAAACTTGCCTTGGAAGGAATAGTGGTGCAACGTGCTGAATGCAGACCTGCAGCTAGTGAAAATTATATGAAGCTGAAAAGGTAGGAGTCCTTAATAACAAATGATATGTGATATCTGACTTTGTCTTACTAGGGAAGGTTAATTTCAGTATTGTCATGGTCTTACACCAGATCTACACAGAATCAGAATGGACCCTGCTTTTGGGGTGGATTTACTGTAGGGAGGGAGTGAAGGCTGCTGTGACCGTTGTATCTCCCTCTGGTTTTGTTTGGTGGGATGTTGCATACTTCTGCATCCCATCATATGCAAATCTCTTACTAGAGCACATGTACCTTTTCATATCTGAACATATGACTGTATTCAAATGTGATTCAAGCTGAATTTCCTGAGGACTTAAGGGATTACATTGGTCTGCTCAGGGTGCATTTCTTGAGTGTGGGTTTCTGTGGATCACCCAAGTTTAATTCCACTTTACACTGTGCCATGCTGGACAAAAAAGATCTCTGAGAAGACATTTAGAATGTCCAAAATAGAAGTTTCTGGAGAAGTGCTGAACCTAAACTGGCATGGTTCTTAGAAAGTGTAGTGACTGAAAATATCAGAAGTGGCATGGAAACCACAGTGCACACATTTAACAGGATCATTTAGCGACTTCTGAAAATTTTAGCAAATAGCTCTAGAATTTACCATTTGATTCATGTATCTTACGGGGAATTAACTTGATGATGTTCTCTAGTAATCAGATTTGGGATTGAATTGTGCCTTATATTGAGTCCATCTTTATATATTTTAAGCATGTGGGTTTTCATTAAATCACCTTTTTATACTACAAGTTTGTTGTAAATAGAGACCTTGAAAGTGGGAAATTTCAGGAAGAGAATTGTCCCTGACTGGTTTTAAAATTGTCAAAAGAAACATAAAATGCAAAGTGACGTTTTTCTCTGATGCCTGATCTGATTTCTACGTATCATATACGTTTTCAGTCTCTTGTATTTTATTAACCTTCTCTGTCATCTAAATTGCTCCAGTATTACCTTACAGAGTTCATTGAGTTTTGACATTTTTTGACATTTTATGTTCTAGCTGTTGGAAATTAGTACCATAAGTTTGTTCCTGTACAGTGAACTACTTAATTTCAGACTGAGTTCTAGGATTGCTGTCATGGTTTTTGCCATCAGTAGGAAATGGAGATGAAGCAAATGTAATGTTATAGAAAAGGACACATTTCAACCTGGCAATTTTAAATATACATGAATATAGAGTGTATTTGCTTCATACTTGTTCTAATCACAGGTTTCCTGATCCAAGTACTTTTTTGCATTTTGTACATAGTTGATCAGATAAGCTTCTTCTGGTAAGGCCACAGAAGGAGACCAAAACAGAACTGATAGCTTTAATTAAGAACTACCCAAACTGAATTTTTCAGCATTCTACTTTCTGTCACGCATGGATGAAGCCCCCCCTGGTCTTCAGTTTTGTCATGTTCTACTCCTATAGGAGCAACAGAAGTACAAACACAAAAGCAGATTTTGTCTCTGAAAACATTGGCAGGTGAAAACAATGGTACCGTTGTTTTTTCCTTCCTCTAGAAAAATTGTCAGGCTGTGTATTCCTACTTTCTAACTTCACATGTTGTTAAAGATTTTTTGCCTCCTACCAAGAAGTTAAAAAAAATAGTCTGATCTGCTGAGAATCAGCATGAGATTTAGCACATCTAGCAGTCACAGCCTCAGAAAGAATTGGTTTATATCCAAATACTGTATCTGGTATTTGAGTAGTAGGATCTAACTTTTCACTCCCTTTATGCTCTCCCACCCTCAACATGTTACAGTCTGTACATAAAAAAAGGTGACAGCATTAAATATAAAACACATTATAGAGCTGTGTTATATTTAACCATTTTGTTCATTTTTCAATTTACTGTTTTACTTTATATGAGATAGACTCTTCAAAGATGGAATTTATAATGATAAAACAGCAAATCTATTGTGTAGGCTTTGAGTGCTATAATACTAAGTTGGGAAGGAAGTAAAAGATAAATGCAGTAGCTTCAAACATTTAAGATCTAGAAAATAGAGCTGCACACTCTCAAAATCTATAATCACTTTTTTTCTGAGAGCTGGCAGTAACCAAAAAGGATTATATACTTCCTGGTATTAAATGCAGATACAGATCCTGTCTATTTTGCTGTCTGCGTCTGGGTCGAGGAGATCAGCTGATGGATGCCTGGCATGGCATTGGTCTCCTTGCTGCTCTGTTGAGTTTCAGCATGAGGATGAAGCAATGGTCTTGTGATGGGCTTGTTAAGTTAAGTGGGATATAAGCGTGACATGTGGGTTTAAGGATAGATGATGAAACTGCAGAAACTGGTGACATGTGTGAGTGAAAATGTTAAAAAATGTAGTAGTCGGGAGGGTTCCCCCCCCTCCACTTTTGATTTGATTACAGAAAGGATAGAGGTGGCTGATGTTCATAACACGTTGAATACAAGGTACAAATGTGTCTCTAGGGATAACTGCTCCCTAACTAAGGTAAAAGAGAGGTTGTGTGGCCTTCACTTGGTATTCCATTTTGCAAGTTTTGTTGTCGGCAGATTTATTTAAATTTTTTCAGTTTTCCTGAACTTCACTTTCTAGAAGGGGGACAAATACCATGAATCTCCCACTATCCTACTAGTAAAGCTTTGTGCTATTGAACTTCCTGCAAAATTTTTATTAGCAGTGTATTTCTTCATAGCACCTTAATGATTGGTTTTGCATTTGCTGTTATTGAGGCTAGCTGGAAAATAATATATGTAGTTTTCAAGCACCTGTCATGATTTCTGTCTTGTGGGCGTGGATCTCATGATCCCATTTAAAAATATTTGGACTGTGTGGGGAAAAAAGTAGGCAGACCATTCCTAACTGCAGTCAGCTTTGCTGTGCAGTGTCACAGAAAATACTGTGCCTACATTACTCTATGATAGTTCCCTTCTTGCCCCATGGAGCCTGTCAGACAGTGGGGGCACATGTGAACTGTGGTAGCAGTGCCTGTGTCACAGGTGGGGGTCACACACATGGCTCACTGTGCAGCACACTCTGTATCTGCACCAGGCTTGTGCCCCCACCATCCGTGTCATCCAGGCAGGTTGCCTTTCCCGTCTGTCAGGCTGCCTTAGGCAGGCTCCACATCCTCCCTAGCCAGTCCCACACAAGCCAGATGATTTTTGTACTGTAGTCATCTTTCCACCATGAAGATGCATTGTCTGTGCCTTAATTTTGTCTTTGAGGCTTAAGAGATTTTAATTTTGTGATTCCAATGTTTAACCACATTGGATTAATGACCCCCTCCAAAGAGAGAGATCTTCCAAGCAGAAAATCTTGTCTGCACTGGGAAACATAGGGCACAGGAAGAGAGGAGTTCCCCAGACATTCAGGATCGCTTCAGGCTCCAGATGACTTGAGAGGAGATGAGAATACAATTTTGATACTCCTAAGGAGTGTTTGCTATTCACAAAAAAGGGAAAATGGAGGGCTGGCGTTGTACAAGGGGGAAAAAACATTCTTTTTTTTTTAATACACTTTCTAGCATATTAATTATATTGTTTGTGCAAACTGATACTTTCTTAAATTTTGGGAGAGACCATTGATCTGATCACTGGATCTCAGTTTCCTTCTTTTTGTAAATGCATGGAGACAGAGGATAAAAAAAGTAGGCTTTGCGGGCTGACTTATGATTCTTCTTTTGTTTTACCTTAAAATGGCTTCATTACAGCATGGTATGAAATTTGCCTCCTTTCTATATTTTAAATATCATCATGCCGGTTGTAGCCATCTCAGATTCTTTCTGCCACATTACTTGTTTCAATCCTTGCATTGGTCCTTATGTCCATTCTCTTCATCCCTCGATCACAGCAAATTCTCTTCTTCCCCAAATCTTTCTCAGTCCACCTTTCCCATTTCTGCTTCTCTATTTCCTCATAGAAAAAAATATTTTAAAAAGTATTTGGACCACATCAGTGTCTTATACATTTCATTTTAAGGTAAAGTTACGAAGAAGAAAATCTCTGAGAGCAACTTCTCTAAAGCTCCAATTCAGACTGACATGGTTCACTTGAGTAGCTACAGAAAGGTGTCTAGGACTGCTTGGGCCCTCTGCACTGGGGGCTGCAGGCTCGAAGTTCTCAGAGGAGGTTTTGAAGGCTCATGTGAAGTGCAGCTCAAGCAGTTGATGAATTGTGTGATGTGTTTGTTAGCACTTCTGCAACAGTGGAGAATGGCAGGCAAAAAAGGATGAATTCAGTGCCCTTGTTTCATTCTCAAATGTGATGCTGAAATGCTGGTCGCCTTTCACAATGGCTTTTGGAATACTCTGGTTTGACTATACCTAACCTGAATTACTGAAGTCGCACAAACTTCACCAAGTGAAGAAAAAGAAGGAGTCCTAGGATTTCCAAAAGCCTAGAAGAGCCAACATTTAACACTGCGACACGGGTCATAATCCCTATAGCTCTCTTGAGTAATTAAAAAATATGTCTTGAAGTGTCATTAGTGAAAATATGATTGCCAGTATGACAGCTTGTAACAAGGCTGCAAGAATTTTGTGTACCTTCTTGCTTTTTCTTGTAAGAGTTTTCTATAGAGAATATAAAGAAAGTCCTGATAAAAGCTGCTGGAAGAAATGTGCATAATAGACTTTTAGGAGTAATGGGTTGTAAAACATTCTAGAATAATGAACTTCCACATTTGAAAAGTCATATTTCTTTACAACCATATTATGGAGGCCTCTAGGAGTCCTGAAGCTTCGTGTTCTAGGTCAAGCAAGTGAAATTTAATTAGTGCAGATGAGATGCTCACCTTTTCTAAAGTACTGAGAGAGTATTGACTGACTGACAGTTCAGTATATTGCTAAAAATGAGCATTATACCAGGGATTTGGGAGGGTTTTTTTGGTTGGGGTTGTTTTGGGTTTTTTTCTTTTTTTCCCCCCCACAAATAGAAAAAAGCAAAAGAAAATGAGTCATTTGACCACCATGCCACTTCCTATATATTCTTGTAGATATGCTTAGTTGGCTATGAATTCCTTTCCAAAATGCATAAGTGTGCATACCTCTGTGCATTTTCCACAAAGTCTGACGTGCTGCACAAATGCTGCTCAGTTTGTTTGAGGTGGAAAGCCAGTTTTATGCATGGCTGAGATTGCATCTGCCTGTCAGTCAATGTGACCTTGATTCTTCAAGTACCAAAGATCAGTTTCTCTGGCTTGAGATAAGATTCAGCATAGTAAAAAAACCATATTCCTAGGGTGTTTTAAGTTACTCATCAAGTACAGTTTTGTTGTTTTTTTTCATATGCTAGAGTATTTCCAATCACAGCTTTTCCTGAAGACTTATGTGTACTTTGTAAAAATTATGTTAATCCTGTTCATGTAGGTTAAGCTATACTGTTAAGATATGTATTTAATATGATTCTTGTGTTCCTGGACACCCACCAGTTTTTAAGAAATCAAGCAAATAACACTCTAATTGTGAACAATTGGACTGCAAAGTAACAGACACACTTCAGTATGTGTGTCCATTTTTGATCCATTTTTTCACATTTTTTTACCGGAGAAGTGGAGAGAAACAAGTGAGAAAAATAAGGTTTAAGTGAGATGAGCTCAGCAGCCCAGAGAAGTGGTTATTCCCCATTTCAGCAGTCAGGACTGTTGCATTTGTTTGTTTCCTTTGTTGTTTTTGGTGACCTTAGACTCTTTTCACTGTCCCTTGTCCTTTTCATTTTGTCTGTTGTTTTTTGTTGTTCTTAACAAGTGGTGTTCTGAGACTGCATTTTAATAGGCCTTTTATATTACCATGCTTTTTTGTTCAGTGATATGAAAAAGGTTGTAATTTTGGTTGTTGCTTCCAGCCATTATAATGATACTAATAAATAAGGCATAGCCCACTGTTGGTAATGCAGCAGGAAATTTATTGTGTTTCTCTTAAATCTGCAGCTGGATGCAGAAGGTTAATATGTTCTTTTTACTCCATTTTACTCTTCAGCTTCTAGTAGCCAAGTGTATTCAGGCTAATCTGAGGGGGGTTCGGCAGGGGGGAAGAGACATAAAACCTTTTTTTTTTAATGCACTTTCTAGCATATGAATGATATTGGTTATGGAAACTGATACTTTCTTAAATTTTGGGTGAGACCATTGATCTGGTCACTAGATCTCAGTTTCCTTTTTTTTTGTAAAAGCCAGGAGACAAGATAAAAGAGAAGTAGGTTTTGCTGCCTGACTTATGATTCTTCTTTTGTTTTACATTAAAATGGATTCATTACAGCATGGTATGAAATTTACCTTCTTTCTGTATTTTAAATATCATCATTTCCAGGTGAGAGTCACAGAATCCCAGAGTGGTTGAGGTGGGAAAGGACCCCTGAAAATCATCTGGTCCAAGCAGTCCTGCTCAATCAGGGCCACCTAGAGCTGGTTGCCTAAGATTGTGTTCAGATTCCTCTGCATTTCTCTGGAACTGAAATAGTTTCTGAATAAAGAGCGTAGTGTATGTGTTCTGTGCCTTTTTAGAAAGACATGTTGTTTATAGAAGCCTAGCATGAAAGTAATTTTCAGAAAGAAGAGAGATACTTTAGGATGCATATTTAAGAAGAGTTTTTGGCAAATACTCCATTAATTTTTCCTTATACCTTGGGGAAAGAAATTAATAGTTGCAATTGGACAGTTCTCATTGTCCTGGGGTTTTTTTGACATAAAGTTCATGAAACAGAGGCATTGCTTTTAAGAACATATCTAGTTTGCCTTTATGGTAATTAGCAAAAAAGCATCCATTTCCTTTCTATCTGCTGAAAGCAGTGAGGCTAAAAATAGTCACCCTGGAGTATGTTCAGGCTTCAGTCATAGCCAGCTTCTTCAGGCTGGAAAAAAGCCTCACTCAGTACCAGTGCTCAGCACCAGAAGTTCTGGATATTTATAATTCTAGTAAACCTTAATGTCAGGGGCACTGATTCCTTCTCTTGAAATCAGAGTCCTTGGTGTCGTACAATGCTGGAGGTCCTTCAAGCAGGACAACAATAATTACAAAGATGTCTCTGCTGCTAAGGTGCTTTCCAGGTTTCAGTGAGGGACTTGTTTAGTACGTAGGAACATATTTCCTCTTCCCAGGGTAGCACATTCCTTTTCATCCTCTTTTCCATCTGTAATATGAAAGTCACGGTATAGTGGGTGAAAATCTGAGAGTTCAGTTTTAACTACCATGACTGATCTGGTGTCACTGATGTAAATAAAAAAGCTCATTTCTTCATCAGTGTCAGCATTTTCTCTGTTGCAGAGCTCACTGAAGTTCATGGATCTCTTACTGGTCACCATTCCAAATGCTGTAGTCACGTTGAGTACTGCCAGTGTTCTGAGTTCTGCAAAACTGCTTTGGCAACTACCAGCCTGACAAGCTCAATTTTTCACAATATGTAGAATGTCAGCACCATACCACATCTTCTATTTTTAAACTGTTTTGTTCACGTGCTACTGATGATATTTGGAGTTTGTAGCAGATCAGTAGACTGGTATCGTCCAACAGTTCCCTGCTGCAAAAGAGCTACAAAAATTCTGTGGTATCATTGAGTACTAAAAGCTACCTGCTGCAGAATCAAAGATTAGAATTATCAGGGGGCAAGTTCTGTTGCTGATGCATTGATTTCCTGGCTTATCAAAACATTTCTGAAATTTATGAAGGTACAGGAAGGCAGTGAGACAGTGGTCTGAAAGGTGGCAGGGTGCACATGTGTCCCTCCAAATA
Organism: Pyrgilauda ruficollis; assembly: GCF_017590135.1. Lineage (NCBI taxonomy): Eukaryota > Metazoa > Chordata > Aves > Passeriformes > Passeridae > Pyrgilauda > Pyrgilauda ruficollis. Next base: position 4,583,084 of record NW_024519207.1, on the reverse strand, counting down.
TTGTCTGTTACTTGGGATGTCACCAAGTTCAAGAAAATTCATAGATGACAAACTGCCCATCCTCTGTTTCCGGTTCTTTTTTAAAGGCATGTCTGTCTGTAGGATTCCAGTGCTTATCAAACTGGGTTTCCCTGTGATCAGTGGGTGATTTAATTCCTAAAGACATGGCAAAATTCCAGTGGGAACTTAAGTCCTAAAGTGCCATAGGACCAGGTACCATGGAGGAAAGCTGTGTAGGTACCTCATGTGCTCCTTAAAGGCTCTTTGGGTGGAAAAGATGCCACCCAAAATTAGATTATTTCTAATAATTTAGAAATTAATCACTGCATTGCGTTTTATGGAAGACTCATTCTCCAAATGCCTCAGATATTAATACAAGATACTGAGGCACTGCAACAATCAATTAGTACTCAGGCACAATCCTGAAATGTTTTCCAAAAGGGAGGATGTTGTGCAGCCACCTGCTAATGCTTGAGTCTGGGATGTTTTTAAAAAGGCTTTTGAGTTGAATTCAAATTAATGCCATAAAATGGAAAAGAGCAGTAAATTACTTCCTTTTACTTTAAGTGAGAGATATAATGTAAAATTCTTGGAAATTCACTCATCTCGTCTACTTAAACTCACTTTTTCTCTTGAATCATCTGGATAGAAAAAAATGGGATTGCCAGTATCAAAGGCCAACAAATTGTACTTAAGCTGCAAATACAGTGAAGGAACTTTAAAATCATAGGAGGCTTATTTACACTTCAAATCAAATGCAAATAATTTTCAGTAATATTTTTCACAAAAGCTCTTCTACAGGCTGTTACTTCCCACAGCTTGAAAGAAGCAGGAATTAATACAAAGCACCCCTACCTGAAATATTTATGTGCATTCATGTGCATACACAAATTTAACGATTTCATATAAAAACAATGGCTCGCAAATTCTTTGTTCTTTCCATGCCTTCATTCAAATACAGATATGTATTGCATTATATTTAAATACAGATATGTCTGCTTATGGCCTTAAGAAAAACATATGCTGCTATTTTAATTCAGTTACCATTGCAAAACTGACATGACTCTGAGAGAACGAGGTGGTTTCTCTTTGGAATGGTATTTTATCAACAGAATATGATTTAAATGTCAGTTCTAGTGATGTGTAAGTCCTGAAAGTACTCCTTCCTTTCAAGTCTACATTGAGTTTGAAATTTTCAAGCTGCTTTGTGCTTTTTAATGAAAAATATTTTTAACTGAACCTTGTATACAATAATTGCGCCATTCCTGAACTCTGTTACGATGTTTTTGCTAGACTGTTGCCTCCTTTGTTTATATTCAATAGATTTGCCTGGGATTTAATCATTGTCATTTTGGTATCTGGGATAATTCACTGAAAATTTTGCACTGTGCACTAAACCGGTACCACCATTAGGACTCAACATAAATGCCTCTGTGCTGGTAGAAAGAGTATTACAACTCAAATCTGTCTGTTTGTTGAATAGTACAGTGGAACTGTTACAGGGCTGATTGCTTTATCCATACCTGAGATTGCAATGAGAAGTTTTTTCTGAGCTGACCTTGTACGTTGAATGCTGTGATGACCCCAACAGGAAAGCACAAAGAGTGCTCATGGACTCTACTGCTTAGTTCCCCCCCTGCTGGCCCTGGCAGAAAGCCGGAACTGAGGCAGCTTTGTGGCAACTACCAGTGATCATTAAGGTTTAAGTCAATGTTACTTTAGTTTATAATTTTGTATAAGTTTCTTCTGTAGAACACATAAATGTATGATAATATGCATATTCTGCGCCTGAGGCAGGGCAATCCCCAGTTTCAGTGCAAACCAGGTGATTGGGAGCAGTCTTGTAGAGAAGGACTCGAGAATATTGGTAGATGAAAAATTGGACATGAGCTGGCAATGTCGGCTCACAGCCCAGAAAGCCTCTCACAGAGGAGTTGTAAAGATTGTTTTTGCCTTGAAGTGCTGTGTTCCAGGTGACTGCTCAGTGCTTTCCCAGTGCCTCACAAGAAGACTGAAATGTTCAAACCCAAAGTTAAAATGGATAGCACATCGCCTGAGAGTTGTCAGCTTCTCCTGTTTCAAGTTTGAAAGCAAGGTATAGCATAAAGTAGTAAAACTTAGAAAGATTATATGCCACTACTTGAAATTAAAGCTTCCAACAGAGTGTAATTAATATAGCAAAGCCACTAAATGGAAATTATTAAAAAGATCTTCACCCAAGTTTCTGACATACCTCAAGGCTGATAATGTTCTGCACTGAAAGTGGCTCTGCATGCCTGAATTAATATCCTATTGATATCCAAACATATTGTGTTGGTAGGTATTGATATATGTTACCTGCTCTATCAAAATTATTTAATTTTCTTTTCTTTGGGATCCATTGTCTCTGCTAGGGTGTTGTAACATAAGCTAGCTAAAGCCATTTCTAGTTGAGCCATCTCTGAACTGTTTAGAAACCACTGTGTGCACAGATCAGAACTTGGGTTTAGAAGGTGGAGAATGACAATAGTGAAACCTATAGGAGCAGACTGATTGGATTTGGGGTGTTTTGGAGGACAGACAGACTTTTTTTTCCCACTGATGACTGTATGTGTCTTCTTTTATCCCCTACCTTCCCTTCCTGCATCCAGGGTACTTTTCTTACTCAAACTTTAGGAGTGCTTGATGCTTCTGGTGTTGTCAAGCACTCAAATACTTGCTGGTAGAAGTTTAGGGTGGCCCTTTCTGACTAAGGTGTAGTTGCAAGTTTATCCAGGAGTTATCTTCAGCAGCAGTTTTAAAATATAAAGAAACTTAAATCTGTGCTCAACTCATACAGTGTGTTCTATTGATAACTTATGTTTGATTTTCCAGATGCCAAAGATTGCAGACCTCCTGTCTTATTAATGTATTAGTCCATCCTGACAGACAGTTCTGAGAATTAATTCTGCAATTCCAAAAATACCTGCCAAAAATTGACAAGTGCAGCACCATCTTGCAGGTCTTGGGCACACTGAAACAGTAACTGAGGAAAATGTGAAAAGACTGGGTCCTAACCAAAGTTAATGGCAATGAAGTCTCTATGTTAGGTCTTTGAACAGGTCCATATTTTTTCAGAGATATCTGAATAACCCCTTTCTTAATGATAGTGGCAGAATCAGGAGAAACTGTACCCTGTGACTTGTAATATAAATTTGAATTACTGCTTTACTGTTCCCTCAGATTGTGTGTGTGTTCTTGAGTGCTGACTGAGACCTTGCCAAGGAGGAAGATAAAGAAGAAATAGGAATTAATTAGACAAAGAAACAGCTCACCAAAGAGCTTTCCTCTGTTCCTTCTGCTCTTGGTTGTATTCAGTTCTGAGGCTTTGTGCTGCATTCCCACCAACAGCCATGGGGAAGTTAGGGATTTTACAGGGTTCATTTCTGTTTGTAACGTAAGGTTCTGACTTCATGATTCCAGTCTGCACACAGCAGAGACACTCAGGCTTCTGTCCTTCTGCAGAACTGGTTGAACAGTGAATCTCAGGTTAGAGTCAGTCAGGAATGTGACAACACCTTTAAGGTGAGGAATCTAAGTGTAAAAAAATAGCTTAACACAAATCCTTATCTTCCCATGAACTTAGGCACTTGTTAACCCTTAGACATCATGACTGTGACAATGCAAACACTTCAGATATAAAACAATAAGGAGGTGAAAAAAATCTCTTTCAAAATGGTTCAAATTTTTTAAAAAGGTGTTTAGTTGCACTTAGAAGTAATGATACAGACATTCTGTCCGCTAAGCTTATTTTTAAAAGTTCTTGTGTCATATCTGAAAAGATCCTAGCAGCAGTGTTACCTCCAGCAGTGTTAACTATAGCTGTTTCTGAGGTTAAAGAAAGCCCTGTGCTCAAAACCTGTTACAAGGTTCAATATTATCTGTATCATAGTTCACTCGAATTTTTTTCTAATTAGAAAACAGACAGGAGGAACAGGAACACAAAAATATCCATGGCCAGATTTCTTTTTGTAAAAAAAGAGAAGAAAATCCCTGCATTCTGGGATATATTATGAATTGTGAAGTCATCTTGAAAGAGAAATTTCACTGTATGTGAGTGTAGGCGGGAGTAGAAAAATATGTGATAAAAATAGCAGACTACATGAAAATTAACACCAATATGTGGATGCGTACCTGAAGATGTTAAATGATAATATCTGGGAGAGAATTACCCTTTAGATCTGTATTTATATAATATATTTCAAACTAAAATTTAAAAAAAGCCCAAACCACCTGTATATGATTTTCAAATTACATTTCAAATAATTTCTTTGTTTTGAATTCTGATTTCAGGTCAGACATTTGCTTCTGTTTTGACTTTGGGAACTGCCTAGAAAAATCATGATCATTTTAACTATTCTGTGGTTGGTGGCTCATGTTGACAAAGAACTTTTCAACAAAGTCCACGAAAACTAAATACTCTTTTTCTGAAGTGAAATGCAGGGAATAAATGCTACATCCTGAAAGTATGAAACTATGATCAAAATACTTAGAGCATTAAGAAATCACTGTATTGCAGAAAAGACTCAGAAAAGACTTAATGAGATGTTAATTGATGAAAACTATGATTTTCAAAACAAGAGAATATTTTTGTAGGCTCTCATGAAGCACATTTATAGATACAGCAAACACAATTTTTTCATGTGCCATGTTTATGGTATTGGAAGCAAAGGATATATTTTGTAGATTGGCAAAACACAGAACTTCATGAGGTTAATCTGTACTGTATGAAATAAACTCCCTTCTAAGTCAATATGGTTAAGCAACTGGGAAAATCACTGATACTTATATTGAGCACTGTTTTTTAATTCTCTCGCTGTACCTAATGTTGTCAGAAAACCACACTTCAGATGTGCTCTTAAGTGTCAGTTGGTTTTGTTATTATCAGCAGGAAGCAGGAGCAGCATATGTCTGTGGGAATGCAATTTATGATAAAATACACGTAATTAAATCTCTTGAGGATTTATATTCACGCATGCTGTGAAACTGAATCATATGAATATTTCTTAATAAATTAAAGCATCTGTTTTAAATTTCTAACTGTGCACCTAAACCTCATTTCCTGGTCTTTATACCACAAATTTAAATGAACATGAAATGCACTTTATTACTGCAATATCGACCATGAGAGGTACTATGGGCAACTTGGAGAGAAACACCTACAGCGTAGTTACGCTGCTACATATTAGAGTAGGAGTAATGGTGTAGGTTTTATAAATTGATGCCTAAGTCAGCCAACTGGAGTAGATTATTAAAGATGGTTTTATTGCTATTTCTTCTTTTAACTCTTTTTAGCCTATGTTCATATTAGAAGACAAATAGCCGATGTAGTATCCACTCTAGGGGTAAAAAGTGCTTTCCACAATTTGTGGGATCTTAGCAAGGACAAAGCCAGCAAATAGATCTGCCAGATTTAAGACATTTCATTGCAGTTTTACGCAGTATTTTTTCCCCCTTCTCTATCCTGTACTCTTTTTTCAGATTTGCCTGGTCTGGTACAGAATGAATTATCAGTTGATACATCCTTTTGCTGCTTTAAAAAAATAAAAAAAAAACTTGGATATTAGTTTGTACTCTGTGGAGGTGGTTTATTATATAGCATTTAGATTTTTTTTTTATTATTTCATTAAGCTGAAGTGCTAGGTGAGTAAATGATAGATGTTAGCTACAGTGAGAATGTAGGTTTTTGTTCCTGACAGGCCTGAGAGCCAGTGCTTATGGAAAGTGAGCTATTGTTTTGTGTATTCAGTGAAGTATATTAGCTGCTGCCTAGTCTGTACTTATGTTATGAAATTTGGCAGAACATGGATTGGAATATGGCAGTTGCTTGTTTAATTGCCTTATAGGCTCTTAAAAATCTAAGAAGTTGCTTTCTATTACACTCTACTTTGTGGTTATAAGTGTGCATAGTACTGTTGAAATAAATACTTCACTTGCTTTAATTACCTAAGCATAGCATTTGTGGATGTCTTGAAACTGGCTAAACAGTGGACAAAAAATAGTATTGTACTTTTGTCTTATGTGTATTTATTGAGACTTCAGCTGTATGAAGGAAAGTAAGACTTGTGAAAGCTGCTTGAAAAACAGCTTCTTGGTCTAAACAGACAGTCATTCATCTAAAGTGATGAGAAAAGAGCAAACAAATAATAAACTGATCTATTACTACTACTTTCCAACAAAGATTTCAAACTGTAAATTCTTTTAATATGATAAAAAAAATAGTTCAAAATTATATGTAAGGAATCACAGGTAAAGTATCACCAGCTTTACTGAATCCAAGCTGTCATATTGTAGCTGTAGATACTGAAGTTAGGAAATAAAACAGCAGACATACTTTATTTGTGGTTTTATTTCTCTGAAAGGGTCAGTAAATTCAAATGAGTTTATGCACCTCAGGGACTTTCTGGTCCCCAAACATCTGGGTATGAGCCTGGAACCATGGCCCTTGGAAACCATAACATCCCTTATAAAGGAATAGAACCAAATGAAACGTATGTAATTAGTGGTGTGTTCCAATCTGTACATGGGCAGCTGTATGATTGGTGCTGTGTAAATGCTGCAGCAACGAACATGAGTAATGAAAATCAGGAATTGCCTAATTATGCATGAAGTAATTTGAAGATTATGGGCAGATCCATTTCAGAAGCTGATGAGTGAAGCACAAGTGTCCTATGTATCATCCAGAGAAGATGAATAAGGGTTATAAGCATATTTGCCCACATGTCACATGTGCCATTATTTTAATAAAAGAATAAGCACATAATTCAAGTCTAGGATTTAGGAAATCTGGTGTGTGCAAAATAGAAGTTATACTTGGTATAGATATCTGAAACTTGCTGAAAAGCAAGTGCACAAGCTCTTACTAAGTTCAGAAAGACCAGTGTCCTTTTTGGAAGCAACGGAAGCATCATGTTATGTGGTCAGTTTTGTTGTTTGTCAAGGTCTTTTGATGTATTTGTGTGTCTGTATAAGAAGTGACTGATGTACAAGGCATTTATTTAGCAAAATTTAAAAGGCAGAATTCAAACAATGTTGTGAATTCATGTCAGGCTGCACTAGCCAAGTAGTTACTAGGAGCTTTTAGGGCCTGGTCCTTAAATCCTATCAAATTGAGGAAGAGTTCCATCAAGTGCAGCAGTTATTAAATCACCCCATTAATGGTGGTGCAGAATCCTATATGTTAGCTATGTTTTGTGATCATACAGTTTTTGGTTTGCCTTTTCAATTCTATGTCCTTTTCTAATGGGTCTGCTTTTACTATATAAGCAAAGATGATACTGCCATAATAGTGAGGGATTTTTCCCTGAAATAAAATGCAATGTGGAGGCCACCTATTCTGCAGCGCTCCCTTCAGAATAATGAAGTGTTGTTCTGTCCCCCATGTGCTCTTCAGATAACCTGGCTTCTTACACTGGTTTGACAGTTACCTCTCTTCTCTTTGTTAATCACTATGAGCAAAAGCAATTGCCCTGGACTAAGTTAATGTCAGAATAAAATAAATTGAACCTGGCTTTCACTTCAGTTTTATGTGTGAATTGAAAGTCCCCTGTGAGAGGAATTGAGGCTAAAAAGAGTTATCTGCTCTGAGCTCTCAGGGACCAGGCAATCAGTGCACCCTGCCTTTTTTGCCTTCTATTAAGATAAATCAGTAACTTCATTCAGAGTATAGGCATCTTCCTTGCTTTTTAAAACATAGTGTTTTGCTTTGGTTTTGTTCAGAATTTTTCTGAAGTTAAAGATTGTTGAAGTTTTGGCAGAATGCAGGAGTACTTCCAATTCATTGCAATATTAATAAAAAGGGGGAAGAAAAATCGTTTTTAGAGGATTTAAAATCTAGATGACAAAATTATTCTTGTTCAAATACAGCTTCTTGCTGCAGCAAATAGGAGCCTTTTACAAGCAACTCCAAAAAGTAACTCAAGCCAATCAGCTAGTAGCCAATCATCAAGGAAGATGAAGCTCTAGACATTAAAAAAACTCAACAAAAAACCCATAAAACATTCCTCAAGATTACAAGAAAGAGATACTTGAACCTGGCCACAGTTTCTATTCCTCATTGAATTATCCTTCACAATGCCCTATTTTGACATCTGGATAGAGATTAGAGTGCAATAGCAGTTTCATGATGTCCACCTACAAATGAAACTGTGTTTATCTAAGAATGCCAAGTAGACAAAATTCTATCTGATGTCACTCTCCTAAGTGAAGTACAGAAAATTAGTATTTTAGGAAGGCTGTTGATGGGCCCTCCCTTTATATTTTTTGGTTGTTTTTTTCCTCTCCATTGTACTTTTATTCCTTTTTGAAGAAATCCTTTTTTCTTTAGGTAATTATGACTTCTTGATTATTCAAAAAACTCTTCCAAAACCCTTCCAATTATCTGTCATGTGTTTCTGTCTACATTTTCATTCTTCATTTTCTCTAGCTTTAGGAGGTGGGCCTATCTGAATATCTGTATGAATGCGTAGGGTTCCCTGCTTGAGGCTGTCCTCATTAAGTCATGACTATGTTACTTTATTCTAAATAATACACTAACTCACAAACTGGTTTTTTTAAACTCTATTTTATTCTTGTAGTTCTTTTCTATCATGGACGTAAATATCCAGCTGTGTCATGTATGTCCATCTTGAAGAAGTAATTTAATTTCTCTGCAGTTTCATTAGCCAGCAGGAATAAATGTTTCACTTTTTTCCTCTTTTGACTGGTTTTGGCTTAACTGTTTAGCTTGCATTTTATTCCAAAGTGGTACCTCTGTGTTTATTGACATGGTCATGGCATGGCCCACTGGAGTTTGTTAATACTCTCTGTAATATGCCTGTACCCAAGGGTCTTAAAAGGCTTTGCACTTTTGAGTGGTCAATTTCATGCTGTGATTTAGAGTGGGGAAGTAGAGGTGTGAAGAAGCTGACTAGTCCTGCTTTGGCAAGTGAGTTGATGGTGCTCTTCTACATGTCCTGACAGAAATGCTGTGGCATGGTCACTTCCCAGTTTCAGGCAAAGACCAGGTTCATCTTATTTTCCTTTTCATCTATATAGATCATATGAGATGCTTCTTCCCCTGCAACACTGAAGTCAAAAGCCTTGGTTTTGAAATAATCCATACTCAACTCAGAAAGTCTTCCTTTGAGTTTTCTTCTATATCTTAGACTTACTTCCACGTTAAGATTGCAGCAATATAATGCCTTTGTGTTTTCGTATTGGATCCCATCCTTGTCTTAAGAGGTACCTTTGAGCAGAAGCTAATTAAATCTACACACATTTAGCATGACGTTAATTATTTTTCCTTATCTGCAGCAGCTGTTTATGAAACATGATTACTGTCCCAGCAATTAATATTTCTCAGGACTGTGAGAAAAAAATCACAGCAGTGTCTGATGTGTTTTTCTTTCTGGACTCTCAATTGTATTGAGCTGGAGTGAGTGCTTGGCACATCCAGATCTTCAGACCTGCATGGAGCTGTGCTTAGTGGCACAGAGCAGGCTGTGGCTGTTCCCTTTGGATGCCGGCAGGAGGGCATGGCAGAGGGAGTGCCTCTTTCTGCTCGATGGAAAGAGGGAGTGCTTGTCTTCCCAGTTTTCATGCTAAATCCAGCACACTGTGCTTGTCCTGTGATACACTTATCTCAAGGACTGCTGGGTTGTCCTGGTGTTTAGCAGTCATCAATAAAGTTACTTTTTGGGAACCCATATGCACTTTCAGCATTCATAATACTCTGCATCAAGAAATTCAGCCATTTACTTACAAGTTGTCTGAAGAACTGCTTTCCTTGATTTGAGGATTTTCCTGTGATTTAATGCCTGCTACTTCTGGTATTCACATCATACAGTTGTTCTCTATTCCTGGACTGCATGAATTCATACACCTCAGTCATACCTTCATATCTTAATTTTTTTTATTTTTTGGCCCTGAAGAGTTCTACTCTTTTTTTTTTCTTTTTTTTTTTTTCTTAGAATGTAACTTGTTACATTCCTCTGGGCATTTATACCAGGGAAAATTAGTGCCCCAATAGTTCTCGTTTCTTTTATTGTCCTTTCAGAGAGAAGACCACAATTTATAATGAAATACTGTTTCATTAATTGCAGTTGGTATCGTACCCTCCAGGAAATAACCATTCTTGCTGCTGAGGATACATGGAGTAATAATGGTGTAATCTCACCCTGGCTTCTCAAGCTTTTTCCTCAGGTTCATTTTTGCATTGCTGTAATATCAGTGTGCCACAAAATATTACACCAATGTGTCAGCCTGATTTTTCAGGTGCTTATAAGCAGGGGTCTTGTGTGTGAGATGTCGGTGGCTCTAAAGTCACCTGGCTGGCTGTAAGGACCGTGGGTGGTGTGGGGAGCCAGCTGGCCTGGGAATGCAGGGCTCTGGCCTTCTGAGCAGCTCACATGGCTGCACTGTCAGAGAGAAGGTCCTGTAGGTGCTTTGCCAGTCCCTGAGCTGGAGTCTAATGTAAATTTTGTCATTTTTGTCACCATAGCAAGACATAAAAATGGCAGTTGTAAAATAAAAGGAATTGCATTAATTTCAGTCAGCAGCTGCTGAGGATACTGGGAAAGCATATTTTGTTTTGGGAACATCATGTTTGGATTTCCAAAACAAAATTTTGCAGGATTTCTGTTCCATGAAAACTTCAAATGTTGGCTTACCTCCTGATTCAAATCTGTTTTTTTTTTTTTCTTGAAAGCACAAAAAAACATGTAATAAAAATCCAGATTTCCAGACAGCCCTACTTAGGCTTCAGCTGAAAGATTATTTCTTTTTTTTTTTCCTACATCTTATAAGTAAGAAACTCTATTGCATCTATGCTTTTTGCATTAGTATTTCTCACATCACTGCAATGACTGTTAGTGTCCCAGTGTGCTGCTTAAATTTTCTTTTGCCTAATTTCCTTTCATTACTTCATTGCACAGCTTTCAATAACCTAAGTGCTTTTTTGTTTACGCCCTTGACATTCTCAAATGATGACGCTTTTCAGCCATTCTGTAGCTAAGCTATACCTATTTGTCTTGTGGGCTTCTGATTACAGAGCAAATATGCAGCTATGGAAAATACACATTCTCTAATGCATATTAGTAGAAGCAGATGGTGCAATCTGTTCATTGATGGAATTTAGTTTCTAAAACTGATTTCATCTGGTTTGCAGCAAATACCATTCCAGTACCGTCTGTCGTGAAACATGTACAAAGGGAGATGTCCCATTTCAGGTTGTTTGTATTTCATTGCAATAAAGTGTTTATTTCATGTGTTACTTGGAGTATGGTATAACAGAATACCTCTTGTACAGTATGTTGTTTCAGTGCACAATACTAAGTTGTTCATTCTTTGGTATTTTTATATGTTACTATTTTTCATTGGCCCTTTTGTATTACAAAGCAGCATGCTGCTAGTCCCCTTTGTAAACCTAGTTTTTATGCAGCCATTAATAGAATTTGCACTTGAGAAGAAACAATGGACAGTTATTTTCTTCATTTATCAAGTGGAGAGGAATTTTAAATAAATTATAACAGCATTTTGTGTAATTTGGCATTTTTCCCATTGTGAAAAAGAAGTTTCCTTGTTTCTTCAGAGTAGAGGATTTTCCAAAATTATGAAGGCCATATAAACTATTTGTGTTCTGCTTCTGCTAAGCCAAATGTAGAAGAGAATACAGTGCATAGTACCTGTCATCTTTAGCTCAGAGATCCTGTGGTCTCTAAAGCAGGGAGTACTTGTCCTGAAGTGCTGAATTGTCATAGAGGTCTTGAGGCTCTGTATAGCTGGAGACACAGGCTTGCAGAGGCAGTTTTCTTCTCCCCACTTAGCAGAAAATGTTTGCAACTCTAGCAATAAAGAAAGTGGTAGGTAATTTATGTTTCATTTCCTGTTGCAGTGAAGGATGTGTGAATCTTCCAAAGTCTTGTGGAGCTATTAAATTAAAGGATGTGGTGAAGCAGAGCAAGTAGTCCAAAAAGTATTGCAGAAATAACATTATATAAAAGCATCTGTTTGGAAAAAAACCTGTTGGGCTTCTTACTTTTCTGAGTAATTGCTTAAGTGTTCTCTATATTTAAAAAGTTAAATATTTGCTACACCTGTTTTTTTGGGGAGATTTTTAAGTGAATCTGTTCTCCAGTTCATTTCTGTAGAATCCTCTAGACTTAGAACTAGAATTTAAAAATTGATCTCCCATGGAATTTTAAACAGCTCCAAAGAGCTTTCACAACTTTCACAAAAGATTATTTTTTTCTCTTTTCCCCTAGAGATGGTTCTAATTTTGTTTTTGTACAAAGCAAATAAATAATAACAAGAAAAATTATTGTCCTTCAAGATGATTACATAAACCAAATAAAATGAACTTAATAGGAGGCATGTCAGTAGAAAAAAGAACACTTTTGTTTCATCTAATCAAAGAATGGCTTGGGTTGGAAGGGATCTTAAGAATCACGTGGTTCCATACCTCTTCCATAAGCAGGGACATGTTCCACTGGAAGATGTAGTAAAATATTAAGTATACGTGATTTCTCATGATTGTTCTTGGAAGTGTACCATGTATACCACTGAAGGAAGAGCAGATATCCAGCAGTTCACATCATTCTGAGCTGACCTATATTGACTGCTGTGTGTTTTCTGCCAACAGCAGTGTGTATTGTTGAGTCCAGAGAACTTCTCCCATTGATGTTAAGTGTTTTTAAAACATTTGTAGCTCTAAATATCTCTAATACTGAGCTAACTTTTTATAAAGTTACAATTTTTTTTAGCATTTTTAAGTGTGGTGGGTTAACCTTGGTTGGCTGCCAGATGCCCACCCAGCTGCTCTCTCACACTCCCTCCTCATCAGGGCAGTGGAAAAAAATAATACGGAAAGTATCATGCATCAAGTTAAAAGCAGTTTAATGGAAGAAAGCAAAGGTTGTGTGTGGAAGCAAAACAAAAATATAGATTTAATCTGTATTTCCCATCAGCAGGCGATGTCCAGCCACTTTATGAGAAGCTGGGCCCCAGTGCACATAGCAGCTGCTTCAGAAGAGAATGCCTTCTTAAGGAATGTCATCCTCCTCCTTTCTCTTACCTTTTATTGCTGAGAATGACACCATATGGTACAGGGTATCCCTTTGGTCAGCTGGGGTCAGCTGTCCTGGCTGCATCCCCTCCCAACCTCTTGCCCACTCCCAGCCTCCTGGGCCCTGGGGGTGTTGGTGCTGTGTGGGTGCTGCTCAGGCACTTCAGGGGCTGCTGTGGGGAAGGCTCAGCCCGTCCCTGTCAGATTCAGTACACTGAGAGACGCTGTTTTATGCTGCCATTTGAGAAACATACCCACACTGAATTAAAAACTACAGAACTTTTCTCAGTAATAATGGTTTTGCTGTTTATTAGTATAGTAATAATGGTTTCATGTTACATTTCATGTTTGGATTACTGACCAACAAATTCAGTTCATGACAAACCAGTGAAATTTGTGTGGAGCATTTCTTCTTGTATGTATGCATTTTTAAAAATTGCAACCTTGCGTTTAATTAAGGAACACCATGCAAATCAAGCTTTAAAATACAATGGTCCTGAAACTTCTTTCATTACTCTTCCCCCCCCGCCCCCTTCCCTGTGGAAGACATACTCAACCAAATTACACATGAATGGAGACTGCTTTCACACAGATTTTATGGAAAACCCAATTATCCAGCTTCCTTTTGGGGAAGCTAGACAATGTTTGTGCTTCAGCCACTAACTGGTTTTGGAATTTGTCATGGCAGATAAATCTGTAATCAAATCTTTGGGGTTTTTTTATTTAATAACAGAATAGGTATGGCTTCACAAAGTCTGGGTGAGTTTCTTTGTGCTCACAAATAAAATGTACTCTTCCAAAAATCTCTAATTAAGAGAATACTAATGTAGCAGACCTCAAAGAGCATGAAGCTAAGTTAATATCTTAATCAGTAAGCTCTCTAGGGAGTGTTCCAAAGATGATCTTATGAACTACTAAGCTTATGTTGGTTTCTTTGAAACAGAGGCTGGCTTATTTTTTAATTTATATTTTTCAAATGCAGAATGAAATCTTAACACTTTCTGGACTCAGTTGCCTTAAAACCTAGTCATGTCCTTGTTGTGCCTTGTGGTTATCAGTGTGCTTTTTAAAGAAGCTATTTTGAAATAACTTTGAGAATTGTTGGTTTAAAGCTATAGCAGAGCTTGAAGCTGAGCCTTGAGCCACAGTCTCCTGATCCTGAAGGTATTTTCACTTTACTGAGGGCTTTTATTGGGGCTAATGGTGATACAGCTGTGGCTTTGATAAGCACCGCCCTGAAGATGATGCACAGAAGGCAAGTTAAGGCTTTTTAAGAAAATAACATCCTGGTTTATCCTCTGCAGCAGCATTTCAAAGACCAGACCTTGAGGAGGGTGATTCAAACCAAATTGAATGATGCAGGGCTGCTGTAAAACCTTCCTTCACGACCTGGCAAGGAGGAGTGGAGTCCTGTGGCAGGTGACCCTTTGGTGGCCCTTTTTCCCCATTGCCATCACCTCCCAGCTGCAGAGCAGCCCTGCAGCTCCCAGCCCTGTTCCTGCATGCTGGGTTCCCTCTGCACGGCTGGTGTCTGCCTCTGGCTTTGCTGCAGCTCTGTATCCTCTTGCTCTGCTTGTGGGAGCACAGTTCCCCCTTGAACAGGTGAGGGATGTCCAGCAGTGATTTTTCAGTGGAAGTGGGCAGGTATGTAATATATTGGGAGAGGGAGCTGGGGGAGCACTTGTTTTGCAAAATAGAAGGAGGTAAAATGTAATTAAACTACGTGAGCAAACGCAGCAGAGCAGTAGTTCTGTACAATTATCAAAGGAAATACAATTGGCTGAAACAATGATGATCGAAGTTTAAAAAAATCTTCCAGTTTTCTGATTTAACTGATATATATTTCAGTCTGTGCTGTGTTACCTCTTTTTTTTTTCCTGTGGCTTGCAGGAGAAACTGGTAAATTTTCCTCTTTGGGGATGAGCAAGACTGTTTTTTCACGTGGACTGAGAATGACAGGTTTCTTTCCTGCATTTGCTTTGGTTTTTATAGCATAGGGTTTCTAGGGTTGCTGAACCTACCCAGCTTTTCTTTTTAACTTAATGCTGGTTTTGTTTGGATTAAGCATGATTTCAGAGTTCAGTTAAAACTAATTTCATTCTCATTGCCTGCAGGAAAGAGTGTTGGGTGGGTTAATTCAGCAGTTCTGTGTGAGCTAATTCTGCAGTTTAGTGCTACAATATGTTTAAACCATTGAACAGCAGCTGAAAATTGTGCAAGATTCCCCTCTAAGCTATCAAAGGCAGTGTATAGTCATTAACCCATGGGTATGTGCAGTACATTCTCCCAGCACTTGCTTTCAGTGCCCTTTGCAGAAGTTCCTGACGGTTGTTTCCAAGCATATTTTAACTGAAGGGAGGGGTGGTTCCTCAAAAAGGTGTTCTTGCAAACCAGCATTTTAGGGTCTGCAGGCTAAGGAAGGAGGAGACAGAGAAAAACCTTGAGGATTTGAGCCATCTAGGTTTTCTAGGGAAGCAGTCCAAATGTTTTCCAGATTGTCACAAACTGTTAAATTGTTTACAGTAAATTTTAACTGGAAGATCCCCAATTAAGCCAGATGCCATAGCTGTTTGCAGAACAATCAGAAGAGTGGTGAAGTATTTGGGAATTGGAGTTGCAGAGATGGCAGCATGTCGTTGGAGGCAGAGTGCTGGCAGCTGTAACTTGATAAAGACATTTTGCAGAAGAATGGGAGGAGAGGTTCAGAGTGAAGAGATGTAGCTGAGGTGCTGTAGGGATTTTTTTTTTCATTGAGGACTTTAGCCAAGAGTCTGCCTCTTTCTTTCCACCTCCTTAGATGTGAGCAGTTTCATTGTGGAGTGAATTGACTGAGCTTGTAAATCATCCACGCTTTTACCAGTAATTGAAGAGCTAGGCCTTTCAGGGTATGGTAAAGATGTTCCTTTTCTGTCTTAACAAACTAGTTTTTAAAATTCTCTTTTCTTGTCCTCATTAGCAAAATGTGCACGATTTCTCTATCTGCAGACTGACAAGAACTATTTGGCTTTGTGTTGCCTGGACCTAAAAATCCCTGTTACTTTTACCATTGATTTTAAAACAGCTCCAAGCACACCAGATGAGTTTTGGCAGGAGAAGAAAGATTATGTAATTTTGAGACAAGTCTATTTTTTTTACTTTTAAAAATAATAATTCAGAATTTAGAATTCCTCTTCTAAAATCTGAATTGAAATCGTGTCTAGCATGTAAATCCATTTGTTGTGGAGAAATTTGAGGACTGAGAAAAATAGGAGCGAGAAAGCAACTGAATCTTTGAAAATGGAAGTGAGAAAGGAGACTTGATTTGACTTTAATTCAGGAGCTAATATTAATGTTAAAATCAAAGGGCTGGGCTTTTTCTCTCTTGCTTAGTTTGCTAATGAGTCACTTTTCCTAGATCGCCTTCTCTAGTATTAGTAATGGGCTTGTGAGGATGCTGGTGCTTCCCCCGGAGCCAGGATCTGCTCTATGGTTACTCATCCCTATGGTATTTCAGATGCTGGCATCTGCCTGTGCTGTACAGACTGCAGTGTCCAGTGTCGAAGGGTTGGCTCAGAGGCCTGCGGATCATCACCTGGGTTTCTTAGTTGAACAAACCCAAAAGCTTTTCAATCTACTTTTTCCCCTTTCTTTCTGTTTTTCAGGAGTATGTGCACCAGACTCCTGCCTATTCAGCCATTCCTATTGTGTTGTCCTTCTCTTGCAGCCTCTGTGTTGCCTCCCTCTCTTTTTCCATGTGGGAATGATCTGTGTCATGTACAATTGCATGGTTCTTTATAGCTCTCTACCCAAAATCCCACCTGCATTCCCATTTCTCCTGGCATGTTGCCTAATTTTTTGTTTGGTGTACCTTATCACTCTGCCAGTCTCAAACCTTGTCTCATGCCTGTAGTCACAGTACCCTTACATGCTCCGGACAACACAAATGGGCATCCAGGTTTTATTTCATCCTAGTTTTAGTCCTTTCTGTCACTGGAATAAGCCACAAGTATAACCACAGTGGTATAAAAATCTGCTGTGTTTTAATCCAGTTAGAAACTAAGATGAAGTGCCCCATAAGGAGCTATAGCATGTAACTGAGCATGCATGGATGCACTTTTATGCTGACTTAGTCCTCAGGGAAGACCTTGCCCTTTAGCTCTGCTTTTGCTTGTTCTTGAACTTGATCTTATCACTTGTGTTGAGCAGGAAACAGGGCAGAACAGAGATATTTGTGGTATGTGTATTAATAAGAAAATATTGGAAGTGTGTCAGGAACCAGTAACAGAGAGTTCTTTTCCTTTTGGGCACTAATTGATTGACTATGATGACATTTTTAACAACTGCAAAGCTGCAAAATTCTCTGCTCTTCCAGAGTACCTGAATTGTAGTAAGGAAATGTTCATTTCTTTGTGGTAAATGGTAGGACAAGAGGAAACAACCTCAAGCTATACCATGGGAGGTTTCGATTGGATTTTAGGAAACATTTTTTTCACTGAAGTGGATGTCAAGCATTGGAAAAGGCTGCCAAGGGTAGTGATTGAGTCACCGTCCCTGGAGACATTTAAAAGGCCTGTAGGGACACTTTGGGACATGGTTTAATGGTAGATTTGGCAGTGCTGGGTTAATGGTTGAAATTTATGACCTTTTCCAACCTAAATGATTCTGTGGTTGGTTCTGTGATTTTCTATCAATCAACAGCCTAAACAGTGCTGAAAGGACATTTTCAGCTGGGGGGCAAGGGGGTGATGCTGTGATCCAAGTCCTGACCTAAGTCCTCCTGAAAGGACAAGGAGAGTGCACGAGGGTGAATGGGAATCTCTGCCCTTAAAGATATCTGATCGTGGACCCTTTTCACTGGAAAAGAGTGTGGGTGCTGTGTAAAAGGAGGAGGCAACAAACAAAACAGAGACCCAGACCTGGACAGACAAACCTAATGGAGGCAAGGACAAGAGAAGTAAACTTTGTCAGCCACACTAATGGGTAGGCTACTTATAACCTCATTTAATGTAGAAGATACCTCTGAGGTACGATTCCTTTTTCTACTCAGTCTCAGATAAAACTCTTCCACCTTGTCCCCAGTGTGGACCAGGCAATGCCAGAGCCTGACTTCATCAGTGTCAGAATGCTTCCAGTGGAAGTATCTGTGGACACACATGAGCTTGATTGAAAATATCTGTGGTGTCAAGCAGATGTTACAATTTTTTTTCATGCTAATTGCATTAGTGCATCACTTAACATGTTTAAAGTTGTGCATCAAACAAATAGAGAAAACTATTCAAATATATCACTACTAATGCTAAAATAGATTTGATTTTAACTTTACATTATTTGTTCACACAAGCTTAGCTGAGAAGGTTTTAGTCATTTGCAATACTAAGATCAGAGAGGAAAACTTGGATTGATTTTAATCAATTATTCACTTTTTGTCAATCCAGAAAATAAAATGCATAAGAAATTGTTACTTATTGTTGAATTGCCATTTATATCATCTGATGTTCTGTACTGGAGGAAGATGCAATTATGTAGAATTGGAGTCTTCAGTTGTGACTGTGGTGCCTGTCTGAGTATTAGACATGAAATTGTCATATATTCATATGATTCATTGCTTATCCTTCAACATATATAGTTGAAGATGTCGACTTCAGAAAAATCTAATATCTGAACACATAATAATTGCAGCACTTTTCTTGAAATGCCAGGGTTTCAGGACTTAAAATTAGTTATAAATCATATCCTGTATTAATAATATGAAACATTTAGTTATTTAACGCTGGTAAATATGCTTCTTAATGCCATTTTCATTCAGCACATGCTCTTCTCTGTCTGCCTGTCTAGTCTTCATAAATGGGGACAGGTTCCCTTTGCTTTGACTGCGCTGGCGTAACACTGAGTGTCTGAAGAACAGTGGATTCATCCATGCGATGGGGGCTGTCATCCGCCTCCATGGAACGTGAGACCGTAGGGCTCCTTGCAGTGAAACACAACGTGCAGAATGTTGTTCTTATCTTTGAGAATATATGACAGATTGTTTGGTGTAGCAACAGATTGTCATTCTTATTATTACATAGTGCGTGTTTTTACTGGTGTGGCCATTCTGGTAATTTCCTATGTTGTTTGTGCTTGAGCCCTGCCATGGGGTTGTTTATCAGGATGTGCACCACAGGGTGCTGAAGTCCCTTATTTCTCACAGAACTAGTGAAACTTTTTAAGTTTCAGTATCTTATAAGCATGTTCATCTCTTGTTGATCATCTGCTTGCTTCTTACATTACTGTTATTCTTGCTTGGAGGGAAAGTCAAAAGAGATGATACCTGAACCTCAGCAAGGTGCAGAAGTCCAAACGAACAAAAGAAGAGGAGGTGTGAGGCTATATTGTTGCATTTACTTTATTAGTTTGTTTTGGATTAGATTCTTCAGGATATGTACCTACTTCTGTCATGTTTGGGATGCTTAGCGAAATAAGGAAGCAAAGAAAAAGCTTCATGGCCCATACCAAGTATCATGAAACTTCATGTAATGCAGCTGTCTGTGCCTGGTTCTAGTACAAAATTACTGAGTAAGGGACGATCAGAGCATTAGTTCCCTGGTATTGGACTGGAAACTTCTGTGAGCAATCAGAGAAAAGCTACAAAACTCTGCAAAGATGGAGAGTTTATGTTTTCTCCCCTCCAAAGCTTTGGCAGTGGGCCTGCTCTCGTCTAGTGCATCTCTGCTGGGTGTTACTGCAGAGAGGGAAGAAACACAACTTTTCCTTTTTTGCATCAGTAAGGCTGAGTCCTTACTTACTGGTGCCCTGTGTACAGATAGCCAAGCACAAAAAGGTGCATGAACTTTCCTATCTGTAAAATAATTTCTTTAGAAATGCAAAGAATTCGAGCCCTAGCAGTGTTTCTGATTAATACCTGCTTCAAATCTTTGAAACATTTGTTTTGTGACAAAAGATTAATCACAGTAGATTATCAGTTCTAAATGTCTTTGGTTTATTTTTTGTTGCTGAAAATTGCATGTATTTAAAAAACAATGAATATCTCTTCCTAGGAATGTACATACTGACTTCATCTGTCTTCTTGTATGAGCTTGCTACATGTTGCCAAGTCCTGTGGAATTATTTCCAGTCTGTTTGAATGTTTTTTTCCCGTTATTCAAGTATAAGCACGAGGTCAAATCAAAGCTGTGGTATGAAATGTGTTTTGCTGGGAAATGACCATGGTGAATTCGATGCTGTGCTGGTTACTTGCTGTATTTCAAGCTATATTTGATCTTGGGGGTGGAAGAGAAAACCACAGTGTGCAGGCTGGTGGCTGCTCCGTTGCTAATTCATTGGCAGTTTTGGGGAAAAAATATCTGCATTTTCTCTTTATTTTTTTAGGCCAGATATTAGCATGAAATATGGTTCTAACTATTTCAACAAGAGTTCAGTGTAAAATTTAATTCCTTGGAGTTTTGTGTATCATTCAGAGCCATAACTAAGTCTTTTAACTCCTGCAAATAATAATAAAGAGTAATAGGTAAAAAACCACTGCTCCTTTAAATCAGTATCACCAGTGACTCAGAATATCTATTGATTTTTTTTCTTCCTACCAGCAGTTTAGTTTAAGATTCAGCAGGTCCACTCTGAGAAAATTCTGCATAAAGCACTGCCAGATATTCTTGGGTTTAAAATTCTGTTTAAGAAATTTTAAATAATTAAAAGTAATCATATCTCTAACATGTTAAAACATCTATCTAAAAGGCTAGTACAATTCCCAGTTTATAGCTTTTTTATGTATTTTTGAGTGTATAATTACTGGAATGTATAAATTTATATATTTAATAAAAAATTTTTAGACAACACCTATGCAAATTTTAAAAGTCAGTTATATTCCCCCAGACATACTACTCTCTGAATATAACAGAATTGCAGCATGATTTTGAAAAAAACCCAAACAACCATGCTGTATTTTCCCTGCAGATAGTGTCTGTATCAACAAATCATCTGGACAAAATGATTATGGGCTGTTTGTCTTTACCCTTTGTAATGCACTAAGCAAATTTCAGTGCTTCATCCCCACGTGAACCACTTGCTAATTTGGTGTTTATACCATGTTTGTCAGTCCCTTTATTCATGCGTTTTTGTGAGGCCAATTCCAGATGTGCATCAGCTATTATTCCACCTGGAAGCCCAGTGGAAGGAAGGTAAAGGAAGGTAACCTGAGGCTCTGTGAAATCGTGAAAGCTGCAGAAAAATAAATGGGAAGGGCAGCCATCAGGGAGAAGAGCAAGATGCATGTGTAGAATAAAAGCTATTAATAAAAAGCTTTGCCTCCTGAGTCACCATGCTTCCCATACAAATTTCCATGTTGGCATGTGGCCACTGCTGTAATTATTTGCATTAAAAAGTAGTATCAGGAATGTAGTGTATTTTTAGCTCTCACTACAGCAGTAGAAACAAAAAAAAAAGGTTAACATTTTACTGTAAGCCAGTTTTCTAAAGACCATCTGAGATCTGTGAGATGTGTCTTTGTAATTTGGAAACCTTTGGCAAGAAATATCAAAGTACAACACAAATATCTCTGAAATTCCAGAGACTTACATTTGTAGCTGATATATGTGTTACTTGCTGTGTATAGATCTTTCTGAAGTGTTCTGCCATTTCACAAACAAGCTTAGATGATCCCTCTCCATTTTCACTTGGTTGGCTTTCATTCTGTTTCCTAAGCAGGCAGTAAGTTTTTCTTTGTTTTCAAGATTATGTGCCGGAGGACTTTACTTGTTAAATGTACCTTCACTTCCATTAGCCTTTGGAGGAAGGCCTCTGAGAAGTGTATTAGCTCTCTTACACATTTGGTTTTCAACTGGTTTGGAAATTGAGAGGTTAACATAAAAGAGCTGAAATGCATATCCTGCATGGGGAGTGAAAAATATTAAGAAATAAATTGCTAGTGTACTTTTGTGCAAAGAACGACTAATTTAAGGAAGCAGCACTGAATGGGGGTTTAAATTTCTTCTATTGTAATTTTAAAATGCCAGATCAGGAAGAGGCCTTGAACATGAGTGGTGTCTAAAGTCCATGGCTGACAAATCATCATTGAGGAGTTCTTTGGCTGTGTACCTGAAGAAATAGAGATATTGTTAATTTACATTGTAAAGAGTAATGGATATAAAGCCCAGTGCAAGCAGGATTAATCATGAAGATAGGTCACTGTTGAATGTCTGGCGCTGCCTGAAAACGTGACACCATCTGATGTATTTAAGTGTTGTTAGGACCCTGTGCTGTAGCTGTTATGAGAAGGACTCTGGAGCTACATTGCAAATCAAATAACTTAATCTGGTGCACATGAAGTTGGTGCAGTGGCCTTGGAGGGGAAGAGGGTGACAAGAATTCCCAGTTTGTCTCTAGGAGCCCCTGTCTCATGAAACAGAGCAGTATCAGTAAATGGGGTGAGCAGGAAATCTCCTTTATGGAGGAAAAATGGGGGGAGAAGTGATATGAAAAATAGCTAGAATACAGGAGAGGAAGAATTGGAAAACTCCCCAGATTAAACCAATCGGAACATGATGAACTGGAAAAAAATTAAAGAATTAGAGCCAAACTATGTAAAAATTAAAGCTAAAATATTTTAAAATTTAAAAAGTCATTGAGACCAAAAAGAAAAATATTAAGCAATAGAGAAGTAGAGAAAAATATAGATTTGTAGAAAAGACAGTGATTTAGTTTTGGTCTCTGCCTTTTGTGAAACATGAGTTTAGAAGATCTTTGGTAACCTGATCAAGAAAATCTTTAAAATCATTTAGTTAGATTGAAAGCCAAAAGATAAACTCTCGTGATAAGCAAAAAATGTTCACTGTTCATTTACCTTCCAATTGATTTTCCTTCTTCCTTTTGCAGACTTGTCTTTTTTCCTGTAGTTTTAACTACTCTTAAGCAATCATTGCCTCATATTCTAAATTTTTATGATATAAAGATTTGAGAGGAAGCAAGTTTATCTATGTATGAGAAAAAACTGCCCCCACCTACTGTCCAGCAATACCAGCTATGAGGGATGATTTTCTACCTTTCAAGTTGCTACAGCTAGAGAATTTATTTCTTTATTTAATACTTCCTTCAAATGTAACTTTTTTAGGTTGTTCAGGTGTTAACTCAGAAACATGCTGAATTTAAATTTTATCTTTTAGGGTGTAAATGATATCTTTACAAAAATAAATCAGCGATCTCAAACATTTACAGTTGTTTTTAAAGATCTGTCAGTTTTATAATTTGTATGTTTTACACTAGAAAACATGCAGTTATTATTTGCATTAATGTCACCATATTTTTGTTTGGAAAGAAGCAAGCATCACTGTGCATTTATTGGGCTGTGTTATACTATATTTAGTGGAAATTGACTCCTCTGCCTACAAGATGCACCTTTGGAAACAAAAGTGCTTCACTGATCAAAATCAGATCACATCAGATGTGCCATAAAGCCATTGTGTCTGAAAGGCCATTGTCCTGTGCTTTTCTAGAGCTTGGTTTCTTGCCTCTTCATTTCAAGTAGAAATTCTTGAGTGCTAAATCTGAATTAAATGGAACATTCCCTCTACATCAACATACAGAAGCTTTCAATTACATAGGGATGAGCTTGACAAGATATCCTCAACCAGTGACCTTCTGAGAGTCTTTCCCAAAGAGAATTGAAGGTCACCTATTGTTATCTGTGTGATAGAAAATTAATTGCATATTGATTTGAAGCTGGGTAGGTTTTTCTGTCTTCATGTCTTTATAATGCCCTTAAAACCATTATTTGCACTCTCTTACTGTATTGTAACGCCAAAGGAAAGGTCACAGAAATTTATGTTTTTACATTTCAATATCTAAGAGAAGATTGGTTATCGATTAGCAGAGGAAAAAAGCTTTTTTCATCCCTCAGCCGGGTAAGCTGTGAGATTCTGCATTCATTTGGGTTGGGTTTGATCTTTTTTAAGAGCAAGGGCTTTTTTTCAATCTGGGCATTAGGCTTTTGCAGTGAAATTTGCGTTCAAGGTTTGGTTTTAGTAACTTCTCTTCAGCTGTTTGATTTTTAGCATTTCAGTATCTTCTGCAGTTCAGTGTCCTTTAGCAAAAATAGAGTAGGAAGTACTTAATCCAGAAGAGTGCATCTGTTTTGCCTTATAGATTGTTTGCAGCTGACCCTTGATAATGGCTGGTTCATAATTGCAGATTTTTAGAATTGACTTTGAGTGTGTGCTTGTCTAAATTTTTTATTCTTGTTTTCTTTTTTGTAGATTACAGATAGAAGAATCTTCTAAACCTGTAAGGTTATCACAGCAGCTGGACAAAGCTGTAACCACAAACTATAAACCAGTGGCTAATCATCAGTATAATGTAAGTAGTTTTTAGTATTTTCCCTTCTTTTCTTCAGGAGGAATTTGGCTTAGGACTCCAGGACTGCTCTGCTGCTGTCCAGCAGGTCTTTTGCTCACATTTGGCCACTGTCTTTGTCAATGCTCTATGTCACCTGATTTCCTTGATTTTGTCTTCTGAGGATCTTCTTTGTGTCTCAAGACCAGTATCACCCTTGGGACTAAGGTCTGCCAGTCGTAACTGTCTTGTGTTATCTGATGGAGGGCAGACCACCTTCACCCAACCCTTTTTGGTGGCTTTATTACATTCTTCCTCTAATATTTTTTTAAATGTGATTTTGACATTTGTGGATGAAAGGCACTTCTGGCTTTGTGCTGTGAGATGTGGAAATGCTCTTTTGAGCCAAATAACTTATCATCTGCAGGAGGGTAAAGGACTTGAAAAGAGTCATTAGTATCCAGTCCTTTGGAGGAATTGGCAACAAGTAGAAAAGAGTAACAGCTGATAATTTTTCTCAGTTTCCTACCTTCACAGTACATGTTATTGGCATCATTGGCTTTGTCAATATTACACCCACACTGCTGTTCCAGATCGGTTGATGTACATATAAACTAACGTCCTTTTCCTTAAAGATACTCTTTGAGTATGTTGAATGTGAGGAACATTAAGTCATACTGAAAATGAATCACTGTGTTAGTCATTTAAACTTTTACACTTTTTATTAAGATTTTATTTACATAAAACAAGTGACAATATACTGGATGATATTTAAGCATTATTATGAAAGTCAGTCTATTGCCACAGAACCAGAAATAATAATTTCTCTCTCATGGGTCTGTTTTGTAGTAGTTACTGTTCAAAGTCTGCTCTGTATGTGGATGATCATACCAATATAACTGTTGCAGCTCAGGGAATGCCATTTAACCAAAACAGTCACACTCATGTGTCCTACTATGCAGATGCAGTTTTACATCAGTATATTGTTTTATGATGCTGCTGGTGTTCTTTAATTCTGGAATAAGCTTTGGTGGGGTACAGCTTCTCTTCCAGTGGGATGCTGTTCCATTTCCCTGACACCACCATAATTATGGCGTGACTACTTTCTACAAAATCTTTCTTTTCATTAAGTCTTTCATTAAGGTTCAGGTTAGATAGCTGAAAGGGTATATAACTGGGAGAAAAGGTCCATGAACTTCTAAAACTGCTTGGTTGAATTTTTCTGCTCTTCTCAAGCAGCAACCTGCTGCATTGAATGTAATCGTATGGGTGCTGTGTTGGAGACAGACTGAACTTTCACAAGAAAGAAATAAAAATGTACAATCTGTCATATATGTTAATGTAGTCATCATCTGGGCAGTTTCTGAGGGAAGAATGAGTATCTACTAAGTAAGACAGAAAGAGTTAATATTTGTTGAAGGAAAGAATATAAAATGGGACTTAAGTGTGGCTGCTTCATGTACCTATAAATGAACATACAGCAGGAAGGAGGAGGGAAATAAATTACATGTGGATGGGGAATAGCAATAGCTTCTTTGAATTCAAGGACTGGGAAAAGTGATTAGGTTATTTTTGCAAGAAATTATATTACACCTAATTTTTTTTTTTTTTAAGAAATTGAAATTCCATTACAATATATGCTAAGGTTGTAACTTAGCATTTCTTCTCTGAGGAAAAGACCTCCATTATATCTGTAAATATTAAATATGTTTACAAAGTTGCAAGGTTAATATTCTTGAATTCATATCCTGGAACCTTTCTGTGACTTAATTACTTTTCATAATACAGCAGAAAGGTTCTTCACTGGTTCTGGCTACCCCTTCAGAGGCTTCTTTGAGTGGTTTCTTTGTGGTCCTTTCTTCCCAATGTCCTGTACAATAGAGGTCCTGTACCCATGCTCCAGGAGACAAGAAAACCTTTAGGACTACTTTAAAGCGTCTTTAGGTGAAACTTCGGATTTATTCCAACTTCTCTATCACTTTTGTATTCGCTGTTTACCAAAGCAGTTACATCAGCTTCAGTATTAATGATACTTTCAAGAAGGCAATTTTGGCAGCTTTTCAGCAAGCTTAGCAACATACTGGGAAGGTAAACAAAGATAAATTGATTTCAGTATAAAGTCTTCTGGGGATAAACTCACAACTTCTATGCTAAACAGCTTGTTCTAAAATGGCCCTTCCTTGAAATCAAATAGTATTTGAAAGTTTTTTAAATTAAAAAACCACACAACTTTAAAGACATCTAAGACATCTAGTTTACAGTGTAGGTGCATTACATGATTATTAAAAAGTGCTCTAAGCCTACTACATAGAAGATCCAGTTTGCAAAGAAAACAGGAAGGAAAAAAGTGAAAGGCTGCATTGTAACTTGCTGTGAGCAGTGTATTCACAAGGCCAAAAAGAAGAAATCAGCAACATAAGACACCAGGCTTTTTTTTTTAAGCAATTCTTAATGTACTCTTCTATCAGAGGACAGTGGAAACTGTTGCAGAAGTTAGAGGAAAATGCTAGAGTATTGCTAATTAGAGAGCGGGCAACTGGGGCACCAGCAGCTAATAACTTTTCAATAAAGGGAGGGTTTGATATCCGGTTTTTTATGTGAGTTGATTTTATACATTGATGAATTAAGAGTACTAAAATAGTCACATGGAATTTTTAAAATAATTGTCTGTTGGACTTCCAGAAGGAGCAAATGTTTTGACATGCTATTGTTTAAAGGAAGGCCAGTGTCATAGATTTATGTTCCTCTTCTCGTGGCTGTGGTGCAGCAGTTCTGCTGTGGATCCTGGCAACCATGATGATGTACTGTCAGGCTGGTTTGCTATGTTGCACAGCTATTACTGTTTTGAAGATTTATTCTTCTTTAAGTGGACTGGCTAAAGAGTTAAATAATTACACTAAACTGTGTTACTGAATAAAAATCAATTGCATGATGGGTTTGTGTGGTGAGATTGTAGCTTTTATAAAACTGCATGGAGTTAGAAAAACAGACAAGTATTTAGTTGTGCACACTCAGTTTAAAGCAGAAGTAAGAGACTTCAAGCTACAGGTTGGGAACAATTGCTCTGCATCCAGTTTAATGATGTACATCCATTTCAGAATGTGAAGAAGGTAGTTGGCTGGCTGGAGACCTGGGAGCCACAGCAAAGGTGGCAATAGTCTTTAGCCACTGCGGTACAGCTACCAAGAGACAGGCTATTTTCACTCTGGGAGTAGGAGGGAGTTAGCTGGCAAGGATACATAGGAAAAAATGAATTGGGCCATAAAACCAATCTTTCTTCTTAAAAGTAAGATCTTTACTATCTAGTAGATTGGTGCATTTTCATTTCTAGGCTTTTCATCTGAAGGTCTTCCTTTTGAGAGTCAGATTTGAGCCATCAGGAGCAGAACGACTCCCATACAGAATTATCCCATTTACAGCCAGGCACGTGTCCCTTATTGATCACATGCATCTTTTCTGCTGTACATTGTGCCGCTATGGATTCACCCACGCAGTTTGCCTGAAAGCACTTGATGATTACATGACTTACACTACCTTCTGGATCACTTTTGTTGGTTCCAAGGAGCTGGCTGGTTTTCTGTTCCAGGGTGGTATTGGGGGTGGGTGGGGTGATGTGCTGGCAGGTGGCGTGGTTGGTGCTCTCTGGTGTCTGGGGTTTGTTTGGGGTGTGCTGGTCTGTGCTTCTGATGATGAATCAGAGGAAGTATTTTTGGAGGCGATAAAAGTTTCTGTGAAAACATATAGTCATCTGGTGCAGATTATAATGGTTAAGTAATTTTTGATGTACAGTTTGAAGTAGGATGATGTGTGGCTGCAAGGGGCCTCTGCCTGCTTAGAAGGTTTGGTTTTTTGGGACTAGTGCAACTTCATGTGCGCTACTCTGGCTTTTCCTGAAGAGAAACCATCCAGATCCTCAAAATGTGTCTTTGAAGATTGGTTGTATATTGATGGAGCTGATGCCTTGAGTGCTGCTTCTGGAGAAAATGAGGCAATGTCCAAGGGCCATTGGGAATATTCTTTGGGCAGGTGCCTGTTATGATTGCGGATGTAGCCGTGTTAGTCTGTGGATTTTCCCGAGCATGGCAGTTTGGAGGTTGTTTGACATCTGTCATTGTACCTCAGAAGCTGGTACCAACAGAGGTGGAATGAGAATACCATGTCAGTTTGGATTCCTGTATTTTTATTAGGGGGTTTTTCTGTGTTTGGGCACCTGCAGGCTCTATTTCTGCTGCCTTTTTTTTTTCTTTTTTCCCTGATTAAAACAGATACATCTGAGAAGTTTATTGTGCTGAGGACAGAATGCTTAGTTTACGTTCATAAAAGAATATTTAAATGTTCAAAAGAAAACTTTCCAGATGAAAAGCACTCAGTCATTGAACAATGTTTTGTTAAATAGAAAAGGTTTTTTGTAGCTTAATGGTCAGCACTGAGAATTATACAGCATTACATATGAATGTCTTTAAAACATGTTTTGTAACAGATTGAATATGAGAAGAAGAAGAAAGAAGATGGAAAAAGAGCTCGAGCTGATAAACAACAAGTGTTGGACATGCTTTTCTCAGCCTTTGAGAAACATCAGTATTACAACATTAAAGACCTGGTGGACATAACCAAACAGCCAGTGGTATGTACTGCAAGTCTTGTAAATACAACCATTTTCAGTAGTTACTACTGTGTGTATTTTACATATCTAGAAAATAGTTTAGTATATATTCCGTAGAAACTCCTCTCTAAATATGTTTTACAACAAACTGAAATCACCAAGTTTTAAGTTCAGCATTGTAGGACAGTATAGGATACCAAACTTTGTAATGAGTGTGCTTTTTCTTGACAGAGATGGTTTGAATAACCTAAATGGTCTCTTTTTTATTTAGGTTTGCTTTAATACTAGGAACCAAATTCTGTAATGCTCTCATGTCTCCCCTGCTACTCCTGTCCTCACTGAAGCCTAGTTCTCTTGGCAGCTGTGAGCTTGTGTTTGTCTATGGTCAGCCCTTCTCTGAGCTCCTGATCTTTATTTTGGCACAGGGGTTGCTTTTTTTCTGTATTTCATGGAATTTGTATTAAATGAAAGGATTGTGCATATTAGAAGCTCAGGCATTGTGAGCTCAGGCTCAATGCCTCCAAAATCACTGGATTTCCTTTATAAATAGGGTAATTTTTAGGTTAAGAGTTTAGGTGGTTGATATTTAGGATTTATTTGGGGGTTTCTTTTAAACAGTGTTTTGATACACAGACAAGAAAAGCAGCAAGACATCTGCATATGTGATGGTTTTGTTGTCTTGCAGTGTCTGTCAGCCTTTTCATGTATGAACCATAACTTCACAGTTCTTTCCCTTCTTTCTGTGTTCAAACTTTCCTTGAGCAGACCAGGCAAGAGTGGGAGGGTGACAGTGACGTGCAAAGGACCTTCAGTGTTCTTGATGTTTTTCACTGCCAACTTCAATATCTATCCTCAACCCAGCTGCAGATTTCAGAAGACTTAAGGGGACTTAATTGAGTCTAAATGGAGCAACAATGTCACAGGTTGTTAGAGCTAAGGCAGAAGAAAGAACAGTAACAGCTGGATTATGGAAAAATACTCTGTAAAAAAAAAAAAAGGGCCAGAAATGAAGATGCTTACTAGTTTTGCTCACTTCACATTTAGAATGAAGTGTATCTCTCTCAGAGCCTTTGTATAAATGAACAATCTGTTTGGTTAGAAGCTGCACGAAGATGTTGCCCAAGTAAAATCCATGTAGGCTCACTGTGTTCTAGTTCAAAGAAACTTGAAAGTTGAGTAACATATCCATGTCTTCCATTCATTTATCTCATGAGTCAGCTCCATAGCTCTGCGGCAGAGAAGGTGTGTGGGTCATGGGAGCTGAGAAGGAGGAAGGAATAGGAGGAAGGTATGGAGGAAGTGGCAAGAAAATTTTAAGTGGGTTTTATTTTTGGTAAGAGAAGTGTGGCAGTCACTATCTCGATCACTTTGAATGCAAGTCGGTACGGATTTATCTCATCTACCATGACATCAGCTTGCAGTAGTCACCCACGACTCCCACTTAAGCCACTGGAGAACTTGAAGTTACAAATAAACAAAGGTACTTTTCTTATGTAATGGTAAATATAAATAGTAAATTAAACCCTTGCTAAAGAATATGTTGCATGTTACACAAGAAGTTGCTGCCATCTTTATTTGTGTCATGAAATCGCAAAACAAGCCTTTTCTGAATGTAAATTACTGCTATATTAGGGAAACCTGGATTTATGTGTTTTTTACTCTAATGCAAAATAACAATTTGCAGTAATAGGCAAATCTTTTTGCCTACCCAGATGTAAGTACTGAATGCTCCCTGGAAATATTGCAGTAATTCCAGACTTGGGCTTCATGGCCGAGAGCATAATACTGTCTGTGAGGAATCAAATATTTGTGAAGAATGGAAGCAGGATGGAGCCAGTGGCCTAAGAACTGTATTTTTTTAAAAATTGAGTAGATTGTTTGGATTTTTTTCTTCTATTTTAGCTTTAAGTAGTGGTTATCCTAAATGCAACAGGGTTTGTTTCCCCCTTAAAGTTTCAGAAGAATTTTTAGAGCTTGTAAGTTAACTCCTCAAAAATTTTTATTCCATAATAACATTTCACTTTATATGGAAAAAATCATGAGGAAAAGTAGAACAGAGCAGAAGAGCTTTAAATATATGAACAGATCACCTACAGATGAGTTTCTGCCCTAGAATTACATGTACATAAACACACTGGATACCTTTCTGAGAAAAAATTTTGGCCCCCTGATTAGCAATCATCAGGCTCTAAAATTCAGTATTTGCCATCACTGGGAGTAGTGTGGGGTTTCTCTCCATGGTACAGTGTCAGAGCACTATAGTTCAAGATACATAGGCCAGCCTGGTGCAGTGCAGACCCAGGTGGGTTTCTGGAAGAATTTATCCTGCAGGAAAAATCATAGCATCCCCTGAACTCAGCTCTTCACGCCACTTGTTCTCAGGTACTGCACAGCACAGTGGGATTATCTATGTTTCATAATAGTCTAAAAACTCCAGCAGTTCAGTGTTGTCTGTGCACACACAGTGATGTTTTGAGATTAATGCTCTCAGCTGCCCTCCCTAACACCTCTCCTGCCTGGTTGCCCCCTGCAGCAGAGATGGGAAGTGGCAAATCCTCAGCTGCTGCAGTGCACGGTTGCAGCTTGAAGTGCTGTTATCTGAGTCACAGACCTTACCTTGCTGTTCCGTTTGGGCTGGTTTTGTTCCATTTTGTTACACTCTTGGAAGTTTTGCCCTGAGAGAAGCAGAACTGCCTGGGTAATTAGGTCTGAAAAGTAGTTAAAATTAAAAAAATAGCCTTCGTGTAGCAGGGTGGGTGAGTTTGGATGGGTGCTGTGGAAAGTTCAGCCATACTGGTTTTGCTCTGCCCGAGCCCAGCAGCAGTATCACACCCTGTGACCCAGCTTCTCAGGCAGACTGATCTGCCAGCTCGAGAACTGCACATCAGTGTACCTCATGGCACTGAGTGCAATTATGGGGGATTTTTTCCAGTTCTCTGTCCATGTGATCTAGAGCAGAATTTAACCTTGCAGCCAGGTGTTTCTCCTACCCACTCTGCCTTGCTCTGAAGTGTCTGTCGGTGACACTGCCTCGTGTGCAGGGATTGCAAAGCAGGCAGTGGGTATGCAGGGGTGCCCATGCAGAACCTGCACACACCCATGCAGAAATGGCTGTTCCACCTGCTCCCAGTGCCTTTTACTTTTGCGTGTAGCTGCCGTAGCGAGCCTGTGTCCCGGGTACCTGAGGGCAATAATGACGGCATCTCTGCAACAGATGAGGTGTGCGAGGGGACGTCGGTGATCTCCTGCTGCCACCTGCTGGGGTTTGCATCCTGCGCCTCAGAAAGCTGAGGAGCCATCCCTGCACAGTGAACTCCCTGCTCCTGTGCCCAGCTGCTCTGCTCAAAGGAAACACCCTGGAAGACCCTAAGAAGCTGGTTCATATGCACATCCCTGACAGTCACCTTTCTTATGTGTTGGGTTGCTTTGCATACTTTTGATGTGTACCTGGAGAGGGAGAGTAAGGATAAGTTTTACTAAAATTCACTTATTTTACTGAGAACATATTTTTTGTTCATGTATTTTCTAGCTTTTCCATTTAGCAAAGAGGGAAGGAATGTAAGGAACACATAGACAATCAGCCTTTCTTATTTTCCTGTGTCTTCCTGTGTCTTATTTGTTGGTTTTAACTGCTTGGAGTACGTTGATATTTAGTGGAACTGCAGATGCAGAAAATACAAGCATTCCAACAACTCCAGTTCAGTATAAGCACTCCAACAGAATTAAATTGTTCAAACTCGAGCAATTACGAATTTAATTCGTAATTATTAAACTGTGTGGATTCTTAAACTGTGGTGTGTAGTTGCCATGACAATCCACTCATCTCAGTCCCAATTAATAATTAAACAAACAAGCAGGCTCTTGTGACTCTTAAGAAAATTACTGGTGTTTATTATAAAGAGTGAAGGAGGGCAATATCAGTGAGTTGTGTTTTGTCAAAGATTATTATACTACTGGCATAATAGCTCTACTTGTTTTGGGTTTTTTCTTTCTCTTCCAAGCCTTAATATTTTCTCAGACATACACTCAGCTCTCCTCTAAAAATGAGGCCATAATAAAATGCTTAAAGCTTTGCAAAATGGCATGAAAACCAACAGCTTGAGGCTTTGACAAAGTCTGAATAAGGCAAGGATTTTCAAGATAATCCCAGCCTAAGCAGGAAGAAAGGTCAAGAGCTTTTAGCTCAATTGGAGGAATTCCAGCAGGAGGAAGATGTGTGACATAATAGTTCCCAAGAGGTGCTGGTGACTTCATTTCAGCAGCCCCTGGAGTACTTGCTTCTCAGAGGGACTGCCTGGGAGCCATCACCTCTGGGGCTCGGTGCTCCCTGCTGCATCCCTGGGGCTTGCACTAATCCCTGCTAGTGCCTGAGGGTTGAAGTCTATCCCGGAGTCCTTCCCACACCAGTTAGTGCCCATCAGCCAGCCAGGCTGTCTGCCCCTTAGGAACTGAGTCCATGCAGTTGAGCAGGTGTGCAGGAACTGTGGCAATTGCCTGCCTGTTTAATTTGAACTTTGTTTCCTTTCAGATATACTTGAAAGAAATTTTGAGAGAAATAGGCATCTACAATGTGAAGGGGACCCACAAAAACACATGGGAGCTGAAGCCGGAATACAGACATTACCAAGGAGAAGAAAAGAGTGATTAACTAAAATATTTATGATGAAAGAGTGATTGCACTGGGGGATCTGTGGTATTTACAGACAGGACTGAGCACAGTGCAATTCTGCAAGGATAAAGATAAATTAAAGGAGCTGATACTTTGTAATTTTCTGTAGCTTTTTTCCCCCAAGGAATATTTCTTGTATGTTTCTATATATGCTTTGTCTTTTGACAGGAAAAGTTTATAGAATAAACTTGTATTAGATTTATCTTTATTAGAAAACTTCTGAGTTCTCCTCTTACTTTTTCTTGGTAG
The DNA here is from genome assembly GCF_017590135.1 of Pyrgilauda ruficollis. NCBI lineage: Eukaryota > Metazoa > Chordata > Aves > Passeriformes > Passeridae > Pyrgilauda > Pyrgilauda ruficollis. The sequence goes on along the minus strand of NW_024519207.1, from coordinate 4,549,205 downwards.
CTTTGTGGCTTTTCCAAGTCTCGATAACTTTGATGGAAAATGTGTCTTAGAGGAAACCATAACTTTGTGGGTTTGCGTTCCAGTGTAACCAGGTTAATACCCTTGGTTCTGCTGGCATCTTTCAGGGCCTTGTCTGGAAGCCTGCAAATGTGCACAACTCTTTGTGCACGGTTTGTGTGGAATGGACATGACGCCCCTCCTAGTATCAGGCTTTAGGAAGAGCAGCCACAACCATGGTGCTCATCACAATCCTTAGACTCCCTGGGAACAAACCAATGCAGCTAAAAATTCATAGTCAGTGGGAAGATGTCAGTCCCCTCCATGTGATTACTGAGAAAAAAATGTCAGGTACAGCAAGGAACAGTTTTCTGTTTTGTTTGGTTTTTATGCTGATACCTGTGTTCTGTTTAAGCATATCAATAAAAGTATTATTTTAATTTGTACCACACAATATTGACTTGAACACGCTGTGATTTAGGTGGCATAAGTCTGAAGTGTTTTTTCAAAGCATGTTTTTATTGCTGGCTTTGCCACTGGGTTCCTCTGTGGTTTGGGGAAGATTGCTAAATGTGTCTGTGTCTCTGTTCCCCCATTTTTGAAATGCACACTGCAAGGGTTATTCCTTCAACATCCTTTTTAGGAGGGAGCAGGGAAGGGACTAGTTAATTATATTCTCAAAGCTTTTATGTTAAAGAAAGAGCAAAAAACACAGAGTGGGGATAACCTCATTATTATACCTGTAGATTAAGCAGGTGAGGTTTGATAGCTCAGCTTTCACATTCTCTCATGGTGTATGCATGAGAGAATGCATACTCTCACACTCCTTCAGGTGTATGCATCATTTCTGCTCACCCTAATGACACAGGAGGTCTGTGTGAGAAGCAAACATTCCATTATTGGTCCACTTGGAAGCAATGAAAGGCTTGGGAGTGGTCAAGTGCTTTCAGAGGTTTGTAAAACAACTCTTATACATAAGTCACACAATTTTGCTCAGTTAATTTTTTTCTAGAGTTGTTTGTGTATCTCTCTACAGTTACACTTGGGGCTAGTGCTCAGCGTCCTGTGGCATTAAGTGCCCAGTTCCCAGGAGAGGGACTGCTGAGGGTTTTGAAGAGCAGATCACATTCCAGGGGGATGTGTGCTTTCATAAATACTGCCACTGACTCGTGTCTCCTCAGGCTCTACAGCAGGACCCAGCTGGCAGATGGCTGCAGGAGCCATCTGAGGATGCTGAGAGGAATGCAGGAAGTCAGCCTTTGTGTCTTGCTGTGGAACACCGTGTGCTCCCGGGCAGTAGCCAGGGCCTGCTCACACTGCTGTCCTCATCGTACTGCTCGAGTCCTCTGTGGACTTGTGTTCAGGGATGTGTAGGATGAGAGCTCTTGCCTTTGATGAGCTGGGCTCTTCTGTGGGATGCGTGTTCTGTTTCAGCGGGTGAAGCTGAAGCACCCAGAAAGTCTAGGTAAGCTTCTCCCTTGTATTCCCCCTCATATGGTCCTCTAAAACCATGCAGAGGGATGCTATGCAATCCTGATTAAGTAGTGGTGTAATTCCTTACCACAGGTAAAAATGACTGTGACATTCCAGAGGGAAATGGTTACCTTGAGTGGAATCCCCAGTAGGATTAGTTTAGCAGGAAAGTTTTGGATCTGCTTGTATTTCTGATTTTATGTGAGCTGCTTCAGTTTGTCTTCAGTCGAGAGGGACATAGTCAGCATGAAATGCCTGAACATGTAACGAGGTATTTTATTGATCTGCAGAGTGCCTTTGGACAGGGTGAATAAGCTCTGCTCAGGAGTAATGCAAAGTGTGCAGAGCACTCCGTTTTTTATGGGGTTTATGGTCTTTGCAAAGGGCTGATTTTTTTTATGGGTATCATTAAAACATGCAGAGTGCTAGAAGTAAACAGAAAGAAGAAGCAGTGGCATTTTTAACCAGCGAGCAACTAGAAAAGCTGAGGAATGCCAAGGTGTACTGGTTTGCTTTCAGCCTTCTGTGAAGTAACACTAGTTAAAAATAATGAGGAGCAGGAAACACCATTTCAAAAATGGAAATGCTGTATCAGAGTAAACTAAGAAAAGATAACCAGTGGAGAGTCCAGAAGCCAGATAGCTTGTGAGCTACTTTTTTACCTGCTTTCTGCATGATTTTGAAGTTTTTCTAGCATGTTAGGGTGTCATTGGAATTTTAGCTTCAAAAGCTGCCACAAAATCCAAGTGGCATGAGAGTAGGTAACAATGAGCCTGATCTAGAGCATGAAAGATGCTCTCCTGTCTGGCAGCAGGACCTGTGCCGTGCATTCAAGGGCTCTGCTAGCTCCTGCCTGGTGAAGCACATGGTAAAGATGAAGGTGGAGTTTTTAGGTGCCCTTAGCAGGTCAACATCCAACCTGCAGCTAAGCCATGGGATCTTACAGTACAAACCATTGTAGACAGAAGCAGCAAGATAAACATGCTGCTATGAGCCCCATATTGTACCTTCTGCAGTAACCCAGGGCACTGCAGGACTAGTCTGAATTCATGCAAGGCTGGGATAATGACTGAGCATTTGGGAGAACCTCGTTTGGATCCATCGCTTAATAACCAGCAAAACCTCTCCATCTCTGCTGTGCTTACCCGACGTCCTTACACAAGTGCTGTTGGCAGGATTTCCATCTGCCAGAAGAGAGAAGGAGGCTCGGAGGCGTTCAGGTCTTATTCCCTGGCCCCCACATTTGGATTAATTTAAACTCTGGACGTGCAGCAGTGATGAACATTCCCTGCTGATCTTCCCATTTGCTGCTGTCTCTGCTCGACGCTCAACTCCGCTCATGCAGATGTTCTTGAATATTAGCGGTGACAACGCTGCTTGGCAAGTGGGTCCCACAGGCATGAGCAGAAGTTTCTGTGTGCTGAATGCCATTAAGTGAGATTAAAAGCACATCCACTCTCCAGCCTTGCTTGACCCGAATGACCAGTTTGAGTCATTGGAAATTTCATACACAGTAAGCTCAGCAGGGACCTGAGCAGACACAAGGTGACAGCCACCCCTTTAGAGATCCCCTGCTCACTCAACCTCCTTTCTCTTTTGCCCAACCCCAGAGAAATTCTCCTCCAGAGAAGGAGACTCAAAGTAAAACTCGTATGTTAAGAAAGAACAGTTTAATAACTGAAAATTAGCAAAATGTAGTAATAATGGTAAAAAATATAGAAATTTTAATAAAAAGGGAAAAACAAGTGATGGACAATACAAGTGCTCATCACCCTCTGACTGATGGCAGACTCCCCCCTTATGAGTAAGTCCCCCCCGGTTATATACTGGGCATGGCATTCTGGAATATCCCTGGTGAGTCCAGGTTCTCTGTCCTAGCTGTGCTCTCCCTGCCCTGTTTCTTTTGTATCCCTTCTCGCTGGCAGCACTTGAGACAACAGAAAAATGTCCTTGACTTAGGGTAAACACGACATAGCAGAAAAACAACATCAGTGTGTTACCAACACCGCTCAGATTCTGAATCCAAAACACAGCACTGCAACAGCTACCAAGAAGAAATAAACTCAGAAATGAGCACAGCTGAAAATCAGGACACGGGGGACTGGCATGGCACATGCTGCTGGGGGCAGCTGCAGCTGGTGGGCGAAGAGCCGAGTTGACTCCCTGAAACACCTTTTTGTGGGCAGCGTGAGGGAGCACCAGCAGCTGCAGGCAGTTCTGTGGCTGCAGCAACCACACAGCTGCAGGGACAGCGAAATCATCCCTCCCTACTGCCACAGGAGGGGCCCAGGGCACCCAGCTCGGGTGCAGACACAGCTGTAGGTAGAGCAGCTGAACTTCAGCCCTTGAACCAGACTAGCAACAGTGGGGGGTTATTAGCTGAGGACAGGAGTACCCAGCTTTACATGGCCATTTTTCAACCACTCTGTTAGAAATAATTTGGGAAGCTGATCTTTAAAAAACTTTCTCAACGTCTATGTTCATGGACATTCCCTATTAAAAAAAACCAAAACAGCTGGACTGCTTTGTGCCAGCAACATCTGCACCTCGCTGAGAATAGGAAAAAAGAGGTTTGCTCTCCGAAATGCCAGCAGTGCTTCCCTCCTGCTGCTGGTTACAGATGGGGAGGTGAATCCCAGCTGTTAGCTCCCAGGTTAAAGTGTGGGCTGCAGAGAAACAATGGTTCAGCATTTTATCAGTGTCCAGCTGCTACCACATTGGCAATACTGCCATCACACAACCAAAATGTTCTTAAAAAGGTCTTCAAAGGTCTTTGGATCCCTTCTGCCTGAGGTGGAAGGTGATGAATGCAGCTCTAGTGGATTAAAATGCCCAGCAGCCATGTGCATCCTCAACATCCCACCCACTCCTGCAGAACACACTGGCAGGGTTGCCAGCATTTGCTGGCACCCAAAAAAAGCTCCCTCAAGCCACCAGCCCTGGCCACAGGCACTTGGCTGTGATCTTTGCACAACAGCTTCCAGCTGCAGCTTCAACCAAAAGACAGCAAGACACAGGGACTGCAAACCAGCAATATTGTGCTCTTGTGAATGGATTTCGTACTGTTTAGGGCAAAAACTTCCAGGCTTGGCTAAGGTTTTTTCCTCCTATGAAGACATTTATCCCTGAGCTAATGAACGTGGTGTTTAACTGCTGCTCTCCCACTGCCAGCTACAGTGACAAAGATTTCCTGGTCCAGAGCAAAGCATCTCAGCTTACAATGGCAGCGACACCCCAGAGAAATGGCTACAGACCTAAAGCACAGATGGAGGTTCACAGGAGCAGAGAGGCATCCTGTCTGCTCCAAGTGAGCAGCAGAGTATGAGGAAGCAGAAGTATCTTGATGTGGATACTATTGCTTTTTAATGAAAGCATCCTCCCTGAACCACTGCCCACTGCCAGGATTGAAGTGGGCTGACCTGTGCCAGCTCAACAGCCAGAGACTTGTCTAGGGAAGTAAGCAAATTGCAGTTTTTCCATTTTTTTCCAAATTAAAATAAAAATTTAAAAATCAGTCTTATTTTATTTGGTAATAACCATGTCCTGTGCTTATTGTAACTGCCTTCTGGCTGTGAGCTAAACTCAGTTAAAAAATAAATTCACAAAAAAAGCCCCCAACACCAATCAGATCCAACTGTGTTTCCTACACACTTTCATTTAGAATCTTCCTTTTGCAGGTTCTCCCTCCTTGTGCCAAAGCTGAGGGCTGCACAAGGCTCAAAGACCGTCACCCACTTGGGCTCTGGCATCCACCCCCAGCTCAGTGGGCAAAGCTGGGCACCCCAGAGGGGCAGTGGGGACACCAGTGCCTCTCCCAGAACACCAGATGTTCCCTGCACTGCATGAACACCCCCGGGTCTGCACCCTTTCTCCTCAAAGCAGGTGGCCAGGCAGCAAAATGGACATTAACATAAGTCACTGGGGCATGGAAAGTGTTTGGGGTTTTTTGCTTGCTTCCAGAGGGCAAAAATGGAGTAAATTTGTAGGTGGGGTAGCAAAACTGTAAGACAATAAGCAGACATTGAGGGCAAAAAGTCAAGGAGACCATGGGACATGTGCGGAGCAAAACAGCTGCTTCCTTCAGCCCCAAGGCATCACTCCTTTAACCACAGAAGCATGAAACTAGAAAGGCAGGTTTTTATCTTGTAAACAAATCAACCTTCTCCTGTCAGCATCCAGCTCAGTGGGTGCAGGAGTGGGCTCCTGGCCCCACAGAGCCTGAGACCCCAGCCAGCATAAGGGAGGTTTGTACCCAGCTGCTTAACCTGCTCCATGGGGCTCAGGGAAAATGCAATTTGGATCCTTCCCAAATCCACTGAAGGTATCTTTCCAGGAATGCGAGATGCAAGCCTGATAAGCACATTTTAAAACAAGACTGGGCTAAGTGTTAAAGCTGTCCTTCAGTTCTGGCTGTATTTTAAGCAGCACCAGGCTAATTTGTTATCATGGGGGATTTTATCAATTTAATAACTCCAAAGCTGTTGTCTGAAGTATGAAGACTTTCCTTTCCAAACCACTTCAGCTTTTCAGCCCAGAAAAGAAACAGCTGCTTGAGATGAAGATGGGTCAGAAGAAGAGGAATTACGCTATGAGGAAATACGCAGACTTCCTTCCCAACGCAGAGCTGCGTCATGGACTGTGGACAAGCGCATTTACCAGCACGGGCCTCCCCTTCACAGCGTGCAGTGATTCCCACCTCTCCCTCACCCTGACTGCACAGCAGGCAGCTACCACAGCAGTGCAGCTGCAACAACTTGGCACTGCCGCAGTCCTTCCCTGCCACACCCTCCCTGGTGCATCTGACAGACGTGATGCTGCAGAGCAGCAAGGCTTATCCTCTTCCCTGAGAAACTGAAGGCAGCAGGGCATTTTTGGGAAGTGCAGCTCACTGAAGACACAAACAAAATCCTACATCTCCAGAGCCTTTGAACTGACACTTCCTTACAGCAGGCTGAAAGGAGCCTTCCCACCAGAGGCTGTGCCGTGCAGAAAAGCACACCTGCTTGGAGCACAGAACTCCCTAGTTAGGAATGTTTGCACACAGCAATTAAATACCCCAATGAGCCTGGAGTACAGACAGGATGACACACAATTTACCATTCAACCAAGCAGCAAGGCTGTGTTCATCGTGCTTTGAAGCACCTGCTTTTCAAAGCAGCTCCCCATCTATACACAGGTGCCACGTGGCAATTTGCTCCAGGCTGGTGCCCAGGGCTCCCAGCCTTGGCAGGACCAGGCAGCGGGGGGAGGAGTCATTTCCACTCCCACATATCAGCTCCAGAATTTTAAACATTGAGTCACAGGAAGTGGGAACCAGGGCTGTGAGGGGCAGCACAGGCATACCAGCACTGCCCTGCCCACACCAACTTCACTCAACTGAGGACTGCTTCCTCTCCCTCTCTTTTAATGCTGCCATTTTTAATGAAGAACATCAGGAAAGGGAAGATAACATCCTCACCTGGCCCCATTAAACACATCCTCTGCAAGATAAGCACAAGCTGCCTCAGTGACTTTATCTAGGCTTTGAAATTGCCTCCCAACCTCAATGGATGAAGCAAGCTACACCAAAATTGTACCTCATCCAGCACAGCTGACCCAAAATCCTTTATTGAACAAGCTTAAAAAACCAAAAAATTAAAAAAAACCCCTCTTATATATATATAAGTTCCCACAGAACTATAATAGGGTGTATTTAACCAGACAGGAGCCTGGCAGATAACTAGGACAGGCTCCACTCCCTCCTCCAGTCTCTCACTCCTCCCAGCCTTCTGCCACATCTATCTCACCCCTGCAGAACCCCCCACCACCTCCACCCTCCAGCACCAGGGGCCAAAAATTCACACAAGACAGCAAAGATGTTAAAACTCCAAAGGAGATAAACAGTTAGCAACTGGGCCGTGCCCTCCCCTTTCAGGCACCTTAACCTCCTATGCCTCTGCCATCACTGCAGCAGGAAAAAAGTTAATGATTAGCAGTCCAAGGCAACATCCCTGGTCAGGAACAGCAGCAACAGACATCCCCTTGCTCCAGGTGGGGCTCTGAAGGAATTTGTGTTCCTTCATTCAATCCAAACTGTCACTGGATCAGACAGGCAGAAAGCGCAAGGAACCCGTTACTGTTGCATCTCAAAAGAACCTGAGAAGCAACAGTGTTTGCTCCAGGTCTGTCAAACAGATGCAGTCCCTAACAAGAAATACCGCAGGAACCTAAGTTACAAAGACTCGGGTAAGTCCCAAGTACAAGCATTCACCTGGTTTGGAGGAAGTCTAGGGCAGGGCTAGGCCATTCCAACATCACTCTCCAAGGGGGCAAGTACAGAAAAAGCCAAAGTCCTGCAACTTGACTGAATTCTAGTTCGTATCTAGTCTCCCCCAACAGCTGTCAAATACCAAGTACCACAGCCAAGCTATGTCAGAAAACTGAGCCATTTCACCTTCTCTCCCCAGTATTCCCATTCAGCCTCCTGCCTTGATCTTGGAGACATACTATAGCTCAGGAGAGGCACAAGTACTCTTGTCTGACAAAGCAGCACAGCCAGCACTCAGCTTGAATAGCACATATTCCATTCCGGGTTGTTTTTATTATTAATTTATCTCTGGAAGAGGTAAGTCTCTGCACAATCACAAAAGATGAAGGTGGTCCACTCCATTATGACATTTCTTGGACTTTGCCTTATTGACCTCAACTTGCTTTTGCACTCCAGTGCTACAGGCAAACTGTGAAATCTGTCTGGAAACAGTCCAGTTGTAGTGCTCTAGCACCAGCTGTGCTACTGACAGCATCCAATCCATGGTGCAACCTCTCCTTCAAGTCACCTTGAGAGACACATCAGACCAAAAGACATCAGCTAGAATGGGTTTAAATGAGTTTTATTTTAGACAACCTACATGATAGATGTTTTTTCGTTTTTTTTAAACAATGCCTCCACTCCAAATCAGGGTCAAAATAAGTGAATAAAGCTCAAGATGACATCAGTCCAGTTAGACATTGCTGATTCCTGGTGTTGTGCCGATGAAGAAGAAACAGCAGCCAGCTATGAAGACAAGTGATCCAAAACCATACTGTTTGATTTGTTACTGAAACAAGAGTAGCAAGTGTTAGTTAAAGGTCATGACAGCATCAGCAAGTTTCTATAACTTGTTTGTGTATTCCCTAATTCAATCTGGGCTGCCACAGTCAGGCAGGCAGAAAGCGCAAGGAAGTTATTTTTGCATCTTAGTGCAAACCAGGGAGCAACAGGAAAAGTGCTCGTGGTCTATCAGAGGATGCTGATCATTTTTACAATTGTACAGAGCAACTGGCACCCACCAGCTGCTGAGCAAACCAGGCTGAACACGCTTTCACATCCTTCCTGCTTGACACACCAAGGTTCAGATTTCCTATCAAGCACATCCTAAAGAAGTACCAGAGCTTACAATGTACCTGGCTGTCTCTGAAAACAGCTGCACCAAGAAGCTGAAGCAGGTTTTAGTGCACATGGAAACACCTTGCTACTGTTCTTCTACTCCACCTTGAAGTAGGTGGAGTTATCCAAACAACACATCTAAAAGGCGTGCCCCCATAGAGGGATGTCTCCCCACAGAGGAGATGAACAGAAGCTTCTGCTCCCAGGAGGTGCCTTCCAGGTGACCACCTGTTCCAGGGCCAGAACAGACACCACCCCTTCCATCAGACTGCGGGAGGTGCTGTGTCTGTGGCCAACTGAAGTATTCCCTTCATTGGGCTACTGCTCCACACCAGAATGTGGCTCATCTTTACATGACTTGCATACCAGAAAGCCTGTGAGAGGCTTTAGATAAATTTAGCTGTCTATATACAGACTTCACAAGTCCACAATGGGCAAAGCAACTGTTGATCCCACATTGCAGTGAATTCCACAGGTCTCCAAGCAAGCCAAAAACCCACAAGTGTTGAGATCCAAATACTGTCTTGTGGTAACCACATTCCAATAGAGTAGATAAAGCAGACCACAGGAGCTCAGGTAGTTGGAAATTCCAGAGAGAAAAAGCTTAAGTACCTGGTCAAGTAATACTGTGTTCCCAAATTCAGGGCAATATTTAAACTGACAGTTCTTGTATAAGGGCATCAGATTAAATGAAAAAACATGGAACATGACCACACAAGGTACTTCACAATTAACCTCCACAAAAGGGATCCAAAATTGAAGTGCTCCATTTCAGAGGACCTGCTCTTTAATCTAATGGTTTAAACCCATTCCCAATTACACACTTTTCACCAGGGCCATCCCTTCTGCATTTCTTGGCCATTAAGTCACCATGAATCACAGCAGTGATACTACTACATCCCTTTTTAGCACAACTGAACAGTACTCAAAGTTTCAGGCACTTTGTATACAAAAGCACCAATCGGGCTGTACTTACACAATACTTAAGTTTTCAAACTGGCAGCTACTATTCAACTTCAACAGGGGTACAGGAAAACAAGACAGGAAGGAGCTCACCATGTACTTGGGCACATTAACCCAGTTCAGTACTTACACATTTCTCAATTTCTAAGCCGTCCTTAAAGAAAATCATATATGGGGTCACACCGTCCTCACGGAAATCCAGGAGAGCCACCATTCCATCTGGATTCATGTTCTCCCCTACAAAGAACTTCAGAGGAATGTGTCTCTAAGACATTTAATTGGCTAATGCCAGGAGAGAATGTCTTTTTATACAATACCTTTGTATAAACAATGCAACACCACCAAGCTCAGTTTAAGTCTCCCTGACCAGCCACAGGGATTTTCCTTCTCTGCAGCTTGTCCATCCTAGTGCCACCATGGCTGACACACGAGAAGAAAGGGATGCCATCCAGAGGGACCCTGACAGGCTGGAGAGGTGGGTCCATGGGAACCTTGTGAAGTTCAACAGGCCAAGTGCAATGCCCTATACCCGGGTCAGGGCAACCCCAAGCACAGATATACGCGGGGCTTGGGAACAGATTGACAGCAGCTCTCAGCAGAAAGACTTGGGGAGTTGGATGACAAATAAGTCCTTGCAACCCAGCACTGTGAACTTGCAGCTCAGAAACCCAAACATCAAAAGAGGAGTGACCAGCAGGTCAAGGGACATGACTTTATTCCTCTGCTCTGCTGAGACCTCACCTGGAGAGGGGATCCCAACACAAGAAGGATATGGACCTGCTGGACCAAGCCCAGGTAGGCCACTGAGATGGTCAGAGGCCTGGAGCACCTCTCCTATGAGGAGAGGAAATTGGGGCTGTTCACCCCCAGAGGCTCCAGGGAGACCTTACAGCATCCAGTATGTAAAGGGGGCTACAAAAAGTCTGGAGAGGGACTTTGACAGGGGCACATTGCAATAGGACAACAGGGAATGACTTTGAAACTCCAAAGAGGACAGATTTAGATTACATATTAGGAAGACATTATTTACTGTGGTGCTGATGAGACACTGGCACAGGGAAGCTGTGGATGCCCCATCTCTGGAAGTGTTTGAAGCCAGGCTGGATGGGGCTCTGAGCAACCGGGTCTAGTGGAAGGTGTCCCTGCCCACGGCAGGGAATTGGAACTGATGACGCTTTTCAACCCAAAGCCTTCTGTGATTCAATAATTTTGCCATGCTGCTATGAACAGAGCAAGAGACAGCAAGGGCCAAAGTGATCAAAGACTAACTGCACAGTCCCTGAATCACCATAACAACAAGTGTAGGTAACTACAAGCATTACCAGCTGGAATGATCTAACAGTCTTTGGCTGTTTCTCATCCCTGACTCTCAGGCCCCTAATGCTCTCAGAGATGGTCAGGTTATAGCAGCCTCACAACAGGATTCCTCAAAATTCTCAACAAGCCGTTCAGCAGATGAACCAATCAAAGCTTATCAATACTGCTGTAAGGAGACATAACTTACCTGGTAGTTTTTGAAGTTGGCAAGGATGTGTTTGATTTGTTCTGCAGCCCCAGTCATGAAAGGCTTTACTCTCTCTGGCTTGTGTTCCTCAAGTCTGGCTTTGATTCTGGAAGGAGAAAGAAAAAATGCTCTGAAAACATGTTCCACCTTAGTACCTTCACTGTCTGGCAGGATGTCATAGCAGAAAGAGTCCACCCAGCTACCTGTCAAACTTAGATTTTGCTGCCTTTCCACCCACTTCCTCTCAAAGACCCCAAATTTTAATTTACTTTTTCAAGTGAAATCACAGAACAGTACCTGCCACTCCTACCAAGGTCATTTTACAACCAGGCTAGTAACAGGCAAAAATCAGCAAGCTCTTTCAACAGCACCAGGAGTGTCACCCACCATGTCACAAAGCTTTTTCACTTTCAATATTAACCCCACTGAACATCAAACAACAGCTATTACACCATGAACTAGCAAAAAGACGCATTCATCCACTTTTTTTAGCTGTTTACATTGTCACTCTAGAACAGCATCAGAAGTTTTTCTTTACCACTTCAGTCCCTTCCACATGAAGGTCTGGTATGAAGAAATAGAAAACAGTAAGGCTACAAATAAGATCCAAAGCACATGATCAGGTCCTCTACCTCAGCCAAAATAAACATAGATATTCCATCCCCCATTCTTTAGAGCTCCAGTTCTGCCAAGCATTAAGACATTACTGAAGTTCACAGCCAGTTTTACACCTGTTTCAGAATGAACACCTAACAGGAATAAATCCAATGCTGTTTTTACAATCTCAAGCACACAAAACCACTGCAATCCAACTGAAAGGAAAAGCCTACCAACACTTACGCTTTCATGTAATCCTTGATGTACTTCTTGTAGGATTCTTTTGTGAAGCTGGTCTCCTGAAGGTGGTGGTTAATTACTATGTCAACACCAGTTATGACCGTGGCTTCTGTTCCATCTCCCTCAGGACCTTCAGCAGAGGCATTGCCACCAATTAGAGAGTCATCAATTTGACCCTCTGTCCTGGTGACCATCTAGATTTAGAGACATCAAAAAACTTAACGGCTCTGCAAAAAACCTTAGTGCTACCGCTCTTACACACCTATGACCTGACAGCAGGGCACAACTCGAGAGATACACTTCAGTGCAAGGAACCTGGCTGCAGCTGGAGCACTAATTTCCCAGTGACAGGAAAAGGGGGAATGGATTCAAATTGAAACACAGTAGGTTTAGATTACATATTAAGAAGGAACTCTTTACGTGGGAGGCACTGGCAAAGGTTGCCCAGAGAAGCTGTGGACACCTCATCTCTGGAAGTGCTCAAGGCCAGGCTGGATGGGTCTTTGAGCAACCTGGTCTAGTGGAAAGTGTCGCTGCCCACAGCAAGGAGGTTAGAACTAGATGATCTTCAAGGTCCATTCCAACCCAAAGCATTCTGTGGTTCTATGACTCCCAAGCACGACTCGCCCACGGTGCATAACCGAAGCTCCATTACACTCCAGCCTGGCTGACCTGGGCTCTCTCAGGCTCCATCTACGGCAGCACGGGGCACTGGGCCAAGGTGAGTCTTCCCTTCTCTCTTTCCCGGCTCGGGCCCTTCGCAGGGACGCCACCCCCACTCCCCACCGGCCGTGAGTCACCGCGGCAACCCTTCCTCCCTCCCTGCTTCGGGGCGGGCGGGCACTCACCTTCCCCTCCACTTCCAGGCACAGGCCGTCCGCCACCTCCCGGATCTTGTAGATGTCCGAGAACATCTCATCCTCTGCGGGGGACAGACAAGCACACACACACACCCAGCCGGTCAGCCTCCGCCTCCCGGCACCCACCACTTTCCCCCATCGCTCCCGCCCCCGGGCTCCGCGCCCCCCCCGCCCGGCCCAGCCCCGCACATGCGCGGCGGCACCGCCGGGCCCAGCGCTCGGGCCCGGGCCGCGCTTCCCCCCCCGCTCCGACTGCCAGCCCGGCCGTCCCTCCCGGCCGCGCCCCCCCACCCCGCGGCCTTACGGCTGATGCAGTCCCGGTAGATGATCATGGCGGCAGCGGGGGGCGGCGGGGGCGCGGGGTCTCAGCGCAGCGACCCGGGCGCGGGGCGGGAGCGGGGCGGAAAGGGCCGAGTCAGCGCCGGCCGGGGCTCATATAGCGGGCACGGCCCCGCGCGTCACCGCGCACGCGCACTGCGCGCCGCCCCGCCCCTCCGCCAGCGGCTCCCTCGCGCGGCCGCGTCCGGAACCGCCGCGCGAGGGGGGCGCGAGCTCGGGGCTCCCGCAGCGCCTCAGGGAGCGGCCAGCGCGCGGGGGCCGCCCCTCCGTCTCCTCCGGGATCAACACACCAAGAGACCTCACACGGCTTCCCCTCAAGGCCCTTCGCCATCGTCGTTGCCCTCCTTTGGACGCTCTAACAGCTCCATGTCTTCCTTGCATTGTGGCGCCCAGAACTGCCCCCTCACCTCGAGGAGAGGCAGCCCCAGCTCAGAGCAGAGCGGGAATCCCTTCCCTGTCCCGGCTGGTGATGCTGTGCCTGATACACTCCAGGACAGGGTTGGCCCTCCTGGCTGCCAGGGCACTGCTCGGATTCAGTTTGCAAAACGGAGAGTAGGATTTCATCCTTCCCGAGGCAGAGGGAAGGGACCTCTGGAGAGCAAGCAGTCCTGCCGTGCGCCAGAGCAGGGCTGGTGCCTCTCCCTCATTGCCTGTGCTTGCATTGTTTGGTTTCAACACCAATTTTCCTCTTTCCCCTAATCTTTTAAGCTCTCAGTAACATTTTTCTTTTTGTCTAACTTCTTATGAGGTGTCTGGGATGTGTGATCACTGGCTCTTTTCTCATTACTCAGAGTCACCGAGCTGGGATGATCACATTTTCACTTTCTTTTTGCTGCAAAATGGTACAGCTTTGGGGCACATCTATCCATCTTTTGTTGGTTTTTTTTTTTGTTTTGTTTTGTTTTGGTTTTGTTTTTAATGTATATCCACTCTCTTTTCCTTGTGTTGTATTAGGAAGCATCTTTGCACCCACGTTTTCCAGACTAGCCTCCAGTTTAACACAGGCAGCCTGGTAAATCCACACACTGACTTTCCAAGGAGAAGTGTGCCCAGCTTTTCCCAAGCATCCCGGGGAAGCACTGCTGCCCGTGTCCCACCACAGCCAGGGTGCCCCCTCCATGGGCAGTCTGACGGGTGTGTCTGTGTGAGCTGTCCTGGCCACTTCCAGCTGCTGCCTCCTCACCGTGATGCCCACTTCCAGCTGCTGAGGGACTGTGGACCTTGCAAGGGCTGTGACACAGGGACACAGAAAGTCATTCGCCCTGCTGGGTGTACATGGACATACATTTGCTCTCCCTGGTGCTGGACCTCCTCCAAATAAGTGATGTTTTCAAAACATTTATAGGGAAATAATTAGGAAGCTGTTGGACTCTTCCTGTTATTACTCCCTCAGGGAAATTGAGTTGGGTATGTTCAGGGGCACTGCTTATGCACTCACGAAAGTGCTGGCTGGGGCAGGTATATTTTTCTTATTTTTCTAAGGATAAGTGAGATTTAGCCCAGTAGTCAAGGTCGAGATGAAAGATGGAAGAGCAGTTATGCCTAGACCTCTTTTTCCCCCTTTGGACATACTTTTCTGCAGCAGCCTGTCACACCTGAAAGAAATCTAGACCTCACTTGAACTGTGATTCTTAAGAGACATTGATAAAATACCTTCAAAAGACATCATGGGACCTGAAGCGCTTAATGCTGCTAATGATCCTGGACTTGGCAGAGACATCAGGGCACAGGACACAATTCCCTGTCCCTCACCTTCCTTAGGCAGTGAATTGCTCATTGCTTTCTTTGTGTGTGCCAGTGGAGCTCCCTTTTTATCTCCTCCTTCCCTGCTCTTCCTTCCTTTGCTCCAGATATCAGTGCCCTTTTTTTTTTTTTTTTTTTTTAAGATGGTCTAGCTTCTCACATAATCTAATTAAATTTATAAGTCGTTCTCTGCTGGTTTTCACCTTCAAGACTGCTGCTATTTCAGGCCTGAAGAAGGGGCTTCTTCCCAAAAGCTTTTCCTGTTTCTTTTTCAATGGCAGCTGGCCTGATAAAAGATAGCCCCTCTTTTTACAAACCACAGTAAAAAAAGAGCAACTTACATCTTTAGCAGTGTGTTGAGTGACAGGGGAACATTTGGCTCCTTCTATGTAGTGTAATATGCAGCTAAAAACATCCAGTTAGTAGGTGTGCTTCAATTTGGTTTTACTTTCAAGACTGTTCTAGAAAAATGGATATTTCTGAGTAGTCCAGAAACTTCTTACAAATTCATCAGTTGACTCAACTTGCTGGAGTCAGGGTAGAAAGCCTTTAGCACAGTGTGAAGGTAGATGGACCTTCAGGTTGCTTTGCCTTGCCTGTAGGTCTGTGTTAAGAGTTGCAGGTGTAAAATGTGAGACGTCATTTAAAAATGAATCTGTTAAATGGGTCAAGGCTCCTGTGTGAATGCCAGTTTGATGTGGAGTTAAGTTAAATCAGTATCAAGCTGAAGTTAGCAGTGTTTTAATTGGCATAGGCTTCACTGAGGTACCAGTGCTGAAATTTTCCTGTGATCCCATATTAACACAGAATTATCTTATGTGCTGATACTTTGTGAAATACATTTGAAAATGCTTCCCCCCGCCCCCCCCCTTTTTTTTCAGAAACCAGTGACATTTGAGAAAACCTTAGTGTTCCTCACCTGCTTTCTGTCCAGGCAGCCTCTCCAAGCACTTCTCACATCCAGCCAGAGCTGGATTCACATTTCAGTGAATCCACTGTATCCCTCCCTCCACCTTTTTAGTTGCCGATTGACAACCAAAATGATGAGAGAAGCTTTCCTGATAGTGCACCTCACCTTTGGTGTTGTGTAAGTCCCGAAGGATTGATGGAATCCTGTGGGTTTATAGAGGAGTCTTCTAACAGCATCTGAGGAGGATTTTCTAGGCAGCTGTCTGCAGAGTTTCACAGGAAGCCTTTCTCATGGAAAGCCACACCTCAGACAGTTGTGAATTACTGCAGTATTGCTTCCATCAAGTATTAGCGTCTAGATATGGCTGTGCTCAACTAATTGTGTATTGGATTAAAGTGCCAGATGACAGATGATACTACACCATTCTGTCCCTAAATAAACAGCACATTTTCAGCCCATTGTGGCAACTCCCACTGAGCTGTAAGAAAAGGGAGGGGATCCTGCCTTCAGCTGTTTCCTGCAGGGTGCAATCAGTGGAAATAAAGCGGAGGTGAGTCTGGAGAAAGAGAGGTGATACTGGGCTATGACATAAGGGATGGCACCAGTCTAACCTTTCTAAAAGGCTGTGGAAGTCACATAAGAGTGGTGATGTTTTACATAATTTGCTGGGTGTGGGGGAGAGGACCCTAAGTATATATCTGATGATAGAAAGAAACTGGAAAAATGAGGATTAAAGGGCTGAGCAATCCCTGGTGTTGCAGAGAGGCTGGCAGGACAGTCTGTGCCCAGTGTCCCCTTCCCCAGTGCATCTCCCAGCACAAAGGCTTTGGGGGAGGATGGACGTGATCAGCTCATATCTTCACAAATCTGTCTGGAATGTAGGACTGTATCAAAGAGCTGTGACTTTGTAGACCCTGTTTCAACACACACAGATGGAAACTGCAGCTTTTAACTGGTTTCCTTCAAGTCCTTTCCCCGGAGCATTTCCAGCCAATAAAGATTTGATCACTATTTGTTACCCCTTCTTATTAATTGGGAATTGATCTTACAAAGCCAGAGCATCAGTTTGATTCTTTCAGGTGAGTTTATGTTATGAATATTGTCAGTCTTCCAGTGCTTGGCAATCCTTTGACTGTTTTGGATCTCGAGCCAAAATTCATAATTTAGATTTACATTGGCAGTGTACTAAGCCAGAATCCCAGATTCCAAGATTAATATTTGAAAGAGTTGAGCTTTGATCTTTAGTATAGTTTATCAGCTCAGATCTATTCACAAATGATAGACCATATTAGACTGGACTAGATAGGTTAAGATATCCCAGACAAAGACATCACTTTTTAGAATGCAAGGAAGGTCTTCGGTTGAGCAACAACCCCTCTTGCACTCAGAACAATTGCAGGTGTTCTTACCTGGGCATTTTCAGTACTTACTGTTCCTCTCGCTGGCTGCTGCACTTCTGCGAACACACGCAGAGGTCACTGCACAGCCACAAACCCTTTTATCTGCGGCACTGCTTGCACCAGGCCAGCTCACCCAGACCCTGCCCTGGGCCAGGGCTGTGAGGCTGTCAGCCGGCACTGCAACTGCTGCGTTTTTAGGAAAAACAGGACTGCGATTCCCAAGTTAAGAACTATGAAGCAAGATGCTGCCCACCTGCAATTTTATATTTACTGACTGTATAAACATCCAGGTGACTGAAAGGGCTGTGGTGGAAATGCCTGCACCTGATCCTCTGGTCTGCTGCCAGTGTGTCCCACTGGTGTGCTCAGTGATGGAATAGAGAGTGCATTCATTAAAGTGACAGTAACGTTACAATGGGAAGAACCACAAGTGTATTGGAGATTAAGATTGGAATTAAAAAGTGATTTTGACACATTGGACAAGTGGCCTGAATTGTTAGAAGGCATTTGGACAAGGCCAGCCCATCCATGAGCAGTCAAACATTTGCTAAAAGGAAAATCTGCCAAAGGCTTTTGAACACAAAGATGCAGCATAACGTCCAAAAAACTCTGAGCCACACATTACTAGAAACTGAAAGAGTGCATAGGGGAAGTGCTGCCTTATCCTGGCCCTGGTCCTCTGCTCTGTTGTAGGCTTTTGCTGCTGGCAAATTCCAGGGAATGCTGAGATGATGATGTGCTCTATATGGGTGCTCTGATGTCATGCTTGCAAGTCCAGAGCAGAAATGATCAGCCATGGACACAGGACAGAGAAGGGGGCAGCAGTTCTATGGAAAAGATCTGGGATACTGGTGGATCCAAAGCTGAAACAGAATCATAGAGTCATAGAAACAATTAATTTGAAAAAGTCCTCTGAGATCATTGAGTCCAATCATTAACCCAGCGCTATCAAGTCCACCACTAATCCATGTCCCTCAGTGCTACCTCTGCTTGTCTTTTAAATACTTCCAGGGATGGTGAATCAACTACATCCCTGGGCAGCCTGTTCTGATGCTTGATCAGTGGAAAAAAAAAAAAATCCTAATGTCTATTTCACCTGTTCTGAGAAAAGCCCACACCATATTGGAGTAAATAAGTGGTGATGTTATATGTAAGAAACTTGCGCTATCGTAGATATGAGGGGCTGAGCTCTGTTTGGTGATGCTGGTATTTCCTGAAGCACTGACTCCAGCTTTAGCAACACACTTTGAAAAAGGTATGGACTGATCA
Organism: Pyrgilauda ruficollis; assembly: GCF_017590135.1. Lineage (NCBI taxonomy): Eukaryota > Metazoa > Chordata > Aves > Passeriformes > Passeridae > Pyrgilauda > Pyrgilauda ruficollis. The sequence continues at coordinate 4,530,505 of NW_024519207.1, read as the reverse complement.
GCAAGGGTTCACAAGAGCAGAGGAAATGAGTAGAAGGAAAATGAGTTTGTTTATTCTGCGAGGAAAGTTTAGATTAGCCATTGGAAATGCCTTCCAGTACAGCCAATAGAGAAGCAAAGAATAGGCTGTCTACCTAGTTTTCTGTCCTGGCAGGTTTTTGAGAATAAGCTAGAAACCTGCTCATGGGAGATCAGAAAGCATGTTAGATCTGTTATTATTGACAGAAATAATGGCTGATTCTGCCTGTCTCTGGGTTCTTTTTAACCCTATTCATCACCTTCTTAGATGTGCTGTCATTCTTAGATGTGCTGTCATTTATACCTGTTTAGAGTGGTTGCACAATCAGAATAAAATTAATATCCTCAAATCCGTATTCAGAATGAACAAGAGGGTTTGGAAAAGGGACATTGTGAGAGAGGAATGTTGCCCTGCATGGCAAGATGGATCTGCATGGAAATCACATGTACACAGAAGGAGAAGCATTCAGGTTCTGCAGTGCCCAGAGTTTTAATCCTAGTAAGTCCCTATTTTAGTCCTATTTAAATAAAGTGTGGTACAATCCTTTGACTCAGACTAGAGATATGCTGCAGAAAGGGTTCCTTCCATACCAAACCTAAGGTAAAGGTAAGCAGGGATCTAATTTCTTGTGATGGGACTCTCCTTAGTCCATGGGCAGTAAAACTGGATGTCTCTCTGCAGAGATATCCACTCTTACAGCAGAGTGGAGGTTTTATAAAGTCATCCACCAAAAACCAAAAAAAAATTATCAGTGCATGCCTGGCTGGTTCAATTGTTTTGCAAAGAATGGGAATGGAATTTATCCTATTTATTCTCCACAGCAGAGATAACTCATTAGTAGATCCATTTGTTAAGGGAGCTCAAGCTGACTTCTCATGGAGCAGCCAGGCTGGCTACATAAGGGAAGGGGAGCTGGAACACCCCCACAGGCAGGGGAAGTGTCCTCCCCAGCCAGGGCTTAGTCCCAGGGTGCCCCAGCCAGGCCAGGATGGGCCTGAGCACAAACAGCTGCTGAGCCTTGGGGAAGAGGGTCCCAGCAGGGCGGCTCATCCATGGAGCTGGTTTTACTGCAACGTGAGTCAAGGTTACAAGTTCTGTCCACAAGCACCACTTCAAAGTTAGCCAGTGCTTCAAAGGTACACATCTCTGCGCAGTTCTTCACCCTGACGACATCTTCAGTTAACTTAGTGATTCCTGTTGAGAGGACTCAAAGACATCCTCCTGCGAGCTCTCTATTTTTATGGCAGCCTTAAGGCTTTCTGAACGCCTGTGCCATGTGCAGACACCCCGCTAGATGGCGGAATAGGAGCCGGTGGATGATAATCAGGGCTCTGCTCACTTGGTAGGAGGCCAGAGCTTTTTCCACTCCTGTTGGTACCGTTCCACTGTCACCTGAACTGCCCCAGGACCAGCACAAGTAAAATTCGATCTCTGACCTGTAACTGATGCAGCCGCTCTGGGCTCCTGGCCAGCTGGATGCTGCACACAGATACCATTCACTCCAGATAATTAGCATCCACTCATAATGAGCTGGGGTCTGCTGAGTTCTTAACCATTATAGGGGCTAATCCTGCCATGCTAAACTCACTCAGTTGCCATTTTTCAAAATGGCATTTGCTTCAGAAATCTTATGAAGCCTGAAATTGAGTTCTGCCATTTTAATCCATCCCTGTGTGCTTTTTAGGTCATTGTTACACAGAGTGAGCTCTCAGTCTTGTCAATAGGGAAATAATCATCAGAGCACTCAGCATGTTAATGGTATTATCCCTGGAATTCTGACACTACCAGAGGGTAACATAGTCACATTTAGAAAGCAAACTTTGCTGCAGATGCACCAGGAAAATGGCAGGATTTAATACCCATTATGAGGAAATGGGTAGATGAACTTCTTGGGATCGCAAAGCATCACTTTAAAATACTGTAGGGGACAGCAGGCAACAGGACTAAAATATTCCATTTTGGAAAACAGCTTCTCAAATGGCAATCCAGTAACTTGAGGTCATAACACATGTCAGCTGGAAATACAAAGCTGCTGTCATTTTCAAAGATCTCAAGTCAGATATTTATTACTTTCTGTTAAGAATTTAGTGTCCATTACATTCCTCCTTTCTGCAATACATCCTTTGTTACCTGGGTGACAAAGGATGTATTGGACATTTAGGAGGCATCTCCCAGCTTCTGAGAGATTTTGATTTTCTCTATTTTTTCAGAAAGGTATGGCAGCACTGTAGGAGCTACTCAAAATTGGGGAATTTTAAAAGAAGGATGAAAGAAGAAGGTGTTTGCAGATTTTATCCACAAATATGCTCTGGGGAAATAGGGACTGATGTGCTTGTCTGTCTGTGAGATGGCTGATAATCTGAGGCACTTCAAGATAAGGGTAGAAAAGGACCTTGACAATTCAGTCAGCCAGTCTTCTTTCATCAGGGGGATCAGTTAAACATGCACTTCTCTGGGGAGATGTTTGCTTACCTGGTTCTTCAGATTTCCTGGTGCTGGAGATTTCCATAGTCCTCTGCAGAACAAACAGAAAGGCTTACTGAACAGGGGGCTGGGCCCTACCATTCCCCTGTGAGTGTTGCAAGTATAGGATGCATCATAACCTGTATTAATGTGGATTTAGAGGTCTGATCCTCAGATCCCTATGGAACTCAAGTGTGCCCCATTCTACACAGACACTTGGCTGTGTAGAATAATACAGAAATAAATTTCTATATTTATTTAAAAAACCCAACTATATTATTTGTCAGTACTTTCACACAGGATGAACCAGGGTATTCCTCACAGTTTGGTTCTTTCACTGGGTCAGTGGGCACATGGAAATCTCTCTCTACAGCTGTGATACTGTAGGTAGAGAGGACAGCTCATCTTATGTATTTCTCCAGGAGTTTTACATAAAAAAAGCAGTTTAGTTAATGAATACAATTCAGGACAGAGTTGCCTGAAGCGATAACAGATACATCTGTGAAAACATAAGAGCATCTCTCAGTGCTGATCACAAGACTAAACTGTTAATGAAATTTTAAGAAGGAAATAGAGAATAAAAGCAGAAACATCCCTGCCATATGTCTGTATACACACACACAGAGTAAATACACACACACACGCACACGCACACACACACACATTTTGTATGTAATTGCTACATGCCCAAATGTCAAGTGCCATGTGCAGGCCTGGCCTCACAGTGTCAAAAACGTATGATAAAAGTGGGACCAGTACCAAGAAGAGAGGCAAGGAGCAAAATATTATCTGCAATAGGACACACTAACTTTAAAAAGAGATATCTGGGGTGGTGGGTGTGATGGCAATCTTTGAAATCACCAGCAGAGCTGAGAAAATTAGAAGAGACCAACTAACCATTCACTGTCTATCAGCAGACAGGAAATATGGGAACATCAAGAAAATGATGAGGTGACAAGTTCAGAAGAGTCAAAAGATGGCTCCTTTTAACACCCTGTGTATAGTTAGCCTGTGAAACTTATTGCATGAGGATGCTGTGGATGCCAAAAGTTTAGATTATTGTAAAAACAATTTAAAAAAATTGCAGAAAAGGCTACTAAGCACTTCTGGCTCAGGAAGAAGCCCTACAGCCAAGGACTGCTGGAGGTCAGGAAATTTAACACTGAGATGTTGCCTTCCTCTGCATAGATTTGTATGTTTTTCAGGAAGAAGTTTGAAGTCTCTGTATCCTTAAATGTCCTTTATTAACTTGTCAATCATATGCAGCCTTAGGGGAGAATATTTCTAGAAGCACTAAGAAAGAAAGTTGTAAGGAGGCTAGGGAATCATCTCTGTCTGCTCCTCTGCCCTGAAGTAACCCTTGGCAAACTTATGGGGCCGTGCTGAGGTGAGGGAGGACTGCTGCCCCTTCTGCCTCACCAGCTCCCAGCTATGCCAATTACATTAGCTGCTGCCCTGAGGATTTCTCCTCGTCTGATTCTGCTGTCTTACAGTTCTGACCTGGTTTTGACATTTGAAAGAGCAAGCAAAACCTTCCTTACATGTGACAGGTGGTTTAGCTGCCACCAGCTTCCTTACTGTTTAATGACTGTGCTCAAATGCCCAGCCAAGGCAGTGTTGGATATCCCTGAGTAAGAGAAGGATTACAGAGGTGATGTGAGGTCAGGCTGCCTTGTTTCAGCAGTGCCAAGAAATCACATCCACCCTCTGCACTCTTTAGTAGGGCCACAGGCCCCCTCTGTGTGTCTCATTTTGAAGTTGTTCTGCAATGTGGTCTAGTCCTGTGTTCCTGTAGCTGTGGCTCATCATACATTAAATCACAGCAAATTTCCTGACTGGGACATCCTGCCACACGTGAATACCTGAGCCCACAAACATGCACATGTGTACAAGCAAAGTGCATTGGGACCTAGAAAACATATTTATGCACATCCAAAGTTGAGCACACATATTTTTCTGTTGTAAATAACAAGCACTGTGGTGCACACAGTGCCTGTTAGGTTTGGGCTTGTTTTTCCTAAAAGGTCATGCTATCCTTCAGTTTTGAGAAGCTCAGGAGCATGGGTGGGAGCACAGTACACACCTGTGAGGCAACAGAGAAATTCCTGTGTGTCAAAACTGGTGCTTACAGCCCCTCCTCTCTGCGATGGCAGTCTGTGCATAACCCTCCTGTCTCAGATTCTCCATGCATGAAATGAGGCCAGTAATGTTTATGCACCTACTGCAAGGCTTCATAGAGCAAATCATTACTACTCTATGGGGATAGGAAACCAGGAAGAATTCCCACTGAAAAAATTAATGCATATGGGAGCGAGTGAATGCAGAGAAATCAGGGAGGCGTGGGGGCGTAGCTCTTATAGCACAAAGCAAATGATTCTCCTCTGAGAACAGCATGAATATGGAAACCATGCAACAGATGCACTATGCTGAACATCAAATATATGCAAATTATTCTGATCATCTTTTTGGTGCATTTTCTCACTATTCACAGGCAGGTTTGTGCCGAACATCCTGAAAGAAGCTGCTTTTGGGGAGAGTGGGTGTTGCATACACTGGGTGAGAGCATGCAGGGTGCCCAGAGCTGCGGGGCACCCCTAAACAGCAGGATAGAAATTGGCTTCAGAATCCTCTGGGGCAAGGCAAAGGGGTGAGCTCCATCCAGGCACATAAGAGCAATGCCATGAAAATGGGGATAGTTTTTCTTTCTTTCTGTTAATCTGAGTTTACTATCCGCTGCTTTGGATTTCTGCTGGTGGCCAGTGCTATTTAAAGATTTGGCTTTCATCCAAAGCCTTCAGTTGCATGCTTCACACAAGAAACACAGACAGAAAAATAGCAATTTCTCCATTAGTTTATTGAACAGGTCTGCTGCTGCTGAACACAAAAGGCACTATTTCTGTTTCTGCATGCAGTCCTGTTTATAAGCAAGCTGCTTTCCTGAGGGCCAGCTTTTTCAGAGGAACAACCTGATCATTTTGGAGTGTCTTTACTACCTGGAGTCTGACCTAGGAAGACAGAGGTTCAGGGCATGATTTTTATTTGCAATTCTTCGGTGATTTTTTTTTTCAATTTTTTGGTTTTTTTTTTTTTTTTTTTTTTTTTTTTTTAGAGCATTTCACATGAAAAATGCAAACATAAAGGCTGAGGCTTCTGATTTTTGTAGCCCACTGAAAATTAAGGAGCAGGAAAATTCTTTTTCATCACTTCCTTGATTTCTGATTATATTCTCCTTTCCTGAACATAGCCATGATGGTTGGTAGTTATATTGACCAAATATGTTTCTTCATCCATAGTTTCTCTTCTGGTGTAATGCAGTCATAACAAATTATTACTTATTTCCATAGGTGGGGAAACAAAACTGTGGGGATCAGGGATATTCAGGATGGATAGCGAGAACCTGAGATCTTGTCAAGATAATATTTCAGTGGTGCTGATGATGAAGAGAGGTACAAAGTTTGTTTTCACAGAGTAGCATTTGGCCCAAGTTACAAAATATTAATCTTGAAAGAGAAGCATGAAAAAGGGCTGAGTTTTGGACTGACAGTGGGGAACTCCCACATCCCAGCCCTGCTGGAGCCGTGACACTTTCTAGGGTGCTCAGGGCTAAGCCTGTAAGAATGTTTTTAGGAATCAAAGTACTTTTCTGCTTCCCAGCAGAGGCAGAAGCTTCCTGTGATGCTCAGATCTTATTCTTGGCACTCAATTTGGATTTCCATTATTTGGTTTCAGTCCCTTTATTCATAATGCGTACATGTGGGCAGTAACAGACCACAAAGAAATACCCTAAAGAGTCATTGCTAACAGCTCAGAAGTGCAGTCTATGGGATGAGATCCCTTTAAGATCTCAAGGAAGAAGACTGAGTATTACAAAACATGTAGGAATTGCACCCTCTTGTTCAAGTCCAATTGCAGAGATGTGAACAGCATCAGCACTGTTACAGCCTTTTTTCACAGTCAGTGCAATTTCAGTCATATTCAGACTTCTGAAGTCCTTTATTTCGCTTTTTATATCATTAATGTGAAGGACCTATGAGTTTAAAAACTGTAACTAATAGCTATGAAGTTACCAGAAAGGCACAAAGAGGAGAAGGTATTGTATTGATAATACAGACCTGTATTATCACCACAACATTTAAACAATATTTTATTATCTATATATCTATCTCAAAGATTAAAAATGATATAAAAATGCACACAATGTTAACTACTGTTAGCTTATATTAAAATAATTTTTATGTGAAAAACATGAAAGCTACAGATTGTATATACTGCACATGTGGACTTGCATATTGAACTTATGCAGAAAGTACTTTAGTCTTTTAATACAAATGTCCAGTAGACATCTGAGAGCTGAAGACTGTTGAATACATGAGTTCTGGTTTTGCCTAGTGTGTGATACAGAGGTAATATTAAGCTGGCTGTAGTTATATTTTTTAATCACATAGTTTGCAAGAGAAGCGCTGTGGTTTTCAATGTAATGTTTTGTTTTCCATGCTCTGTCAAGTGACATTGTGGCTTTGTTTTGACTTATTTCAAACACCAATTCTTATGTTAATAGTGTGTAATAAGAGGAAATGAAGCATTCATGTAATTGCAGAAGTGAAATGCAAAAAAGAAAATAATTATTTTTAATACATGGGCACAGCATGACCCCATAGTAAGGTCACACTGCCTGCTCTGGCTCCAGTCTGTGGTGAGGAAAGGTCTCTGGGAGCTGATTTTGGAATCTGGCACAAACTGGCTCTGTCATGTGCTACTTGGGGGAAAGTTCAGACATACAAATCTGGGCTTAAAAACAGAGGCAGTGAGAACTAAGATGCAGTTCTGACAGAGGAGATTTATTATAATCTTTTTACCCATTCCACTGCCCTTTTTCCTGCCCTTTTGTCTGTACTTTTTAAGGTTCATGTTTGCAAGCACCTCTTCAAGTATGAACTAAGTTGGGAGTGGGTGGAGAATATTTGTGCGTGTGTTCTGTGATGGAAATGGAAATGGAAAACATTTCAGAGTATGCTCCAGAAGATTTTAAAATTGAGACGTTCTGGAGCCAAGGTGGGCCAAGCTTTAAGTATGAATAAAACCAGCCAATCTCAGTCATCAAAATGCAGAGTGACTACAACTGTGCCTCGCACCATTGACTCCTCACCCAATGGCCACAGTCAACTCAAATCAGCAGAGCAGAGCCTCTGTGAGCTCAGAGCACTGTTGGAAGACACATCTCTGTATTTACAGTGCCAGTGTCACAGGATGTCTCCAGGTGTAATGTACACTAGACAGGATAATCTACTTCATAAATTCAGCCACATATTTTGCAGTGCTGCTGCACATGGAGTATTTTGAGATTACTGTGTCTAGCCTAATTGGAAGATCAGACCCTTGGTTCAGGATGAGCAGTTGGTCACCTTGCAAGAATATTTTGTTCTTGATTTTCCTTCAAGGCTTCCCCTCCTATTTTTACTACAATAAAAGTTATGGTTTGAGAACATTACAAAATAATAATAAGCCTCCCACCACCACCCTCTGAAACTAAACCAGCTTTTAAAGAATTTTCACAGTACATTGCTCACAAGGCTGAAAGAGATCAGCTAAAACTTGGAGGCAGACTCAGGTCCGATTAGTGAGTCTGTAATTCATTAACATTTATGTGGCCATTTGTTTCAGTGCATTTGAAGTAAACAAAACAGGGGAAATAAAGGAGAAAGAACTGAATGTCAGTGAGAAACTCTAGGGCTTGATGCCATTGCTGCTTGTCAGCAAAGAGCAAATACCTCCAAACCTTGCAAATGTACTCTGGGGTTGCTGGAACTGTTGAGAGAGTGGATGGGTGCTGTGGCCTGCCTGAACAATTGTTTTCCAGAGAACTGATTTTCAGTGAGAAGAAAGAGAACTGTATTTTTCAGTGGATTTAGAAGATTTAATAGGAAAAAACCAAAATGCTATTCAGTTGAGTTTTCTGGGTATAATGATTTTGACCAAGAATGTTAATTAATGAAAATGCAAAAATGTTGCTCATTGTTTCTAAGGCAAAACAGCAAAACAAAACATCTGTGGCACTGGCAGAACAGCTTTGATGGAAAGAGTCATGATTCTGATTTTCCTGCTGCAAGTGCTGCACTTCTGACAGCACGCCAAGAACTAATTCCTAATGCTGTCCACCTGCAACAGGTAAAGCAAGTTTTGAAGGTCTCGCTGCTGCAGCAGCTCAGTCTCCTATCACAATTGTTAGGGGACTACAGCACAATGCAGAATTTAAGAAAATTCTTAGAACTCTTTCTGGGCTGGTATCCAGAAGCCTGTGTTCAGCTAAATTTAGAGGGCTTTTGGGACACAACTAATCTGATACTTGAAACCTGTGAAGTCAGGTGTGTTAACTTTTACATGGAAAAGACAGACACATAACTCTGTGTTAACATGCTCAGATGAGCTCGGTTTGGGAGCTAATTCCTTCTGCACTGGTGACGTGGACAGTGGTTAAACTAAGATCTTTTTTGCTGATTAGAGACTTGCTGAGCTAATTGAATGAGCTCTGTTCAGAAAAACCAGATGGAGCTGCAGGAGCCTGCACACCAGTGTTATTTTCCCCACCTAGTCTTTAACCACACCATTTAAATGGCTCTACTGTGTACTGGATTGTATGGAGTAAGATCATCTATACTGTACATTTCATTGCTCACACTTTCACCTCTCCCATTCCTTTGAGATGCTGTGTACTTACTGATCAAAAGCCATTTTCTGGGGTTCCGCTATTTCTGGAACTGCTTTTGTACTTCACGGTTTTAGAAATAGAGAACAGCCTGTTTATAATCTCCAAAATTCAATGTTACAATGGAGTCTGCAGTGAAAATCAACATCAGAAAAAAGTGCTGTCATTTACATATTGCTGAGATACATTTGGTTGTGTAGCTTTTATAGTTACCTCATTTTCATACACATACAATTACCTCCATTACAGAATGCCTTCAGGTAGGGACTGTCATTTAAGATATAAAAATAAAAAAAAACAGTGGATCTTTTGGAACCACATAAAATCTGGGATGTGTAAGAACTACAAGAGCTAGGCTAGTTTCCTATAAAATTTACAGATACTACAAATCCACAAAGTCTAACTCCATCCAGGGGGAAGTATGTAATCTATTGCTAAGTCCTGTACTCCAAGCAGCCTGGAAGGATGGCCATGCTGGGTATCCTGAGGTGTGACTGCATGGTGCTGTGACCTTACAGGATCCCTCAACACCTCCTCCAGGAAGTGGAGACAATCACTCAATTCCCAGACACTTTCCTTAGAACATTTCTTCTCTCAGACCCTGAAAGTGTCAGAAGTAGCTTTCACCTGTAGTGCTTTCCTCTGGAACAAGCTACCTAGATGTCTTGGTCCTCATGGCAACTATCATTGAGCTAGCAAACCATCTGTTTTCAAAGCATCACTTATTCTTTTCACTTACAAAAATCCCTCTTGTTATTTCAGACAGCCTAGAACCAGTAAAACCTTCTGCACAATTTATACAGGCCTGTTCTCATATCTCTTGTCTGAACGTTCATTTGCACTATCTTCTCTTGTCCATCTTTGTTACTCTTAATTGCTTTTTTTGTCTCTCTTCTTCATGTCTTCTTGTTGACTTTGCATTTGAAATCAAAAGTAAGGAAGTTTGTAGGCTGGTTCTTTTATTAAGCAGAACGGGATTCCCCATGGCCTTAGAGCTGAAACAAGGCCAATCCATCTTTGGCATGAATTGAAGTCTGCATTTTCAGCTGTGTTGTAGGAGGCCATCCAAAGTTCTTTGATGAGGTTTTACACACAATCCAGCTGGCAGCCTGCAGGCTGCAAGGTGGCTCTGCCTTGCCTCTGTTGTCTGGCATTGAAGGTCTGAAAAAGTTGTTAGCAGATTGTGTGAAGTCTGGGCATTAATGCCACCTCCTGTTCTTACTGCAGGCCAGACAGGAGGCCAGAGGTATTAGGATGGGGTGTTAAAGGCAGGATGCATACTGCAACCCCTCAGGAGTATTTGCTCTGCCAGACACTTGTGGCTAAGTCCTGTGAGAGGTTGTGACTGTCTAATATTTCAATGCTTCCAACAGGAAGAACCCCCTTCAAGTCATGCAATGCTGCTGCTTCTGTTACACTGGTGCTGCTGCCAGTGCGAAGCCAGTTCAGCTGCATCAGCTGGCAGAAGTCTGGGGTTTGATGGCTGCATTCTGTAATTAGTGAGTTGAACCCACTCATAAGTAGATGAGAGCAATCAGCAGCCTGAGCAAAGGGCCAGAATTGTACCTGGGAATGGGAGGGGAATATGGGAAGGTAAGGGAGCATTTGCCTTTTTGGCAGTGAGCTGCTACATCAGTGCTGCCTTGTTGCAGAACAGCGACCCTTTTTACAGCTGTGAGGCACATCGCTCTGCTCCCTGGTGCTGCCTCCTAAGGCATGAGTGTGCCCAAAGGCTGGCATCCACTGAACCAAGTGTAGGGAAGAATAACTCTGGGAAATGGAGGGACATGAGCATATCAGCTGCCATGTTTCATGGAAACCCAGGATGTCTATCACTGTCATCTGTGCTTCTTCAGCCTCTGGAAGACAATTGTTCTCCCACTCTGCCAGACTTTGTTACTAGGAGCAGTGGAGATGTGAGCTCCTACCCATAACTGCTGCTTTGCTGCATCAGCCTGCATCAGCAAGGAATCCCACTGCACATTAAAGGTCCTGAGTGACTTGTTCAGTATGTGGTTGTTGTGACAACTACCACAAGGACAAAATCCTACAGCTGTTTTTCCCTGATGTGCAGAATAACCTGTCTTGCTCAAGGTTAACAGCAATCAGCTCATCTCAGCAAAACACTGTGTTAGTTCTGGTGTTGTCGTCCTGTGGATCAGCAGGCCTGCAAAGCAGGAGAGTACTTCAGAAAGCATCCTGCCTTTTCAGAACATTTTATTAAAAAAAAAAAAAAAATTATCTAATGCTTCATTTGATAAAATTTTATAAAGTACACTTTTAAATTTAAAAGGAAGGAAATGGTATTCAGATACTGATAACGAAAGCTAGGTTACCCAAAGCCAGACTGGAGTAACCAGAAGAAAAGCTGTATTATTTGGGTAATGATTTAATGCAAAGCATTTTGTGAACACTAGAGGAAAACCACCAAAACTTGAGAATCTGGAAAGAGAATAGTGAGGCTCTTTTAAGAAGTAATAGCACTGAAAGCTTGAAATTTTGCTACGTAGGCAGTTCTGTATTCTGATCAACCTAAATCCTGCATTGTGAATCACCTTGGGGTCACCTGTGAGTATATCTCCCTGACAATTGTCTTGTTTGAGTCATGTTTCTTTTACTGTAGAACTACTTCAACTGCAACTCTGCTTTCACAGGATAGTCTAGTGCAAATATGTAACTCCCCCAGCTGACATTTCCACAAATATATGCTTCCCCCAACAGATGCTCCCTACTATCCCTGGATATTGAGTACTGCCAGCAAGGGGTGTACTGAAAGTGGCAGAAAACATCCCATGCATGAGATGTTATTTGGTGTCAAGTCAACCTCTCTGTCATTCATTCAACATTGAATCATCTCCCTTGTGGGAAAGGTTAGGCTGTATCTTACACCATATTCTGTCTGGTTTTTAGTAGGACATAGAAAAATATTTGCTCTTCTTTATGTTGCATCTACCAGCATTTAAATTGGCATTGTTTCTTCCAGTTGCTACTTGTTTAGTGCAGTGCAATGTTGGGACAAAAGCCTCTGTGAAGCAACTGTGACTGATCTTTATTTAGCAAGGACCTGGAGGATCACCCTTTGAGGCTGGAAAGTATTTTGTAGTACTGAAAAGCCTCCTATAGTGCCTTCCTGTCTGAGCAACTTCAGCAGCTTTTCATTTGCTCATTCAAATAACATCAAGCCCAACACTGTCACATACATACGAGTAATTACCTCTGTATGGAGTCTCAGAAAAGAAGACAAATCAATTTCCCAGGAGCTGCTCCAAGATTGCAACACTTTCAGAAAATGTTGTTTGGTTTGCACGTTTACATTTACTAGAACTGCTTTGCTGGGACCTGATGCTTTGCGACTCTCATCCACTCAAAGCCTGGAATTGCCCTCTGTTCCTTCACCCTTTACCCATTAAAAACAAATAACATGACCCTTTTATATCCACAAAACAATGACACAGTAAAGACCTTTGGCTCCTGCCAATGCCAGAGTCCAAATCAGACTACAAAAAAATATTTATTAAAAAAATTACAACAAAATAGCATTTACTGTTACTCCTGATTTCATTTTCCTTTCTCCTTGGTCTCTGCACAGTAGATTATGTTACTAAGTTAGAAACTTCAGTTGTCTTGTCATTGTACATAACATATGCTAGCAGCTGGAGGAGGAAATTTCATTGAATAATTACAGAAAAAAAGGGCTGGAGAGATCCTTGAGAGTCCATCCCAATGCTTGGTCTGGGTAACCCAGATTGTAATTATGTCTCAAAAACAGCTGCCTAACAGTTTTTAAAAGTTGGTGATGATGAAGGTACTGCAAACTCCATAGTCATTTTCATCTAGCACTGTCCACACCATTAGAAAGTCTGTTGTATGTCTAATATAAGTGGTGGAGAACAGATAATCAAATTCCTCTTTATGGATAACTTTCAGTCTTGAAGATTATGTTATACTAATCTTTTTTTAAGACTGTTTCTTTCAATTTTTCCTTACAGATTGTGTTTTGTATTCCTAGCCTTATTTTCCTAGCTCTTCAGTACAGCCCTCCTGAAATGCACCACACATAACTGGATGTGGTGCTTCAGGCTGAGGCTTTGCCTCTGGCAAACACAATGGAAGTACTACTTCTTATGTCTTACAGTTTTACACATGCCAATAGCACACTGAGTGTCTACTTTCCCAGCAAAGTCATCTGCTGTATGATTGAGGGTCAGATTAAATGCTCCTCAGAGGGAAAGTGCAAACAATTGAAGGTGAGGAGGCTGTGCCAGGGCAGGGAGCTCTTGACTCCAATGTCCTAGGCTTGCTTTCATCACTCAGCCAATGGGACATGAAAAATGCAAATCAATTATGTAACTAATAATTGTGGAAGTTGACAAGGGAAAAAGCTAACCCTCCAGTGGTTACAGCTAGCAACAAAATGACAAGGCAGTTTGAACAATACCTGTAGCCAGCTGTGTCTCTCCACTAACTATTCATTTAAGCAGTAGGAGACTTGGCAGACCTGTCTTCACCACTATAGAGACCAGAAGTGAAATGATTTTCCATTTTAAGCAGCAAATAGCAAAACAGGAATAAATGCAAAAAGAGCAGATCTCCCCAGTAAAATGGTATGAGGGCTGTCTTCTTTTGCTTTAAAAAAAAAAAAAAATCCAAAAGAAGTGTGAGGAAATTTAGGAGCAATAAGCTTAGGGGTCTGGGAATTAATTAATTAAACTGTAGCCCTGCACAGCCCCTTGGAAATGAACTGGTGCTTAGATAAAACTGTTGTCAGACTGTGTAATCAGTAGCACATGTGGAAAGATGCTGAGCACCTCAGTCAGTGATGGTATGACGCAGATGCCAGCTTCAAGGCAGCTTGCCAAAAGTAGTCCACTGTCTGTTGACAAAAGCATTACGTACCTCATACGTAGTATGAATTGGGTTGAGAATACAACAGAAGACGTTATTCAGAGAACCCATGCAAAGTCACCAGCAGTAACAAGAGCTAACCTGAATTCTTCTATATTCAGAAGTACACAGTTGGGAACTAGCATCTAGGTTGTTAAGAAACTAAGAAATGTGATTGGGTGCAAGATATAACATGTGAGCAGGAACTGATTTTCATCAGAGGTAATAAAACCCATCTGCCTACAGAAGGAGCTGCCCAACTCAAGATCAGAGTGGAGTTAAAGTTCTTCTTAAAAGGAGGCAGAAATTTGAGAAGTCAGAAAACTGAAGCGGCTGCACCGAAGTGCAAAATCACTGGTTAGAATCAGTCCAAATGATCTCTGTGCAAAAAGAAATAAAGAAACCATTCAAAGTTTATCTGAATTAAGATCATGCTTATATCTACTTGCTGTAGATATAAAACCTGTAAAGTACTAGCCAGGTACTAAGAGTTTCAGAAGGGGGTTAGAAAGTGAATACTATTTCTGAGGTGGGACTTTGTAGCTAGGTTCTGTGAAGTCTACCTGCAAAGACGACTTTGCAACACTGTGATTAGAGCACCAGCTTTGTAGGCTACCCATCCTTTAACAACTGAAATGTAACATTTGTGGGAAGTCTGTAATACACTCAGATTGCTTTAGAGAGCTGTTTTCATTGTATGAAGTACTTGCAGCATACCAGAACCCAAATTTTGGATTCCTTATGCTTTATTGAGGATTGCATGCAAAGCAACATCCAGCTTCTTAATTAGGGCTGAGCGGGTGTCACCCCCATTCTCCACCAGCCAGTAAGCTTAAATAAAGGTTCTCAGCCTCCAGCCTTGCCCTGAGATTGGCGCGGGGAGCAATCCCGCAGGGATTTTGCCCTTTCCGGGGCAAGGCATGCCATCCGCCTGCGAGGCAGCCGACTGACAGCGGCAGCAGGGCTGCACCGTGGGGGTAGGTCCCTACAAGCACTCCTGGCAGCTCTTCAGTCAGAAACAGAAAGCACCGAGTTGCCAGAACACTCTGCCTTTAGGGGCAGCAAAAGAGCTGATTCCAACTATTTCACAGGAAGCCCTGGGCTCCGGACCAGACTACTTCTGGTTCTCATCCAGTCTCCACGCACTGGTCACTGCCACCCGTACAGGGGCTGAGAGAGACCTGCCCTTTTGGATAGCCCCCTTCCTTCTGGTCACTGGATGTGTGTTAACAAAGCGATGTAAAGCATACATACTGAATCCACAATTTCTGCCCTGGTAATGCAAAGAAACATAGTTAGAATGGCACAGAACTGTGTAATACTACTATGACTGCTGAATCAGCCGTGTAACTGTTCTGCCAAAAATACTGAAGAGGGTATTTTAAAGAGCAAAGTAGCTATTTAAGCCCACCCTGCCCCTTTCTGTTCCTCCACACAGCAGGTAGATAAATGTTCCTGTGCCGCCTCAGGAAAGCTCATCCCGGGTATTGCTGCGGTGTCGCTGGCGCTCATAGGATCGTAAACCGAGGGGCAAAATCAGTGTCCTTATAGATAATGGTGAGGAAAAACTCTAAGGGGCGAGTGACCTGCTCGTTAACGGGGGAGAGCTGAAACACCCGACACAGGCGCTCCATTCTCCGGGGGCAGGAATGCTAATGGAAAATGCCGCCCTGCCCCGCCAGCCCAGCAGCCCTCCAAGGCCAGCGCGGGGGGAGACCTCTGACTGCAAGGTCAGCGTGGTTAATCTTTTCCCGGGATAATTACAGCCGGCTCGGCGCCCCCTTCAAACCGACTGCGGCTTTGCATCCTCCCCTTCCACACCCCGCTCCTGGCTCGGCCCCTCGGGCCAGCCCGTCCCGGGGCGGAGCCCCGCGTTCCCCAAAAGCCGCCGCGGCCGCGGGGAGCAGCGCTGGGATTTGGGAGCGGCGGGGTCGGCACGGCAGGACGCGGGGCTCGGGCAGGGCTCAGTGGTGAGTGGGGAGGTAGCGGCTGCTGCCGCCCTCAGGTCTTGGAGGGTGGGAGACCAGTTTTCGTGTGTCGTAGTAGTAGTTGTTGCCACCCTAGACCCGAATACGCTTTAAATAGTTAAAACTGCTATAATCTCCAGTGTTCTGTGTGCTTAATACGCTAGTGATGTTTTAAACCAATATGTAATTCCATGTGGGACTTTTCAAACCTGTTCCCCGTCGGGGAAATATCGAGTTATTTAAGTGATACGTTCTTTCATGGAACCCGGGCTTTTGGGTTTAGTCCAGTCATGCTGTGGTTAAAAGAAAGAAACTTCTCTTCTGACCAGCGCAGAAAGTGTGTGAATGAATCTCTGTATTAATTCAACCCAATGTCCTTTAGGGTCGAGTATCCCCTCTGTCATCGTTGATGTTCAGGGTATGGCAATGTGTATTTTGTAAAAGCATATCTTTCTCTTAAAAGTGGAGACCTTAATGTTTTCTATAATGATGGCTGGATTATCTTTTTAAGTAGTTTGCCACTCACTCAGCTGATACAGAATTGTTCTGAGGAGACACTTACTATTTTTATTGATATAGGGAAGAAGTTCTGACTAAGAAGCAAACCAAGAATTTGGAATATAAGCGGGAAATGAGACACCTGAGGTCATGGGGCGAAATTACTGGATGGTGTGTCTTTTTGATTTTTTTTTTCTTCCTGAGAAAAACTCTACCTCTTTGCTTTATCTTTTTCTTCTTCTTCATACTTCTTCCTAAAGTATGGAAATCTTGAAGAAGGGGGCTGGAGGTTAGAAGCTGAAAGATTCATATGGCTAGTTTAGCATACTGGCAGGAGATGAGACTTGAAAGCCTTTCAGATGTACGGATCTTGATCTTCACCTTGGGATCTGTCAAAGGAAGAGTGTGCTCTGACATTTTTACATTAGAATATCCTATTTATATATTAAAGCTTCAACTAGTATTTGTAAATCTGTGTACAAATTGAAAACTTTATTTGACCGTGCTCAGAATTGCATAGAAAAAGTGAGTAGCCTTCATTGCCTAGGTAGAGTGAAATATGAAATGAACAGAAAAAGGATCTATTTTTGTTTTATTAGTGTAGTATTTGTGACAGATGAAAACTTGTTTTAGTATGTTTGGGGGGCTTAACTGTCAGTTTTGATGAGTTTCTCAGGAGTAATTATCAGGTGTTTAGCAGATAGTGGGCAAACTGAGCTTGGCTTTGTCTCTGCTAATTAAATGATCTGCCATTAATCATGGCAGAACAGGATTATGAGGAACTTGGAGCTGGAACTGGCCTCCCTCTGATGAAGTGCCACATCCATGTGGCTCTCCCTTCTTCGTATTGAAATGCTGGCATTGTCTAGCCTGTGTGCCCAGACCTCTGTACTACACTCTTTCTGGCAGTGTAGTGGGGTGACCTTAGTTGCCTTGTCCTTTTTTTTTTTCTTTTTTTTTTTAAATGATGTTCTTTGCAACAGTCTAAAGAATAAAGATTTCTGTGCATGTAGGTGTTGAGTATGTGAAACAGTGTGATTTTTAGCTTCTTTCCCCAGTGTGTCAGAAGACCCAGGTAGCTCAATCATAAACTAAAGATGATTAAAGGAAAACTAGAGCTGCAGAACTGTGCAGGCCTGCTGAGTGTCTGCAGCTCTGAAAATTCATTTAGGTGCTGGGTTATTGACATTTCTGGAGGAAGTGACTAAAGAAAGTTCAGCTGTACAAAAGGCAGGGCTAAGTAATGGGTATATTTGTGATATTTTCCAGTTAGGCACTACAGGTAAAGCAGGGAAGAATAACAGGGAGTGTAAGTGCCAAGGGAAGTATTTTCAAGTACAGTTTCTCCCTAAAATTAATTGCCAAAAATAACTGTAGAATGCAATGTTTAGGGGGATAGCATAGAAAATGGGGAATTAAAACTATTTATATTTTGAGGAAGGGTATAAATAAGATGTTGAGAGACATACTTGCTTTTGGGAAGGGCAATCTTGTATTGGCTGGACTAGTTTGGTTTTGAAGTTCTTATCTCTTATCTAATTGGATTACTTTAACATCTTGCAAAGCATATACCAGAGTTAATTACAAAACTACTTTGTCAAATTCACTAATTGACAATTTTCATGTAACATTCACAAGAATGAATATTGTGAACACTGGCAGCAGAAATAGGTCTGAATTGAAGCAAAATGGTGTATGCACCCTTATTTTCTAAGTGTACCAGCTTAGGTCATGCTAAATAATGTTGGCAACTGAAAAAAAAAAAGGAAGTTCTGTAATGACTGCAGGATGTAGTCAAGACTAGTTCAGCTTAGTAAAAATCCTAGGATTCATTGCAGTGTTCCTTAACATTATGCCTGGGAGATAGCCTGCTTTAACCTTTCATGGTGAGGAGAGTGGTGGCCCAAATACATAACAGACACTGATTTGAGCCCTGATGCTTTTCTGTGATATTCCTCTCTTTCTTCTGATTGTCAAATGTATTAAATACGGTTTTTTGACTTTTTTTTTTTTTTTTCTCTTTACTCATGTTTGAAAGGCCCATTTTAATGGATGAGGCAT
Source organism: Pyrgilauda ruficollis (assembly GCF_017590135.1). NCBI lineage: Eukaryota > Metazoa > Chordata > Aves > Passeriformes > Passeridae > Pyrgilauda > Pyrgilauda ruficollis. The sequence continues at coordinate 4,511,911 of NW_024519207.1, read as the reverse complement.
GAAGTTTTTGCTAGGTATTAGCATGTATATTTATGACATGTACTTACAGTAGTGTTAAATATTCCTCTTTCATAGAAAGAGGAACCAATAATGCCAGCACTGAACTGGAAGCCCTTTATCTATGGAGGTTTAGCGTCAATCACTGCAGAATGTGGTAAGTGTTTGCTTTAACTGTTGACATGATTTTCTTTACTTGGACAGTCTCTATGTAAAACAAGTTTGGTTCCGTGCTGCCAGTGACACAGTGGTATATGGTGGTCTGCAGCACAGAGTTTTTTTGCTTAATGCTGACTGAAGAGTTGCTCTTATCTCTGTTGCAATGTCAGAACACTTGTGTCTGTAAACTCTCAGCCCTGGTGAGTCTTGTTTTCTACACATATTTTGCCTTATATTGTTTTATTATTTGGTGTTTGTTTGATCTGTTCCTAGACAGTGGTCATAAGTAGATACAGCTTCTGCTTTGCTGCTGTAGATTGGTTATGCTCTTAACTTGTAGATTTTTCTCTAGCTTTACTGTGTTGCAGTTTAAATAATCTTTTCCTGAATGTAAGTGGTTGCTTAGATTTGAACACTTAAATTCAATAGTGAGCAACACAGAATAATTGCTGTAGTGAGACAGCGCATCTGATGTTTTAGGCCTCCTCTAAAGTTAAACCTTAAATGTAGAGTTGTATTTGAAATGCATGTATATGAAAATAAAGGAAATCTGGACTGTCATTGTAGCGGGACGTGGTTGGGCATGTGGTGGGCTTGCATGAAAGGTCTGTCTAGTAAAGTAGAGGCAGTATCCAATTACACTTACTATTTTGTTTTCATAGAGTAGTTTGGGTTGGAAGGTCATCCAACCCCCCTGCTTTGGGCAGGGACATCTTCAATTAGATCAGGTTGCTCAAAGCCTTGTCCAATTTGACTTTGAATGGTTCCAGCGATGGGAAGGGTTTCTACTTAGGAAATTTGTACAAATTTGAGTTTGAAACCTGTCATTATTTGACTTGACTGAATATGGCAAATAATACCAAAAGCTTTTAAGGAAGACATACAATTCATGAAAGCTTTGCTTGTCTGGTAAGACTTATTTAAACAGATGTAGTTAATCCTGGCTCCTGTTAGTACTTAGGTGAGTATGGAATATTGAGGTGGTCCTGTTCCTGGATGGATACAGTTTCTGAATCCTTTCATAAGGGAAGCATGGAGAATAGGAATTGAACATAACATAGCAGTAGGTTACAGGAAAGCAGTAACAGAAATAGGTACTGCTGCTATTTCTTTTTCAGACAGTAGGCCAGAATCTGTATAGTGTGTTCTACAGAATTTATTTGCTTTCAGTGACATCCTTTTCAATGGTGTTGGTAGAATACACATGCAAACTCAGTGCTTGATTGGGATTGCAAAGTCCTGTTCAGCGTGGCTGCTTACAACCAGGCAATGCTGTGTTGCCTGAAAATATAGTGAATGTGAACACAGGAGGTAGGCAGGGCCTCTGACAGACCTTTAGAAGAAGCAAGGTGATAGAATGTGAATCACTTCTTTAAAAGAAAGTCTTGGTAAGAAAAGCTTCTTTCCCATGGGCGCATTTTCATATATTATGATATATAATAAATGTTGCTGTTTCTTGTATGATATTCTCTGTTGTCTTTGGTTAGGTAGGTACTTCATTAATTTTCTCACTCATTTTCCTTTAAGGTACTTTCCCCATTGATCTGACCAAAACACGTCTCCAGGTTCAAGGTCAAGTTAATGATGCCAAATATAAAGAGATCCGCTACCGTGGAATGCTGCATGCACTGGTCAGAATATGCAGAGAAGAAGGGTTGAAAGCCTTATACTCTGGGTAAGGTTAACTGAGTTGCAGAAATGGCTTATGAACAGTCTATTGATAAAAGTATAAGCCCACTGTATGAGAATTTTTGGGCTTCAGGATTGCAAGGTATTTGGCTAGCCTTAATCTGGAAGCTGGAAGACCCAGCTTTGATATCTTCAGTGCTGCACACTGCCATAGCATTTCATTTAAAAAAAAAACCAAACAAACTCAAACAAAACCTACATGAAACAAAATACCTAAGCATAAGTTTATTCTCTACAGTGCTGCTATGGTTGTTTCATCCCTCCAGAATTAAAATTGGATTTTCCTTTTTCTATAAATGAGCATGCTTTTCTTCAAAACATGCAGGATGGTGGGGGAACTACATTTCAAACAAGACTGCCAGCTATTTTATAGATTACAAATTGAAGCATGGTCTAATAGTAATAACCTCTTTACAGTTCATTCATGTTCTTGCAGGCTGTATTTTAAAAAACCCCAAAACCTAAAAAGCTCCAAAGCTTCTTTTGTTTATAGTGATTAAATGAGCAAACCTTTCTTTGCTAGACATCTCTGCACTAGGAAGAATTTTCTGATGAGTTTGAGACTTTGAGCATAAACATTATTGTTCCTTGTTTTTACAGGATTGCACCTGCAATGCTACGACAAGCTTCATATGGAACTATAAAAATAGGCACTTACCAGAGCTTAAAAAGAATGTTTGTTGAGCATCCAGAAGGTGAGTGGTCATTTGCTATTTAACTGAGGACTGATGTGCTTGAAGCCAATTCCATTTCGCATCTTACTGTAGCATTTCAACAAGTCTACCAAGAAGACATTCCTTACACCTAACAACAGTTAGAGCAAAGTTAGTCAGCAAGGGTAACTCATCAGAGCAGGTTTTATGGCTTCTGTAACTGGCTCTCTCTGGTCAAATGAGGGGAGGCATCATCCTGTCCTAATGCATCTTAAGTTTTGTAAATCTGCATCTAAAATCTCTGTTTGTGAAATAGATGAAACCCTCATGATGAATGTTCTGTGTGGCGTTCTTTCGGGAGTAATCTCGTCATCTATTGCCAACCCTACAGATGTCTTAAAGGTAATTATGTAGAGCTTGTCTTTTAGTTTTAGTTCTCTCCTGAAGTAAAAACAGTCTCCTGATGAATATAGGATTTGTTTTGTAACCCTATTTGTTCTCATCTCCTAACTTCTAAAGAATCAGTAACATCCTGAGTTCTTGGAACCTCCTTGGGGTCTATACTAATTGTTTGGAAGTATACATGAGGAAGGTGAAGGCTGGGGAGGTAGTTATATCCACATACTTTTGAGTGTGGGGGAGAAAAACTTTGATGCTGTGGTGTTTGTGTGGAAGCCACACTGCATATTTCATCTGTACTTCTTGGTAACACTGTTACACTTGGATGTTGCTGGAGCTCAAAATAGGTGAAGATCAGTTCAGAGGCAAGAGTTCCAGTGAATGCTACTTGTGCCATATGATTCCTTAATACTGTAGAGAGGCTTTGCAAACCTGTGTTCCAAGGAAATGGCATTCCAGCCTCAGTCATTTAAAGTGAATTAGTGAAACAACCACCTCTTTAAGAATCTGTTAGCTTAATCATAGTTACTTGAAAGGGTTGATGGGTTTATCTTATAAAAGTGGAGCTTGTGACTTACAAAGCTGCTCCTAATGAAAAGGAAGTCAAGAAAACTCCGTTTTTCTGAAACTACTAAAAAGCTTAGTCCTTCATAGTGCTGGTGTGGTTATGTAGTAGCATTTCAAACATAAGCTTGTATTTCAAGTGTAGCTTCAATTAGTTACTTCCTAAAATTATATCCACTTACCAAGTCACTTGTTGACAACTTGTATATGAAAGTTACCTTGACAGGCTCCTAAGGATGATTTTATAAATCTACAGGGTTGAAGACCATGGTTCTCAGTAGCTGAAACATAAATCTGTTTAACCTTTCATTTCAACATGTTCCTGTGAGAACACTGTAAAGGATATCCTGCAGAACCCATCTGCCATTCTTATCTAAATGGAGCAGCATACCCATACAGAAATAGAAGTGACTCAATGCAGCTAAGAATTCTACCACATACTTCTTCAAAATTAGCAGCTGCATTTGGATAGTTAAGGCAAAGGATTGCACTATAGTTGTGATAATGTCAGCTCTTGCTTTTATACTTAAAGAGAAATTTACTACTTGCAGTTGTATCTTAATAATTGAATCTAGTTTTATTATTTTTTTCTGTTGTATTTATTTTTTAATTGTATCTTCTAATGAATCTCAGATCAGAATGCAAGCTCAAGGTAGAACAATTCAAGGAGGAATGATGGGCAACTTCATAGAGATCTACCAAAAGGAAGGCACTAAAGGATTATGGAAGGCAAGTTTTTTGGTTTTTTTTAACTGTATCTTACACTTCAACTACACTTCCTTGTTCAACTGAATGTCATGTATTCCTACAGTGTTCTCAGCAGAAATGTGGAGGGTGTAATGTCTGTCATTTGCCATGACTGCTTCACTGCTGATGTCTCAGTGCTTTTTGGTGAAGGGTTACAGCCAGCCTTGTGTGCTGTAATTAGCTGCCACTAGGAAGAGGGAGGACAAATGTAGGGTTCAATTAGGGTGACTGGCTCTAGGAACAGTTCAATAACCCTTTGCATGACAACTCTCAATCTGTATGCTACGTCTGTTTTAAAAAAACATATGCTAAAGAACATTTGGAAGTGAAGGAGCTGCTGAGCATCCATCCCTTCTAGCTCAGGAACTCTCATATTCAGTCATACAGGTCGTCTCTTGGGCCAGTTATAGTCAATGACTGTGTAACAACTGAAAAGCCAAAACGGATAATTGATTTGAAACAGCTGGAAAATAGGAATGTTTTTGTATTAGCATGCTTTTCTCACAAAGTTTCTTGAGGATGAACAGAAAACTGGAGAGCCTTACCTTTGTCAGTTTCTCAGCTAGCAGGAAAAGAACACTGGTTTTGAGGTTTTAGCTGACTGTTGATGCAAGAATTGATGTTAAGCAGAGGTAGAAAATAACTTAAAGGATCTGAAGTTGCCATTCTGTGTGGAGAAGTGATGTATGTTATTTCAGATTTGTGGTTTTGGAGCACATTTGTACTAATTAGCCTTATTTGAATTTGCAATGTTCTTGACGCATTTGTGGTGTTTTGCTTTGTATTATAAGAGCTTGGCATTTCTAACAGTGCACAAAGGTTGACTTTAAACTTCAACTATATAATTTCTTTTGCTAGGGAGTATCATTGACAGCACAGAGAGCTGCTATTGTTGTTGGAGTAGAGCTGCCAGTGTATGACCTTACCAAGAAGCACATAATTATGTCTGGACATATGGGAGATACAGTATATACTCACTTCCTGTAAGTTTGTGTAACTGGTTGTATAGCTCATGAGTAATTAGTTCTTGCTACAGGGGAAAGGAGTATTGAGATTTTATCATCTGTCTAGATGTGTACATATACTTCTGATGTGTTTACAATTTTTAGTCTAATGGCATCTCAAATGGTAGCATGGAAGCTAATTTTATTTAGCATTTGCAAATTAGCTTTCTTTTGCAATGTGGAAATTTGTTTTGTGGGTGGTATGAATCATTCAACTCTGCAAATTGAGGTTAGAAGAAATTTACAGTCAAATATTATTCCCTGGGGCACAAACATCTTTCCAAGCATAATGTGTATAAGGGCTGTATAACAAATTTTCAAAATTATGTTTTTATAGTAAATGAAAAGTAACTTTTCACATCCATTAGCTGATTTAAATTTTTTAGTAAAAGTATTAAACAGTCATTATTACTGTGTGTTTCGTGGGAAGAGGAATTTCTTGTACATCTGTATGGTAGATCAGGTTGCATTAAACCCTTCTTTTACTAGATCCAGTTTTCTTTGTGGGTTAGCTGGAGCCCTTGCATCCAACCCAGTTGATGTTGTAAGAACACGCATGATGAATCAGAAAAGCCAAAACCATGGGGGACACTCAGCCTACAAGGGCACTTTGGATTGCTTGTTACAGGTAAGTAGTTCAGGTATCATCATAAATAGAAACTGCTGCCACCAAGCAATGGTTTTGCTGTGGAACTCAAAATTGTTCTGTTTTGCCTAGTAACTTAGACATGCTTTTTGCCATAATGTTTATAAGTACTATGTTGTCAGTAATGCACTCAAGTGTGAAAAGTATCTACTGTCTTGACAGAAAGGCAGGAAGGAAGTTAGTGTCTGCTGCAGAACCTTACTTTCTTTGGGTGCTTGAATGAGGAGAGGAAGGCTCTCAGCAGCAATCTCTCTTGTTCAACTTCATACTATGTCAGGCTGACAGGAAATTAAAATCTCATAGGTCAGCCCTTGAAGGACAAGATCTTCTGAAACAGATGGTTTTCTGTGTTGCTTACTGCATAATGGAAAGCCTAGTACAGCCAGAGGCAAGGTCAGCCTCTGATTTTGATTACTTTGATTTGGTTCCTGGAGTCTCTAACTTTGGTATGAGGTGGGACCATGATGGACTTGTACATGGAGAAGAATGGATAGTAAGCTGTTGCTGTCCAGCTGTTGATTGAACAGTCCAAGTCACGTTGTCCAGGGAAATTTGAGCTCCATAAAGCAAACTGAAATATTTCCAGGGGCTGCCAAATGTTAGCTACAGGTTTACATGCAGCAAATTTCAAGGGGCTGTCAAATGTCAACTGCAAGTTTACATCTAATGAAATGTATTTCTTTGTCCTGTCAGACAATAAATTAAGGTTACAGGAACTAAGCCACCCCCTTGTCTGGTACAGTCTTGTTAGCTGAGATGCTGTCTGGATTTCTCACTAAAAAAAGAATTACATAAGTGTGGTTTTTTTTTTTTTTTTTTTTTTTTTTTTTCTCTCCTAGACATGGAAGAATGAAGGCTTTTTTGCTCTGTATAAAGGCTTTTGGCCAAACTGGCTAAGACTTGGTCCTTGGAATATCATTGTATCCTTTCCATAGGTGTGCAAAATGACTAAGTTAGCCATACAACATCAAGTATTGTTTTTTTACAGAATTAGTCAGCGTGGGAAGTGTCATATCAGCACAGATATTCCCTTTTTTATGAATGGAAAATTGTGCAGTTTACATGTTTTTTTTTTTAGCCAACTGCTTCCAGTCAGATTGAATTTGATTCACACACAGTCAACACTAAAATATGATCTTGCAAAATAATTTTCTGTTCTTCCAGTTTCATACCTGCCCATTTTCTTTGTTATAGCCTAGTTTTAATCATAGTTGACCAGGTGAATTAGGAATGGGGGCTATTTCCAGAACTGGGGAAACTGTTGGCAGTTACTGATGCAATCTTTTTGTTTATCTTAGTCTCACAATTTTGGCTTTGTTTCAGAAGCCAGCTGATCAGAGCCCTGGGAAGTGGGTCGGTAGAAATGTTTCTTACAATAAACAAACCTTCTTTAGCCCATCAAAGCTAAGTGTTTAAAGACTCTTAAAGGCTTTTGCAGTATTTTTGTGGCAGCTTTTGCAGGACTGCCTCCACAGTCCTGGGTTTAAGATCCTGAGGAAGATGGATGGGAAAGTATTTTGTATCACTAGCCGTTAAGCAAGTTTCATTGTTCTGCCTAGTATTGTGTAAAAATGTGACCAACCTGCAGCATGGCAAAGGAAGGAACAAGGAGTGGAACACAGCTGCACACAGATGCAGCTAACCTTCAGTAGTGAAGTGACCAGTTTTAACTGCATGAACAGGAAACAATTTTCCTTAATCATCTGTGCCAGTTCTTTCTGACATATGAGCAGCTGAAGAAATTGGATGCCTGACATGCTGAGCTGTGTACAGAGCTCTCTTAATGTACTGAGTTTAGAGCAATGTGCAAGTTGTCTTGAGTGCTTGCTCTTTATTGTCTGAGCTGCTGGCCAAAGGAAGAGATCACTGCAAGATTGAATGAGAAGAACCTGGAAGGGATTTCAAGGCAAACTGGCTCCTGTAACCATGGTTTGTGCACGTGATTCAGTGGCTGATGTGCACTGTTTTTCAGACTGAACCAAACATGGTGGAATACCTTCTGTCAACTGTTTCAATGTTCTTGAATGTAAAGATCCACAATGCAACTTTGTGCATCTGAGTCTCAAAGCAGAGTGTTGTATAAGAGTCAAAGGAAAGGGTTTTTTTCTTCTGTATTTCCATAAAGGAAGGAAAAGAAAAATATTTCTGTAAAGGAAGAAAGTATTTCTGTAAGGGAAGAGAAGCAGAACTGAGGAGTTGGGCTTTTCCTGCTTTCATAGCTTAAAGCTTCCAGTTAACTGGAAGTGTCACAAGACATCTTTGCTAGCTTTAAGGTTGGCAAAATAACTACTGCAGTATAAAATCTGTTTCTGGTTTTGAAGCTTTCTGATGTTCTAAGTCCTGAGATGTCTGCATAATTTTCTGGGAATAATCTAGCTTCATTAGCAAGTGTGGTTGCTACAGTTGACAGTTTTACATAGCTTGAAGAAAGCTTCTTTTTTTCTTCCATGTATAATTCTTGATTTCAGTATAAGTGCTTCTTAAACATATTCATATGGAAATTGCTAGTAGGAATGAAGTTCAAACAAGTTCATGCCCATCTCCTGATCTTGCAGAGAAACTTTCCATGCCTCTTCCCATCCTTGGGAAGAACTACTGGTTACTGTCAGTTTTACAGAGCAGTTTTTTACTGAGCAGTCAGGCTCTGTCATGTGGGCGCCTATTTGACAAGAACCAACCCCTCCAAAAGTAAATCTGCTATAAAGACTGCTTTCCTCCTTTAAAAAGACCCCCAAGTCCAGAACTAGTGGATGTTTTCATATACCAAAGATGCTCAAGTTGCTGTTACATGCAAGGAAACGCTTGATGTAGAAATCAACCAAAGTTTCTATAAGCATTACCTTTAGGCTTAAAGGTATATCAAAACTTCAGGGCCATTAACTCAACAGTTACATCAAGCTTCTGAAGTGCTGTTGTTGAATTCCAGGAGAAAGGAGTGTGTGAGATGCAAATTGTAGGATGGATCTTCTGTGTTTACAGAGGGCAGCAAAGCAGGATCCATAGCTTTGGATTTCTGTGGCCTTGTGTTAATATTTTCCACATTTTTCATAGAATCATGCATTCCACTTAAAGAAGTTTCATTGCGATATCAAAATTGCTGTAATCACTTAAAATTACTAATTTTGAATTCACAAATAGAATTTTTAAATGCACAAGGCACTTTCTTTCCTAAGGTAAAACTTTTTCTATATATAGGGGTATGCTGATGTGCAGTGTTTCCCCTTAAAACGGTTTCTGTGCTTTAATAAAAAGAAGTGTAAATATTTTTGTATGCTGTGTAAGTAAAGTATATGTTTTTCAAGCATATTAAAAGCATTAAAATGTAAAGTGTGGTGACTTAGAGCTGCTTTCAGTTTTGAAGTTTCTAATACTTCAGTAAGTTTGCCAGTTTGGAGTGACAGTAACTGCACTGTACCAGTTAGTCTGTGGGGAAGCTGCAGAGGTACAGCTGGACAAGATGGATTGGAATTGGCTGCTCAGTCCCAAAGGCAACAAAACAGTGAAACAGTAGTTGAGGATCTCAGCTGGAGCTGTGAGCCAGAGTGTGCCCAGGTGGCCAAGAAGCCAATGGCATCCTGGCCTGGATCAGCAAGTGTGGCCAGCAGGACCAGGGCAGGGATTGTCCCCTGTGCCTGGCACTGGTGAAGCTGTGTTTCAAGTGCTCTGTCCCATTCTGGGCCCCACAGTTCGGGAAGGACGTTGAGGCGCTGGAGTGTGTCTGGGAAAGGGCTGGGGAAGGGTCCGGAGCACAAGCCCTGGGAGGAGGAGCTGGGAGAGCTGGGGCTGTTCAAGCTGGTTTGGAAAAGGAGGCTCAGGAGGGACTTTACCACTCCTAGAACTGCCTGAAAGGAGGGTGTGGCCGGGTGGGATTGGTCTCTTCCCCCTGGAAACCAGCGACAGGACAAGAGGCCAAAGCCTCAAGCTGAACCAGGGGAGGGTTGCGTTGGACATCAGGGGCAGCGTCTTCTCAGAAAGAGTGGAGTCACCGTCGCTGGAGGTATTTAAGGAATGACTGGACGTGGCACTCAGTGCCACGGTCGAGCTGACACGGTGCTGTTTGGTCACAGGTTGTCCCGGGCGATCCCAGGTCTTTCCCAGGCCAGTCTGTGGTCCTGTGGATCCTCCCATGCGCCAGGGGGCGCCATCCCGCCCGGCCGCCTCTCGTGACGCGCTTCTCTGCCCCGTGCCCATGACGCCGCTGCCACGCGACACGGCGCGGCGCGCTCCGAGCCTCCCCCGGAAGCGCCGCCCCGCTCCCGGCGTTCCGCCGCGCTCCGGGCGCCGCTCCCGGCCCGTTCCGGCCCGGCCGCCCGTCCCGCCGCCGGCAGCATGCTGGAGCCGCCGCCCGCGGAGCCGCCGCCCGCGGGCAGGGACGTGCGGGACCGCCTCAGTCTCTGGGACCGCCGCCCGCAGCCCACCGCGCCGCTCAGCGACCGCCAGACCGACTCGGTGCTGGAGCTGAAGGCGGCGGCCGAGAACCTGCCGGTGCCCGCCGAGGTGAGGCGGCGGCGCTGCCCGGCCCGGAGGGGCGGCAGGCGGGAGCGAGGGCGGGAGGGGCCGCGGTGCCACGTCGCCGGGCGGGCGGCGGTGACGGCGCAGGGCGGCTGGGCCTGCGGGGCCGCGGCCGCTCCCGGGCGGAGGGGCTCCGCCGCCTTCGGCGCTCCGGGTCGTGCCCGCAGCCGCGTCCCCAAGCTGCCCCCTCCCCCGGCAGGGCTCGATCCTCTGGGAGCCCTCCCGAGGAGCCTCGTGCCGCCCGCCCGCCCTGTCTGGCAGGGTTCGTTAGGCAGCGGCGGGAGCTTTCCCCTGGGAATCCACGGGCTTTCGCTGCCCGCCCTCGCTGCTGCCCTCAGTCCTACAGCATTTGTCCTGCGGAAGTTGGGAACTTCAGTCGTGGAGTTCATTCTCTCGGTCCTCTTAAATTGATCCTTATTAATGCATAGCTGCTGGCGCCAACGTTATTTCCTGGTATGAATTGCAGGCTCTGAACAAACTGAGGAAAGCCAGGAATAGGGATAAAAAGCTTAATAATTTGTCAGCACCATAGAGGACTTGGTCTCCCACGGTGTAAAATTCCAAACTCTGACAAGGTGATTCTTTATGAACATTCCCTTGTCTGCAAAGGGAGGTGGAGCAGAATGCTTGTGTTCCTAAGTGCACTTTTCAGGAGGGGGTTTGTATTTAAACAGGATCGTAGTGTAAGATATGGTGCCATAAAGTCAACAAAGCTTGCTCTCAGCAAGTGTTTGAAAGCTCAGAACTGCAGAAGAGAGAGTGTAAAGCAATTCCTTCCTCAAATACACCTGTTTCATTTAATCCTTCCTGGTTTCTTTTTTTTTTTTTTTTTGTGTAAGCAGAATGCAAAAAGTAAATATTGGCAGGCATCCAAAGTGATTGTAGAAGGATGTCCTGCTATCAGAGGATGTTCTTATTTGCAACAAGGCAGGTACTGTATTTGCCAGTGAGGACAGCAGCAAAGCAAGACATTGAGTTCTTCAGAGAGCTGGGACAGTGTTGTCTCAGCTGTCCAAAACAGCGGGCTCTGGTGGATTCACCTTTCCCTCTGTATTAGACACCAGAGGAACCCTGGCTCCCCTGCTGGGGTCAGCCCTGTTTTGGGAGCCAGGCTGGAGAGGTGTGTGGAAGCTGGACAATGTATGGCAATCTGGTTTTTCTCAAATAGTTGAAATATTGATGGCTCTTTTTTTGTTGGACTAATACTACCAGGCAGGGAATATTTTACTAAGCGAGTTGTTTTCTAGAGAGATACCAGTTTGTAGTTAAGCAGTGTTTTCGGTTTTACCCTATCGATGTTCTCAGAAAACATACAATTCATCGTCATGTAATTGAAGAGGGTATTATATTAGTTAAGTGTATATAATAGTATTTTTCTTCTTGAATTAATTTCTTCCATATAGGCTATTAATAGTATCTGGTCATACTTAAATACAATTTATCTCAAGTTAAATTTTCCATGTTTTTCTTGCTTAAACAAAGTAATTGTGGCCAAAAAAAAGTTCCTGTTCAGCAGAGCTATTCTTTGTCTTCTGAATACATTATGGCAGCAGTCTTGAATTTTCCTTGAATGTCTGGCAAAAAAATCTGACGGTTCCTGTATGATGTTTCTAAATGTATGGATGTTGTAGTTGTTGGTGTAATGGTTGGACTCAGTGATCTCAGAGGTTTTTTCTAATCTTAATGATTCTGTGATTATCATATTGATAGGTAAAATGTCTGTTGCATTTTTTTCTTCGAAAGTAGAAGCCTGTAATTTTCTCATCACTGCTTTGGATTGCTTTATAGTTGAGCTGCAATGTGAAGGGATTCTCAGTGAGTTACCTGACCAAAGTTTGTGGTGTTTTGTGAGCAGCTGCCCATTGAGGACTTGTGCAGCCTGACGTCCCAGTCACTGCCTGTTCTGCTGCCAGCTGCGGTGCCAGAATCCACTGAGGATGTCCTTTTGAAGGGATTTGCAACACTAGGGATGGAGGATGAAAGAATTGAAACAGCACAGCAGGTAAGTGAATGACCTCCAAGATGCAGTAATCTTCAGAGAATGCTGTTAGTTTCTGTGTGTCTCACCTAGCTTTTGCTGAGTTTGCTAAACCTTTTGGCCTGTTTTCAAGATGCATAAGGGGGAACTTGGGGGGAAAACAACACTGAAGTCTTAGCTCTTAAGTGACAGGTACTTTTTGCATTTGGAGTGGAGTGTAATGTGAGGATAAGGCACCCCTTCAGTAAAGTGGTGTTGCTCTTGAAGTAGAAGAACGCCCACTATCTAATGTGATACCTTTGTTCTTGTGCAAATAAAGCCAGTTGAAAGCCAGTCTTTACCATTTTAACTCAGTGAAGGAATGGAGTATTTCAGTTGGAAGGGACCCACAGTGAGGAATTAGTTTCCTAGATTAATAACTGAATTCTGAAACAGCTCTGTTTTTAACAAAAGCTCATCTTCATTTCATAGATCATAGATTTGATTTTTTTTTAATTGATTGCATGTGATGTCTATATTGTTCACACCATAAAATCTCTTCTAGTTCTTCTCCTGGTTTGCTCAGGTGCAAACACAGATGGATCAAGATGAAGGTGCCAAGTATAGGTACGTGCTCTTCCTCAGTTCTTTTCACTATAAGCAGTTCCACCCTTGAAGGGCTTCATCTTGTCCATTAATGTTACCACGTGGTTCACAGTCACTCACGTGGGGAGTGGGGGAATGTGTTGCAGCAGCTGAGGCTTTCCAAGGCTGTGTGCCTGACTCCCAGAGGCCATTGCCCAGGTGGCAGAGCAGTTAAAGAGGACGCAGATTTCCTTCTGAACTGCCCACTATATTTAGACAGATGGAAATTAGTTTTGGCTTACAGACAGGGCTGTAGACAAAGGCATTCTAAGAGCTTTCCTATATTTTTCAATTGCTTCTGCTATTGGAATGGCATCCTCTGAGGGTGAGACTGTGTAAGCAGATGTGGCTGGTGGTCATTTCTGCTCTCACCATTTGGCTCAGACTGTGACTGTGGTTGTCACTCTGTATCTGCATTCCCTGCATTCCTTGACACTTTGCTCAACTCCAGTTTTGAGCCTTGCCATTTCATCTGTTTTTGTGGAACTGACTTTCCCATCAGGCTCAGAAGAACCCTTTCCCACTGACTTCGACAATTACTCCTTGGGAATCTGAAGTGCAGCTGAATGACTTAGCTAGATCTGCTCGTGGCCTTTTATAGAAACTGGCTTCTGTTTTGACACTTCACAAACTTGCCCTTGGCCACAAGGAGATGCTGCTGTATTCCCTCTGCTGTTTTTCCTCTGCTTTTCTTTGGGCTGTTTGTTTCTCTTTTGCTCTGACATTTGAGGACGTGACTTTTCTTGAAAGCAGAGGGTGAAGCATAAACTGATCCTGTGATCTGATCATTAAGAACCTAAAAGGAGTAGCAGCCTTGCACTTTGTCAGTTGACGTGTTTGCAGTGGTGCACACATGTGCTCATGTGTGCCATGGATGCACAGTGGTTTGCAGAATGAGCAGTATGCTACTGTCTGCAGGAGGCCAAAGGTGCAGAAGGAAAATGAATAATTTCTTTGCCTGATGTGCATGGATACAGGGAATTGCATTACTTGCATCTTTGTACATGGTAAAGTAGAACTCTGAAGTTTTAGCTGACATCCAAGAGTAATTAATTTTTAATATGCTTTAGATAAGCTGAATGCTTGACATAACATTTAGTTATCAGGTAGAGTTTTTGTCTGCATTGAGCCTCGGACGAATCTGGTGACATTAGACACCGGATCTATTTCATCTAAGCCTCTTTCAATCCTCACAGTAAGTTTTAAATCCTCTAGATAATTTCAGCTACTTCAGGAGAGAAAAAGTAATTTCTAAATGGAAAGTGAAAATGATGTAGAAGAGACCCAAATTAACACCGCTGTTGGGAGCAAGGCAGGTAGAATTTGGCTGCTTGCAGAAGTCAGTGTGTTTGTGCTGCCCATTTAGACTGTATTCACACCCTCCAGACCAGCTGTGTGGTGCAAGCTGCTGCTTTCTAGGTAGGCTTGCTGTAAGGAATGTCAGGAAAATGGAGTGGGTATTCCAGACCCTTCAGCTCTGTTATTTCTAAGATGATGAAACATCTGCTTATTGTGCACTCTTGCTTGATGCAAGTGATCTCCTGTTCCTAGAAGGAGAAAAGTGGTGGCGGTGTCCCTGCAGGCAGCTGGATTTGCAAATACAGAAAGGGAAATTTTACTTCTGTTATCTGTTGATTCTCTTTTTTCTAGACAGATGAGGGATTACTTGTCTGGCTTTCAGGAGCAGTGTGATGCTATCTTGAATGATGTGAATAGTGCCCTTCAGCACCTGGAGTCACTGCAAAAACAGTATCTTTTTGTGTCCACAAAGACAGGAACACTGCATGAGGCCTGTGAACAGCTTTTGAAAGAGCAGGTAATCTTTGATGGAAGGATTACTGGGAACTGCAAGACATCTTAAATGACAGTTTCTTTTTCTTGGGCTGGGAAAACATATCAGCTGCGGTAACAATACGTCCGTTTGCTTTGGACCTAATTTTTTGGGAGTGTTTCACCTGCAACTGGGGTGTGAGGCTCTGCAGTCAAATATTCAGTATGTGTCAATATATGCCCTAATGAAGAAAGTTAGCTGAGGGCAGTTTTTGTAACTGATGCCTGACAGGTACAAACTGTATTGGAATCAGTAATTCATATCATTTGAAGAAGTATTTTGAGCTGCTTGCTGCAAGATTCTTCAAGTTGGGAGCTTATTTCCCAGATGCTTTCGTTTTCCTGATGAATTGCTGCAACAGTGATACAATGAATGTTTTTTTCATAGTCATAGTCTTGGATACAAGAGAACTTTTTAAGACTCCAATCCTGAGATGCAGGATTTTTACAGTTCTCCATAATACTGATGGTAGCACAGCTTTTTGTATGAAGCATTGTCTGTGGGATACTGACAAACCTGTAGTATATGTTATTTTAAATACACTACTGAAAATAGTGTGTCAGTCTCTGGTAAAAGAGCAAGAGAGCACTGCTGTATTCTGCATCTTTTGTTGGACTTAATCAGTTGCAAGTTACTTGGAGCTTTTTAACAATGGTATGTGCTGAGAGCTGAAAGGGAGGCTTAATAATTTTATACACCCATGTGTATACATATGTATATTTAAGCTACTTGGTAGGTTGATGATTTTCTTTTATTTATTGTTTTTTTAATAGTCAGAACTTGTTGACCTGGCTGAAAACATCCAGCAGAAACTTTCATACTTTAATGAGCTGGAAAACATCAACACTGTAAGTATTATTTCGTTGTTAATAGTCTTAGAAAATGAAAATGTAGTTGTCTGTTGAACTTAGTCACCAACAGTAATGTGCTTAGGTTCCTTACAATGATGCTTTGTCTTGTTTTCCAAAGAAATTGAATTCCCCTACGCTGTCCGTGAACAGTGAAGGATTCATTCCCATGCTGGCTAAACTTGATGATTGTATCGCATATATTTCATCACATGTAAGTCATTCTGTATTTTTGGTTAAATTGTCACAACTATGTGTTCATACTTTTGTAATGTTTTTTTTTCCCTATAAAAAGTTTTCTCTGCCAAATACAGGGTGAAGTTAGGGATGGTGCTTTATAAATGTAGAAAATTTTTATTGAATATACTTGTTCTGCTTAATTTTTGTAAAATACTGCTTTTAGTTTGTACAAGCTAGCTAGTTATGTATTTTAAATTTTGATATTTTTGACTCTTACTATTTCTATTTAAAGTGGATTTTTTTTTCTTTCTTTCAGCCAAATTTTAAAGACTATCCTGTATATTTGACGAAATTTAAACAATGCCTTTCTAAAGCTATGCACCTTATCAAGACATACACTGTGAATACACTACAGAACCTCACAACCCAGTTAATGAAAAGGGTAAGGTGAACCAGCAAGTGGGAAGTGGAGCTGTACTAAAATGTCTATTATAACATCAAACAGCTCTCTTTTTATTTTTTTTTGAAGGTGGGATGTGTCAGCAGATTTTTGTGAAAATAGGTCAATGCAAACACTATGGTGTTTGTGTAGGTTGTCCAATACTCAGCCAAATATGACTGAGACCTAGTGATCCAAAAGATTTATAAGTACTAATAATTAAAAAGTGATGGAAATTGAAGAAGGTGAAGTCAGTGAATTGAAGTAGGTGAGCAGTAAACTAGTGAAGGCCATGGATGGATGAAAGACTGTGTTAGAGACACCAGATGGCCAGACAGTTGCTTTCCTGAACCAGGGTGTGCACTGGAGCTCTGAACTGGCTGTTGGTCTGTTGCCAATTGGGGAAGGTACACAGGAGAAACAGGGGTACTGTGGTGTTTTGTTTTTGAGGTGGATTGCTTTAGAGACAGAGAGAGATTAAAGAGAATACTTGAAAAAAGTATACAGGAGCTGGGTGTTACTGGATGGTAATTGTAAAGCACAACTCTGAGTTCATACCATGATCCTTTCAGTATTACATTCCAGTAAGTATTCTTGGGTGCTCTTGGTCACGTAAATGTTCATTTATTCTGCAGTGGTTTGTGTAGCTGCAGGTAACAACTGTGCCAGGTTCCTATTAGTTTTGCCAGTATTTTTTGTTTCAGTTTAAAGTGTTGACAGTGATGCTGGAGTGTCCCAGGGAAGACACCCTGTCCAGGTTTTTACTCCCCCTCACTCCAGGGAGATGTAGACATAAATGTGATCAGGGAGGTTTTTTTGTCTCATTAAAATATTGAGTCTCATGCTGCAGTATTCTGGCACAGCAGAAGGGAGAGGGGAATGTCTCTTCCTATGCACTTTTATACTTTCTCCAAATAATTGTTGTGTACCTTGTGCTCAGGCAAACTTGGTGTCCTGAGGGATAATCAAGGAAAGTGAAAGATGCTAGAATTGAGAGCGCACACCTAAAATAAGGGAATTTTAGGCAGTGTTCATAGAAACTTGTGAAAGGGTACTCATGGAGTGAAAGTCTTGGTTAAGTGGTATTGAACATTTTTTGTATTTGGTACAAAACTAGGTTTTATTTAAAAAAAAGGTTTTGATGTAAGTTTGTAGAAGGATGATGAGGTTGCTCACAGGGATAAAAATAGGAGGTGAGGTTGGTGGAGTTTTCCTGTCCCCATCATGTTTTGAAAGAGGACCATCTCTTCTCTCTCACTTCAGTAGGGATAAGGGGAAGAAAGCTTGGTGTGTAAACTGGGTCTCTGCTTTGCTTTGTTTGTGATAGAATTTGTGTAAGTTCAAGCTGTCTGCCCTGCTGGGCTGGGGAGCTCTAGGGGGAGCTGCCTCAAGACTTGATATTCTGGTTGGAGCTTGAATGCAAGCTGAAACTTAGCTTCTCTGCCTTGGGACCAGCAGATAAAAGGGAGATTTGTTCCATTTTAGTACTACATATTAAGGACCAACAATTGTTACTTCTCTGGCAGGTCCAGAGAAAATTTCTGTCTCTAATGGAGAATGTCATAATTACTGAAAATGTTCCTTTCCCTGTAGAGGCTCTTGGATGAAACGCTTGGGTTTTGTTCTTCCATCTGACTTTAAATTCTGAATCCAGCCTGCTTTTGTTGGTGGGAAGTGGCAAAGAGCTGTTCCACTGGAAGCATAAGCATAAACAACCAATACCCTGTTTTAGAGCCTAATTATCTCAGCCATTATATACTAGAAGCCAAATATAGTTATTTGCTTTTTAACCAATTACTCATCTCTTCTTTCAGGATCCTTCAGCTGTGCCAAATTCTGACAATGCCTTCACGCTGTTTTATGTGAAATTCAGAGCAGCTGCTCCCAAAGTCAGAGTAAGTAGCTGGTAACTAACTTTTAAAAAGGAAGTTAGGAAAACGAGGCTTGAATTTATTATGAATGCAGGGATTGCATATTGTGCAAGTGTGAATGTCCAAAGATTGCATATTGTATCTGTGGAAAAATACTACTAACTCTTTTCCAATTACTACAAAAAAGTAATTTACTGATAATACTTCTTTCTCTTTTTTTTTTTTTTTTTTTTTTGGGTAGACTCTCATTGAACAAGTAGAGCAAAGATCTGAAAAAATGCCAGAGTGAGTATGTCTACATAATTTATCTTCTACAGTTTTAAGTTTTGAAAATAGTTACTTTTGTTTAGGTACTGTTAAACAGTACCTATTATTTGTTTAAAAGAAAGTTTTAAAAATTGAAATTACATAGACCTTAAGAGGGTATTAGAATGTATTTTATGTTGCCAGAAAATTATCTTCAGGATGTCATTATTGTTTTAATTTCTTGGCTAGGTATCAGCAAGTTCTCAATGAAATCCATCAATGTTACCTCGACCAGCGGGAGCTTTTGCTTGGTCCAAGTATCGCTAGCACTGTTACAGAATTAACCAGTCAGAATAACAGAGATCATTGTGCTCTGGTAGGTAAAGTAATCATGTGTTGTGAAGGTTTTGTTACATTTTAGTCCCCTCTCCCCCAGGAAAAATGAATTTACTTAATTCAGTCATTTACATGCAGAATTGTTTATGTTGTCTGTGAGTTTGAATCATTAACATTCTACTAATATTTTCAAGCCATACATGTTTTGTTTCTGTAAAAACTCCACCCTGTCACAAACCTCACAGAGGGGGGAGGATAGAAAAGAAGCATAAAATGTGGTTACTTAAATTTCAGAAACAAAAAAAGGACAAAAGTTGTACAGTGAGCTTTTATTTGGCTAGTAACATCTTTTCAGCCCATAATCTTAGAGTTCATCTCATTGCTTTTGAATTTTACAAATTTTCAGTTTAATCATAGCTGTAATAATCACAACACAATATATAATACATAGTAATAATACCTCTAATATCTCTTGTGATACTGATGCAAGGAAAAGAATTTAATAATCAAGTATTTGTGTTTCTGTGAATACAGGTACGAAGTGGTTGTGCCTTTATGGTCCATGTATGCCAGGATGAGCACCAGCTTTACAATGAGTTCTTCACAAAACCAACACCAAAACTGGAGTAGGTGGTAGATGCTGGTTTTGTTTTACTTGATGTTGTATTTTGTGTGTTGTGATGTAGCAAACAATATTTTATGGCAAACAGAGCTGTGTTCAAATGGTTTGGTAAGAACTAGCAAGATAAAAAAACAGCTCAAATCACTTCTAGCATTGGAATTTGATGTTCTTAGTTTTCTTCTTTATTTAAGCAAAGCAGATAGTTCTCATTCTCCATAAATAATCTTTGCAAATGCTCTGTAGATAGTCTGAAAGAGTTAAAGATACTCAGGTTCTTTGAAAACAGTTGTAGAAGTCTACAGCTCTCAGCTGGTTTTGCACAGCCTGTTGCACTAATGCTTTCATTTGCTTTGGTCTGAAATTAGACTGATGAACTCCAGGTATTTTTCTGGAAGGATTTAATGAGCTGCCCTTACTGTCAAGGAATATTAGCATGTTGCCTGTATTT
Organism: Pyrgilauda ruficollis; assembly: GCF_017590135.1. NCBI lineage: Eukaryota > Metazoa > Chordata > Aves > Passeriformes > Passeridae > Pyrgilauda > Pyrgilauda ruficollis. The sequence continues at coordinate 4,492,118 of NW_024519207.1, read as the reverse complement.
AGGCTGAACAGAAGGCAGGGTAGTGGTTGCCTGACAAGAACAGTGTCCCAGTCTCCCGTGCCTAAACCTAAAAGAGGGACAGGTTGCAGCTTCCCACAGTAATTGCAATGCAAAAGTATTGTTAAGTTTTTTACAACAGACCTGTAATGGTAAAGCAATTGAATAGATTATGCCCCTCCTCCAGTTTTCTGGTATGTTTTAGTACTGATACTTGATTCTGAAATTTGGGTAGGTCATGTTCCCTTGCTATAAAGTTCCTAATTTGAGTGTATTCCTATTAGTGTAATTAAGACACTGGTTTTGAGTGTTGCAATGTCTTAAATTGAGTGCAGCTTAAGTTAAACAAATGTGTAACCTGAAAAAAAGACTGCCCACTACCCTCCCTGTCCTTCAAAGCTAGAGGAAAACCAAAACTGCATAAAGCCTCACTAGAGATAAACCACAGTGCCAGAGTAGGCCCAGTCTTTTCTGAGGAGTTGTGGCCTCATGTGGGGCATGCTCAGAATTTGAGGTGACCAAAATAAATTTTCTTAAGATCAGTTCAGTTATCTTAGTCCAAATCGTGGACTAAACATCCCTAATTGAAATCAATGTAAAATGTTGTTCAGCCAGAAATTTTGTCACTAGTGCTATTCACACCAAGAATGATAATAGACTTGTGTTTTTTTTAAATTTTGATAGAATGTAGTTACCTCATTTCCTAAGAACTTTCTTCCCTTTTTTTTGGCCTACATCTAAATAAAATGTTTAAAAAAAGAGTGTAAAATAGTAGCTACTTTATTAGGTTTCTCTTAGCATAATACATAGCCTCATTTTATTTTCTGCAGTGCTAAGGTGCTCTGAAGATATTACAGCCAGGTGTCCATGTAGAGATAAGAGTTTACTGAAATTCTACCCAAGAGCAAAGATCTGACATTGAGTATTGTATTTAATAAGAAGGCTGGTGAAACTTTCTCTTTGGTTTCTGCTTTTAAAATGGAGAGTTGCTGTTTTACCTAGTTGCTTATAGTGCTATAGGATGCAAAGGAAGAGCCATTCAAAATGGTTCTTGTGAGTATTCTTTCATGAGCATTTTTGTTCCCTGTCTGAGGAACTGAAGTGTTGTTGTCCTATTGACAGACATTTTTTGTGAATTAGAAAAAAACAAATTGTGCAGTAAATTCAATATCTTTATCACACTGATAACTTCAGTGTTCTTGATTTTTATATTTCTAACTCTAACTGGGAAATTACTTGAATTTTCAGATTTTCAGACTGGCAATAGCATTAGTGCCTAATATGTGATTAACAAAGGGAGCATTGAGAATGGCAAAAATGTCTAGAGTGAGTGCTGTTGGTGTCTTAACCAAGACATGCATCACTTTGAACATGAAAGAAAAAAATAAATTGAAGTGAGATTTCTGGTGTGTCACTGCATTGATATCATAACTTAAGTTAGATTGAAAAGTGTGCTCTGGGATGTTGGTAACTATTACAGAAAACATTACCAGGCTTCTTCTCCTGTGTCCCTCTTTGTGTGCTCCTGATTCTAATACACTTTTGAGTCCTTGGAATCAGATGAGCCCTTTCTCAAGAGAAAATTTGGGTTATGATTCTGAGCTCAGCAGGAGCATTTTCTTACACAGAAGCCAAGTAAATCAGGTTACAGCATCTTCCCTTTGTGACAGGTTGAGTTTTTGGTTGGTTTGTATAGATTTTTTTTTGTTTATTTGGGTTTTTAAAATTTTATTTTAAAATTAATTAAAAGCTGTAACACCATTTTTAAGCAGTGGATGTGCCACATCTTTTAAAAGGAAAACTTTTCCTACTTCGTAGGAAATAGTGGGTTCATGTTTTAAACAGTCTTGTCTGAAGTCTTCTATGACACTTGTTTTCTCACCCTCCTTTCAAAAATCTTTGCCGCAAAATAATCTATGTTTGTGTTAAAATTTTCCTTTGCTTTTGGGGGATCCTGAAAGTATTTTGCTTTTTTAAATTTTTTCTTCATAGTGAACTGTTGGAGAAGTTGTGTCTTTCATTGTATGATGTCCTGAGGCCAATGATCATCCATGTCATTCACTTAGAGACACTCTCTGAACTCTGTGGGATTCTCAAAAATGAAATGCTTGAGGATCATGTGCAGAACAATGGTAATTCATAGATTGAAGATTATTGTTTTGAAGTATCTTCTTAACCTAACCTCATATTTGACATGTTTGTGTAAAATTAATTATGCTTTTTCATTTATAGTGCAGGTCTGTATATTTGGCTCTGTGCATAGCATCATTTTAAGTAATGTACTGATGTTAGTAATGTTTTCTCTAGATTGTACAAATGCTAGCAAACATCCACTCAGTGTATATGCATGCACCAGGGTTGATTTAAATTAACTTTTCAAATTAACAAACTACTTCACTTGGCCCTGCTAATGCATCATCCATGTAGAGCTTTCTGCATAAAGATGATAAAGGAATGCAAACTGATTTTTTTTCAATTCTCCTTAATGTCATGTTTCCCAGATTAGAAATTGTAACTTTGGCAGAGAAGTTAAGTAGCAGTGTAGATTCTGGAGTTTTGTAAGTCTGCAGAGCCCAAAGTCTCATAGGAGTGAGCCAACCTGGTGTCTCATTTCGTAGTATGACCAGCGCATAGTGGAATCCCTTCACAGTCTTTATTGCACCAGGCAATAAACAGAAATCATCCTTGGTAGCTGGTATATTACCCAGTGTAGCTCTTTGTCGCTGAAACTGTGCCAGTAGTCATGAAGAGTTGTTCACGTTCCTGGAAGTATAATTGTAACACTGTTGGGAATGAGCAAAGATTTGCTGACTTAATCTTTTGGCTTATCATAAGAAGTGTCTTACTACTACTTAAATTTGGGCTGATACAATAATTCTTAAGTTTGATGTGAGCTGCTTTGGTTTTTCTGTTTTTATCAGCTCCCGACAGTCACACCACAGGTATTGGCTGTGATGGAACCAAAGCCACCCTGCTTTGTTGTTCCCACCAAAATTCCATTTAACGTACCCAGGTCTGAAATAATTCTAACACGGCATCTAACATGTCATCAGTGTGAGGTTGCATTTTCATAGCCTAATGAAAATCTGGGGAGCAAAGCAACTGTAGCATGGAGTTCAGTAAATTCCTTGTTTGTCACAAATTTGTCTGCATGCCACTGTTCCAAAAATATCCTGACTCCATCTGCAGCAAGCCAGGTTTTTATGATCCTATATGTGATACTTCAGATTTGTATTTCTATAAGCTCGCTTTGTCATTAACAAGTTTGTGCCTTTTCTTACCTTTGCCAGCTGAACAACTGGGTGCATTTGCAGCTGGTGTGAAGCAGATGTTGGAAGATGTACAGGAGCGCCTTGTCTATAGGACGCACATTTACATTCAGACTGACATCACGGGCTACAAGCCCGCGCCCGGCGATCTCGCCTATCCTGACAAGCTGGAAATGATGGAGGTACAGCCTCAGCCTTTTCACTGTCCTTGACTTTGTACATGCAGTGTATGCAGTTGTGCAGTACGGTGCTTTGCAGCTTGGGTTTTCCTGTTCTTAGGTGTATTTAGTGTTACTGGCATTTTAAAATTGACACTTGCTGATTAAATTATGACTCTGAACTATATGTCAGCATTTTATGTCAAACTTAGTGACAATGGCAATAGTTCTCACAGTTAACAGTTTTGTCAAAACTTGAAGCTTCTGAGTTTTTGTTTACATTCATAAGTAATAGATATTACCCAGTGTATTTTCTAGCTGAGCTGGAATTGAAAAGATGCTTTGGACAGTCCCAGTTAGCTGCAAGTTTGTTTTAAGAATCACTGGTCAACTAGCTTTTGGTAGGCATGTGTATACCCTGTGTTCAGGCAGTGTGAGAGGAGACTTGCTTTAGATAATTTAACACATTAGCAATGGCTTCCAGAAGCCTTTTTCAAGTTCTTATCAGTATTAGCTGTTTTTTTAGTCATTCCCTTTGAGTCAATGTTCCTGATGAAATGGATCAAACTAATTCTACTTAGTTTAAAAAATGAAACAACTCACAGAAATAAATAAATGCCCAATGAGAAACCTTTCATGAGTTTTTGACTAGAACAAGCTGCAACTGTGTGAAGACTACATGGAAGCAGTAAAGCATAGTAAAGATCCCCCTCCAAATAACTATTGCCATTCACTTTATAATGGGAGGCCCAAGCTGTCAAAGGACTGAGGTGACTGAGAATGACCTTTCCAACATGGACTGGCAAGATCCAAATTTTATTGCTGTATTCTGCTTTCCACCTAGCTGTCAGAATAGCTGGTGGTGCTTAGAAAACTGTAGGACTTAGTTCCAGCTGACCAGTTGGTAGAGAAGCTGCTGTTTGACTTCAGAATCAGAACATTACTTATAAAAAAGCAGAAGCTGTCTGTCTGTCTGTCTGTCTTATTTCTCTCTTCTCTCTCTCTCTCTACCTACCTACCTACCTACCTACCTACCTAAAATATGTATTTTGCTGTGGGCTGAAAGACGTTAACATTGTGTGACTGTACCTTACTGGGCTCAATTCTTGCCTGCAAACAGAGAAAACACTGTGAGAAAATTATCAGTAGTGAACTCATGTTGCTATGACATTGTCTTTATACACATCTAAAGCTTTTATTGTGCTACAGTTTGTACTTTGGCAGTTTTATGGGATATCCACAGGGTTTTAAACCCTGAAGCTAGTGAGTCTGTAGAGTACCTGCTTTTTATACTGAAAGTTTAAGGACTAATAAGCATCTTCATGCAAGTGATTCTGCTGTTTGGTCTGTACGAGGCCTTATTTTCTAACAAAGGTCCTATGGCCCTTTAGTTAAGGAAGAGAAAGTTCATTCCAAATTGAGAAATTACGCTGCTCTTCCTATGTCCTCATAAGACTTCAGTTTTTGCCTGGTTTGAGATTCATTTTGCTACTTGATTGCTTTTAAACTTCAAAACCTTGCTATTTAGAGAGCCCTTCTGTCTTAGTAAATGAATTATTAAAATGTTAAAAGCACAGGGAAAAAATATTTCTTGTGCTGTGCTGCTCAAATATTAATGTAGTTCTTTGCCCATTCTTGCTGCCTCTTGTTGCTTTGAAGCTGACCAAGTAGTGGAAAAGGTTGAAGTGTGGAAATGTTGAGTAATGTTAGGGGAAGGCTTTTGGTTGAACTCCCGCAGGGAATAAACTAGAGAGTACTTTTGGGCCATCTGCATGTCATTTCTGGAAATAAAGCCATCAAAAAATTATATGTTTAAAATCCAAGTAAGCATTGAACTGGGTTACCCTATTTTGAACTTTTCTTTCTCAGTGGCTTTATAGGTCATTACTGAGAAATCAGTAAAACAGGCAAAATAAAAGAACAGTGCTTTACACAGATATGTATTTGTGAATCTTTCTCGTATTGCAGTATTTCTGCCACTGTTTTGGAAACATCTGCCTGTTTCTTCTAAATGTCTTTGAAACACTGGAAACTGAGTGTAGCTGATTTCTTTTCCAATTCAGCATGCTTTCGCCCAAAAAGCTTTGTAACCAAAGCAATGTTGTGTGATATTAAAATATTATTGTGTATCTTCTTTTGCAGCAAATTGCACAGAGTTTGAAGGAGGAACAGAAGAAGCTGCCATCTGAAGCTTCATTTTCAGATGTCCGACTAGAAGATCCCGAGTCTTGCAGCTTAGTTAAATCTGGTATGAAATACATCTCATATTGTCAAATTAATGCATAAAGCTCATGGAATGTGAGCATTAACTTGAATCATCTGTGAAAAAGTTGCAGGTATCTTAAAAGGTTATTTTCCTAGACAAATACATAAGCAATTTTTAGAGGTGAACTTTGTCTCAAAGTTTTAGTTTTGTATTTTAGATGAGAAGCAGCCTGATCTTGTTCTTTTGGTGCTATTTCTTTGTGCTTCAAGTGCAGTCTGTTATATGAAGCAACTACTTTTGCAACCAACAGCATCTATTGTACTTTGTATAAACCTGAGCTTTTGTATTCTCCACTGAAAAGTATCCCTGCTATCAAGATGTGTACTTGAGGATGCGTTTGTTTGTCAGCTGTGCTAGGATGGGAAAGGTCATTTGGTGTGTTAGGCATGTCTCTTAAATTACAGGTATTTAAAATAATTCAGAATTTACTCCTTGACATTTTAAACTTGTGACCCATGTGTCTGTAAATTACAGCAAACTGGAATAAAATTTCTTAAAATGTGGCTGATGCCAGTCATTTGAGTGTTAGAAATTTTTTAATTACTATGGAAGACCCATGAAGAATTTCTCCTTTTATTTTATCATTGTTCAGTGTGGTACAGTGTTATTATTTACCCAGCAGCATCTTTCTCAGCTCTTTATCACTTGTTTCTTGTATTCCTTTTGATTACATGGTAGTTTCTTGCTTTTGGCTTGGAAAGTCTGCAGAGGTGTTTCTAGCTGGACTGCACAAATCCTTTCGAGAATGGAGTTCATCGTACTTCACCCCATGTGTATGGAATTTGCAAGTCCTGTAAATTTCACCTGCACTCAGGAGATGGAAGGAACCTATGTGGTGTAATTTGAAGACATGTGTCTGAGATAATTTGGATTATTTGTTCTTCAGAGGTGCCTCTCCCATTTCAGGACCTGCAGGAGTAGCTGAAGTGACTAATGAATGGCCTAGGAACCTCAAACTGATATCATAAGATTTTACAGGCTTTCTAATTACTGTGACAATAAATTTATAATTGCAAAAGGTAGAAAGATATTACTGGATTTTTTTCAGGTGATTTCTTCACTGATCACATAAACACAAGTGCATTTTCCATCAGCAGCTGAAACTCCAAAAATTTTACTTTTTTTACATGCTTGGTATTTGAAATCAGAGCTCTGATGCTATTGACTCAGCTGTTTCCCAGCTTGATTTAAGGACAAAATGAAAACAGACTTCTGTCTGTCAGGTGTTGTGAAAATCCATTTTGAGCATACTGTGTTACTATCAAGGTTATGCAGGAGGAGCACTTTTTTATGTTTACAACTATCTCACGAAAAAATTGGTTTTGCTGTTATTTTTACAGTTTATAAATTATGTTTAAACCCTATATTTTTTGCAACTGTTCAATCCATGTAGGATTATCCCCAGCAGAAAGGAAAGAGTGAAGAAATAGAACGGTTTTTTTCCTTATTTTTTTCCTAAGCATTTCCTGTAATTCCATGATCTCTAACCAATTCTTTTTCCTCTTTTCTCCTGTGCTTTTTTTTTTTTTTTTTCAGTTACTGATCATTTCAGCCATTTAGCTGAGTGGGAGGTGTGTGTCATTGGAGACATGCCTGTAAAACTAACTCATTTAAAAAGGTTGAGCTGGGCCACCCCTGAAAGCAAATTCATGTCTTTCACAGGCTTGTGCTTGATTCACATCAGAAATCTAGTACTGACCTGCTCAGAAGGAAAAAAAAAAATTTACCTGTTTGGGTAAAATAAAATGTCATATTTCTGTGTAGAGAGTATGAAATGGAATTTTATATTACAGTTGATATTACAGTCTCCTTTGGTTGGAAGGACAGATGGGCAAGCTTTTCATGTGTGTATTTTGCTTTTAAACAGGTTCAGCTGAATCCCTTAATCCCAGGCATCAGAGCACGATTTCACCTGCAGATCTGCATGGAATGTGGTATCCTACTGTCAGAAGGACTCTAGTGTGTCTCTCCAAACTGTACAGATGTATAGATGTATGCAAAAATTTCTTTATCTAATTTTTAAGGTGAAGTTATGAAGTGTGTAGAGCACCATGTCTAAATATTTTAATACAAACTAGGAATGGACAATTACTGGCCTCTAACCTCTTGGTCTTTCTGCTGCTGTCTTTATGTAAAGCAAGTGAACTGACAAATTTAAGTCATCATTGCCAAGACAATTTTATATTTGTAGAATTAGAAAAATGGCACTGATTTGTACGTCTATTGCTTTTGCTGTTACAGAAATAATTCAGTGTCTGATGTTCAAGGTACTGGTCTCACCAAAGCTGAGGAGTGAATAGCACAAGAAAAAATAGAAAGTTCTGGGTCAATTACAGGGAATGATTTTATTGCTGAAATTACTGGGTGAATGTGTTTGTGTGATGTCTCTGGTCTTAAAAATGGTGACTGTGCTGCTTCTACATTTTGAAAATGTTCTGAATTTTTTTGTGACACATCTCTTCATGCTCCAAAACACAGGAACACATTTCCGAAGTTTAAGATAGTGGAAATCTTCATGTCTAGCAGAAACAAAAGACATATTTAGTTAACACATATTTTTAGACTTTCCTGTTAGAATCTGTTTTGTGTTGCTCACTTAACAGCATATAAGGCTGATAAGTCTCTAAGGAAACTAAGGCAAATGTTTTTGCTTTTCTGCATATGTTGTATTTTTATTAGACACATTTAATGGATTTCGAAATATCTTGATGGGTGTTAAATGAAACTCCTGCCAAGATGCTAGTGCTAAAAAAGAAGCCAGAAAATACTAATGCTTTATTGCTTGACATATCAATCCCACTAAAATAGATGAATTTTTGCCCTTGTTTTCAGCTAGACCTTGGTAAATGAGGTGCTTTCTGTGTTGTTTGCAAGGCTCATTTACAGTGTATCTGCACAGAGGTTAATTTGGTTTTACCCTGAGACACTGTAGCTGAACTGGCACCCTTTGCCTGCACCCTGTAGATAGGGAATATGTGAATGAAGTGGTGCTGGCAAGTCTGGAGCAGTCAGGGCTCTGTTGCAGTGCTGGTGGGAGCGAGCCGTGTTCCTGTGGCTGGCTCAGCTGTAGGATCATATTGCTGCCACTTAAGCACTTGCACCGTGTCCCCTGGGCCATGGCAGCTGTCATGTTTGTTTACTAAGCTGTCACAAATGTGAGGTAATTTGAGTCTGCCTGAGGTTAAGCTCACTCAAATGATCTCGTGTCTATTGCAGGTGTAGCTTGCACGCACAGGTAGTTGCCTGACACAGGAAGAAGTGTCTGGTCAGGTTACCCAGCACAACACCATTCATGCTGTTGGCTCTGAATGTGTGAGGTGTCACTGACCATGTCACTACCCAGATGCCAGTTCAGAGCTGCAGGGGGAGCAGGGCAGGCTTGTGTGGGTACCTGCATCCAGCCTGAGTGGTTGTAGCAAGCTTTTGTGTGTGAATGCTCCGTCCTGTGTCACTGCACTTAGCAAACATGTTTTTAGCTAGTTAATCTAGAGTTTTATAAGCTGGTAAACACATCGTTCATGAAGTGCAACTCTTAAAATTCTGCCTAAGCTTTGCTAACACCTCTTTTGTTGGTCTTTTTTTTTCCTCTTCCCTGCAGAGGGCAGTGTTTCAGGGATTATCGCAAGAGGCCTTATCTGCCTGCATCCAGTCGCTGCTGGGAGCTGCTGATTCCATCAGCAAAAACAAGGTCAGAATCTGTGCTTTGGGTATGATTTCCACAGCCCCCAGCCCCTTGTATATCTAAAGTCACAAAGCAGTGGTTCAGAATTCTGTTAAAATCTTAGTCAAAGCATGTTGCTCTGCCCCCAGAGACTTGATGGATTTGCCAGTTCTTAGTTGTGGTTAATGTATTGCAGGGCAAAGATAATGATTCACATGGTAGCCTGTCTGAAAAGGTGGAATACAGATCCTAGCAATCGTGTTTACAGGCTGCTCTAACTCGTGGGATTTCAGTGAAGTGATGCCTAAAGGGAAATTTTTGCTAGAGGACTTTGTATTTATTTTCACTGCCTGTTACTCTTTTCTCTTTTTCTCTGCCTCCATTGTTTGAATTTTCAAAAATCTTTCTAACTTATGTTCACTAGGAAGAAGTTTTAAGTATTCACTGCTCAGAACTGTATTATCAAAAGGTTTGATCTCGTGTGTTGCTCAGAATTCAATGCAGATTCATCAAGTCATTTGAACTTTACTGTGTTTGAGCAGTAAACTTTCTTTTTCCTTTCACAGTTCCTTTAAATCCTGTAGTAATTTGCTAATTCCTAGCAGCCAGGAAGTGAATTAAAAAAGAAAGTCTTAGTAGGCTAAAATAGTTGGATTTTTATAAGCAGTAAATATTTAATAATGAGAAAGGTTGTAGTTCTGATTGGAAATTATCTGTTTTAAAGTGTCTCTTTTGAGTGTCCTTTAAAGAAATCTGTTAAACATATCATCTTTAAAAAGAAATGCAAGCTACACTTCCCTTTAGCTTGAGCCGATAACTATTTCCTGTGTAGCTGATTCAGAATTCTGCAGTTAAATACCTGGCCAGCATTGACTTAAAAGTATTGCAGAGGATGAAACTCATCCTGCAACGAACCCTGAATAGGTTGGCCGAAAACTAGGATCTCTGCCACTTTGTTCTTGATGCATGTTAGTTTAATGTTGTGTGGTGAAATGATGCATATAAGAATTAAAACAACAACAAAAAAAAAGGCCAAACCCAAACAACTCAAGAAGCCCTTTCCACCACTCATTTTTAGTGAAATTTCTATTTGTTGAAAGTGCAGATTTAAATCTGATTTCTTTTTTGTTTCATTTAACATTATATCAAGGAAAGCTCTCCTCCAGCTTGCAAAAGCAAATTTGAATTCTAAAGTCCTCCTCCTTTTACCTCAATGAGCCATGAACTTTAAAGATTAAAAGTAGCACGCAGTATAAAGCATGTAGTTAAAATAACAAGCAGTGCAAAACGGATCATTTAGATGGAGTGAACTTGGCCTTCTTTTACTCTTTGTGTCTTTGCTGTGCTGTTTAGAAATTAACTAAGCTTTGTGTTTAATGACATGAGAAAAATGCATTGTAAGACCTTTGCAGAACAGAACAGTTAATCAAGATTATTACAGGAACATTGACTTTTTTTAGTCATTGTAATGATGAAAACAAATTTAGAACCTCATGTTTTTCGACTAGAAATGATATGAATTACATTAAATAATTCCTCTCTCTGAAGAAGAATAAATTTGTATCATTCAAGTAGTGGATACCTTTACTTAATGAGGACATTTAGTGATAAGACTGTGTAATCTAATTCTTCTGAGAAATGGGAATAAAGTATCCCATTAAAGTAGAAGTAATGCTTCTATAGTGCAGTGTATTAGGAATAGTACAGAAGTGGGATTTGTTGATCCCAGAGTGTAGTTAATCACACTACAGACTAATGGAAAAAGCTTGTTAACTAATAAAAGTGGAAATGTCGAAACTTTGCTCCTCATTTAATTGTTTGGGGTTTTTTTGTTTTACATGTAATGCATGTTCTTTCTCTTGTGCTGTAGACCCAGGTCGATGGACAGCTTTTCTTAATAAAACACCTTCTGATCCTTCGTGAACAAATTGCTCCTTTCCACACTGATTTCACCATTAAGGAAATTTCCCTGGACCTTAAGAAAACTAGAGGTACTAAACAGCTGCTGGCTGCAGAATGGGATGGGATTGTCCTCCCTTTGTGCCAGCAAAATTTTTGGGTTTATTTTATGTTCACTTGCAATGACCTGTATGCTCTTTCTAATCTCTTGCTTTGTTCCTAGCTTTTCTGAAAAAAAACCAAAACCATTCTCCTACTCAGGGCAATTCAAAATGTGTCTAAAAAATTCTTTATTTTTGTATGAAATGCATTTGCCTGCTTTCACTGCTGACCTAACTAATTTTTCCAGTCTCTTTTAAGAACAGCTAAGTAATCTACATTTCTATTGCACAGAATTCTTTCCTCTTTTCTTGTCTGTTAAAGGAATATCTTTTCTTACTGCTGCTTAGCAGGGAAATTTAACAATACACAGTCAACTTAGCTAGAGCAAATTAAGATTTCCTGGACCTTTCTGTGAGGTTTTTGTTTTGAGAAGCATTTCTTATTTTGCAAGTTCAATGAACAGTATCGGTATTATGGTATTATGTAGCAAGCATGTCTCTTGTAGGAAAATAGAAGTAGTGGCCATGGTCATGGTTTTTGAAATTGTACTATTGTTCCCTTATAGAATTCAGGAAAAAAGCTCTTAATACAAAATTGAACTGTCATGCACTTTCCAAGTTGTAAGGATAACGGGAAAAATTATTGGAAGCATGTCAAGTTTCTCTCCTTCCATTTCAGAAGAGAAAGCTGAAGAAATAACTTCTCTTTCCTGCTAATATGCTGCAATCTTAACTCTGAAGCAAGCATTTCTTACACTAACCATTTCACTTGTTGCATTTGAACATCAATGAAACCTCCTACCTGTTGAGTGGTTTCTAGTTGACTGGAGGTTAAAGGGCAAATACATCCTTTTGGTGTCCTGTCCTGGCTGACACACAAGTTTGTCTCCATATTCATTTATTGGAATAAATTTTTGTGCCAGCCAGTGCTTTGCAGGTGGTAGTGGTAAGTAATGGAAAAAAACATTTTCTTTGTATTTGGTGGTGGTGGTGGCAGTGGTGTTGAAAAGATGTATGTAGCTTTTCTGACTTACTGTGGTGTAGCTACTGTGGTGTAGCATAGACCAATAGGGTCTTATGTTTGGGATGAGTTGTAAAGGAAAAATAATATGGCTAATAGTTTTACTGTGTTCTAGCCAAACTTCCTGTACACGGGTTTGAGATTTAATTTGGTATTTACAGATGAAGGGATACTGCTTACTGTAAAAGTCATGCTTTTGCCCAACTTCTTTGAAGTAGTATAATGTTAAGGTTCATGTAACTGAAATACTCGGTGGGAAAAAGGACTAGCTCATGGTCTTCTAATCAAGAATTTGGGAAATCTTTGGAATTGCTTAAATTGCTGGTAAAAAATTCAGAGAACAATAATCTTGCTCTGTGTTCACCTTTCACTGCATAAGAGTGCAGATTCTTAGTTCAGTGCAAAATCTACAAACCTATATATTTTATATTCTCTTTTTATTTAATGTCTCAGAAAACGCTTCTTTTACTCTTATGTCTTTTTTCCCTCCCCCTGTTTCATACAGAGTGCAGAATTCCTTTTGAAGTGAAAAAAAAAGCAGATAGATGTGTGGATGATAAATGGCTGACAGTAGGGTAAAAAAACAATACTGTAACTAATAATTTTCTTTTTCCTAATTTGACTAGATTTCAGAGTGACAGCATCCTGTTGAGACTATAGGTGTAATTTCAGTATCTTGTGTTAATTACAGACATTGTTGCTTTTCCTTCTTGAGACTTGTGTAGAGAACATAAACATGAATGTTTATCAACCTTGATGTTTTGTTGTTTTGTCCTAACTAAAACAGCTGAGCACAGAAGAAAAAAGTAACAATTAAAAGTTATTTAATACAACTGTAGCTGGTTTTCCCAGGCAACGTGCAAAATTTTGCAGATTATTTGTAAATACTTAAATAGCTTATGTAAAAGTCTTCCACTTGTAGATTACAGTAGGAGGAAGAGGAGAGCTCACACAATTTTCATGCTTTTAGCACTGCAGTTAATATCAGCAACTTGTTAGTTTCTTGTAATGTATTTATCTATTTAGACTGTGCAAGTGTTAGGTACGGGTGTACCATAGGTGCCATTGAAAAGTAGTGAATTAATGTTTGTGTGCTTCTGTGCATGTGCACTTGTGCATCCACTCTGAGCAGTGCTGGAGTCATTAATGTTGCAGTCATAATCATTCATGCTGGGCCATTTTTATGCATAAAAGAGTGATTATAGTTTGTAGTTCCTGGAGCTGAGTGGCATTGACTTACAGTGTGAGTGGCTTTCTGATTCACAGATGCAGCATTTAAAATCCTGAATCCTAAGGCAGTTTCAAGATTTTTTAGACTGAACAGCAACAATGCCTTGATACAGTTCTTACTGGAGGTAATGTGAGTCTTATTGCATTAAGAAAAAATGGGTCATTTAAGTGTGCGGTGATCTCTGGCAATTAAAAAGAAGAGAATTGTTGTTCTCTGTTCAAGGGTACTCCAGAAATCAGAGAACATTATATCGACTCCAAGAAAGACGTAGATCGTCATCTGAAATCAGCCTGTGAGCAGTTTATTCAGCAGCAAACCAAACAGTTTATAGACCAGCTGGAGGAGTTCATGACAAAGGTACAAATGAGTTGTATGTTTGTTAACCTAACTGAAGTACTGGTAGGATAAGGGAATGGGTATTTAAATTGGGTATATGACAATCTGCTAGTGCTGTGTGATTAGCTGAAGATAATGTGCTTTCCTTTAAGTTCCAACAGCAATTTTGCAGGCATTTTTTAGATTAATGGGCTAAAGGAACATGTCATGGTTTGTTTTTAGAAGCAACCCTTGTGTTCTTTGATCAAAAAGCTTTAATTTTTCCTTGAATTGTAACAAGTGTGTGAAGGTTGGCAGGACCTTTTCTTTCTGCAGGAATTATTTTGATTGCATTTGTAAGCCTTCAGAAACAGTCTTGGGTCATGTGTGTTCTTGAGGGAGGTCTTACAGTATTACATGTCTTGCTACAATACATTTCTTTCTAGAACGTGCTCTAGAGGTCAGGATTTCTAGAGGTCAGGATTTCTTTCTAGAACCTGCTCTAGAGGGCAGGATCTATTCTGAATCTTAGGTCCTGAGAATAAGTGACATGACCTCTCAGAAACTGGGTCTACAGCATTGCATGGACTCCAGACATCCCAATTGCTGATTTTTTAAGAATTTAGAAGATTAAATTTAGTCATGCCTGTCATGCTGGGGTAGGGGTCAATGGCATGCCTAAAGTATAGATGGGTAACTGGTGAGACTGATAGATTGTCTGAGTGATCTCAGTGATTCATTGAGAATCTGGGGAATTTGACTAAGCTGCTTAAGGATAAGTCTCTTTTGAGGTTTTGTATCCTTAGGTGCCTAAGCATCTTTGTAAATTTAATCCCATTTTGAATTCTACTTTCAAGAATTGATCGCAGTTGTAATTTTGAATTGCATTTCTGTCAAGCTGCTTCCCCTGTGTGTTGTTAAGTCAGGTCATAGAAGATCAGTGGAGATTCTGTGCACTGTTATCTCAGAGAGTTGTGCAGTTTTTAGTTGGTTATTTTGTTGTGAACTCAACTGAAAGAAACATCATTTTGTTGATTTTACTTGTTTTAGGTAGCTGCTTTAAAAACAATGGCCACTCAAGGAGGTCCCAATTACAGCCTTTCACAGCAACCTTGGGCACAACCAGGTATTTACTTTGGTTTATATTCATGCTACTATTAGGAATCTGAAGAGGTGGTCAGAATAACTTGGACTGAGAGACTGATTTTGAAAAATTCTACATATAAAAACTGTCTACTTTTTTCTTGCAGATCCTGGCTTCCATTTGAGCCTGTGTGCTATTTGAAATGTCTTAAGCCAGCTCTAAAAACCTGACAAACTTCACAATATGTGTTTAATTGGTGCAGTAGATGAATGCCTTGAGTATTTCTCAAACTGTGACTGTTCTTGCATGTAAACAGACTTTCTGCAACTGCATACAGAATGTGCTTAAGGAATTAATTAATTATGTTATTATAAAGCTTTTAATTTTGTAGGAAAGAATGAATCCTCATTCAAGCCCTTATTGTCTGTACATTTGGTATTTACTTTGTTTTCAGTTTTCCTGTCACCATGCAAAAATGGAATCTGCGTTTGTTTCCCTCTTTTTAAAAATTTAAATGTGAACACTTCATAGGAACATTTGGAGCAGTTTTAGATGCTCCTTGGTTGTTTTGCTCTTCATTTTACAAAGTTGTGCTTCTGGATAAAAAACTCTGATTTTTCCAAATCATACACTGGAACCTTCTGTTGCATCATATTCTTAAGATGCAAAGCCAGCCATGTTCATACATAATTCAGTGCTGCTCCATGGGTCAGACACTCTGAAGGGTGGTTCTACTCGAGGTTCTACTTAATATCTCCCACTTCTTCAGGAGTTTTTTTAATGTTTGTTTGGAGATAATTATGTGTGTAGAAGCAAATTGAAGCAGACCTTCTGCTGTTTCCTGGAGTCATTTGTCTGGGAAGTGGGACTAGGCAGAAAATTTAGATGTGGCAGAAGTTGAGTGGGGTAAAAACCCACATAGGATTTTAATTTCAGTACTTTAAAACTACAAAATGTATTTTTCCCCTGGCCTTTAGACAAAGATCTTGTAAAATCATTAAAATTCCTGGCAATAAAGAAAGAAGGTCTTGTCTGACAGAGGATTCCTGTCTGGTTAATTCAAAATCCAGATTTCTGTGCAGCCTTTCCTCTCATAGACATGGTCCATAAACAGTAAGGAGAATTTGTGATATTCTGCTCTCTTTGCTAGCACTGTTTCCCAGCAGTTGCTTTTCCAGTAAGTTTTCTGGGAGGGAGCCTATGTAGAACTTAGTTGCTATTGGAGGGCTGTGATTTCAAAAGCCTCAGGAGGATGGGAGGATGTGGTAGCTTTCAGAAATGGGATGGGTGCATTTTCTGCAGGGAAAGGAAGCAGTGTCTGGCAGGCTGTGGTCCTGTGATGGGTTTGACACTCTCCCTTCCGCTCAAACCTCTGGTAATGATCTGCCCCAGGAGAGTGGAGGTGATTTTCTGGAGTATAGGTTTCAGCAAGCAGAACTCCATTTTAGCCTGTTAAACATATTTTCTTTTACTTTCAGCAAAGATCAACGATCTGATCTCTTCCACTTACAAGACAATAAAAACAAAGTTGCCATCAACTTTACGAAGCATGTCTTTATACTTGTCCAATAAAGACACAGAATTAATTCTTTTTAAGCCAGTCAGGGTGAGTATTGGTGCCATGTTTTCCTGTAGATGTTTCATGGTGTTATCTTTAGCTTAAAAAACCCAAATCCAAACAGCTGTACTGCTCTCGCTTATACTACGCAACACATGGGTATTACAGGGAAGTAACTGCTGCTCTTTATTCTGTACATCTTCCACCTGGCACCAAATGAGCTGCCATAATGAAAATTAACTCTGTCCCACACCAACCAGTCGATTTTGGTCAGTTATGCATGGGCAAGAGCACCAGAGGCAGAGAGGGTGATACAAATTGAGTGGAAAACCTGCTGTAAACAATCAGGAGAGCCAAGCTTGAGTTTTAAGCTTCCAGGTTAAGTCTTTAGGACCCAGTGTTTCACTTTAGCACATCTAACTGAAGTTTTTGTCTTATAACTAGTGTGGATTCCTGTAGCTGTTTTGGGGCTTGTTTTAGAAAAAAGTTCTTGATGCTTGATTGATTCTCACTACCTGGTCACTTCAGTAGCTATTCCATGTGCATTGTGTGTGTTCTGGTTTAAGATGGGTGTTGTGTTTTTTAATATTGATGTTTTCTCCTTTCCTTTAAAAGAATAACATTCAGCAAATGTTCCAGAAACTCCATGCTCTGTTAAAGGAAGAATTTAGTAATGAAGACCTCCAGATCATAGCTTGTCCTTCAATGGAACAGGTATATTTTGAACCTCCCTATTTTATCAGTTGCTCTTTCATGTGATTGGCTTTTATAAACATCGATTTTTTTCATTTTTTGTATTTCCAGTTTATTTATTTCTTATCTCCCTTAATCCTGGATGATTAAACTTTGGGCTTTATCTGATCTTAAGACTCTCAGCTAGGAGGGGACTTTGTTTGGTTGGGTTTTTTTAGTGAATGTCTAATAGATTTTCTTAAACCAAGGTGGTGATTGTTGTTGCTGGGGATTGAGTTGTACAGCATTGTAGAAGAGTCTTGCCATTTCCTGGCATTGTCTTCTTGGAAAGTTATCAAAGCCAGTGAATATGCCTTAAAAAAACTGCACTTGAAGACAGTCTTGACAAATACAAAAAGCAGCCACTTTTACATTTAGAAAGCACGAGAATGAATTACTAGAGTGCATTTAAAGTGAATTGTAGTGAGAAAATGTGCAGGTGTTTATGGAAGAGTAACCGTACATGATCTAATTGGGTTAAGAATTCCCTCTATTAGGATTCTCTGCCAGAAACCAGGTAGGCTTTTAAAAATGTCACTTTGACCTTAGTAGTCTAGGGAATGTAGGTAGAATCTTGATTATCACAGGATGATTTAAACAGGTAATTAGTTTATGGATTAGAGGATGTTGCCTGCAGTGCGTGTGGCCACAGGCATGTGTGATAACTGTCCTGGAGCAGTGGCCTGGAGTGGGAGTGATGCACCATAAGGAGGTGAGGGTATCCTGGAGGAGATGGCTTCCTCTAACTGTTTATCTGATGAACTTTAGGATCACTTACCCTGCAAACTGAAGTGTGTGGGAAACCATATTGTAATCTATGGGAAACAAGTACTGTGAAGGATCCCAAGTGTGTTTCAGATATTTGAGGTGAATGATAAACATTTTTTGCCAGTGTGCCTGTTTTTTGGCACATGAAGATATCTTAGGAAGTTTATCACAGTAGTTTGTGACTGCTGAAATGAGTGGTCAGCATGGTCATCAGCTGTATTTTAAAAAGCCTGTGAGTAGGCATTTGACTGGAAATTTTGGTTGTTGTTTTGTAACTGTCTTCTGATTAATGTGCTTCCTAGGAATCCTGTTTAAAGGTTAAAATATGACTCATCAGTTCTAAAACTTGGCTTCTCTGTCTAACGTAGGCTTTCATTTTGTCTTTCAGGTGAACTTACTCTTGTCGATGTCCAAGTAGCCCAACAGTGAGGCTGCTTGGAATAAGCTTCAGCCAAATGCCAGGGAGTGAAGGGAATGCAGAGACATTTGCTTGAAGTAAACGAAGGATCCCTGTGCAGTCTAGTCTGTATCAAAACTATTCAGGCTGCTTAACCCTGTTTTAGGGAAAAAACCCAAAATGAACATGTTTGTTGATTTGGTAAAGGTCTTCCTGTTCATTGGCTTGAGCAGTGGGCAGAAGAAAATGAAACAAAAACTCCTTTGCTGATCACTCTTATGGAAGCTCAATTACTGCCTTTTCCAGATATTTTCAAAATTGAAAACCTTTTTTGTTTGTTTTTTTAATGTAAAAACCATTCTTGGTTTCTCTTAATGAGTTGATATATGCAATGGAAAGTCACACTTTCAAAGAGACACTGGAAATGCAGTGCAGGGAATCAAATGAGAACAGCAATAGATATTTGAGACTTGGGAGATGATTATATTGGTATGAAAATTTGACTTAAGCAGGCGTGCTCTGAGTTTTTCTTTAACTTCTCTGAAAATCCTGTTAATCCACCACAGGCTTGAAAGTAATTCAGAGGTTCTTGCTTGGGAAAACTTAATTTCCCACATGTGAAGTGTTTCTTGAAACACTGGATGGGCTGTCTTTCTTCCACTCCTGTGACTGGGAGCTGTGAGGCCTGACCTGAAGTGTCATACTCTAGCCTTTCTCCATGTGAAGAGTCTCAGATCCTTGGGATTTGCAATGGAAATTTGTGCAACATAATTTCTGTTGTTTCTGAGAGAACTGCATGTTCTCAGATGCTTTACAGTACTGCTTAGCATTGATGTTTTCAGCTGTCTTATTTTAGGGCACAGTTGGTTTTTTTGCCTTTCTCAAGATCAGATGGTGGTGTCACACTGTTTAAAGTGGAACAGGGTCTGGAGCTTGCACAGCCTTTGTGCCGTGGAGAAAGTGCTAATCAGAGGGTGTGGGGATGCCTGAAGCTGATGTGCAAGGCTTTCAAATCTGCATTGTAAAGAGAGAAGTACTGGTAAACAGTGCACGCTGTTGAGTGAGCATTAATTGGACATTAGGGTGGAAAGCTGGATGCTAAATGCCTGGCCCTTAATGGAATGAACACTTCAGGGTCTCTCAGTGTGTAAATCTTCATTGTGCAGCACTGTAAAATGAAAATGTAATGGGTTATGTGACAGATTTTTAACTTATTTATAAAGCCTATTCTGTACTTTTGAATAAGAAGAAATTTCCTTGCACATCGGTGATATTTTGATTTAATAATTTTCCTGATATAAATAACAAGGCTGGAGTATAAGAAGGTAGGATTGAAAGCTACCACAAGAAGTGTTACAGCAGTGGTGCTGAAATACATAAATGGTACTAATAGGACCTTACATGACCCCTTAAAAAATTAAGTAAAGGAACTAACAAGGAGAAAAACTTGCCCTCTCCCTTTACTTATGTAGAAATACAGTAAAATATTCTGTAAAATAATGTCCAGTGCATTGTAATATATGTATATTTGTTTTTTATAAGGTTTTTCAGAAGGACTGCATGGTCACTGTACAGAGTTATGACTAACTTAAAGCAGACATTGTACAGAAGAGTTGTGAAGGGTAAACCATGGCAGTAGTCGCTCTTGTGCTTGGGATCTTTTTCTGTCTTAGAGTACCCAGACAGCTCTAGGATAGCTGGTGGAAGGATTAGAGCAATCAGTTTTTACAGCCTGTTTGCTAAATGAACATTTGTTTAAACATGTACAGTTTCAGATATTTACGTTTACAAATAGTGTAAATAGTTTCAAAAGATTAATTTAAGATGCTTTATATTATCTGACTAGAAACTTGCTGTTTTTAATTTTTTTAAATAAAAATGTTGCCTCCTATTTTGGTCCAAGAGTAAAGCTTTATTCTGTATCCTGAGGCTTGTCTGTCAAGATAACTGCAATACAGAGACAATAAACATCCTAATAAGCACAGGTTGTGCATTGCTGAGAAGTGTTCTTTTTTTGGCAGTAAGAGAATTGAGTTTATTTGACACCGATATACCTGAGTGCTGAATGTACAGCTAATTGTTAAATTAATGCCTCTTTATGGTTATAATAAAAGTAAATTTGTATTTTCTTTACTGACAAGCAGTCTTGTGTGACTAAATGGTCTCTTTCCTTGCACTTTTGTTAGGAGGAAGAAACCACAACTGTGAACCACAGCTGTAATACAAGAACATATTTTAGCTAAGTTGGCTTTTACTAACAGAGGTTGGGAGCTGGTGGCAGAAAACACAAGTGTTGCTGTGTTTGATGACTGTTCTTGCCTGGTTACTCACAGACTCATCTAGCCAGAGTTTCTCATTACCCTGTAGTGCTCTTCTGGGCCTTGGTGGTGTAAAGCACATCATACAGGAGCTTGTGGTTTGTCCCCTGTAATGTCAGCATGGAGCTTCCCTTCACCCTCTGGCTTTCACAATGTCATTGGAATGGAACTACCAAAGTAAAAGCTCTCCTTCCCTGTGGAATTCGGCTTCTGTCTGAGAGGTATGGGGCAGTGATGTGTGACTAGAGCTTCCTGGTCACTTGGAAGCTCCTCTAGGGGTCTGGCCCTTTGGATTGCATCCAAATGAGATGAATGCCTGGCCAGCTTTTGGACAACAGTGATGGGTGCAGCAAAATCTTACGCTGTGCCATGTGTTTTCCAAGTAAAACCTAATAGTTCTTTTCTCAAACTGCATATTTGATATTGACAAAGTGATGTGGGTGTGAAAGGGGGAAAAGTCTGTGCTGCTGAAGCAAATCCTGGTGGCTGCAGGTAGATCCAGCTCTGTCTACAAATGCTGTTTTCTCCTACTCTTGTGCATTTTCATCCTCACTGAGTCCTAAAACCAAGCCAATATGTGCAGCAAGTCAGGTCTTTATTGATATAAAGACCTCTAAATAGCGCAAAAGGAAAAAAGAATCAGTTAGTTCCTTTCAGTGGTGGCCAACCATGCCACTAAGCCATAGGTATTGCCATCAGCTGGAGCCTGGAAACACCTCATGTTCCCTCTCTTGGATTGCCCCTGATCCCTGTGCCCAGGCTGCTCTTTGCCATCCCCTCTGCCCCAGCCCGGGTGTCTCTGGCTGAGAGCCAAAGCAGGCTGGTCAGGCACACTTGGCACAACCAGTTCCTAGATTTCCAGTTCCTCAGCTGCAGTATGGAAGCCATGTGCTTCAAGGCACTGTGCATTTGGTGTGTTGCCCTGCTGGTCAGACTGGGATCTGTCATGTGCTGAGGCAAACCTGCTACAAGGACCTGGTGCACAGATGGGCATTGTGAGCTTGAAGAAAGGAGCTTTGTTTTCATTGCAAAGTGACTGTTACCACCCTGATATGGGAAAAGTTGGTCTGAAATGCTGATGTGACTGCTTGCTGTGAGCACTAATTTCTTGTGTTTCAGTATTTCATGCAGGTAGAAGATAACAAAATGCAAGGAGTGGTATCGCTGAGAAAAAGATTGCCAAAAGTATTGCAACACTGATTATTGCAGAGCAGGCTCATGAGCTGAATGTTTTTAGACTGAAGGAGGAGCTCCTCTTTGCTTTCTGGCCACCTAAGTGGGTGACTTTTCTCTGGATCTTTCAGCTGCAAAGAGAGCCCGTGCAGAGTGAAGGATGTTAGTGCTAAACTCTCTGAGGGGGGACTGAGTGGGAGAGCATCCTGCATCTCTTGTAACTCAACCTTTCACCGTGCAGCCTGCCATGGGTCCCCTTTCCCTTCATGCTCATGGAGCACACTAACCCTACAGCTTCCCCTGGAAGCTGATCCTCTTCCAGCACAAGGGGACTGAGGAGCAAAGAACTAAACTCACTACTTGAGCCAGCTCAGTGGGAGTGGGCTGCCCAGAAGTAGTGGGACAAGGAAGATGACTTCCATATCTAACAGAGCAGATGGTCCTGAGAAGGAGTCTGAATTTTGGGAGCCAAAGAGCAATAGCCAGAGCTTTATGGTTCTGCACACTTGGTGCCTTGGCTCACTGCCACCCTCCTGAGCAGCCAGCGCAGAGGTTGATTCCATTAGCGATGTGCCTGTGACCTCTTACAGCGCATTGCTGCGAGGGCTGGCAACACTTGGTCTGTGCCTGCACCAGAGAAGGCAACTTGAATCCTTACCCCCGAGGCCTCAGTCCCCAACCAAGCATGGGCAAGATGTGATTTCAGTGCTGACCAGTTGTGTTTGCCTCTAGTGAGGGACAGGGTTACACACCAGTAGGCTGGGACAGTCACACTGGCACCGAGCAGGGCTCAACCCTGGCCAGAACAGCATTTCCACCTCTGAGGGTCAGAGGTGGGAAACCTGAGTGGGTGATGACAAATACCAAAGGATTTTGGTGTTCTTCTCCCCATGTGCTTGTTTCATGTTAAGTGGAGTGCTGTTTAGATAAAATCAGAAGCTTTGTGCTTATATTGACATTTAATATTAATGCTTTGAAAAGAAACAGTGTTTCAAAATGGATTTATGAGTCTTGTTCTTATCCTTCAATGACAGCATTTCAATTCCTCTTAATGCTTTTCCAGGAGGGAATTTCATTAAGAGTCACACAGGCAGGAAATTTGGTTTTGAATGAAACAAGTTATTTTTCTGCATGAAAATTTATGACCAGTCCCATGCAGCAGTCCCAGATTTATCTCCACTGGGTGGTTTCCTTGCTGCTCTCCAAGGAGCTGGTAGGCAGGAGCCAGCCAGACAGGGATATCACAGCAAGTGCTTACCAGGAGCTGGGACCCCACATTGAAACAGACAGGATTGTTGTGCCTGAGGACAGTAAGTCAATTTGATCCCAAGTCTGGGATTTAATGGTGATGTGGCCTTTCTGTTCCATGGTGATGGACTGGAAAGGAGGGCTGTGAGAGTGCTGGCTGAAGTCAGGTCAGATCAGCGCTTCTGGTGGCCCCTTCCCACCTCAAGTAGATCTGTATGTGAGTCCAGGGTGGCCCTGGGGAGAAGTACACAGCTGGGTGAATTTAGACCCAACAACTTCCTGGCCCCAAGTACCACATTTTGTCTGCAATTGGACCAAGCTTCCATTTTTTTCCATTTAGGAGTTGCTTCTGGAGCCTGATGCATCAAGTCAGGAGCTCATTTTGGTAAGTTTTTGTCCTTTGGTAAATGCACAGGACAGAAATTGGATGGCCCTTTGGAGAACCATGAGTCCCTGAAGGGCAGAAAAACCCCTTGGGAGGAGTATGGGCTGTGTAAGTCTCTGTCATATGAAAAAGGGAGATTAACTCAAACCCTTTGTGTTTGATTGGTTCTGCCAACACCCCAGAAAAGCTGGGACCTGTGTGATGGGGACATGTGCCAGTCCAAGGAGAATGATTTCACCACTGTTGCTGATTCAACAGCAGGACAACTTCTGTTATCTCCCTTGGTTTTCAGCTGCTGTTTTCAGGGGCTTATCAGCTGGAAAGTACCACTGCGTTCCCTCCTCTGCAAGGGTTTCAATGGGCCTGGCTGTGGTGTCACCACGCCATCCTGCAGTAGTCCCCCTTAGACTGTGCTGTGTTGTGTGTGGAAGGTGGGGTGTGCTGACCATGCTCCATCCAGGGAGGAGCAGCTGGATTTTCCACAGCAACTTCCACACTGTTACCTTTTTTACCCTGGTCATCTTTCCACAGTCCCTCTCCAAAAAGAGGTCTTCTATGCATATGTGTATGGTTGTGTGTGGGGCTGGGTATGGGAAATGGCCCTGCCAAACTACAGAGGAGAGGGAAAGGCAGCATGTGGGGGAAAACAACCCATATTTACACATACAAATGCAAGTTGATGCTGTCAATCTCATGACAGCCTGGGTAGACAGCTCTGGGTGCTGGACCATCCCCCAGCTGTGGCACACAGGGAGCTTTTATCATTCACTGCATGTGTTGCATTGAGTCTTTCCTGCCCAGGAATGAAGAAGTTGATTCTCACCAGGCTGCAAGAATTGGCTTGGTCTCCCTCAGTGTTACCTTGTGCTGCAGTTCAGAAAAAAAAAAAAAAAACAACAGGAAAAAAAGAAAATCTAACTTTGCATCTGTGATGTGTTACAGCACCAGCCATGGGCAAGCCTGAGCCTGTCTGTAAGCAGGACAAGCTGTCAGATTTCTCTTTTCTTCCCATTAAAACTATCACATTCTATTCACAAACATCAGATGGTCACTTAGCACTGCCCTTAATATGCAGGTGCTGGGTGAGGCTGAGTTTGTTGCAGTAGCCAGCCCCAGCTCAGAAGTTGATGCCTTGAGAGGCTAATTTACATATTGGGGTTAATTGTCCAATTACAGCTTGAGGTTATGAAGTCCCATCCTCCCAGACTGCGCTCCTCGCTTTGCTGTTGTTTGCACTTCTTGGGCCTGAAGCTGCAATTGTTGTCCTTGCTTCTCAGGCTGGAAAAGGATTGTTTGGTCTGACTAAACTGTGAGGAGAGCTTGCTAACGCTTTATATGAAGTTCAGAGTTATGTACTAGTGCAGTACAGAATATGAAAAATATCAAAGCTAAAACTTAAGGCATCAAGGTGAGGCAGCAGCCAGCCCGTGGCTGACCCCGGCGGGAAGCGTGCGCTCCTGCGAGGCTGGAGAGGCTCGTGGCACGCCAGCGATGCTTTAGTGCTGCTCAGGATCTCCTCGGTGTCAGGCTGTAAAACCTGGCTGCCGTGTGACGGATGGAACACCAACATGTCTGCAGGCAAACGGCGGGACTGCAGGAGTCTGATGGAAGCATTATTGCAAAAGCCATTTAAAATGATTTGTAATAGCCGGTTAGACATTTAAGATGTCCATTAATTAGCCTCAGCACAAGGAGGACTTGTAAAATTGAGATGGGATTTAGTGATTCCTCCAGATATGAGCTTTCTGAAGGGAAACTTTGGAGACTGGGAATGGGATGTCAAAAATTATTATTTGATGGCTCAGATGCTTCCAGCTTTTACTAAAGTCATCACTCATCTCATATAACAACTTAGACTGCAAGAAAATGGTCACCTCAGTCATTCTTTTAGTGAGGAACACTCACTGGAGATGAGAAACAATCCAGCAGCAGTGCTGACCTAAAGCTAACCAGCTCTATTGCAGCTTCCCCTCCCAGGTGCAGGTGACAAGGTCACATTTTTCCACTGTGGCCACCTGGGGCTCCACAGCTCTGGAAGTGTGGTGGGGATGCCTGCCTGGACAGAGGGGATGGGGATGTGATGCCCCAGGCCTTTTTCCTCCCTCCAGTGGTACCAACCCCAGAGCTCTGCAAGACCATAACACTCTGTGCTTTCTACCTCGCCTTAGGTATTTTTGTTTGTTTGCTTACTGTTTAATTAAACCCTTTCAAATAACTGAAGAAAACTCATCCTTCACTTCTGCGTTTTCACATTCCATGTACAAAGATTATTCTGTGTTATTAGCTGCCCTCTGATGTTACAATTTGCTAAGGGCCCTCTTTTCATCAGACACAAAAGTAATTTATCCTGCAAGGTACTGACAAGGAACATAGAAACATTTCTTTGCTAAGGGTTTGGCTCCCAGCATTACAAGGGAGCAGGGCTTAATACTTTCTAATAGAAATAAGCAGCATTACCACCTGCTTCTCTGGGAAGAATGGAGAGCAACTAGGAGAGGGGGAAGCAGAGAGGTCATTGTTACTGCAGCAGCAAATTCTCACTTGCAGAAAGGGACTGTGCTTGGGCTGTGTCTGTGGCAGGGACTTGAGGGACCCATCCACAGCAGCTCCCAGGTGGAGGCATTTTGTATGCTTGAAGTGGGTGACTCCAGCTGTAGCTCTGGCTATACCAGCTTAGTAATCTGAAGGTGCAGGCTTTGGCTCTGCAGAACAACTAAGAATTCCTTCCTGCTTGTAAGGGATAGAGGGGAACAAAAATAGCAACAAACTGGCTATTTTGCTCCTGCTTTCATTTTCCAGGCTTTTTATGAGGCTAAAAAGACAGACAGCCCCAGGCAGGCAGATTTGCTACCCCTATGTTTCAGTATGGGAGAGCAGTATAACGTGCTTCTATGTCCAAAATAAAAAAGCCAACAAAATCACTGATTGTGTGATAAATCACAGGTAATTTTCTTGCATGCTGACAGAAACTGCAATGCTGTTGGGCTGGGGAAGGGAGAGGAGAAGCAGGCAAGGAAGAGAGGAGCCATGCTGCAGGGGCTTGAGCTGTCAGGGAGATCCCTTCCAGCCCCTGGCTCGTTGGGCAGAACTCCAGTCCTTGCTTGCCCTTCCAAGGTCACAGAAGCTGGGACAACAGGGCCTGGGGTGCTGCTTCTCTTGGCTGTTGGGTTGGAGGGGATGTCCCAGGATACCCCATCCCTTGCTGGACACAGTGGTGTTGTCCTTACTCAAGGCTGCCTGAACCCTGTAAAGCTTTTACCTGTGCTGTTAAATTGTTGGCCTGGGACCAGGAGCCCTTCTCCTTGTGATTCCTAGCTGAGGAGCCTGGACCTGACCCCGCTGGGTATGGAGCAGCCTGGTTTGGAGGGCAGGAGAGGTGAATGGTATGGAGGTGGGCAGAGCGTGTTTCCCTGCCACTGCCATGGGATGGTCACTCTCCCTTTTCGCCAGGAAGCAGCTTGTGCTACAGCCATGCTCTCACAGTATGGGTAGACTCATGTTTTCCTGAGGCTGTTCCTTTGGATCAGCTACTGTAGGTCTAGACTGTTCTCATAAAGGCATGTGTATATATACATATATATATATGTATATATATATATATATATAATGCAGGAAATGTAGGTTATATTTCATTATCTGTGCTCCCACGTAAACACAGCTGACATGTTTACACTTCCTTCTTAAGAGCTCAATGGAAAGTTGTAGCTGTTTTTCATATGAAAATGTGGACAACTTGGGAATTTGGCCTTCTTTTGACATCCTGTGAAGCACTGAGGAAGTAGGGGAAAAAAAGAGAAAAAAAGGCTTTATGCATTTTTAAAAGGCTTGAAACTTTAAAAACAATTTTTAAAAAGCACCTCCTGTCTCTTCTTTAAAAAGAAAACCCTGAGAAACTACATTAGAAGTCAAGACACACTCAGTTTTTAAGACAACATTAATATGAAGAATCTTTAAGGGAAATTGGAAAATTTGCATTTTGGAAAGTAAAATAGCCTGCACTTGCAAAGCATTTGCAATGGCAACATTCACGGCCAGCTCTCCTCCTTCCTGACTGGGGATTTCCCAAGCAGAGAATGGATTGTGAGCAGCCTAAGGAGAAGGACCTGGGGGTGTTGGCTGACAAGAAGTTCAACAATGTTCACTTACTGCCTGGAAAGCCAAACGTGTCCTGGGCTGCATCCAAAGCAGCGTAGCCAGCAGGGTGAGGGAGGGGATTCTGCCCCTCTGCTCTGCTCTGGTGAGACCCCACCTGCAGCGCTGCATCCAGCTCTGGGGTCCTCAGAGCAGAAAAGACATGGATCTGTTCCAGAGAAGTGTCACAAAGATGTCCAGAGGGCTGGAGCACCTCTCCTATAAAGACATTGAGACAGACAGCCTGTCTCCAGCCTGTCGTTCAGCCTGGGGAAGAGAAGGCTCCAGGGACACTTACAGCGCCTTCCAGTACCTAAAGGGGGCTCAGGAGAGCTGGAAAGGAACTTTTGGCAAAGGCATGTAGTGATACAACAAGGGGGAATGGCTTTAAACCATCACAGAGTTTAGATTAGGTATTAGGAAGCAATTCTTTACTGTAGGAGTGATGAAGCGCTTGGAACAGATTGTCCAGAGAAGCTGTGGATGCTCCACCACTGGAAATGTTCCAGGCCAGGCTGGATGAAGCTATGAACAACCTGATCTAGTGGAGAAGGTGTCCCTGCCCATGGTGAAGAGATGGAACTAGATGATTGGAATTACATGATCCTGTAATTCCATCCCAAACCACACCATGCTGCCATTCTGTGATTCTATGATAATGGCTCAAAAGCACTGCAAGTCTGGTTTAGCCTTAAGGGTCTTTTTCTCCTCTGTAGTATTTATAGTAGCCATTCTGGTGCCTTCTTCTGTGATCAGTCACCTTCTACTGTGTCACCTAAATCCAGCCCATCTTGGTTTTTTCTTATCTGTCAGCCAGCTGTGGTCCAGGGCTGGGTGGGCTGACAGCACAAACCCTGGTGCCACCAGGACCAATGAATGGCACCTGTGCATTTTGCATCTTACTGCAGCTTTATTTGCAGGCATTGCTGGTTTGTTCTGGCTGAGTTACACAGGCTGCTGCCACTGCTGCTTGTACAAATGCTGTGCTCTGCCTGCGATCCACATCTGCCTTTCTGGTGGTGAGAAGAGTTGTTATTCATTGTTCATTCCTCCCCAACACCTCCCATTGAGAGAGAGAGGAAAAGACCCTCCAGTTCTGACCTGAATGAAATGCAAAGTTTGCAGCAGGAGCCAAAGGGGCTGATTTTACACCCATTGTCACTGCAGCAGGGCTGTGCAGGTGTGTGAGCCATGCTGGGGTGGGTCACAAGCGCTGACCTGGCACAGGGCACACCACACAGTTCCCAGCCAAACCTCACCCCTAAACAACAGGTGAAGGCACTGCTGAAATCCTCAGCCACTCTGGGGGAGCCCTGGTCGCTTGCCTGTCCTCAGCTTCAGTCCCCAGAGTGGGCAATGGCACGGCCAGAGCTGCCAGGCTGGGTGGAAATGAGCACTTCTGCCTCGTGGCTGAGCACCTCCACACTCGGATGAGCAGGGGGTTGGTGGCTGCAATATCAGTGGGTTTGCCCCTGGATTTCTCTTGAATTTCTTTTTTCCTCCCTGGATCTGTGAAACCAGTCTTTTTTTTTTATATGCGCACGCATCTTTTTGCCAGGAGACAAAAGTGTTCCCACAACTCAAGAAACACTTTGTGCCTGAGTCACTGATGCCTGCTCTATTCTTTTGTCATCAAAAGGGTTCTGGTTTTCTGATGGTCAAGCTTAAGTCTCTTAAAAGGGGAGAGCCTCTGCCCTTTGAAGCAATTTTTGCTCTGTCATCAGAGAAGAGACGCATCCTTTTTCCCCTTGCAGGTGTGGGAGCATCAAATCACTTCCACAGAGCATTTTTCTGAAAGCCACATGCCTTTTCTGAAAGGCATCTCACCAAAGAGCTGGCAAATCCTGCCCTGCCTGGCTCTAGAGGCTGCAAAATGAATTTACTAGGACCTGAGAGCAGACAACACATTCTGGGTGACCCTGTGGCTCTGAGTAGTGCCATTGGATAGAAATGAAGAACCCTGTCTTGGTTTTTTCTCCAGGTGAATTAATTTCATGCTCGCCTGTGGTGCTGGAGAGAGGCTCAGTCTGGCTCCTTTTGCCTACAAATGGCAGTGAGAACTGTCCAGCCTCTTCCCCCAAACAAGGACACCCCCAGCAGAAAGAAGAGCCCCGGTGTTGCTCCCCAGCACTGATCTCCTGCCAGGCACTGCTGCAAGGTGCTGCTTCCCAGGGAAAACACACTGCTGGGAAAGTGCTCCTCACTGCTCCTTTCTGGCTTTTTCTCACCAAAAAACCAGAGCTGGGTCTCACCTTGCCCAGGCAGAGGGCAGTGGCTGTTCCTTCATCCTTGTGTTCTCCTCCCATGGAGAGGCTCCTTGTCTGACTCTGGCCTTGGGCTCTCTTGGACAAGCTGGTCAGGCTCCCAGATTGCTTTTTGTGAGGAGGAGTTCCCAGTTAACTCCTGTTGGTTCAACACAACTTTGTGTGCAAAGGTTTTTCCAGAGAAAGGCTTTGCCATCCGTTGCTTCCATTCTGCACCCTTTATTGGGGTCCCAGGACTTCTGCTCACCTCCTTGGGCTGGGGCCCATCCTAGGCTGGTTTGGTACAGGCAGACACACATCCCAGCAAGTGCCATCACCTCCTGTCCTGTCTGTGCAAGGGCAGAGCTAGAAGTGCTGCTTAGGCACAATGCCATTTATCCCTATCTGCTCTCCAATGGCACCCCAAGAGCTTGGGAATTGACATTTCTCACCCTCTCCCTGGGAGCTGGCACTTCAAATTTGAGAGAGTAAGCTGTTAAATTAGCCAGAACATTGTCCCATGCTTTCTAAATATTCAGAAATAATTTCAACATAGCAGCAAGCAGGGAGAGGAGAAGTTTGCTGATGATATTAAGGGTGGTTGAGGCAAAGGGCTGACTGTGAATAGTTTCAGAAAGACCCTCATGGCACTGAATGAAAGGGTAATAGAATCACAGATAAAATCTGATGTAGATAAATGTAAAGTGATGTGCATGGGAAAGACAATCCTAGCTTTACATACAAAATAATAGGCTCCAAGCTGGCTATTTCCACTTGGGAGCAAAATCCTCAGGGTATAATAGATAACTCTATGCAAATGTCAGCTCAAGACTCAGTAGCAATCAAAAAAGCAAACAGAAAACTAGGAATTGTTAGGAAAGAAGGAGAGAGCAAAACAGGGGAAATCATTATGCTGCTGTATAACTCCATGGACTCCCTTCTCTTGAATGCCATTGTGCAGTCCTGATTCACTGATCTCAAATATGATACAGAAGAAATAGAAAAGTTACAGAGGAAGGCAATTGAAGATGATCAAAAACACAAAAGGCCTCCATTCAGGGGATGACTGAATAGATTAAGACTTTTTATCTTGGAGGAAAAAATGACTGAAGAAGAAATATGACCAAGTTTTGTGAAAGGAAGAGCGATGTGACTGGGGAACAGCTGTTCATATTATTCAGTGCTCTTCAAAGGAAGAGAGTGAACATCAAAGAAAACTATCAAACTATCAAGTGAGAGGTTCAAAATAAACAAAGGAGATTTTTAGCTGTGGCACTCCTTGCCATAGGGTACAGTGGATGTTTAAAGTTTGTGTTGGTTCAATAGGGTGTAAGCTGATCGATAGGAGAGGAATCCATCAAGGGCTGTTAAATGCAGAGATGGCATCCACAGTTCAGGAGGTTCCTGAGTCACAGACCGCTGGGGAAATGGAAAGTATTCTGGGAAGTAAAAACAAATGTTTGCTCTATTTTTGTATCACTTCCTGAGCATCTGCTGGGTCTCATCCAGGGCAGAATGCTGGGCAGGTGTATTTTGGGCTGACCATTTTCAGTCACCCCTCTGTCCTGCATTTCACACCAGGCGATCTATCTCACTAAGGGGAAGGGCTGGAGTGAAGCCTGAGGTGTCTGGTGCTCCTGCCTGGTCACTGTTCCCACATCAGGCACAATTTTCACCTTAAAAAGTCTTTCACCAAGACCCAGAGGTATGTGCATCCCATTTTTCTTTAGCTCCCAAAGAAAAATTCTGTGAAGCCTGCATGGACAAGGCTTCACAGCTGGAGGCCAAGTTGTTCTGGAATGCAACAGGTAACCAAGGGATGCAACCCTGCTCTCCATGCAGACCTCTCATGTGCATCTCACTTTGTCTGGCTGGGTCACCTTGGGTTTATTGCTCCAAGGCATCACTGAAAGAGAATGCCTGGGTATAAGCAACAAGAGATGGAGGAAAAAAAAAAGTGCAGCAGTGGCTCTAATGGTCAATCCAAATCTGAGTGATTTGCTAAATTTTTCCCCAGTTAATTAAAAACAAACACTTGGACGCTGCACTGACACAATATGCAAGTGACTCTTCTGGTTGAAATCTCAGTGCCTTAATGACAGGGACATTTGTGTTCCTGTGCACTTCTCCAAGGCTGCCTTAAAAGCCATGCCTTGGCAGTTTACAAGCTGGTGGCCACAAACCAGTAAACTCACTCCTTCCCAGCTAGAAATGAGAATGAGGGATAGTGGCCATTACAAGATAATCACAGCCAGGGAGAAATTCCTGAGCTCAAGTATCTCTATTCCCCAGATCAGGGTAACCTCATTGCACTTGGCTAGCCACTGGCAAAGCTTATCAAGCCAGGCTGGCTTGACACTCAGATTTTAGCAGCCTGCCCTGTTTCTGGAGGCTGCTGCATCACCCAAGCAGCCTTGTGTTGACATCACATGCTCGGTAATGTGAAGGTGAGGCTTATTCTCTGAAAACCCACCATTTTCACCTATAAAGCCTAAATGAAAGTAAATGAAAGTCCAAATTCTATTTTTATTGACACCTGTGCTATTTTGCAGCAGCTCCAAAGGAGTAATGATGATATACATTGGAACAGGAGGACAATCAGACATCTGTCCTCTTGATTGATCGTCAGGAGAGGGAACAAAAAAGGTCCATTACACACACTGAAGGAACTACTCTAATAATGACTGTTACAGGGAAAAAAAATCCCCACCCACATTCCTCGCCCCCAGATTTCTATTAGGAAGGAGACCCTGCTCTGCTTGGCTATGGATGGAAGACAAGAGTCTTGGATTGCAGTGTGAAATGCAAGTGGGAAAGGGTAGGAAACCCCAGATCTTGACTGTAACCTAGGGAAACCAGGTAGCTTCCTCTTGCTCCTCTTTCTCCTCTTCTCTGGTTGTTTACCCTCTCCCCTAATCCTTCTCTTCAGATCTCCCCATGGATCAGTCTTGGGGGTCCTGCCACATCCTGGGTGCCCCCTGGCACTGGAGCCAAGCCAATGCTCTGGAGCAAACCCCAGCCCAGCTCCCATCACCAGGGCTGGCACTGTCCTGCTCCTGCTGGAGGGAGCTTTTAGCCCCGGAAAGGCTGAACCTGGCATCCCACAGCCACACACCTCGGGCATGGGCTGCTGGTGTGGCATCTGTGACAGCCTTATTTTAGTATATTTGTGCTGAATAAAACACATTTCCTGTGAAGAAAGGTGGGTATTTCAGTGTTGAGGGAACTTGGCATCCCTGAATACTGAGCAGCCATTTCCTCAAAGCTATAGTATTCAACCTGGTAATCAACCCTATTAGCACTAAAAGGAGCTGTCTAAATGCCAAGCCAGGTTCAATAAATAAGCACTAACACATTTAGAAATGGCTTATAAAGGAGAATTAAAAGTTTTGCTGCTAATTAGGTTTCTTATTTGAGATTTTCTGTCAGTTCTAGCTCTTCCATTCAAATAAGACAATCGCTGCCAAGATGAAGGAAATGAGATGATGTGAAAGTGTTCATCCATAACAGAAAGCTAAGAGGGACTTCAGCTCCTCTTGCAAGCCTCTGGAAAGACCATGAGGATGGGGTCAGACCTATAAGTAAATGTGCCTCCCAGCCTCCTGTTGCCTGAGTCCCAGATTTTCTGATAGCCCATAATCCCACCAGAGCCAGGAAAGCCCAGGAGGCAAAGGAGATGTGGGCAGGCTCCTCTGGCCAGCTGAAGGTGTGCAGCCCAGGAGGCAGGCAAGCGGAGCACAGCTTGCTGGAGGCAAGCTTTTTTATAAAAAAAAGCTGTTTATATTTTATAAACAGCTTCCAAATCTGTGTCGAGTTTAACAAGCAGCCCTGCTCCTCCGGATCCAGCTGCCTTCCACGCTGCCTGAATGGGAGCGGGCTGGTGCTTTGATGTGGTAATGACATATAACTGATACTGATGGCAAAGGCTAATCCACTCTGCCCTGTAATGTTCCCAGTCAATCATGCAATATTCTGTTATTGGAAAAACTCATTTTTGCCCCTCTGATGGTAATCAGTGTATGCCCTGAAGCAGGAGCCTTGATAGCCTGTGTAATTTGCAACCTAGCTAACTGTAACTGTGGATGTTAATCCTATTTATACAAATGCCTGGCAAGCAAAAGCAGGGCTGCTGCGACAAGCTGCAGGGCAGGGCAAGGCATAGAGCCAGATTTCCAGGAATTCTCCCTCTGCAGATTTCAAGCTGTTGCACCCCAGTGATGGGAGACTGAGAGGTTTGGGGTGGGCAAAGAGAAGTGGCACAGGCAGTGACTCTACGGTTGTGTCACTCCTGCTGCCTGGTGTTTGTTCTGGAATATGCTGGAGCAGACTTCACCACAGTGCACATCCTCTGCTTTGGACAGCCACTTTCTACCAGACAAATGACATCCAGAGGGACCTTGACAGCCTTGAGAGGTGGCTCCATGTGAAACTCATGCAGTTCAACGAGGCCAGTGCCAGGTCCCACGCATGGGTCAGGGCAGCCCTAAGGACAAATACAGGGTGGGCAGAAAGCGGGCTGAGAACAGCGCTGAGGAGAAGAATTTGGGGTGTTGGATGAGAGGAGAAGCTCAACATGGCCCAGCAATGTGCACTGGCAGCCCAGAAAGACAAACACATCTTGTGTGAGCTGAACCAGGGCCCAAGGTCAACACCCTGAGTGAGTTAACCTGAGTTAGGAGCCTAATGTTGTCAACAGCAAGAATCAGACATCTCCAGCAAGCAAGTCAGAGTAGGAGGCACACAGCCTGGGGGGAAAGAGATGTGGACACAGCTCTCTCACAACTCACCTGAAAAGGGCAGCAAAAGACATTTCCTCACCTCACCAGGGTGCAGTGAGACCTAGACATGTTAAATGGCATTTTCTGGAGGGACCAAGCCCTGAAGTGGTGCTCAGCTTCTCTACTTGGCTGCTTAGTACTAGAAACACCCTCCTAGCTGCCTGGTGTGGGACTAAACCGGGAGCTGAGGTGATGTGTTTAGAGGCACCAAACCTGCTCCCATCACAGGCGGGTGCTCAGAGCAGACTTGCCCTGGTGATGGGTACCTGTGCCTGTGATTGTTCACTCCTACTACTCACACCTACTTCACCAAGGACAGGGAAGAAGAGAGCTCACTCCTTTCCAACTGCAGGAAAGCCCTAGTTCCCAGGAATTCATGGCTTTAGGTGAAAACTTACCAAAGAAAGCTCTCAGGCCTCAAAGAAGATAAAGGTCTAATGGCACTGAGCCTGGGCCTTGCAGGAGCTGTTACCTGCCAGTGACAATGGTCCCATCAGTGCAGGTGGGACCCAGTGACACAGGGACCCAGCCATCCAGCAGCATTTCCAGACATGGACTACCCTGACCTTGTTCCCTTTCCAGCAGCCCTGCAACACCCAGCACCTCCACCCTGATGTGTTACTGCTGGCACCATCCCTTGTCCTGCAGGATTAAAGAGATAACAGCATTTCTCTGCTCTTATTCCAGGTTTAGCTAACACAAATTGAAAGACAAAACTTCCCAAATCCAGAACAAGGAAAGCTGAGCTTTGTCACTATTTCATTAAAATGATACCTCTGGAAAACATAAACTACATTGAGTTTGCTGTGCCTTGTTTTCCTGCTGTCCTTCTCTAGGAATGTCTCCTACTTGGGCAAGAAACACCAGACACACTGAGAGCACACACTTGTGGGTGCATGCAGCACTAACCACACCAACACATCCTCTCTGTTTTGTGACACCCATCAGGTTTGATTTTTAGAGCAAGGCTGTGACAGCTTGGCCATGTCACACATTTCTACAGCTGCAGGGACCCCGATGGTGGCCAAGAGACCCCACTTGTTGTGGTTCCAGCTGCAGGGTCTAAGATCAGCAGCAAGGATAGGCTGGAAGAGGATGGAAATATATTTAACTGTATCCATTAATATAGATGGAAAAGAACAGACACACATTTGGGCACATTTATTTTCTTCCAGACCTGAGAAAGAGTTGGTACAGCCAGGAACATATTTTCCTACCCAACTGCACACTACAATTGGTCTAATAAAAAATGTATTTCATTTGCCTACAAAAATCACTCTTCTGGGCACATTACAGCCGTAAAGGATGCTGCTTTCTATTCCTGGCTTCTTTTAAAAGGCCAAGTCTTGCTGTTGTGTTATTAAATTCAGCAGATGCATGGCACAGCCCAGTGAGCACTGCTGTAGGAGTCTCCACATTATAGTTCTCTAGGCTTGATCCTTCACACACATAAATGGATTTTACACTCATGGTGCTCCTGGGACACCCAGGCAGCTGCTTCAGGTTTTTGCCAGTTTAAGTAAGATTATTATCAGGCCCAAGAGCTTATGTGCCCTGCAAAGTGTTGCAGGCACTTTTACCTCAGTGAGCTCGTATCTGTGACAAGGAGTACGAGTGGGATACACAACTGGGGTGATGCCAGCAAAACTGATGGCCAACCGTGGGCATAGGTAATCAAATCCAGATAAAACCAGGCAAAACTGGACCAGGATCTGGTTGTGATGCACATGCCAGCAAGTAGCTTCTGGTCCTTTTGACATACCTGAGACCATGTGAAAAGGATGGTTTGGTCAAAATGCTGTATTAAAACCAGAACCTTCTATGCACTCCCTTGGTATTATGTGGGCTTAAGGCTGCTCCTGCCACCCACTGCCTCTGAGCTCTTATTCTCCTGTGCTATTACTGAAACAGCCTAAACATCATGTTTTAGTTATAAAGTGAGTTTAGTGGATGGAAGGGCGGGAGGAAAGGGGGATTAAATTTACTGCTTCAGTGACTACAGATCTGAAATAAATCTCCAATTCAATGATAGATCAATAACATCAAGATTGGGTTTAAATTATTAATAAACTATGAGAAACAAGGATAATTATTCTATGAGTCACAGCTCTCTAATGCACTGCACATTTTTTCCCTGAGACATCTGCATTGAAGCACGACCTGCCTATCTTTTGGCAGAACGTTGTAGCCAAGAAGTTAATGCTTTTTGTTTTGCCAGCTAAGCATTTCATAAACCCTCGTGGGCTGAGACAGCCTGGTGACAATGTTGTGCTTCACTCATGGAGAAACCCTTAGGCCAGGAACCCCTAAAACACTGAGGTGTCTAATAAACCCTGGAAATCAATGAGATTGATTTGAATCACATTTATGAATGGTTCCAAAGGCACTCAAATGTCCTTTGAAACCTGGATGTCTGGAGATGGAGGAGTTGTGCTAGCCTAAAAGGAGATACTGGCCTTGAAGCTCGCCTCACTGGTGGCAAGGAGGAGGCACAACCTGAGAGCTGCATAAGGCAGGGAGGGGAACAAAGTAATAAATTAACCTTCTGATAAGATGGAGTCCTCCTCATCATTCCTTCGTCAGTGGTCTTGCATTTACAATAAGGGAGGAAGAGTTTTTGCACATTGATGGTAGACTGACAGCACCACTGAACTACTGGTGAATTTCAAGTGAATTAACTTCTCCTTTTCAGGCAAAAAGAGAGGGAACCATCAGCCTGAGGAGGCCTGTTAAAATCAAGAAGCTGAAGACTGGAATATTCCTCCATTCTGGGTCACAGCCGTCTCTGCTGGCTGAGGCAGCCCATGCTGACACACTTAGGCTGGAGATGCTGAGCACCTCTGGGCATCCTCCCACCCCAGCAGCTGCCATCCCTCAGCTGTGGCATCATGGTTAGGGTGGTGATGGAGAGCAGCCTTCCAGGGCTATGTCACAGCAAAATCAGCTAATCCCTGCTCTTTGACAGGGTGGTCTGGGGTCACATTTCCTCTGAGCACCCTTGATGATGCTCTTCAGCTGCTGGGCTCGCAGGTGAGGGGCTTAGCATTGCCCTGGCTTACCAGGAGGGTGCCCTGCTTAAGAGGGGAGGAACAGAGCTCAGGACTCAGGTCATGCAAGGCACTTAGGCTTGTGAAATGAGCTCTGCAGCAAGCAGAGGAGAGAATTGCTCTCACAAAGCTAAGGACAGCACAGAGGAGAAGGGTAACAGCCGGCACACCAGAATGGACAAGGAGTATTGGTGGCAGCCGTGCAGAATCTTCTGTGGTCTCACTGCTTTCCTTGCCACTGGACAAAACGAGGTTTTTATCAGTCCTAAAATCGCCCTCCTGCTGATCTCAGCTCACACAGTTCTGCAAATGGCAGTAGGTGACTCCCATTCTGAAGACAATGCGGTATCTCTCTGTGCACACTTGGACCGGGACACCCTTGGACCCTGTCCCCCCTTGCAAGGACACCTCTCTTTTAACACAGCATGTCCAGCAGCAGCTGAGGCTTTCCATACATCCGTCCACTCTCTCCTTTCACCTGAAATTGTCAGTCAAGGTACAAGATCATTCTGAGACTACAACGCAGAGCTATCAAGGTGTCCAGCCGCTACTATCTGTGTAATGTAGGGATAATTGTTTTACAGTCTCTGTGATATACTAATTTAAAGATACCTGTGGCCTTGGCAAATGAAAAAAACAAAAAATAAAATAATGAAAATAAGATACTGAACAAACTTTGCTTGGGGCTCGACTGTGATCTGATTCAAGGTAAGGAGTGAAGGGGTGTTTAAAATTTCATTTATTTGTTTATATCTATTAGTAATTCAACAAGGTCTTTACACATCACTGCTTTCTTATTAGTTACCTATGAATTGCAAAGGATTCTGGGCAGAGCACACACAAATTAATGCATCTGTGGATGAAAACTTATGAGGAACAGGGGGATGCTTCCATTGTGTGTTTGCTCTACCTCTCGTGAAGCAGTAAAATGCCATCATCTCTGCCTTGCACATGAGGAGCCCAGTAAAGGACTATGTGCAGGTTAACTGGGACCAGTATGAAGCCCAAATCTCATGGAACCCCTGTTCCTGGGACCAGGCTGTAGGTGGGAGACTGCACGCACCCCAAATCACTGCCAGGCCCTTAAGCACAGCCCTGCAGGGAGCTGGACTGCAGACTGCCCTCTCACCAACCTTCACATGAGGGAAGATCCCTTTTTTTTTTTTTGCTTTTTAATTTGTGTAGTCACTTTAGCCAGGAAACCTTTAAGACTGATTTCCCTCGATTTGACATCAGAGGTTTTACTTCAGTCCGTAACATTTTCAAAATGTGGGGAAGAAATGGAGTCTGCACTTTTTCAGAGTGAAAGTTATGAATTTAGAACAGTTATTTATATAAGTGTTGGACATTTAAATTTATTAAAAATCTATAGCATATTTACTATTCCTATGAATGTAATTTATAAAATATAATCCAAAAAACACTTTGCAGGGTGTTCATGTAACAATGTAACAGCTTTCCCTAAAACTTGCATCCATTTCCCTTGGTGCCAAGGGAAGAAACAAGTTAAAAAAAATCATTTGGATATTCCTATAAAGACTGTTATTAATGAACTGAGTGCTGTTTAAGGTCACAAAAAGAATTTGGTCTTTGTTTGCCTCTTCACAAGACTGTCTATTCAATTTCTTTTCCTTGCCTTCTGTCTGCAAGGAAGCTTAGATATGTCTCTATGTTTACGTGGGGCAGAGGAGAGGAAGGCGCCTCGTCTGCAGATGGTGCAAATCCGTGTTTCTGCAGCAGCACCCGTGGCGGGAAGGGTGGTATTATGCTGATTTACTGTGGCTGGGAAATCAGACCTATTTTTTTTCCTCAGCTGGAAGAGCAGCCTGTGAAATAAAAATCACACATCTCAGTTGATTTGAGAGATGCCGTGTAAGATTTATCTGTCTAGCAAAATAAAATAAAAAATTAAAAAGCCCCTCTGCAGAGGCTGGCAGCATCCCTTTTAATACAGCTGATGTGGAGGGGCCCAAAGACAACCCCTTGGACAGACATAACTTCCAGTTTATTAATAGCAAGGGCACAGCAGAGGCTGCCAGGCTGTGACTGTCCCAGGCACACTGTAAATTTCCAGTTGCTCAGTGTTCCTGCTGCTTGCCTGTGTATGGCATAAATACAGCCTAACGTGACTGAATTGTATAGAAAAATGTTACCAATTACTCTGCTTACCTGGATTCCTTTGGCACAGCTCCTGTGGGCTGAGCTGATGGAGAATATGTCGCTGGTGCTGGAGAGGAGAGAAAGAGTTTTCTTTAAAATAAAAAAAAGATCCTCTCTTTGTGTAGAACAGCGGGTTGGTTATTTTTTTTTTCCTGCCTTGAGATTTCTTGCCATTTCATTATTTTGTATTTCAGATAAAATCTTCTCACCTTAAAGAGGAACATTTTTCCACACTGGTTTTAATGGTATAATAAATTGAGGGAGAGCAAAGAAAATGCTCCTGAAAATGAACCATAAAAAAAGTTGCTGGCGACTGAGGGCAGGCTTTGCAGAGGAAGAGACAAGTGTAACAAGCTAATTTACTTTGCCTTTCTGTTCAG
This sequence comes from Pyrgilauda ruficollis, assembly GCF_017590135.1. Lineage (NCBI taxonomy): Eukaryota > Metazoa > Chordata > Aves > Passeriformes > Passeridae > Pyrgilauda > Pyrgilauda ruficollis. Next base: position 4,451,798 of record NW_024519207.1, on the reverse strand, counting down.
GTTTCCTCTGTAAACAGCTTGGGTCTCCCTATTTTAGAGACTCTGTGGAAGGGCATATTCCCATGGGTGTTTTACCTTCCCTGTGGATGCACAGGGGCAATGGGGTGAAGAGGACTGGGGTGCTCCTCTGTGGGAAGGTCACGGTGCTGCAAGAATGAGGAGTGAACCCAAAATGGTGATTTTGGCCCAAACATGTCCTACAACCAGTTGTGGTGCCATGAGGGATTTGCTGCCAGAACAGCACCTTTCTCCTCCAGGTTTGCCTTAATTCAGTGGCCACAGGCTGCACATTTCCCTCTTTGTGCTGAGCGCAGCCCACACCTACTGGGTCAGTTGTACATCTCGCCTTGTCTCACGTGCTCTGTCAGGTCATACAGCTCTTATGGAACCTACCTCAGTGTCCCCATAACAAGTGGTCTTATTTCCAAAAAATCAGAGGAGACAGAGGGAAGAGATTTAGGGCAGGCATGTGCAGAAGGAGATGGGAGAGGTGCCTGTGGATATGCAGGTGTCTGGGGAAAGAGGGTGGACAAGGAGGCATTTGGGAGGGCAGCAGGGTGGCAGAGGAGATGGTACAAAAGAACATGTGGAAGAGTAAGACACATGGTAAAAAAAGAGAGGTATAGATGGCTATGACAGGGAGCCTGAAAAAGCATTGGCATGCAGGTTACTGCTCAGATTACATAAGCCACTCTTATGAAAAACAATCAAAAGCCAAAAAATCCCCGTGAACCATGGTAGTGTACAAATTCTTGAAGACAAATGTTGACACTGGGTCCCTAATGAGGCATTCCCATATTTGACTTTCCTTGGTAAACCTTCCTGTGTCTACATACTGTCTCTCTACTGAAACAAACTTCATATATCACCTGAATTTTAATTGTGATATGCAAATCTAAGAAATGAGTGCCGAGGATAGCACTGAGAGAGGTTTCTGTATGTGTTTGCTTCCTGTCTTTTGTGGTGGTTTCAGACTGTCAGCCTCTTGCCAGGACAGATTTGTCCTCAAGGATGCAGCTCACATGTATTCCTGATAAGAATACTTGATTTGCACATGGAAAGCTCTTTCAAACTTTAACCTTACGTGTACGAATAGTTTATTTTTCTCATTCTGAAGAGCTGGCAATTTTGCATTGAGAAAAATGCAAAAGTGAGCAGAAAACACTTCTGTTGATAACCCCCAAAGAGGACCAATGCATTAATTCTTTAGGAAATAGGTAACTCTTTACTTCAAGGAATAGCCTGGCTCTTTCATGCTGGCTGTGCCAGGGGGTCTCCTATAGCAGGCAGAATCCCTGCTCATACTGTGTTCCAAGAAGAATTATTGGAAAAAGTCCAATTTTTCCTCCAAAAAATTTGTTTAGGCCTAGGATAATGCCGAGCTGTCCCCCCTGGACCCCAGTTTGTGATCCAGTCTGTGTTGCAGAAAGCCAGACTCTCCCTAGGTAGGCAATCAGCTGCAGGGCTGCTGTGTTGTCCCCTTCCAGTGGCTTTTGATGGAGCCACTTGTTCCTTCCTCACCCACTCACTGGGGGCAGCTGTGACCCCATCCTGGCTGGGTTACTTAATGAGCTGTCATTAAGTGTTATTAAAAGAGAGATATGTATATCTACTTGTATCTATCTACCTGCCTATTTCTCTATCTGAAGTAAACAGAGCTTCAAGAGTGTTATAAGAGAGATAACTGTCTAATATTAATTTGCTGGCATTTACATGCAATAGAGCAACCCTGATCCAGACAAAATGAAAACAGATGGTTCTATCCTAGGAAGACATGCTGAGAGAGTTGGGGTTGTTCAGAAAGGAAAAGAGAAAGCTCCAGGGACACTACTCTAGAGGCCTTTCAGTACTTAAAGGAGGCTTATAAAAAAGCAGGAGAATGACTTTTTCAATGGTCAGATGGTGACAAGGCAAGGATAAATGGTTTTAAATTGAAAGAGGAGAGACTTATATTAGGTGTTAGGAGGAAATTCTTTACTCTGAGGGTGGTGAGACACTGGAGCAGGTTGTCCAGTGAAGTTGTTGATGCCCCATCCCAGGAATTGTTCAAGGCAGGGTTGGATGGAGCTCTGAGCAACCTGGTCTAGTAGAAGGTGTCCCTGCCCATGGCAGAGGGGTTGGAATGAGATGATCTTTAAGGTCCCTTCCGGCCCAAACCATTCTATGATGATTCGTTCTATGATTCTATGATATGTAACATAGAGCAACATAGGAAAGCTCCAGAACAACTGACTTCTTTTCTCTTCTTCCCTGTAATGGATTGCTCAAAAATACCTGTCAATATCTCTTCTTTCTTCAGAAGTCTTTCAGGAAACCCAATTGCAATTTTTGCTTGTTTAGCAGGAAGGAATAAGGAGGTTTCTTCGTGCTCTGCATCACAGACAAAATCTCTGCTGGTTCTCCTAGTCGTCTCTTTGTGGAAGAGAGCAAGATTAGTCTGCTCAATATAATCTCGCATTCTCTGCATTTTGAAGGCTTCTTTAGAAGCCACATATTCCTCTTCCAGCCTTTTCAAATTTTCCACTGTGAGAGCAGAACTGGGATATGGTGACCAAATCCGAAGGGAAAATGTTTTTGGTTGGAACTGGTTACTGCAAGACCCTGAATGCTTGTGTCCATTAAACATATCTGCAATGCATTAAGGAGATGAGAATCTTTAGCAACAGGCAAAGTCAATTCATCATTCTTGCAACAAAGAAAGAAAGAAAAGAGAAATCCCATTAGTCATTTACTCCTGATGGGCATATTGATTGATGTAGTTAAAATGTTCACACTAAGATAACCTTATTAGATTGAAAATCACTTTCTTTTCAAGAGGATCTACTAGGCACCAATTCAACAAAGCACTTAAACAAATACCTGATATTGAGGGCATGCTCAGGTCCTATTGGTGGGATTTTCTTAAATTGTTCCCACCTAACATTTAAGGCCACAACTTAAGATAGCTACAAAGGATGACATAATGCCTCTCCGTGTTTCAGATATGCCCAAAGTTGAGCAACCAAATATCTCATATCATAACACACTACCCTCTTCCCCACTAAGGCTGTACTAAAGATTGCATCAGTGATTTCATTATTAACCCAGTTTGCTTTGGCTGTAAAATGCTGTACAGCTGAAACTTACTGTGTGCAGGCTGGAATAGAGTGCACTTTATATTCATTACTAGTACTCAGACAAATTATTTTGGGCAGTTTTTGCTGCACACTGATGGAGAAAAAAATAAAAATGTACAGTGGAATCTATTGAATCTGTTTAATTGGACCTGCTGGTGGCCATCCGACCATGCCGATTAAATAAAGACAAACAAAAGCAGCTCTCAGAGGACCTGCAGTGAATAAACCCAGGGTAAATACTGCATGGTTTTTCTTATTGCATTATTCTGTATAGTTGTGTGTCTGAAACATAAACTAGCCATAAAAAGCAACTCACCCTCGTGTTTGCAATATCTGCGTAATTGTGTCTGCATCTTCTGTTCTTCCACTCAATCTGTTTAATGTCAAAAGATAAAGGAGGGAAAAATAATAAGGTTATTTTGGCAGAACTAGTGCTTTGCAACCTCCTCTTTCCTGGCCTGCCCCTCCCTGTCAATTCCCATCAGGCATGATGCTCCTCTGCTCTCTCTGACTGCAGACTGAGGTGGTGTTTCCAGTCATTTTGTCAGTGCAGACGACCCAAAAACTTCCATTGCCCTTGGCAGGGGGGTCTCTGCCAGCACGGTGGGAGCCCACAGACACACTCACACTCAGGCACTGCAGGTGCCCTGGGGATGGCTCAGTGGGACATGCTCCTCGTCCCTCGGCTGGGCTTCCCCAGTGGAATAGTTCCTGAGAAGGGAGTGGGTAAGGGCCGAGCAGGACCAGCACAGCACTGTCCAAAATGACAATGCTGCCCAGGCAAAGTCCCAGCCAGGGCTGTTTCTGAGGTGCTCTGGCGGTGATCCTCTGTTACCATTTCTTGCATTCTGAAGGCTGTTAGTCTGAGACACGGTGTTCAGCATGTTTGAATGCACAAGGCTAAACTGGTTTACTTGGTAATACAAGTGCCTGACACAATGAGCTCAAGTGCTACAGAGAAGAAAATGTATGGGGTATCAGTATTTTCACCTTTGTCATCCAAACTTGTACAATACCTCATGAAAAGAAATCACTGAGTTGGTTGGTCTGGCAAAAGCCATATTCCCTAACTCTGTGTTGAATTCACATTAAGGATAATCTTGAATTTTCCTCTGATCCTTCTCTTTGGATAATTTTCTTTTCAGTTTTTCTGAAACTTTCCTTCTGATCCATGTAATGGTGAAAACGGATTACAAATGACCCAGAAAGACCCTCAAAGATTAGCTGACAACTTCTGATTGTGAAGAAACCTAGCTTTACACTGCATCTTTCATTGCTGGGACACAAAGCATCTTATTATTATGTATCTAATTATATTACTTAATTTTAATCTCCTTAGGGAGATAGTTTTGGAAAAATCTGTCATTTCTGCCTTTCATGAACAATTCTGCCATTCGCTTGCAACAGCCTTTTAAGATGCCTTTGCTTCTTAATCATACTTTAAGACATCTCTATGTCATTAGCTCTGATGATCTTTGTACTGCTGTCATTCTGCTTTCCCTGTTGAGTTTTTGTGGTCACAGAGCTGTAGAACCAGCAGGGCTGGAAGATGCCTCTGGAGGCCACCAGGGTCCAGGACTCTCCTCAAGGCAAGTCTACTAGATCAGAGTCCTTGGGTTTTTGTCTAGGCAAATTTTAAGTATTTCCAAAAGCTAAGATTCTAAAACCTTTCCAACTCCAGTATTTAACCACCCTTACGCTGAAAATACTTTTGCTAATATTTAATTGGAATTTCCCATACTCCAGTATGTGTCTGCTGTCCCTTATCCCACCAAAGTGCAACTCTGAGAAGTCTCTTTTTTCTTCACCCTCTCATTTAGCATCTTCAGGCAGCAAAGAGAGGTACTTGAGTATTTTCTCCTCCAAGCTGAACAGACCCATTTCTCTCAACCTCCTGTTGCGCACATAAGCTCCAGCCTCTACATGTCTTGGTGAAATTTTGCTCCAGTACGTTGTCTCTCACACTGGGGAGCCCCAGACAAGACACAGCATTCCAGATGTGCCTCACCACTGCCAAGCAGAGGGTAATAATGTGTTTCTCCACCTTGTGCTTGGAAATCACATTTAGCCCAGCTGTTTTGGTCTTCCCTCATCTCAGGACCACCTGCGTCCCTGCTGCAATGCCCTGTAGTTGCCATTTGCCTGGGATTGCAGTGCATGGATCTGGGCAAGCTCAGAGTCTACTCTGGGGCAAGCTGGTGCCACTTTCACAATGCCTGTATGGCAGGGGCTGTCCTGGCCTTGTGTCTGTGCACAGCGTTTCACCCACGTGTGTCCCTGCACACCGCCATCGCTTAACGCTGACTGCTCTCCTTGAACTCTTCCTCTTCAGGAATGTTTTAAAGGATGTCTTATAAAGTATCATTAGTAAGGCTTTTAGAATATTTTCTCTTGGAACCTTGAAAATGGGGAATTGAAATAAATAAAAACACAACTGAGCTGAGCATTTCTCAAACCCAGTGGAAGAGCACAAGCCCTGAACCTGAGGGTTTATTTAGCTCCCTGCCTGGCCCCATGCAGCAGCAGCAGCAGGGCCCAAGGGCAGGATCTCATCCTTCATATACAGCTTGTCTACATTGCCTTGCCACCCTTCCTATCCTGACTTTCACCAAAACAAAAGAGAAAAATCACCTCATATAAGAAGTGTGGAGAACTATTCTTCCAGTGGTGGAAAACTCTTTTGAATGGATTATCCCATTCTCTCTGCATCACTCCACACAAAAACATATCCCTGACCCTATGGGATTCACAGATCAGGAGGGTAAAGCCCTCAGGTCAGACAATTTCTGTCTCTGTTCTTGTACTCTACCTGCCAGACTGAGGTTTCATGCCCATCAGGATGGTCCTACCAAATAATCTGAATTACAGCAGCTTTTAGAATACCCTCTCTTGGCACTTGGCACATCAAAGCCGCACAACTCCCAGATCAGCAGCTTCCACACAGTTTGAAGGAATGCAGCACTTGAGTGTTCATGTTGAACTTTTCAAAGAAACTGAAGAGGATAAAATGAAGTATTTTATTGAATTCTAAATATGGAGTGGGGTTTTTTTGTTTGCATGCTTCTTTTCATCAGAAGAAATGTTAGAAATAAAAAGCCCATGGCAAATTAGAGGGATGGAATGCCACATTTTGAAAGTGCCAAAAATTAAATATTCCTGCTTTGGAAGTTTGCCTCACCCTATCCATCATGAGCCATTCTGGGATTTTGATATCAAACTGTCACATTTTTCACTTGACCTGATGCATATTTTGGTTACAAAGTCCATTTTTTTTTTGCAAAATGCAAATAGAACATTTTGCTAATCTGACCAGATAGGATTGGCACACAAAGAAGAGTGCTCTTGGTTTTGTAAGTTCATAGTTCATGGGGACTGGCATTAAACAGAAGAATCAGTTACATCTAAAAGGCAGGCTTAAAAATCTCATAGCTGACGGTAAGCTGCCCACTGCAATGTCACAGGAAATTGTCACTAAGTATTCACAAACACATCTGCAGCACTGCAACACATCTCCAAAGTCATATCTGTCCCTGACATCAGAGTTTGTCATAAAAAGCAAGAGAATTCAAAGCAACATTTACTGGCTATTTCCTCCATGAGGCTTTACTTTCTCTATAGCTCTTCTGTTCTCATAATAATATACTGAAATCTAGTCAGAATATTTGAATCTTAGAGAAACAAAACACAGCTGAAGTAGCTGGAAGGCGAAGGGCTCGGGAGGCAATTTCCTCTGATTCATCAGGAGACAAAGGCAGAGCGATGGCTGTGTTTGTGTTAATAACAGTGGAATTGCCTCTCTGGCGCCGCTACCCCGATATTTCTTTAGCTCTTGTTGTCATGCCTCATCTCACAGCCCACCACTCCTCTGCTCTCAGACACAGCCAGGCTGGATATGTCCAGGGGAGGCCAGAGCAGCCTCCATCCTGTGGCACTTCCCTGAGCAAAGTGAGGCTGGCAAACCGAGCTGCCCAGCCCCACGTGGGTATTCCCACCACAATCGCCAGCCTCACCATCAAAGCCTTGTTTTCCTTACTCTGAGGTCTCCCATCATCCCCCATTAAGAATCAATCTGACTTGACCCTTCCTGTGACCACATCCCTTGGGTTGGGGTCTCCCACTGTGGGGAAGGATGGGCAGGAGAATATTGTCAAGCTCTTTCACTGACAGCACCTGGTGGGACCCAGTATCCCAGGCAGCTCTGCAGGTTGCTGCAAAAGAGACAGCACCTTCCCTGTAGGATCATCTCAGGGGAAATGATTTTATTTGCACATCTCTAACTCCCCAGGCAGAGGCAGAAGACAGAGAGTGCGATGCCATCAAATGAGAATTAAACTCTGTGTCATACTGCAAAATGTCAACTAAATTAATTCCTATTGTAAGACCCCTGCACATACCCCAAAAGGTAGGAGTGCTGTGTACACATGACTAAAGAGACATCCATACACAGACATTGCAGTGGAGTTTCTGCACCACAGCAGGTCTGGAGAGAATACTGTGTAAATCAGAGTTTAGTCAGCCTCTGCTTTCCATAGCAATCTTCAAGATATTTGTGCTGATAGTGGGAATCTTTCCCTCTAAGCAATGCCTGCTTGATCCTATGGGATTTGTAATCTCTTAGTTTATAGCCCATTGCAATGAAAGGCATCTGAGAGTGCCTTGACTTTGTTTAGATGTGCCATTCTGGCAGGACTTTCCAATGCAATAGCTGATGTCAGGAGCTGTCAGACCCACTGTCCAGCAGGGACTAGGGTCTCCCATAAAGCATCCCTGCAGTCTCCCCATTTTGTTGGGGCAGAGGGACCTGCTGGCACCACAGGTGCTGTGATGCCCAGAGCTACAGCCTAACACCCCCACCAAGGGCAGGCTGAGGTGGTGGACTCCACACTTCCTTAAATGCTAAAGAGGTAGGTAAGTTTGTGTATATATACATAAGAGTATTCAAATATTTACAGATTCAAGGAGAGTAGTGTGCACATTATACACACAGTACTGTTGTTATCATTGCACACATTTTGCACATTCATAGATATAACATAATGCAGTAGAACATATCTCTACAAAAACCCCAACACATTTATGCACTTTAATTGCCAAACAAGCCTATTGAAAGCAAGCATGTTGTTTCATCTATTTCTGCCATTGCAGCTGTGTCCAGAGTAGTCTCCAAATTCTGAATTATAATCACAGCTCTTGTAGAGAAAACAGTCTCCTAAAATAACTCTGTTTCTGTACTTTGCACTTTGAAAGATGTTTGGAAAGCAATTGGTCACTGTAAATCACACAGAAGATTCTGGAGTGGTCTCCTGTTGTGCAGCTCTTGTGCCTGTTGCATCCTGCCAGTCCTGTAAGCACTGGCAGAGCCAGCAATACTCATCTCAGCAGTGTCTTTCCATTTGGAGGGATGCATCCAAAAGCCTGGGTCTCACCACAGAAGTGACATTGGCTCCAGCTGAGTGGCTGATTACCTCTCTGTAATGTGCAGTGGCCATTAGTAGGCTTCTAGAAATACATGGCAAATATGTGACGATCCAGGCCCCAGAGAATTCACTCAGTGTCAAGGTTTCAAAGATCATGCTAGTTCTGCAGGTGCAGGGATGAGAACCAGCTGCCTCTGCTTGCAACCAGTAACACCCACAATAGGAATGGAATCCATTTATTCTGGTAAGTCAGAAAAAGTTACATTTGTAACACGTAGGCATAAACAGCTTAAGAGGGGTATGCAGAATCAGACTACCAACCTCTGCTGTTGGGATTTAAAACCTGACTTTGGCAGATGCCATTACCTGGGACGCAGAGCAGACAGGACACACAGCTGAGGAGTAGTCCATGAATGCTCTTCAGAAAGCCTGGTACTTCAAGAGCACAGCAATTACACTGCACAGTACAGCAAAGCAGCTCCAGCCATAAATCATGGCTGTTAGTGTGTGCACTGGGACTTGTGGTGTGAGACACAAGAAGTGCTCTGAAGTTAGACTGTCTGAGAGCACAGAAATCCCCGATTAACCACCAGTGGTTTCGTCTCTTTCATGCTCTGGAAGAGTAAAGGACTCATCTGACAGCAATGCCAGGGATTTATTGGGTTTGGCTCTGGGTAACACAGAGCTGAAGTTACTGCTGGCTGTGGTTTTGATTTCTAACACTGCAGCAAACTGCAGGTAGAAACATTTTTCCTCATATTGGCTCACAGGACCTGATCCTCTCATCCACGCAAAGGACTTCTGGCAGGACAGTCTCTCCTGCTTCATGTCCTGCAGCGCAAAATAGGACCCCCAGCTCCACTGCCTTTTGTCCTGCCCTCTGCAGCAGCCAAATATTTTAGTAGAGATGAGAAGGAGCATTTCTAAGAGGTGGCAAATAATGCATAATTAATCCATTGGCCCCTAAGCGTAGAACTAAATGTCAGTCACAACGCACCCAGTCAAACAACACTGGTGTAAATTTGCAGTGATGCCAAGCAACTACAACTGCTGTAGGTATAGAGCAGAAAAAATCAGAGTTATACACAGCCAGTTGTATTGAGAGAGACCTGAGAAGCTCTCTGGTGTCTCCTCCTTACCCTGGTGGAATAAACTATCCTTACGCTATTCAACAGAGACTCTTATTTATGCTGCACATCCAGACATCTTAATGTTCGGTTAAGTCAAAGGTAAAAATACATATAGTCACAGGACTGTCTTGTATTAAAACTACAAGTTCTGAAGTAGAAATTTATGATGAAGAAAATAAAGAGATAAAGGAATGTGAATACTGTTTATGAGGAGAACTTGGAGAATGAGAAAGATGCCAAGGGACGACGCTGTCAGCACTGACCCTGCTGAGGCACAGTCCTACCAGATGAGGTAAAAAATCTCTTGCCTATGCCCTGTTCATAGGCACCTTGGCAACAAGCTACCTGCCAGGATATGTTGTCTCCATGTGCCATTTCTAGGGCCTGCCAACCTGAGGGTCTGTGGCAGTATCTGCAGCCAGAGAGGAGTGAGCAGAGGGTGCACTGACTCCAGCTCTCACAAGGATTGGCTCAACATATATTTGAGCATGTTTTTCTTAATTTTCCCTTTCTATTTTTAATTTTTATTAAGGTATGCTATAGTGTGGTCTGGCTAATTATTGCTCCTACATCTCAGGAAATTCTGATCTCAGGGTTGTTGGGAGGTTGAGGGAGGAGGTTGACTCTGTATCTCTCCACTTCCCATTACCCACTCTTCTGTCTGTACCCCTGCCTACTGCAGGGAAGTGATGGCCCTTGGGGCATCCTGCAGCTTTCTCCTCCTCCTTCCCTCCTAACTCCCATACTGGATGGGTTTTTTTTTCCATCAGGGGTTTGGTTTTCATCTCCCACGTAAAAGGGAAACCAGAAAAGAAGAACAAATTTGGGTTCAACAAGGATACATGGAGGATAAACAGTAAAGCAGCATCCAGTAGCCACAGAACAAGCTTGATCCCCATCAAACCCTGCACAGGTGTCACAGAACAGGCATACCTTTTTGGGCAGGAATATCCAGGAGACTCCTTGCCACAAGGACCAGGCAGAGATCTGCTGTCTGGGAGGTGCCTGGGGCACCCTCTTTGTCCTCAGTGTCCCTGGGTGTTGCTGGGACTCTTCTTGTCACTGTTTTGCTGGGCTGTTGGCCCCCACCCCTGCACGTTCCGTTGGGGATTTGTTGGGGTTCTGTTGGGATTCTATGAGGATTCTGTTGCCATAGTTCCCACACTGCCACGCCACATTTCTCAGTCAAGGAGGTGAGGGCTCCTGCCAGCTTGCAGCTCTTCCTGGATGTTTTAGTGGGGCTGTGGGAGATTGGCCAGGGCTGGGGGATGGAGGGGACAGGGACTTGCAGTGGTGGAGGATATGTGAGATCTCATCCAGAGATGTCACGCCTGCCTGGCATGCTGGAAGTGCGACGCCAGCCTGCGAGCTTGTCTGGAGCAAGGATCATACTGCCAGTGCCTGAGGCACCCTGCCCCTGGCAAGCCCTGGGGGAAGGTGGGTGAAGTGCCTTTCTGTGCTTCTCCAGAAAGAGAGCCTGGGTATCTCATCATCTAAGTCATGGTGGACAGGTTCCACACAAGTGTTCCTTGCTGTTCTTTTTTTGCTGTGCATCTTGAGCCTTCTCTGGCATGAGCTGCCCCCATGGGCCACAGCACACTAACATCCTCACCCCATCCATTTGCCAGTGTTGGGGCATGGAGTGTGTCAGTAATCCCTGCTGTCCCCAAAAGGGCTCTCCAGCTTGTTTGGTTTAGGTCTTTTTTATATGTGCCTTGTTTTTCTACCATCCAGAGGTGAAATAAGGTTGCTGCTTATTCTGGCAGCTGAGTGTCTGAGCTGAAAGGTCTTGGGGAAGTAGCAAAGGCTAATGACTTGGGCAAAAACTGCTTCTACATTTCTCTCAGAGATTTCTTGAAAGGAAAGGAAAACCAGGTTTAAAGGGAGGTTTGCCTGAGTCCAGCTGTGGCATGTACTGCTGCTGTCAGGAAGTTGTGGCTCCATCTCTGCTTCCTCCAGCTGTGCTTTACCCTCTGCAGTCAGTTCCTTTAAGTCCCTCCATCAGACTCTGTGGGGTATTTTCCACTCTGGTGACTGTGTTCATTGTGGGTCCAGGGGTTGGTCTCACAAGACTCAGAGAGAGGAATTTTCCTTGTTCTCAGCAGTGTTTTGGTGTTTTAAAAAATGTTTTAAGGGAACAAATGAAAATGGGTGAAACAAAAAACCACATGAGCAGGTCAGCGATCCTGCAGCTGGGCTGCCTGCTGAGCCGTCTGCTTTCTGTGTCCCTCAGCTCAACACCACAGCCTGATTTTCCTCTTCATGGGACAAGCCATAAAAATTGAGCCAATACCACTGAGTTTGGTGTGTGGTCCTAGAAGTAACAACTGATCTGGTGAGACTGGAGGAGTTTTCCTCCTCCTGGATCCTGCTGCAAGGGGTGGAGAGAAAACACCAGATGATGGTCAAAGATGACATCTGGGCCAGGGGCACTGCTCACCTCCTACTCAGAGAGTTGTGATGTCAACTTTCACCTTGTGTCCCCAGTATTTCCTTAAGGGCAGGGAAGTTTCTTATGCAATGGTACTGTCACACATGGGCTGGGGCACAGATTCAGGCTGCAAAACAAGGACTAATTTTGTGGAGGCAGGGAACATTCCCTAATATACAGTTATTTAAATCAAAATCGTTCATTTTATAGAACATACCTCTAATACACTATAGATTTTATAATTCACTTTAATTTCTCACCAGGAAAAAGTCAATTCCTGCATGGCAGGGAAGCCAGAGGTAAGAATACTTTAGTCTGCTCAGCAAAGAGGGACCTATTTTTAATCCAAGGGCCCTCTGTTAGCTCTTGCCTATTTAGTGTAAAAACAGGATTTACTACACGTACAACTAAATCCCCTTTTTATATTTGCATAGGGATCCTGCAGCATATGTATGAACAGTTTTTGAGATAAGAGAGGGAAGGCCTTGGGAGCCAAAGTCATTGTTTTTGCATGAAGTATTTAATGCTAAACATAAATATTGAGAGGACTGAATTCCCGTGCACTTGCAGACTTCACTCTTGTGCTCATGAGGATTTTTACTTTATATCCAATTATTAAGAGCCTGGTTGTAAGTGAATGTAGAAAAAATACAGGACGCCTTTACAGACACTTATGGGGCTTCATTTTCCTGTTAAAAGGAGAGACAGGTTATAGACAAAACAGAAGCAAAGGTGGTGTACTTCTCATCTCCCTCAAGAGTGTGGCTAAGGAGGGAATGTGCCAGGCAGCAGAAATCAAGACCTAGGGAATGGACTTTCTCCTGTGGTGACCTCAAAGGGGATTGAAGTTGGAGCTCCTGTGGTGCACGTTCATCAACTCCACTCATTGTAATTCGCATGATTTACGTTCTCACAATCATGATTAGGTGGTGAAAAAAAATTATCTACATGCAGGGTTGACTTTAGAAAGTGACATTCTTTGTCCAAATCCAATCAACCCCCACAGCATGTGGTCCTTTGGATTTAGCATTAATTTTAATATGTGTGTCCCTGAAAATAAGCCTCCTGGCTTTGGAAACCTCAGAGATGAAGAGAGTCTCAGGCAAGTACTGGGCAGAAAATTGTGTCTGAGAGTTGTCATTGCTTTCTCCAAAGGCAGTTTTGCTGGAGTGAAGAATGGGATGCACTGGCGTTAAATTAATTTTTAAAATCTAATCAGAGACAACTTGGTGGGGAAATCTACTTCTCCAGACATAAAATGGGGTCCAGAGGAGCTCCACCAGAATGGTTTGTGGTGTTGCTGTGATCTTAACAGTGCAATGCAGTGAGCATCAGACTTTTGCCTTACTGTAGGCAGCATAATCAGATTAATTTCTGCTCTTTTGCTTGTAATGGCTGTGATAAGACTGGCAAAATATCTGTACCTGTGGATGTAAAATCCCTCATTTATTTGATGATGTTGTGACTTTAACAGTCCAAGGTTTTACACTGAAGCCTCCTTGTTGCTGCCTCTCTAAGCTTTCCAAGATAGTCAGGTAACAGTCTGATTTTTTGCCTGCTGACATGCTTGGGCTTCTCTTTTCAAGTCAAAGAACAGAAACCAGCAAACTGCATGGGCAAAATAAAAAACAGTGTAAAATAGGAGGGTAAATCCCTAGGCAGCATCTCTCCATCATGCCTTTCTACATCATCTCGCTGTATCAAACTTCAAAAGCAAATCTTGCCTAATGAGCAGGAACAGTCTGTGGCCAGTCATCCAGGCAAATGGCTCATGGGTACAGGGGAGGAGGAAATCAGAAGAAATCTGTTACTTAACTACTGGAGTCCAAGAAAATGAGCTCGCACCCAAAACTTGTGTGGGTTCAATCAGACAGACAAATGAGCAAGAACATTTTTATGAACATGCTACATACCTAATAACGTTTTTGAAACCATTAGCCAGCTACACTACACCAGTGACAGCTTTCCTATGCTCTTGAGTGGTTCTCCCACCCTCCAATTTTCCTCCTATGAACAGAAAGCTGTAGCGCTGATTGCAAAGGACAGATACCTAATTACAGGGCTTGTTATTAGCAGAGTCTGGGAAATCAAAAGTCTGCAGCTCATATGATGTAGAGAATGATGAAGCATCTCAAATCACTAATGTGATTCAAAGTAGGGTCTCAGAATCTGCACATTTATTTTCCCCATTAAATGTGTGGGAAAGCCTATTTGCAGCAAGATTTGGAAGGCTTTCCCCTTCCTTTTCTTGACTTTTGCCAAAAGTAAATTTTAAACACTTTCCTGACATCTTTATCCCATCAGTCTGTCAGTCAGTCTCACAATGTCCTTCATGCAAACCTATCTGGGCACTCTATAATCTAGTATTTAATAAATGTCTTGGAGGAAAACAATGTTTGACAACACCTCAAAGACTTGAAATCCTGCTGCATGCAAGCTACTGGGGCACACTGTCTCTTTGCTACCCTTGGAGCACGTTCCTGGCTGCTCACAGCACTGCAGGCTTGTTGTCCTCAGGTGTGGCTGGTGGGGAATGACCTTGGGAAAGGATGGGAGTGGAGCCATTTCCAGCTGGCACACACCTCTGTCCCTGTTAACAGTCTGCTTTATAGTCACGCTCAAACCAGATATATTGTTTAAATTAAAATGGGGAGAGAGAGAGAGTGAGAAAAGAAAGCATTCAACAGAAAATATGTGAAGTGAGGGAAAACAGGCACTTCTTACTGTGTTACTGAAGGCTTCATATAAATAACAAGCCATTAAACTTTATGACCAAGTTCTTGGAGTAGTACTGTTTGGTTGTTTTTAAGCTGCAGTTGCCTCCAAAAGTTTTGGACTTTTCTGACTCCTCTCCCCTCCTGCATTTTTGTTTCTTCCCCCTGCCAAGTTTTGTGAGATATTTGGTCCTTTCAATAAATCACACCTCTTCATTTTTGATGGGCTGGCTGTCAAGTCCAGTGTCTGTCTCTTAAAGACAGTCCATCAGGTGGAGCTGATCTCATTTGGTGAGGGCCTAGAGCACATCTGAGCTTACATCTTTCCAGTGCATGTTGCTAGAAATTTCCTGTGCTGGTATTCACTAAGTTGGTGAGTGTTGTGTCTTCATGGCTTGAAATACTTGACTCCAAAATCCCTGTTTTGTTACATGTGGTATACATGGATAGAAAACTTGGTATTTTTTAATGATTTTCATCTGGTGGAAAAATACAGAAGAAAGGGTCATTTCTAATTCCGGGGTTCTAAATTTTCACAAGAAAAAACATAGATGCTCCAACTCTTTTTCCTTCTCACACCCTCTGTTGGGTCTTATATCTCAGACTGGTTCTAAACTTTGAAGAAACCCCAGAGGAGACACAGCTTGTAAAAAATCAACAGCCAGACATAAAGTCATTAAGCACAAAAGTAAAAAAAAAAAAAAAAAAAAAAAAAAAGAAGACCATGGAGAAAAAAGAATAACAGTACTAACAGTACATTTTTGAAATTGGATGAAAGAAACTAGATAGTTATGTGCAAATGCATGAAGGAATACCAGAGCAATTCAATTTAGAAGGATGTGGCAGTTCAATCTACCTAAATATTGCAAATCTTAGTCCTTGTAAGTTTTGGGGAAAACCCAGAGCAGGGTCACAGAAGAGGAATAATGTGATCTTGATATTGCTAATAAGCTGGTGACTGTGGAATTCTGAAGGAGCTGCAAATAATATAAAGAGTTTACCAGAAAAATTGAATATGGGAAGAAAGCTGTGAATAGAGAGAGAGACAGAGAGAGAGGGAGAGAGAGAGCGCTATAAAATTATGTTTCAAGGATTCTGGTTCTCTTTGATATAATATGTCAAAAGCTAGAAATACCCAGTCATGGGCTGTAAACAGCTTTGACAATCTGATTGATGTGTGCATTAACTGAATTCATGGCATAAAATATATGAGCCTTCAAGTGCTTATTTTTCCCCATGAAAATGATTACCACGAGTGCTTTGCACAGTGACATGTATGTGAACTTGTACCCGTGATTTCTCAGA
Source organism: Pyrgilauda ruficollis (assembly GCF_017590135.1). Classification (NCBI taxonomy): domain Eukaryota; kingdom Metazoa; phylum Chordata; class Aves; order Passeriformes; family Passeridae; genus Pyrgilauda; species Pyrgilauda ruficollis. The sequence goes on along the minus strand of NW_024519207.1, from coordinate 4,435,685 downwards.
CACAGTACAAAAGATGTCAGTATAAGGAAGAGCTGCTATCTCTATCATTTATTTTAAATGTATTTGCAAGTGACAAGGAATTTAAAAGAACTATCTTTTTAATAAACTTCTTGCTCCAACCATATTTTAGTTCTTTTGTTGACCACATCTGTTTTGCTTTTCTTGAGAAGTTTTGCAGTGATTCTCTCGTTTGGGTAAAAAAGAAAGTCGTGGGATGTCACTTCTCAGGTGTACCTCATATGCATAATATGGAAGGAATGCTGCTTCAGATTTCTGCGAGTGCCTGTGCTTCCAGTTCTATGTTCTCCTCACAAAGAACACAGGTATTCCATAGAACAATAGCAGTTTCACTTGGCATTACCATTCACCTGGATCTCAGAAGCAGTTTCTTTAGCAGTCCTCCCAGGAGATCAGCCCTTGCCATCACCCAGGTATGGCTGTGCACTGGTGGCAGCTGTGCATCAGGGATGATGGGTTTCAACAACAAGGCAAGAAATTTCTGATCTTGTTTGCTCAAGTGTGTTTACTGCATCTAAATTTTGGCCTTTAAACAGTACAGCCTGGGGCTTCCCCAAAAGAGGAAATATGGGGGATATGTGTAGATGTAAATGGAGATGGCTGGCTATGGTTTCTTAGGGCTCTGTGTTTGGTGGGGTGGAGCTGATGCAAAGAGAAGGGAAAAACAAAGACAATAATTAGGCAGATGTCTCATTATTTGCAAGAGATAATCCACTGTCATCAGAAAGAAAGTAACTTCTCTGAGGGGTGGGAAGGAAATTTGACCCCTATAAAGATCCACAACCCAGTCAAAAAAAAAAAACCAAACCCAACCTTTTTTGTTTCAGCTTTATTTTTAGCAAGCTTTATGATCGTTGAAGGCGAGAAGCTAGCAAGGCTGAACCTAGTCAATGAGATTGCAGAGCACAGCAGATAATGGTATCTTTGATCAATCAGGCAAAGCAGATAAAGATGCACTGCAAAAACTGGCCTGTGAGTCACAGAAATATCTCTTTTTCTGTCATTCAGCAATCCTTGGGATGAGACTTGGAGAAATTAATCAGCATTGAGGTGGAAGGTGAGGGAGATATGAGCTGATGGCATGTACCTTGTCTGTAAGATGATAGCTGGCTCTGACTTAGTTATTTCAGATGAGGCTTCCCAGGTCACTGGAGTGCCCCTTTCTGCCTCAAAAAGGTGGTGTTGGGATGCTGTCTTCTTATTAGTGTCAGGTAGAAATCTTTGCTAGAAATAGAGGGACAGTCTCCAGGCGCCTTGTTAGATATAGAAGATGTGACAATCCCAGCAGCAGCTTTGTAACCCAAAGAATTTCATGGCTCTGGAAAGGCCTGACTGTTTCATGAAAGGAGGGCTGACAGAAATTCGGCAGCCAGAACAACTGCACTTTTCTGTGCAGCTCCAACTTGTGAATAAACATGCAATCAGGCACACTTTTAGAGGAGCAGCTTTCTGAAAGCTACTAATGGCAACTTGGCTTTAGACAGAAACTTGTTGCACATTGCTCTCTTTCTGTTCTAAGTACAGGAATCAGTGTCCTTGGCATTTGTCCATTCAGCAATGATACTTGGTCTGTGATCATCTGCAATGCACTGACAAGCAAAACCAGTAAATCATATTCCTAACGTCCTGTCTGTGCAGAAAGTGACTTTGGTAAGATAGGAAGGGTAACACAAGCACAGTGTGTAACCTCAGTGTTTGTGTTATGCAAAACAGCTCTTCAGTTAATGGGCTGGCTGCCATATACTCTATGTTTATGTTGTACAGACAGCTCAGATGGATTATGGTCTCTACCAAAATGCTCAGGTTAAATACCATGTAAAATATTTTAATGGGCACCACATATATCTGCCACCTCATCCCTGCATACAGGTGGAAGGGAAGAGCTGTCCTTTCCCTAAGCAGAGCAGGTTTAGCTTTGCTTCTTGTACAGCCAACTCTGCTCAGACCAGGAGTGCTCAGACCTGGTGGTGTCTGCTGAGACAGGGCTGGCAGCTCAGGCACAGAGCATGAAATGGGCTGTAAGAGACACCTTGCAGAAGAGACAGCGACCTTCACACTGTAAATCAGAGATACAAAGCTTGTATAGATGTGAGTGACCTCATCAGACACCATCTCAGAAACCTTGCATAAGGGGTGGCTGCATTGCTTGAGTGCACTGGGGAAGAGCTGGTCCTGAAAGGGCTGTAGGGGAGAGCCAAGGGCCTGTGAAAGCTGGTAGCACCCAGCTGCTGTGCAGGGGCATGGTCACCGCGCCTTACACCTGACCACAGAGGAAGGGTCACCTTCACCTTCTCTCTTCCCATCAGCATCTGACTGCAGCTCACATTTAGCCATGCAGAACAGGGTTACAGCTTTTTTTGGGGCATGTCTCTGCCCATCACATCACACGACTTGCCACACCAAGCCTTTTGCTTGGACTTTGCTCACTGAATCATTGACATTACCGTAATATGAACATCTTCGTGGAATTTGCGCCTTTACCTAGGTGGGATCTGTGCTTTGACTGAGATGTGTGGGTTTCTTTCCTTCTGGATGGTTAAGAGTGAAAGCTCTATAACAAGTAAGGAACAACAATAGTAATAAAAAGCAATATAATATTTTTAAAGCCCAATAACTCTGCACTTGCTCCTGCTGGGATACACCTTGCTATGAAGCTTATGTCACTAATGGGATTGTTCATTTCAGTGAGGCAAAGCAGCAGGGACATTACAATTAATAATGCTTAACAGGAAACAAGTTATTGTGCTTGGGGCAGAAGGGCAAAAACTGCTCTCTATTATTTTTTGAAGAGTTAATTGGTAGTAGGCGAAGATGTGCTGTGTTGGGCCAGCAGGTGCTGCTTTATGACTACATGAATGTTAATGATATCCTCTGGACACGTATGAAGACAGGTTAACCTATTTCTTTCTCATTGCATTCCTCTGGGTGGATGTGTGTTCTCTTTCCGGCTATTTTTCAAGTGCCACTACAGAGCACTTGGACAGAGAGTGACCCTAAATTTGCACAGAGGTTTGCAGGCAATTTTGGAAAACTAAGTAATTTTTGTAACATCCATTCACCTCAGGACAGACTTTGCAGGTTTAAAGTTGAGGGAAATGGGTGAAAGGGGCTGCTTCTCTGGCATAAAAATCATTCCTAGGGGTTACATAACATTTCTAAAATCTAAATCTAAATCTCCTGTTTAATTGCTCCTACGTGTGCTTAACAATAGTACCAGGGTTCTAACTGTTTATTCTCTTATTTCATTGCTGAAACCTCTCTTCTTCTGGCCTACCATTAAAAGAGTACTCTGGCACCAATTTAAACCCTGGGATGAGCAGATGTTGAAATTGTGTTCCTCTAAGCAAGGTGTGCCATGGCCCATCAAAGCATGCTAGAGATTAGAAAAGGTAAACCAGTGCTCCACTGAGCTTGAAATGGTCTCATTTCAGTACCACTCCACATTTAAGTTTAGTTATGAGCTTATATTATCTTTTTTTTAAAATGTTCTTTTTGCATTTCTAGTTTGGGAAAATTACACTGTCTAGCACTAAGCTTCAGACATCCTTCAACATGTTTCAGACATCCTTCCAAGATATTTATATCTTTCATAAGATGCTTGCTTTGCACAAAGCCCATCAGCTTCAGTAAAAATTTGTGTGCCATTGCAACAGGCAAAAATGCTGTGGAAGGACAGTCCTGGGAGCTGAGTGCAGAGTTCTTTGCAGAAACCAGGTGACAGCACTACCCTTTGAGAAACCCCCTGGGTAAAGATTGATTCTGAAAGCCAAATCTGATTTTTAATAAGATTACCTCATGGGTCCTGTGCCTTGTTAGAAGTCTGCTCCTGCATGAAGAAACATGGGAAAACAAATCTTGCATGCCTACAAGGACTAAGAGAGATGTACTCAGGAGCAACACAAAGGGCATAAACCATCCAGGACATTTCTGGAATGCCCTGATAATAACTTCCTTCTCCAAGTGATAGAGGAGCCAATGAGGAGAGGTGCTAATGTTGGACGTTGTTCTCCCCAGCAAGAGGATCTGATGAGGAATGTGAAGCTCAAGGGCAGCCTTGGCTGCAGTGACCACAAAATCATGGAGTTAGAATATTTGAGACATTGAGGAGAGCACACAACAAACTCATCTGGACTTTGGGAAAGCAGACTTTGATCTCTTCAGGGATCTGCTTGGTAGAATTCCCTGGAAGGATGATAGGCCCAGAATAGCTGGTTAATAATCAAGGATCACCTCCTCCTCAGGAGTGATGCATCCCAACAAAGAGGAAGTCAAGCTGGAAGGACTGTGTGCATGAGCAAGGAACTCCTGGACAAACTTACACACAAGATCTGGATTTCCAGGTTCCTTGATAGTTCCTTGGATATTTTTCATGGGGTTTGTGATTCTTCATGTAGTGCTGTTCACAGTAAAGAGTCTAGAAAGTCCTAATGGAATATTATTTTTTTTAAGGTGATTGCTTCCTCTTCTGTAGAGTTTTTAAAATAAAATGAAATTATTAGACTCCAGTTGAACAGATCCTTATTAAAGTAGGAAGTAGGAGCTGGTCTGATAATGACTTAAATTGGTGCTACGTGGCCATCACATGTTATTTGATAAGCATTCCATTATAATTAAGAAGTGGTTAATAGACAATTAATATACAGGATTACATACTTAGCTAATTAGATTATTTAAATTTTTTTGTTAGATTAAAATGTACAGGACCCCATAAATCACTGTTAGAGATTGCTTAATAAGCCTGAACCCTTAATTTTCTCCCTGTCAATCAGGAATGGAACCACTGACTTTTCCTCTCACCCAGAGACTTGTCACAGGGAAGAGCTGCTCCGTGTTCAGAATGAGCTGAAATGCCCCCAACTCCCAAACACTGCAGCTGTTTGCAGGACCTCAGAGCTCAGGTGCAGTCAGCAGAGACCTAATCAGAGCAGTGGTGAGGGCTGAAGCATCACTTGGCTACAAGTCACTGGGGGCTCAAGTCTGTTTCCTGAGCACTGTGCCTGTTGCTCTTTGGGGTTTGTGGCTATCAGAGGTCAGGGACAGTGTGTCCAGCTCAGCCTGCTGCACGTCTGCCTCTCAGGGTGTCCCAGGGAGGCCATGCGGGATACCCCATGCTCACAAATAGCACACTGAGGTGACTGTCCCCTTCCAAATTGTCCCCATGTACAGGAAGGCCAGAGAGCTCCTCCAGGGGTAATGCCAGCTCTGCCCCTCTGCCCTCAGAACAGAAACAAGTGCACCACTGATCATTTCTTCTCGTATTAACTCAGCAGTGAACAATGGGCTCTTTCAGCAGCATGGAGTGCTCTGTAAATTCTGATCTGTTCAGACAGAACTAGGAGAGTGACATGGTAATTGGGCTGTTTTTTGTTGGCAAGGCTCACAGAGGCACAACACACAGGAACTGTGTTGACAGGAAATGGCTTAGGGTTGACCAAGAGATTGCACATTGGTTTTGATGATTTTTAAAAAAAATATTCATAGCTAAAGTACAAAGCAAGCAAAGTGAGAATGAGATCAAAGGTGGAATAACACAAAGCCTGACATGTCTGTAAGATGTCACTTACTAGCAATAGTAAAATGTTTTGCTTCACCCTGTAAACCATGTGTGTATTACAATCAGGGGGATAAATAAGAGTGGTGTGTAGGGCTTTGCTGTCATGCTTTCATGTTCAAGGCACTTCACAAAGAAGAACTAAATTCTCTTGACAACTTACATCAGAAAGTCAGCATCCCAAACTCACTGAGAGCCTGAGGAAATGATGACTTACCCAATGTCAAAAATAAAAGTAGGATCAGAGGGAAGATATGAAAGTAGATATTTCCACCTTTTGTTTCAGCTCTCAGCTGACCCAGTGCTGACAGGAGAATGCAGGGTTGGTGATTTGCACAACATTGGATGTTGTGAGGGTTACACTGAGGCACACTGGCAGCAGCACTGTGATAGTGTCCCTGGAAGGACAATTAGTCCAAACAGGTGATGACATAGGTGTGCCACTCAAGCCATTTTTCTGCCTGAAAAAAAACCTGATCCGGAATTTTTCATTATGATTTTCGCACTGCTGACTGTCTCTTCCTGAGCAGAATACAATGCTGAGATATTACCAGACATTTCACTGCCTCAGTAACCAAGAAAACATAATCTCTTGAGGTCAGGAGATTATTCAAGAGCTCTCAGATATGCAAGAGTCTTTTTAGTGACTAGGTGGGATTCACATCCAGGCTTAATGCCCTGGAGAACAGTGAATGAGTGTGCGGTGAGACCAGCCTGCACTGACATGCACAGGGGCTGGCATTTCAAAAGCACAAATGTGTTTGGCACGGCAGAAAGTGGCAGCAGACGCTTTTGGTTCTATCAAATAAAGATCTGGGGATATAGCATGCTTTTTACTAAAAAGCCCACACACAGATTATTTTCACTTTAGACACTTTACCAGATCTTCTAATCCAAAAGCAAAGGATGGAAAGGGCTGATATTTACTGCTGGTACATACCACTATCTAACAGAAAGAAGGCTGGTATGGGGTCTTCAGGGCCCTTCTTGTCTTCATGGTAGCAGTTCACACCTTGCTTTTCCCCTGGCTTTCAACCCATCACTGGATGGTGACCTCTTGCACCCCAGCACAGAGCATGGAGAATATTATATGAGTGTGTCTGGGATCACACATTCCTTTCCACTGGATCCTTTCTAGAACCAGACAATCTCCGAGAAGAAGGACAGTGAAGTCAGCTGAGCAGCCTGGTATAAGGTGTGCAGGTAGGATGGAGAAAAAAGGCTTTGGTTCCAAATGATATTTAATTATTTGTATAGCGAAACATCTTCAAGAAATTGAGTGGTCTGAATTTGTGGACAAAACACTCAGCTGGCAAGTTAGTTCAAACCCTTCTTACAGAGCAGGGGTTACTTGTCTCTTGGCAGGGAGTGGAACACACTCAGCATTATTTCTGCCTTTGTAGTCTTGTGAATGACATCTCAGTCCTTTTGAGAGTCCTGCTCAGAAATCAGTGTAGCTGCTATAAAAAATTCTGCTGTGAACTCTTGCAGCATTTCCAATTCTGATGCGTGCATAAACACATCTGATGATATTCACTAAATTTGATCCAAATGTATTGGCATTTGAATTCATAATTTTCAGTAAAAAATTGACTTGGCAGAAGAACTTTACAAAACTTTAAGGAAAATACTGCATGAGAAAAGCAAAGGTATGCTCACTATCAAGTTAGTTCTCTATGGTTCTGGATTAAGCAGCTGCACTTCTTTCTATTAATTCAGTTTCTAGTCAGCTCTTAGACCTTAAAATGTTCACCAAAGGTCACTTTCAGAGGCCACAGCCACAGTTCTGCAGAAGTTCAGATTGCACATTTCAGTCACCCCTCCTGAAAAATGTCTGCACTGGGTAGCACCCTTAAATTCCCATCTGATGGCAGGCCAAGCACAAACAGCCCATGATAAAATATTTTCTCTTTTGAGGACATTTTTCTCTTTTCCTGTACAGGATCCTGGAGCTCAAATAAAGAAGGATACTCCCTGGGGAGTTGCCATAGTAACCTGTGATGTTTTTTGTTGTCTAAGATTAAATATAAGCAAGGGAGCAATTACAGAGAAGGATTTTATACCTGAGTTTATAATTTTCATATAACACCAAAGCTGAACTATACCTCCAAGTTCCTAAAGCAATAGCGGTCACCTTGAGGGTGATGTCAACATGGTAATTTTCACTGAAAAAGAAATTAAATGCTGTATTTATTATTCAAGAATCCTGATTAGAAAAATAAAAAAAAAAAATCCACTTCTGAAAGATGTAGCAAATAAGAAAGACTTAATTAGAAATGTAAAGATGTGGAAGTGGAAATGGCTGCTACAAATAATTTCTAAACCTGCATGTATGAATGCCTTCTATATTCTATTTTCTTCTTACTAGGATTCAGCTATAGTCTGCTCTTAAACATATAGTCAAAGAAGAACTTCATGTCGTCCTCGAAAAATAACTTCAACTCTCACAGTGCATACAGGGAAGTGATTTTCTGGATGTATCAATATCAGTTCAGCAACAAACAGAATTTGAAGTTTCAGAATAAAAGGAAAATTTGTTTTAAGAGGGTGTGATGGAGAAAGAATCCTTCCAAACTGTTCTCAGTTACGAGCATCAAAGGGAGGTCGGGAAGTCTGGGTTCAGGAAAGGGCATGGGAGCCGAGCTAGCAGAAAGATCATTTCCATGAGAACTTGCCCAGAAGAGCAACGCTGGGAAAAGTCAAAGCCAGTCTTGCGAGGACAGCGCGGAAGGAGCGCAGCAGTGAGCTGTGCAAAGAGGGTGTGCAGGAGCTCCCAGCCCCTGGAGGGTCTGGGGGCAGGTGGCTGCTTCTGGGGCAAGGTCCCTGCCAGTGCTCACATCAGCCCCAGTGCCCTGTCCCCAGCTGTGCACCCTGCCTCCTCTGGACACCCCGGCAGCAGCGAGAGCTTGGCTCGGCTCTGGGGAGAGGGAAGGAACATCGCTGGCTGCGCTGAGAAGGTGAGCACGGGCTGGGTCTGTAAGGCTGTGCTCCCAAACTGCCCAGCCTGTCTGGATTTGGTGTGGCTTCCCTGCAGCTGGCTGCCTTGTCCATCCACCCAGCTGCCCAGCATTTCCCAGGATAATTCAGAGATGGGGGGAAAAATTTTACTGGAGGCATTGAGATCTCGAAGTATCTCCCTAAAGCAGGGTCGATGTCTCCCTGGCAAAAAGAGCAAACAAAGAGCTGACAGAGCCACTGTCAAGGTTAAATGTCCCCGAGATAATGTCCTTCCAAGTCATATATATTATACATTTCTGTTTATCCTGAAAATGTGCAATCTTTTTGCATAAGTGACTTTAAGACCTGTAGCTGCTTGTCCATGATAGGCACGTGGGTCTGGGCTTCTGATGCGGCGTGTGTTCTGCATCTTCCCTGGATAATGAGGGGTCTGTTCCCTCCGTGGCTGATTTGCCCTCTGCCCCTTCACCCCCCCACCGAGCCCCCATTTTGGGGCTTTTGAGGGGAAAAAATGGGACTGGGCACCCCAATGTAATGGGATGTATTGGAAAGGCTGCAGGGCAAAAGGGTGTAAGGGAGGGAGCAATGCATGGCTCTGGATTTAGTGTAAGTGGAAAAAAAATGTCCAAAACAGAGTTTTTGGGAAATACCTTTTTAGCAGAAGAAGGATGTTATGAAAACACAAGTGTGACATGAGATAAAGAAGCAGATGATGTGGAAGACAGCCCTGAAATTCAGACAGTAAACAGATTGCAATAAAATCAAATGTTAATGCAAACAGACCTATATTGCAATAGCCCTCTCCTAAATGCAGGAATTTGGGATTTTAAATGAAGCAGTAATTTTATGAGTGGTTGGACAAGCTTGGGAAGGGGGTGCAGGATGCATCTATGGATGTTGGCTTTAAGAAGTAACTTGGAGAAGCCGGGACATGCAGTGCTGTTTGGTGTAGATGACAGGGAAAGGAGAGAGCAACAGGTTTGGGAAGGGAGGGCAGCAATAGGACAGGGGGTACACACTGTGCTGGCAGAGCTGGAGGCTATGAGGGGCTCGTGTGTGGCAGCCACCCTCTGCTAAATGCTTGGGGTAGAGATATGGGGGCAAGATTCATGAAGATAAAACTCTCCTTACAGACAGAAAGGCAGAACTGGCTTCCCAGGGACAGCAGGGAAGATGGGAGACCTCAGCAGGGGAAGAGGAATACACCCAAGTGGAATTTGACAAGTAACTTCTTTTTTTATTTATTTTTTTACCTAGAAAAGGCACCTTTGTGCTGTTAGAAACTCTGTGCAGAAACCCTGAGAATTCCAACCATTTGGTTATAAAAAATAGTTTAAGCTGAGATCAAATTACTTCATCATGAAAATCACATAAATTAAATTTTGGTTAAAGCTGCAGAAAACAAGATTTTCTTTGGCACAAAACAATAATTTATGATGGTCTGGTCTTTTTTTTTTTTTTCCCTCTCTCTATGTAAAAGACTGAAATCCTTCATTTGCCCCAGTCCTCTCATGGCTAGAAGGTGGTTTAAACTGCAATATTTTGGGTAGAGGAAAGGAAGGGAGAGTGTTCAACAGATAAGTCTGAGGTTTCTGCATCTGAAATGAGAAGCATTAGAGGTTTGGCCCTGCAGTATGGATTTTAGAGATGAGTTTTCTGGTGATGTGAAAAAGAGGCAGATGGACTGTAGGAAAAAGATAAGCAATCACTATTGCAGGGCTAGAAAGCAAGAAAAATAACAGAGCTATCAAAGGATATAAAGAGTAAGAGTGACAGGAGAAATGAGAATGAAAGGTGGAGAATTATCTATGGGTTGTGACAGTTTTTGGACCGTGGTGATGGGAGCTTGTCAAAAAACCACGCAAAGAGCAACAAAGCTCTGATGTCCCAAAGCTTTGGTTTGTGCATATTGTGGATTTTAAGGTCAAAAAGCAAAACTGCCACTGCATTTTTGTGGCATCCTGTTAACACAGGCTACTCAGTATTAGCAAGAAAAACCTGCTCTCAAGGCCAAATATTTTCTACAAACCTTTAAAAATGCTTTATTTTTAAAAGTTTGTTTGAGCCTCATAATAATTTTTAATGTGTTTGTGCATCAATCATTTGGGAGTGGTATTACGAGGCAGAAAATATTTTTGCATTTTACTCCCTTACAGGTCTGTAAAAATGAGGTAGAGAGATAAAGGGGAACTGCAGGGTTTTATAAGAAAGCTTTTAGTGCTGCCATAGAGCTGCTTTATGTACCAATGCCAATTTTCTCAGCTTCTATCTACTAGGTATCTGGTGGATTCCTTACCTTTCAGCATCAAAGGGGTTAACAGTGAGAACTGATTTATTTGCTTGTTCTGCCATTGGTGTAGTTAAATTCTGGTTTGGAATTTTGGCAGTAAATGTATGCATTTGTTTTCCCTTTTCTTTCAGTACTAATCAAGCTTCTCCAGCCTCGCTGTGTCACCTACTCCTTGGCAGCGGTCAGTGGCTTCTTGCAGAAGCCCTGGAAGAAGCCTTTTCCCACAGTCCTCCTCAATTTGCTAAAGAAGGGCCATGTCTGCCTTTGATCAGAGGAAGCAGAGCACACGGCACACAGAGCCTGAGACAGACTGCATCACCCCTCGGGTGAAGCCAAGGGGTGAGATGTTTGTCTTTATTGATGGGAAATGGGTGAATGACATCTACTGCCAGCCACCCTTTTCTTCGCACCAGAAACTCTTTAGCAAGAAGGCACAGAATGAGTGGAGCATCTGGGAGGAGAACAGAGCACTCTGCCAGGAAAACCAAGTTCTCTGGGTCAAAAACAGGATGCTCTGGGAAGAAAACAAGGCCCTACAATATCTCCAGTCACAGAACAAATCTGTCCAGGTGATTTACACTGATGCTGTTCAGCGAAGCCTCAAGAACAAAAATAAGCCATTTCCACTCTTCCAAGAGAGGGGCACAGGCTTTCAGCTCAGTCTGGGCAACAAAGCTCTCCAGGCAATCCAGGAAAATAATAAAATATTTGAGGATTTCCAGCAGGAGAATAAAGCACTCCCTGTTACCTGGAAAGGCCAAAAAGCCAGCACAGTCCATGAAGAGAGCAAAGATGCCAGCTCAGATCTTCAGAAGAACACTGACACCATCACAGCTGTGGAAAAGGGTAACCCTGGCCCAGTCCCCCAGCAGAAACATGAAGGTAAAAGGAAGAGCCCTACTCCAACTCAGAATAAGACTGAGTCTGCCCCAAGTATGCCGGCAGAGCATGAAATCCTCCAGGTTCTCCACGACTTACGTGAGCTCCTCCACACCTTCCTGAAAATGAACCATCCTCCTGGGGAGAAACAGTGTTGTCACCATCTCTACAACGTGAACAGATCCTTCCAAGAAGATTACAATAAACTGAAGCTGCAGCTGAATGCTGTGAAAAACACTGTGTCAGACATTACAGCTCAAATGGATATGCTGGAAAAGGAGATCATTGCCATCACTTCCCCAACGTATGAAGAAGCAGGACAGAAGCTGGCAACTGAGCATCAGCTTGGAGACATGTGAAGCTTGGGGCTAAGAACTGCTAGTTCATTTCTCAGAAAGCTTCTCTTCTTTTTTCAGGAAACCTAATAAAATCCCAATAGAGCCTGAAGATATCTGGGGAACATCCTGTCTATCTGAAACTTTCTTGCACTACTTAGATATATTTCACCTTCTGGTTATATGGTGTAGGTGACTGTCATGAATTTGCCTAGTGTCAGCAATCATGTTTTTCAGCATTTTTTTTAAAAGTTTCTGATAACAAGGCCTAGATTTTCTGAAAGTTATTGCTTAAGGATCTCAACTCTGATTACAGTGTGCCAGCTTGTAGTCCAAGGACACACTCACAGTCTCTGCTAAAAAAAAGCTTTGATTAATAAAGGAGGATCCCTCCTCCCAGACATCATGGAGGCAACAGGAGAGAATGGAGCAGGCAGCAGGACTTCTCCTGCACAGAGCAGTGAGGTCCCTCCTGATTTCTTGGATAGTCAAATAAAGCAGGTTTTTACCTGCCCCACAGCAAGAGCGTAGGTTGCCAAAAGCAGCATTTTGATGGTTGTTCCATGGCTTAAGCCAGTATTTAGAAGGGCATCTACTCACACTATAATGGACAGGCCAGCCTGCAGTGATCTGCTGACACAGAAGATGAGAGCCTTTTGATCTGCTCAGGTTTGAAATTCTGGTCTAGTCTCAATTGTGTGGCCAGAGTGGCTGGAAACACATTTCCTCTGTCTTGGACAGTCCAGATGCAGTGCACTTTGTCACAATCTTTCAGGCAGAATATGGGAGCCTTTAAGCAATCTGACAAGACAGATGCAGGGAACCTTCTGCAGAGCAATTGTAGGAGCATTACTGTAAAACAAAGGAGAGGTTACAGTGAGGTTTATCTGTTGCAACAGGACCCCAAAAACAGGCTGTCACTCTAATTTAAAAGTCTTAAAGTGATTTGCCATGGAATTACCTAAAGCATGAACTATCTTTCACCTTGCATTTCACTCAGACAACACCATGCCAAGTGCAAGTGATGACTGTTTACTTCAGAGGCTTAAAACATCTGGTATTTTCTTCTGCTGTTCAGGCTTTGGGAGGCTGAGGCAAATCTCTCATGCATGAAGTCAAATGGCTGGCTCTCACTGGTGTGGGTAGGGCTGCATCTGTAAAAATCAGGTGAGAAGAAGAGGAACAACGTTCATTAAGAGGTGGATGTGCAGACAGCAAGTTGCTCCTGCTTAATGACTGGGTCACAGCTATTAATAGATTAATTCTGCAGCACTGTGCTGGGGAACATGTTCATGTTCTGTGCCTTCAGACACGCTGCTTTTCTCTATGCCATCTCCCTCACCGTGTTTGGTAACATGTCCAATTTTGCCAAACATTGAACATAATGTTTGGTAAGAGGGAGAAACAGGACAATGAAGACCCTAATGCAGAGGTTCAGAGGAGGACAGCAGAAGAAAAAAGCTCTGACCATGTGTTCATATCTTAACAAACTTATTTGTGTTCCATTAGAAGAAATAAACTGCTCTTTTGCCAGTGGTCAGAATACTGACTCCTGCCATGTCCCTATTCGTGGGCAAGAAAGACACTTGGGAGTGCATCTTTCCACCAGCTGTTTGGAAGGAGTCATAACGTCAGGTGTCCATCCAGAACAGGATATCCAGATCTCAGCTAGTCTCCCTGGGCTTCCTTTCTATCCTGTAGGAAGGAATGGGCATGTTCAGGCTGTGATTAATCTCACTCCTGTTAGACTAAAAGTAGGCTGTGTCACCAGCTGGAGTCCCTTGTTTCTCTCTGTTGCCTCTATAATTGCTTTGAGGACAATTAACTCAAACTTAGACATTTGGTTTGGAGCTCTCTGAGTGAGAAACTTGGCAGTTCCAGACAGAGGAGATGCTTCATCAAGTGGTGAAGTGGCACAAGCTTGGGAGTGTGTCCCAGTCCCTGGCTTGCTTTCTGCACGATGCCTTCATTAAGCAGCTGATTGAGATCTCTCTATTGTGTGGAGAAATTATTACTTTGTGAATAAAATTGAGTTAGTTTGGGCAGAGCTTGAATATCATGCACACATGTAGGATCCTGAGGGGAGCACAGTACTTCTCCTGAATGCTAATGATGTTTCTGGAAGGAATTAGGTTTTGTGAGTCCTTTGCACTTTGATCACTTTGGATCTTTGATCTTCCTGGCTATGAAAAAGTCTACACCAGGTAAATATTTTTTTGGCATCTCTCACGGAGAAGTTGAATTTCTCATTCCTTCAAGTTTTCTCAAGTCTGCCAAGTGAGATGACCATGTCCATAAAAGACTGCCCAGCACTTTACCTTGCAGAGGACTCTGTGCTGTTCAAATTCTGTGTCCCAGTTTGGGGCAAATATGGAAGGAAACCTCCAAAGGGGTCCCTCTAGAAAGCAAATCCAAGCAGCCCTGCCCCCCACCAGTTCAGAAGACATAAATCTCCTTTGAGAAAAGTGGAAAAAATTGTTTATTTAACAAGAAAAGTACTCACAAATGTGGAAAAAGGAATAATATTAAACAATGGAACCTCTCGCTGTTCTGTAGAGATGGCAAATTCAGAGAATCCTTGTCATGGGGTGTAGCTCAGCTTGCTCAGTCTCTTATCAGTCTGTCTGGCACTGGAAAATGCTGTGTCCTGGGCCCTGGTTGGCCACAGGTGTGAGCTCCTGGTGTTTTTCTGGGATTTCAGTCCAGAGCAGGGCTGAACAGTTCCAAGAAAAAGAAAAAAAACCGCAGTCCAGGGAACTTCTCTGCCTCTGCTAGCTAATAAAACAACTAACAAGAAAGCAAAGGAGAGCTCTCTCCCACTGTCTGTCCATGCTGCAGACGGCACAGTCCAGGAGAAGGATGTGGGGGGAGCAAATGCAGTCCCTGATAACCAACTCCACACTTCTTCTCTCCCCCCTTCGCTCTCAGAACCAGTCTTAAAGGTTCATAACTTAATGTCCAGCATAAACAGAACAAACAATTGGGGATACAAGCACCATAAAGTCACCCTAGGACACTCTCATAATTCCATAAGGTACCAAATCTCCAGACTATGCTTATTTGGTTACAAACCAAAGCAAGTTGGGGACGACAGTGGAGGATCATTTCTGGGTGGTGTTAGAAAGGCAGATGATCATGAGTATTGCTCGATCTGTTAATGCTAGGGGCACAGATGGTGAGATCTGACTGTGACCTGCAGAGCGCCACAGGACTGCATGGGGAGATTCCTAAGCACTGCCCATGTCCTGCATTGTTCCATGTACCCAGCCAGTGACATTTACCAGCTCAGTGGTGCCATCCAACAGGTCTCCATCTTAGAATGTGTGCTGGTGAGAATGGTTGGACTGACAGCTTCTGCACACTATTTCAGGCACAAATGGAAGAAAAGTGCAACAGCAGGCATTTACAGAAAATACTTATAATTATAATAAAATTTAGGCAGGTTTGGGACAAAATGGAATAAGTTTAATACATTTTTCTAGTCTGCTCACTGGGTTACAAGTCCCTGGAAATTGATAGCTCTTCTGGCCTGAAATTATGGATGTCATTCTTATAGTGCATAATTTACCTTTTGTAGAAAGACAAACTTTCAGTCCCTCTCCTTATTGTTGCTGATTAGGTCCTTATTTTTTACTACTCATTTATCAGTACTATTTTTGGAAAGCTGGATTTTTGGCAAGGTCACCATCAGCTTCTTACTTCCCTGTGAATTGGATTATTGCCTCTAGCTGGGCTCTGTGGAAATGCTGACTTTCCTGTTCTCATTTTTTACTAGACAGTCTAATACATCTGGGTTTGTACTGTCTTCATAGAACACCCACCCTGGCCTTTTGTGCTCATCTCAGCAGCCCCACCACATCCTCTCATCCCTAAATTGCAATTTCGGAATTTTTTCATAGTGTTATGAGCTTCCTTGAGCACTGGCTTGCTCCTGTTAACTGCTGAAGACAGTTTTCCCAGAGTTATGCTTGTGATTTCATAAAGCTGAGGATGTTGGCCAAAAGCCATCCTCTCCACAGTGGTGCAGACAGTTCATTGGTGTTCTCAGCAGCCCGGTTTGTCCTTTCCCAGCCAGTTCCCAGCCAATTCCAGTTTAGCTCAGAATTAGACATAAGTGTACATTTAAATGCAGGATAAAGTGAAAGTCTTTCACTCAACTTTTTTGCTGAACCTGGACTAACCACCTTCTTTTTTTGACATTCAATTTGGGCACAGACTACTCAAATTATTCCTGCAGAGAGGTGCAAAGAAGAGGGGGAGTAGCTCCTCAGATAAGTTTCATAAAGAAATACTTTCTTACAGTGGCTGTTGGCTGGTTTTAAAGCAGAAAGCTTTAAAACTTTACATTTTCCAAAGTGGTATTCATCTCAGCTAGGTGGAGACACTAAAATGAAAGCAGTAACTGAGACCCCTGGCCACCTGAGGTCACTTCTGCAACTGGTGGAGGGAGGCAGGATTGCCAGAGGGTCCAGGTCTTCCCCTCCTGCCTGCAGAGAGCCTGGAGTGGCCAAGGTAAGGTGGGGAGAGTTGAGGCATCACTTGATAAATGGCTGACAGAGAGCTTTGGATGGAGCTAAGGGAAAAAAAGTGAGTTTATGATAATAAGGGGCATGCAACTTAGAAGGAGCTCTGAGGTGTTTTGAGGTTGTACAGGGAGAAAATGAAAAGGGTCAAATCTCAAATAAAACTTATTCTGGTTACTGTAAAAAATGTTTCTACAAATTCATCAGCAAAAAAAGGAAGGCTAAGGAGAATCTAGACTCTTAAGTGGATGTGGGAGGAAACATTGTGAAAAAGGATGAAGAAAAGACTTCAGGTACTTAATGCCTTCTTTGCCTCAGGTTTTAGCAGTAAGACAGCTGTTCTCAGGGTACCCAGCCCTCTGAGGTGGAACAGGAGCAGGGAGCAGAATGAAGCCCCACTATCCAAGGGTGGATGGTCAGTGACCTCATCACCCAGTGACCTCATCACCCAGACACACACAGGTGTATGAGGCTGCCAGGCTCCACCCAAGGGTCCTGGGGGAGCTGGTGGAAGTGCTTGCCAAGGCAGTCCCCACCATTTACCAGCAGTCCTGGCTGCATGTGAGTCAACTCTCTAACCTCCAGTCAACTGGAAGGAGGGTCTGGGGAGCTACAGGCCTGCCAACATAACCTTGGTACTGGAAAAGGTTATGGAGCAGATCCTCTTGAGTGTCGTCACGTGACACATGCAGAACAACCAGGGGATCAGGCCCAGC
The DNA here is from genome assembly GCF_017590135.1 of Pyrgilauda ruficollis. Taxonomy (NCBI): domain Eukaryota; kingdom Metazoa; phylum Chordata; class Aves; order Passeriformes; family Passeridae; genus Pyrgilauda; species Pyrgilauda ruficollis. The sequence goes on along the minus strand of NW_024519207.1, from coordinate 4,418,415 downwards.
CAGGATGGCTTTGTGCAAAGCATGTCCTGCTTGACCAGCCTGATCTCCTTCTGTGACAAGGTGACCTGCTTAATGGCTGAGGGAAAGGCTGTTGTCTCTGTTGACTCTTGTGGTGAATGAGGTACATCCAGCTGGTGGCCAGTCACTGGTGATGTGCCCAGGGCTCAGCATTGGGGCTGCTCCTGTTTAATATCTTCACTGATGATCCGGATGAGGGGAGAGGGTGCACCCTCAGTCAGTTTGTGGGTGATACAGAACTGAGTGGGAGTGCTGATCTGCTGAAAGGCAGGAAAATCTGCAGAAGGATCTGAACAGACTGCATCAGTGGGCTGAGGCCAATTGTGTGAGTTCAACAAGGAAAAATTCTGAGTCCTACACTTGTGCCAGAACAACCCCATGCAGCCCTACAGCCATTCACGCAGCCTCAGAGTCAGGGATTAGGCACCAAGCAAGTTTTAAGCGTTGCATCTGGGGCTCCTGTCCTGTGCCCCTTGAGGCCTGTGCCAAAACTCCAGCTGAGCTGAGCATCAGCAGGGCAGAGACATACACACACACAAATAGTATGAGCAAATCTCTCCTAATTTGTTGCAAATACATACCTCTTGGTTTTTCAGCCTCTCTATGTCTCTGATTTTGTAGTGGTTTTTTTAATCCTTTTGGTGCAAAAGGTAAAACCACAAAACTTTCAAATCATCAAAAAAATATAATTGGCAGAAATGTTTTCTAAATGCAAATTGAACATTTTCCTTTTGATTGTGGGCTATGCCAAAGCTCTAACATATATCTTTGATCTTATGGCAATGTCTGGAGAAATTATGGTATTCTAATATGGAATAATAGATTCTCATCAAGACTTCTAGCTTTAGGAAATTGTTTAATCTCCATTCTCAGTGGCTGTTTCTTTGATGCAGCTGTGGCTGAAGGGTCCCAAGTGCTGGAAAAACAGCTCACCAGCTCAGAAAAAAGCTGATTATGTAAATTGTGCATTAAGATTCAGTTTCAATTTAATTTTATTCTGTAAATAAATATCCCATTAACATCCATCTGTTAAAAGTCAGGTAAAACATTTTCAAAACCTCCATTGCTATGACAGATGTGACTGTACCATAAACAGCAATGGTGTGGTGGTATGAGGATGTCAGAGTATAAACTGTGAAGCATATTTTAAGAAGTAATGAAGGTGATAACATTTAATTATAACAAAAGAGACCTCGTCTGATTGAGACAGACACGGCTTCCATTTGTGTTGTTCTGTTAGCATTATGCAAAATGCTTTCTCTGATCACCATCTCCAAGAACACTAATAATTATATATCATTAATTCACTTAAAACACAAAAACATTTCAGCTGATGAAGGTCATTACTGAATTATGTCCAAGCCTTTTGCTTAATATCTTTTTATTTCAACAGCTTACTTGAGAGCAGTCATTTTCCCCTTGTCTAGCTGGTACTTCACTGCCAATGCTGTTAATAGATTGTACTGATCAGGGACAGAATGATGAACCCTGTCAGGTTTCCTAAATTAGTCTTCAAAGAGTATGAGAAGGTTCAAGTGCTCTTAACCCATAGCTATTTTTAACTATTTTAAAAGTCAGAGATTTCATATGCACTGCAAAAGAGCACTCAGCAAGGAAGCAACCAGGGGGTTGGAGCAAATTTCACTTATACTGGAAGTATAAAGCTGTGTGTGTGTGTCAGCTGGAGATTAAAAACAGGTTCCCTATATATTCTTAAACATTCTGAAGGAGGAATGGTAACAGTTCTAATTTAATTCTATAAAGAGAATGGAAAATTATTTTCTATGTCACACACTGTAGGGAATGGTTAGGGGTAGTGCACTGCTGTACCAAGATGGAATAAGCAAGGAGAAATTACAATTCTTCATGGTACAATCAGACTTGAGCACAATCTTCCAGTGAAATTACAATTCTTCATGGTACAATCAGACTTGAGCACAATATTCCAGTGCTCTGCTATTCTACCTAAGCTCCTTGTTTATGGAAATCTGCATCATATATGCAAATCCTCCCTGCTTGGCAGAAGCTGGCCTTAGGCATAAAATGACATGCCTGTAAATACCTAATTGTTGATACAACAAAATGCCATATGCCACACTAAATTACACAGGCAGTCTAATTCCTGGTAAAACCAGTACTACATTGAAACCTTATTATCAGAGCAAATAAAAGCAGAGTCTGATTTACTGCTCAGTATTTGCAAGTCCAAGACAGCTCAGTGGTCCTCCAGGCATCAGATATCTTGAGGTATGTCCTCATTCCTGACCAATTTTCCAAAGGAATTGTGAGGTCATGGGGACTGCAGATGCAACTGAATAACACAGCTGATATAACAGGCTCTTCTCATGCACCAGTACAGAGAAATTCTCTTTTGACTGTACATTTTTTCAGCTGTCTTAGGCTATTATCATCCACTGGATTTTACAGTGGTGTGGGTGTTGAGCAGGGAGCAGAGGGCCATGCAGATTTTATCACCTCCCTCAGGTGAAGTTGGATTAGAAAAGGGAGGTTATCCCACCCCACCAGGCCAGACCTAGAGCTTTGACTGGGCATAAAGACCTCTAAATGGCCCTGAGTTTTGTTGTATTTCAGCAATCCAGGAAGTTGTTGGTTAAGGGCAATGGACCATAGAATCATTTGGGCTGGAAAGGACTTCTAAGGCCTTTGAGTCCAGTCAAGTCCAGTATGGATCTCTCTTGAATATCCACCCATGTCTCCCCTTCTCCACTACACCTATAGGCATGTCTTGGCAGAAACAGCTTCTCCATCACCTGTCCTCTAAGACTCTCAGGCTGCAAAGATACTGGAAGTCTGGAGAAACAGGACTGTAATGAGGGAAGGTACAATGAACATAATTGCTGCCAGCAAAACTCTGCTCAGGTGTGCTTTGAGACACCCTGAGGGGTTTCTTGGCTCTAATACCTGCATGAAAGACAACACATCAACACAGTCCTGCTCAGGAAGGTTTGACACTTTGTTTAAGACATTATTCAGGCTGATGTGCTCTGCTGAGATGGCAGTGGGGGAAGCAGCAAGTGACACTGCTAGAGAACATCTCTGGAGATTTAGCATTATCCTTACCAAGGCTGTCCAGGAAAGTACTCTTTTCCTGGCACTGGCACCAACTATTCTGCAAGTGGAAAAAGCTCAGACTCTTCAAGGGAGTATAAAATGAGATCAAGGATGCACACAGTCCATGAAGCTGCTCCAGGCAAATATACAGTCACAGACAAAGCATTTGTTGCACAATCTGTACTCTTTTACAACATATCATGTGGTCTGGTTCTCAAGATTCAGAAACAAAATGTAACTTGTCTTTTAAAAAAGGAAAAAAACATCTCTTTCCTCTTACTCTTGACAACCCATGTCACAGCTTGGCTCTGCCCCTCTGTTCATGATATGATATAGTGGTTATCCATTTTCTCACCATATTCCTAATTTCTCCTCATATCTTGTCCACTCTCATCCCTTAAATCTCAAAAGCCTTACCTGGAACAAGTTACCCTAAGTCATGTAACACACATGCTGAAATTTACATTCTTCTGAAGAATGAGGTTCCTGGGGACTCCTGGATATGTCACTGTCATTGCTGGTATTTGAAAATGGGCTTGGAGTTCATGTAATTTCAGGAAGATAGTTGAATAAAAAGCTGATCAGGGTTTGGTTTTTTTTTTTTTTTTTTTTTTTGGCGGGGAATAAAAAACTTGCTGTAGCTGATGGGTTTTCCATCTGGAGGCAGGCAGAGAGAAGTCAGACTTCTGGGGCTGGGTGGGCTTGCTGAATGCCCCCCTTCACACCACACTCCCAAAGGGACATTTCCAATTCATTATGTATTCCCTATCATGAATGAAAATCTTTTTAGAAGAGGATTTTTAGAAGACACATGTTATTCTAATCAGATGCCTCTGTGAACTCTGCAGCAGAGAGGCCAGGGACTGTTGGCAAGCTTTATTGAGTATGACTTAAATGCATTAGATTAGAAAGCACTCAATTTAGCTGGTTGTTTTTCCTGATTTGCTTGGCTACTCCATCTTGCCCTCCCTCTCCTTTATTGTGATGGAGATGCCACGAGGCTGGCATGCAGAAAAGGCTTCATGTCAGCATAACCAGGGCCCTAAAGACAAGATGCATCTACAATTGCATAGCACAATGATCAAAAGTATTCCAGAGCTTCCTAATTAACCTATCTAATTTATCTTCACTCCGTGTGGTAAATTGCAAGTTAAATACAAGAGAGGGGTAACTCAAGGCCCCATTTGCAGAAGGTCAGCATTGCAATTCGCACGGACTCTTTCCACTTGGGATTGAAAAGCACGCTTAGAAAAAAGTGTTGCCACCTTCAGCTACTTGCTGGGATAAATGGGAGTGGGTAGAGATGCAAGTACACAGAGAAGTATTTTGCAAGTGGAAACATGGAGATACAAATTTTACAGGCAAAAGGGAGGGCCAGGCCTTGACCTGTTTGAAATGTTTCCTCTTAATAATCCAGCTTTGAGATTTCTACCACTGCAATTTGTGGCAAATCTGCACAAGGGTGAGTGCAGCCACAGGGCTGTCACTCCAACCCAGTGGAGCTTTATGTAGCTGCAGTTCAGAAGTGCATTGGTGTAGAGGGCTGTGCTGTTCTAATAAGACCTGCCACCTTCTTTTAAACTTCCTTAGTTCCCAGCAGAACAGACTTGCTCAGGTAATTGGGTGCAGCAGACTTGCTGTACTAATTTTTCTGAATAGAAAAAGCAGCCAGGTGTGGCTGAAGTCCCTTGTGTTTGCTGTACCCAGCTGAGTGCTCCATGAAAAGGGAGACATCATGTCAGAAAAGTTCTTATATTGTGATTTACTATGGGTTGCAAAGGCTCTTTCCCCTGAAGACAAAACACATATTAGTTCTGGCCTTGTGAGAAGTGATTTCAGGATGTGTGAGAAAGGCATGGATTTAGGCAAAGGAACTGATGACAAGCCTCTTTCCCAGGATTTGCACCCTTCTGGCATGTCATGTCTCAGATTTCAAAACTTTACCTCATCCAGACCCTCCTTTGAGACCCCGACTGTCCCACCGCAGCAGCATCCAGTAACAGCTTTGTGCTGCTCCCCTGCTTTGCTGGATACAAACACACATGGTTTTCGAGAGAGAAAGAAAGCAAAGGAAGGGAGAGGGATAGGGAGGGAACTGTGGCCCTCCCCAGGACTTGCTTCCAGCCTGATGGCTATGACAGAGGGACAGCCAGCACCCACTTGCTCTGGGAGGGATGGGGTGAAGGCAAGACCAAAAGGCAGCTGCCTGGTAATTTATTCATTTTTTTTACAGTTCTTTAATAAAAGTTATCCCCAGTAAAAGTCTCCAGGAAAGGGATTTGAACACATGCAAAACAGTCTGAAGACCTGTCTGTTTTACCTTAGGGCTTGACATGCCCTGGAAGATGGCCAGGCTCCTTGACAACTTCTTGGTCTGCAGAAAGGGTCTTAGCTGCCTGCTGCATTCAGCCTTGGGAAATGAGTCTTGGGGCTTGGGCTACAGCACTGCAGCCCCTCAGATCTTGAGCATTACTTGGGATGACCTTTTTGCAGCCATAGCTTTCCTTTCTGCCTGCCCTCTGACCCTCCTGTTAATAAGCTAACCAATATGTGTGCCATGTAAATACCCCAGGAAATACTATGGTTGGGGTTTTCCCAGTCATTTGGACTCTTGCTTCCTCAGCACCAAAGCTTCACCATCCCACATCTATTTTACCAGGTTGTGTTGGCAGTAATGCAGACAGCAAGAGCGGAAACAAGGCACTTGTGCAAATGCATGTATCAGAGTGAAATGAAGGTGAAGAGGCATAGCCCATGCTTTGTTAATTATTTTTCTGGATTTAATTGTTCATCTTTTTCTATCATTCATTTCTAACGTAATTCCAACTTATTACAAATAAATATATAGAAAAATATATATATAAGCCCTATATACATATGTGTATGCACATCTGCACACACACACACACACATACGTATATATATATGGACTTCAATATAATTAATTTCCATATCCTTTAAAGGTGTCCAGGCATAAATAAATAAATAAATAAATAATGCCTGTATAAGATGGGGGGGGGTTTGATGTTTACAAAGTATAGCTGTGTGCTCAAACATGCAGCAGTAAGACTGGCAACAGAAAGTCTTGAACACCCAGTCCCAATAATACTTACATGGCACTTTGAAGCTTCCCAGTGAGCTGAAAACACAAATAAATCCCATGAACTGAAGAGCTTGGTAGCTCTACCTGACTCTTTCCAATGGATATTTTTTGCACTTCTTTCTCCTCAGAGTAGATCTTTAATTTTAAATTTCATGGTATGTTGGAAAGAAAAACCCCCCAAAAACAAATGACAGAATAAATCTACTGGGAAAAATAAAATTATGAATGGTCCCTCCAGTGACTTCTGAGTGTTAGAGGTGTCCACCTGATTTCATGGGTTTCATACAGTTTTGAAATGGTCAGAGCTACCTTGCTGTATTACAGTCACTGAAGTTCAGGCATGAAGGTTTGGCTCTGAGTTTTCACTTTAATCCTTTTAAATCCAGAACAAAACAAACAAACAAGAAAAAAGAAACCATAAAAAAAAAGGAGAAAAAAAATTAAAGCTGAGGTAATAACATTTCCTGGACTTTAGCCTTCAAAGCACACAGCTCCCACACTGGAGGCTCACATACTGTTTGTCTGAGTGAGCAGTGAAAGTGGAGGCAGAGCACTGAGCATAAAATTAACAAATCATTTCAGTCTGACAGGGCTGAAGTTTTCTTTTTATGCAAAGCATGACCAGTACCAGAAAAAGGGCACCATAAGTGACAATCCTCCTGGATGCCTTCAGTCTTATTTTCTCGCTGGTGACCTTGGAAAGTGATTGGATGTTCTCCTAAAGTACATGCCACAACTCAGCAAGAAGTTTTGAGCTCAGTGTCAGAGTACTGAGTGAAATGGACCTTAGTTTTGTAAAGGAGCTAATACCAGGAGATTTGTTCCTTTGTTTCCCAAAAATTTATGAATTTTAGAGCTGTAGTGGCTGGCACCAGCAGTTTTAAGTCTTTGTCACAGGGAGTTTCTTCCCTGGCTAACTACCATGATCCAGTTCTTTATGAGGGACCAGAGCCTATATGCCTTATGGAAGAAGTTTTCTCTCTATAACTAGTGCAGAGCTGTAGAAGGGTGAGAGGATATTCTAGATGTCAAACTCCAGGAGCAGCACTAAGTGTCTCTTTGAGACTATGTCCCTTTAGGTGCACACAGATTTAGCCATGCTGCCCCCATAAATTTTCAATCATGCAACATTAGTGAGATGTATTCCAAGCAGAGGATTTTGGTGATGCTGTGTCTATGGGACAAGGGAGGCATTTTCCTGCCTGATCCTCTGTACCTACTGGGTGTTACAAGGCAGGCCCAAGCAACCTCACTTGGAACTGTAGGATAGAAACCATCGTGATCTGTCCATGAAACACCGTCTCTCCTGCTGTTTCCTTGGGCCCCTGGGCATTTCTGGTGTCATCAGCAGACTGATGTAGGTCTGTACCCCGGCTTCACTACAGGAGACTCTTGGGAGGACTGACCAAGCCTGTGTGCATTCAAACGGGAAGTTTCCTGTGGAGGTTTCAAATTCAGCTATGATCAGTGGTATCTCCAGTGAAGGCAAACAGGCACCTTCAATGTGCAAGGCCTCTCCTAGCCCAGAGGTCCAAAAGCAGTCAGGTGGGACAGATGCTAAACACACCCATTTCTCCCTACAGACAGTTAAAGTGAGCTGAGAGAAATTACTGCTCTGTTGGCACCCAAGGTAGGTGAAATAAATCCCTGGCCCTTTCAGCCCAATTAGCACCACTCAGTCCCTCCAGATCAGGTTCACTGATGGACAGCTGTGATGTTAGCAAGCCCCAGAGTGGGGTGAAAGCACTGGTCACTTTCTAGAAAAGAGAAAACCTCTGTAAAGTGGGCATGGGTGTGTAAGTGTAGTGATAAAATCCTGTGCATTACTGGGTTTATACTCAGTGCCTATTAGGAGCACAATTCTGCTGGAGGGCAGGGTGCACTATCTATGCCAAGAGCCTCTCTCCAGCTCCAAAGGAGGAGGGTACGTGACTCCAAATACTGAAATAACCAAATTGTGATATGATGTGTCACCAGCAGCCAGTGGACAAAGCAGGTCTGAGATCCCTCCCTTGCTCTTTGGTGGAAAGGGGGTGGTCAGGCTCTAGCCTTTCATCCAGGCAGACAATCTTCCATACATCAAACCATGTTTCTTTTCCAGGACAGTCATAGCTGTGGCCTGTAATGCATCATTCACTGCCCTCATGTGCACACCTTGCAAGGGCATCATACCAAAGACAAAGCTATTCAGGTTAGTCAAATCAAGAAAATAATCACTGCCTGTAAAATTACTGCAAGCTGATTTTCTCATTAAAATTTCGTTAATGCCAATGATTTTTTCCCTGACTGTGCTAAATCCCATACTTTTAAAACCGTCTCATTCCATTATATTTCCATTAACTCTAGCCACCGTATTAATAGTCTGAAAATACAGGTTGGTACATTTGTGCTGCTAATGAGCATTGCCCTCCCCTTCTCAAAACACAGTTACACTGTGAAAAATAAATATTACTGCTAATGCTTTGTAGTCCTCCCATGGACATATTTTAAAGACATCAGCAGGGTTTCCAGTTGATCACAAAGGTCTCTTCTGTGTTTGGGTTGGAAACCAAGACACAGAGGCTTATTATTGTCACCATTTGAGCAAAGTCACAGCTGGGCTAACAAAAAAAAAAGTGTCACATCAATGCAGGCTGCTACTCTGTCATCTTCTCCAGGCTTTGTGAAGGGTTTGTTCACAGGCAGAGACTCATTCTGGTGCTCCTCAGCAGGCCTTGCTGGCCCCTACAGTGACAGTCCCCTGCCCTGTGGTGACTGCACTTCTCCAGCTGGGTTTCTCTGCTCCACCTTATACTCCAAAACTGGCCTTTTCCTATTGAAACCTAGCAGCCCCATATGGAGGCACTGGTGAGCCCCGTGGCTTGAAAAACGGAGAGAAGGAAATTTGCCAAGGATGTGCCATGCTGTGAGGAGGAAGTGTTGACACCAGTGGGAGCTGAAAAAAGCCCTCTGCTCTGTAGGGTCCTTCCCTGTTAGTTGCCTTGCACACCTGCCAAGGTGCCAGCCAGGAGAGGATGCACAGGGCTCTCACTGGGCCTCAGGATGGTGGAGGACACCAGAGAGGGGAAGGTTTCAGCACGTACCAGCACTGAGCCTCTTCTGAATGCTCACCCCAGGGGCTGCCAGCTGTGTTGTGGGACTGCCTCTGTCCGTGTCCCCAAAGGACATTGGCCATTTCAGGCTCTGCCATGGGCTGTGAGCTCTTGTTACAGAACACATAATTGCATCCCTTCAGAGTGCTGCTGAGAAAGCTGCCTTCACAGCCTGTCCCGCTGAAGTTAAAGGCAGCTTTTAGGGAATGTTAGGATTTGGCTGAATTGGGAGCCTCAGAGACATCAGGACCACCCCTGGTTATGCAGATGATGCAGAATGTAATCCCATTGAAAAATTGCTCCTAATGACTAGAGAACCAAGGAGGCAGAGGGGTGAAGTGCCCTGGCATGCTGGCATTCTCCCTGACAGCATGCCAGCTTGCTGATGATTCTCTCCTGTGTACTTGGAAACAAAAGTTTATGGATTGCTTCAGCATCTCACAAAACACCATGTAACCCCTAAGGGCTGGAAAAAGATCCTTATGGTTGGCCTCCCTGGTGGTGTTGGTAGTCTTGGGGTGCTAATGAAGCAATCAGAGAGCAGAGAGCTCCGCTATGCCAGTGACTGTGCAAGCAGCAGTGTTTGCTTTCTTATGGTTTTCTAATTAGAGGGAGAGAAAAAGCAATATCCATGCCTGCTGTCTCCTGAGAGAAGATTGAATTTTAACATGTAACTTTAGGAAAAGATAGAGTTATCTTTTCTCGGGACCCAAACTAATCTCCCCTTTCCACAGGAGAGGATTAGGGTTAGGGTGCTAGGATTTGCAGTTTTAATCAGAGGAGACTTGACAACTTTCATTGTCTGCTCCAGATTACTCTGGCATCTCCATATCCTCCCATCCCTTTGAATAATGAGGAGCCGTGGACTGAATCCTATCTTAGTGATACTGCTGGACTTTTATGGCTTTGTGAAAATTGGCCGTAACTTACACTGCTGCCTCTCCTTTCAGAGAAAAATGAAGGTTTTGTTGGCATTGAGCTCTTGCCCTCCTCCCTTCCATGACCCAAACGATCTGGAAAACTTAATAAACCTTTTCTGCTGGTGGTGAGAACAGCAGGTCCAGTCCTGCCTGATTTGATGGATGATAGGAGAGGAGAGGAGAGGAGAGGAGAGGAGAGGAGAGGAGAGGAGAGGAGCTCTCAGCAGAGTCTGTCTCTCTGACCTCACAATGGGCTTAAGCCCACAACCTCAGGAAGCCCAAAGGTTTAGAGGGAAAAAATATTAGTATTCTTCAGTACTGAACGATTCAAGAAATGTATGAATTATTATAAATGCTTTGTTCTATGTGCAATAGTAATGTCAGCGTAGGCCAATGTATTTTGGCAAATGGCTATTTATTCACACAAAATGAAAATGAAATCTCATCCCCCTTATTGAAGTAGGAAGAAACATGCCTGGCCTTTTTCTGCCTCAGAAACCCATTCTGCTGAGTTCTGTGACCAAACCCAATCTCATCTCTGTCTTTGCATAGCCAGCCTGCCCCCGCTCTGCTGACTCCACTGCTGCCAGCACCTTCACAGGGCAGATCTAAAGGGATCAGCTCTTCATTGTGCAATCAGAAAACCCAATGACCTGCATTGCCCAGCAATGACCAGACCTTGAGGTGATGATAATTGTCTTGGTTGAGGAGCTTCAATGTCCAGCACATAGTGTCCAGCTACCTGACAGCAGAAAGGAGCTTAAGTTTTCTTTCAGCTGGGATGGCTGGGAAAATACATTTTGGCTACTGGCAGAGATTTTTTTCTTTTTAATCAAAAAAATGTATTTTTTACTAGCTTCTATTATTTTCTTTCCTGAAGAAGACATTTTGTGATCTTGTATTGATTTTGACTGTGTTTTCCCATTCTGTTTTAGTGAAGTTTGAGGTGGACCATCTGGTTAAATCCTTGAGGGAGGGAAACAAAGAGGGAAAAATACAGAAAGACCTGGAAAGCCTGACCTTTTCAATCTTCCAAGGGACCTTTTCAATCTCCCTTGACATAATCCTCTTCTGTGAAAACCATCAGAAGCGATGGGATTTCCTCTAATGGGGAAATTAAAGCGGATTTCAGAACTTCAAAAGTTATCATGACACCAAAGTGCATTGCCACCCTCCAGCCACCCCCTGTGCCTTGCCCAGCCAGGTGCTTTAACCTGACCTTCAGCTGGCCTTGAGCCTTATCTCCCCTCTGCTGGCCACCACTTCACCTCCTCCTGCTCAAGAGCACTTCAGCTTATGTGTGGCAGGTCCCAAAAATGCCAATAAGCATCCCCAGAAGAGGGCTGAAGAGAGGAGGATGTAGGGCATGTGTCTGTGTGGGAAGAGCCTGCCTTTAGGTTCTTGGAGGCGAGACACATGCAGCAGGACCCAGCAGCTGAGGAAACTCATGGCCCCAGTTATCTAGATTGAGGCATGGTGAATAAAACACACTTCCACTTCGAGCTGGGTGTGAGGACATCTGATGTATCACATGAAAACCTCTTACTTGCTAGGGAAAATAACCCTGAACAATTTCTCAGGAGCAGCAGTGATCCAGAAAGGGGGAAAGCATGTGCATAGTAAAAAGAAAATAGTTACTCCCCCAGCACTGGTGTATTTATATTGGTTACACACTGATGTGCTTATGTTTGAGGTTGGATACTCTCGGCCTAGGGATACAAGAATCTCCATCCACTGATGCATGGAGGCTGTGCTGTATTCCCTGAAGTGTCCTGATATGGCCCAAAATGGCCCTAAATCTGGAATTGTACTTCCTGTGAGAAAACATCAAAATTTGCATGAGATTCCCCAGTAATTGTTTTGGATTAATCTCAGTCATGTCAGTGATCCTGCTGGCATGATAACTGACCTTTTTTCTACTTCACCTCTACTGCTTGATGTGGGACTGATCAGCTTTCAGTCAAAGCTGGTATTTTTATAAACAAATTTGAAAGCAAATTGAGTTTGCATTCAGTCTCTTTGTCTATAATGTAGTTTTCATTGATGCAATAAGTTTGCAGAATTAATTTCTTCTGAGAGTCTTTATTTGTTAACAAGAGCAAGGCTATTCCAGTGAAGCATTTCTACTATAGTATTTTAAGTACAGAGATGTTTTAATCTCTCAGATGCTCTCATTTAACTTAGTGGCTTAAAATACGTGACTCCATCTGGGCAGTTGCAGGCATAAAGAATTTATCATTTGTTAGAAACCACTCATATCCTTCCTGAATCCACCCTTGCTGTGCCTGTAGCTCTGGGAAAAGCAATTTTTTTTTTTTTACCAGATGTCTGCAGCCTCCTGCATTACCCTGTCACTTCCAGAAAATAGGATTTCTCACCTATAGATGGTGAGGAGAGAGGAGGGTAGCCGTGAACATTAGGTTGAAATTACTTGTCAAGTTTGATCAATTCACAGAAAGAAAAAAATCCCTTTTGAAAAGGCACAGTTGATTTTTGAAGATTAGTGGCAATATCCTCACAGCTCCTTTGTTTGGGTAAATTATACAAGAGTGCAGTTTATTACCTAAATGAAGGATACATTTGCATGTAGATGGTACATAAATAATTTAATTCTGCACCGGACGGTGCAAAGAACAACCCCTCTGCTACACACACACACACAAATACACACACACATTCACCTAGCCAGGACTTATGGTACAGGGGGTGGTTCTTTACTTTGTGCTTTCTTTTCCCTTTTATTGCCTTGTAAGTATTATTATTTGACAAAGCACTAGGGAAGGAGTACATGAATCTATTAAATATAACAAAGCTCCATTGTGACACAAAACTCATGAAAGCAGACAAGTAAATCTTCCATAATGTGGAATAGCTGGTCCCTAGCTCTTCAAGGAATGAAGAAGCAGTTGATCTTGAAATGAACACTAATCTGAATCCTGCTGTTCTTGGGGTGACTTCTTGTTGCAGCAATTTCTCCTTACAATTTAGCCATGCTATGATATATTAATTACCATCTGTGTGCTCTGTTTAATGGGAGCATTAAGAGACAATACCTGTTCTGTTCCCTCCCAGAGTAGCAATTATTCCTATAAATAAGGAAGATGAGTGCATGTGTGAGATGAGTGTGCCTGTGCCAAAAAGCACAGAAAGCAGTTCCTGATCTGCTGCATGCTTTTATGGTCCACCAACATAGACTGCTAACAGGCAGCTACTTGGCTCTCTCTGACAGCAAGGAAAAAAAAAAAATATGTTTCCTGAGCACTTATCTTCCTGCTGTGATTTTCAGGCTGGTTCCCTTCAGAGGTATAGTTTACACAGGCCTGCATTGTTCAATGTCCTTATCATGGCAAGCCACTGGGCAATTTTGCCTGGGTGCACCTGAGTTGGGGATGGCTCAGCTTCACCACCAGCAGCTGCATCCCATCCTAGATTTGGGTTCTGCTGTGCCCATCCTCTTAACAGACATCAGCAAATCCTTCCCTCTGCCTTGTCTTCCTCCCAAGATCGTGGGATGTCCATCCCCAGGGAAAGTCTGTGTGTGAGCAAAGGGGCAGACAAGGAATCAGTGGTATGCCCCAAAAGCAAGTGTCCCAGGCTAACCTGAGCTGCCAGGTGGGTTTTGGGTCTAGAGATGACCAAGCTGAAGACAGGGAGCTTCCAGTGGTGCCTGCAACAGAGGCAACAAATTGGGAAAAGAGTCAAAGTCCTTCTTTGTAAAAAATATCCTGAACCTCCATCTTGGGCTGTGTGGAAATCCACCTGAAGTGTTATGAAAGCCGGCTCTGACCCACTTTGTTTGCTGATCACATGTGAGCAGCCTCAGGAAAAATAAAGAAACTCTTGCTTCTAGTTGTTTTCTTCTTTGTCCATTACAATTTCATTTTCCTAAGATTAAGGAGAAAAAAATGAAGACCCAAACAGCCTCATGTTTCTGAACATTTTGCAGCAGCAGAGAGAAACAAAATGAAACAACCCTTTAAATTATTGCATTTTCAAAAAGAATCATCATCTCATTGTGCAGATGGTGTGTGCCAGGCCCTCATTAGCATCTTGCTCTATTTTTAGTCCCTCTTCTTGCTGCACATGAAATCTGGCTCTATTAAAGGAGTTACCACAATGCCTTCCCCAAACATCATTTTGGCTCACAAAAGGCACTCTGCCCCTTCCTGCCTGGGGTTTAAGGGCACAACTGACTTCTCCGCAAATCAGTGTCTGCTCTGCAACCACCAGTGTGTTTGTTCATAGGTAAATGGAGGAAAATCACATCTCCTTCCTCCATCATCAGCAATTTTTTTGTGTGTCTGTTGTGAAGAAAGCTGTTAGTCCTGAAAGTGGTGGAGCTCTCCTATTTGAACCTTGGTGAAAGAAAGGCTAGGATTGCTCTGGCAGGCCAGAGAAATGAGGACAGTGAAAATCAAACTCTCTGTTTGCTGCTGAACTGGATCCCAGTGCTAACCCACAGCCCAGAATGCTCCTTTGGTAATCTGTTGTTATTGCCAGCTGGTAAATGAACGACCTTCCTCAGCAATTTTAACGTATGGGAGGAGCACAAGCACAAAGTACACTTTGCTCCTAGCCTGTGGTGTTTGGGGTAGGTTTCAGTCTGGTTTTCCTGGAGATTTGAGCCCCCGAAAGAGTGGAGGTTGATGTGAGCAGTTTAAGGATTTTATTCCTTGCCTCGTGAAGTCGATATCTAAATAGCTGAAATGTATCACATCCTCAAAGTGCCCTACCTCCACCCTCCACAAGAGAAACTATAGCTCACCCGAGCAAATGCAGACACTTATCTTCCACATGTCTAAAATCAAAGGGGGTAACACCCTTGATTCATGTCCAATGGGAGAAGCTGGTTCTTGCAGTCCCTTGAAGTCCACTTCCATTTGCAGGTACAGCAGGAAATTTCGGGTGCCTCCACTCTGACCAGATACAGTTCTCTTCCACTTTTTTTCTGAATTATTTAACACGAGTTTGATGTCCCTTGCAGTTGAATTCCAGAGGAATGAATGGTAATGAAGCAGTAATTTGTATGAGAGACAACAGGTCAGCTGAAGGTATCCTGCTCTGAGGGTGGAGGTTGCTTCAATAAACCATGAATATTCATCTTGCATGTCTGGTCAGTTTTGATCACTCAGCTGAATTTTCAAGGCAATTCCTATCAAGCTTCATGAGAGCCTGAAACAGGTTTTGGCAATAAGAAGGCAAAGAAAAAAAATGATGTTAAAAGGAATTGACAGGCAATAGTGTTAGAGATCCTGCCCAAATCTGATCTTGCAAATAACCAACCTGAAATGAAGTAATTAATCTGTGAAGGTCTTTGATAACTTGTGTGGTAACCTTAAAGTATATTCCCCATTAATTGTCCAGAAGAAAAAAAACTCAAACAGACAAAAATTGATGCCCAAAGCCTGCAAGAAATGAGGAGCAGATTCATGTTGTTTCCATTTAATGAAATTACAGAAATTATTAGAAAATGCCAAGAGTCCCTTTCTTTGCTTCCCCACAGGACCAGCTTTGGGCTAGACACAGGTCCAAAACTCTGACTCCTATGCGGATTCTCAAGCTCCTACCACAAATTGCAGGTGGTCCTAAATTCAGCTCATGAGGAACAGCCCAAGCAGGAGTACAGGGACCTCTGTCTTGCCTTTGGTGACGGTGACACTTCTATCTTCAAACCGATTGTGACTGAGAAGATTAAATATAGCAAACAAATTGTAAGACAAGCTTTAGCAGGCAGCGCATTTTTGCAATTTTTCTTTTCTTCCTAGTATTTAATTTCAACTGCCTCATGATGCACCACCCTCCTCATAAAAGTAGCCCTCCAATGCAAGCAGGTGATACAAGCTGAGAATATCAAATAGGGTTTGCATGGCACACATTGTGAAATGTTTTACAGATACTCATAGAAAGGTTTATTGCTCCTCTTTCACGCTATACATCATCATAAAGATTTCTAGAAGATTATATTGGTTCAGGTTAAGAACCTCTCTTGGAGGTACCATTCATTGCATGTTCAATTAGAGCACTTCATGAAATGTAAGTCAAAGTCAAATATTTGGGGAGACAGTGGCTTATGAATGACAACAAATACAAATATGTGTCAAAATACGCATGGACAAAAACACTGCTTAGGATTTGTGCAGTAAATAACATATTCTTATGCTATTTTCTTTACTTAAATTCCAATCTGGCATACCTTACCTGAGTTCAGGGAGATTATTTGTGCTTGTCTTCAAGTCTGTGCTTGACCTATGGCATCCTGGCCTGTATCAGCAATAGTGTGGCCAGCAGGATTAGGGCAGTGTTCCCCTGCTCTTAAGGGCACCGGTGAGGCCACACCCTGAATCCTGCCTTTAGTTCTGAGCCCCTCACAATGAGAAGGACTCTCAGGTGCTGGAGCCTGTTCAGAGAAGGGCAGTGGAGCTGGGGAATGGTTTGGAGCACAAGTCTGATGAGGAGCAGCTGAGGGAGCTGGGGGTGTTTAGCCTGGAGAAAAGGAGGCTCAGGGGTGACCTTATCACTTCTACAACTGCCTGAAAGGAGGGTGGAGCCAGGTGGGGTCGGTCTCTTCTCCCAGGCAACCAGCAACAGAATGAGCACAAAGCCTCAGGCTGCACCAGGGGAAGTTCAGGTTGAACATCAGGAAGAATTTATTCATGGAAAGAGTGGTAAAGCACTGGAATAGGCTGCTCATTGGAAGTGACTGAGTCCCCATTCCTGGAGGTATTTAAAGATCTGAGATGTGGCACTGAGGTTTAGAGGTGGCCTTGGCAATACTGTGTTAATGGTAGGACTCAATGATCTTAGAGGTCTTTTCCAGCCTAAACAATTCTATGGTTCTGTAAGGATCAGCCTTGCACTATCTATCCAAAAAAACAGCTTCAATTTCTCAAAGGATTAATTTTCTTGACATAGTAGCACAGTGATACTGATTTTAAAATTTTAAAAGAGGAAATGGGCTTTTGCAATTCTGTCATTGGTGCTTGCAGATGGACACACCTCAGCATCTCAGAGGATAATCTAAGCATTTGGATTAAGTGACCTGAACTATCATTAATAATGCAGTAGTCATCTTCAGAAAACCCTCTCCTCCATTGTCCTGTGCTGAGTTCCAGGGGTGCTCACCTCACCAGGCCAGCTCCAAGCACTCCTTAGTGCACTCCTTGGTGCCTCTATTAACTCGCTGGAGATGGAAGGATGCCTCAGTCTCTGGCTGGTTTTCTGACTGCTGCGCGATTTGCGATGCCTTGCGCTAGTTTGCCTTAGGGTTCAGTGTGTCTGTCCTGGGAAATAACACTGTGTTATGGCATGTGGCATCTAAGACAAGGCTGAAGAGAAGCCCAGGATTGCCTACCCCTCTGGGGATATGAATACTTATGCTATTATGTTGACATAATACAAAGGTGGTTCAGGTTCACTTTTGCAGCTCGAAAATGTTCATTTTAAAGGAATTAAAGAGAGGGTCTTTAAGCATTGGAAGAGGATGAGATTGTTACCTGTGGAAGAACAAGGATAGTTTTGTGGGGTGTTCGGGCTGGGGGCAAGGCTGCTTTCCAGGGAAGAAGCTTGGGGGTGGGGCAATGAGAAGATAGCTCTTCTTGTGAATGGTGACCCCATAGCCCATGACACTGAGCTGGAGCCTGAAGCCTGAAGGCTGTGGTCCAAGGGACTGAGGATCAGTCATGCACTTCCATGAACACAATCAAAATCTTTCCTCGATTAAATGATCTGAATGTGGTTATCCCCATTGGATGAGAAGAGCATAAGTAAGCCATAGGGATTTTAGTGATAATCAAGATGCTTTCCAGTACCACTACTATTATTTCTTCCTTTTCCCAGAGAGCCTGAAGCCAAAGATTTTTGAAGCTCTCCTGATCACAGCCTCATATGGGACCTAGCCAAAAGTAATCTCTAACTACACAGCCCTTTTTCGACACACTCCCATTTGAGTACAGTGAGTCCCCAGTCCAGTTTGATTAGTGCCTCTCTGATCAGAGACAACTCCCATCGAGTCTTTCAGCATGCAATTGTGCTTTGAAAGGTCACTCTGGGAAAACTGTGCCATGAGGCTCCATGTTTATTGACTCCCTTCCCTGACCAATTTGCTCAGTTTACATGTAATGAATAAAAGCTGTTCTTGGCTGCTGCCCAACCTGTCTGGTCTAAAAGCCAAGCTGTCAGCCTTCTGCCAGGGCATTAACACCAAAACTAACGGTTGCTCCAGAAAAACCTCTTGACCTATGAGTGTCTTTTTCCTGTCACCTTTGCATTTGGATACATTACCATCATCCCCTTTTACCATAATCAGTATCAGCATTTCCCATTCTTGTTTTGAGCTGCTGATGAAGTCCACTAGTCCTTGCACCCGAATTAAATTTTGCTATCATTTGTCCCACTGTCAATTTTCACCCGCATATTAACTTCTAACTTAACTGTGATGGTTCAGACTTGTCCCTAGAACTGGCTGCTGTGTCTACTCAGGGCAAACAGGAGAGAATGGGGTTTGTTTTGTCAGACAGCATATCAGCCTTGTAGATGGGTGTCGTGTGTAGGGTTAGGTTAGCTCCAGGATGGGCAGCTGACCCACCATGGCTGAGCAAGTGCCTTAACCTGGCCAAGCGGTGGGACAATTATGGCAGGATGGCTTCTGATGCTTGTGCTGTGGTCGGATCACAGACCCCACAGGAAATGCAGTGTGAAATAACAGCTTTACAGCTCTGGGACTGGGACAGATCATTCTGATCTCATGGCCAGATGGTGCAGAGGGGGTTTCTGCTGCAAGTCTGCACCTAAGGGAGTATCATTAAGTCTTGAGAAGAGCTGCACTGTGCCTATAGAGGAAAGTTGTGTCACTGAGGAAGTGAGAACCCATCTCACCTGCCAGCCTTCGAGGCTGAATGGGAAGTGCAACCACCACTGCATACGGAAACTTCATAAGTCACAGCAGAGCTTTCACTTAGGTTGCAAATTGAGTGGAGATGAGTGTGTTTTGCAGAAATAAATCCTCTGATATGTGGAAATGTGGCATTATGGCTCATACACAAAGATTTCTCCATATTTGAATCAGTGCTCTTCGGTGTTTCTCTGTGCGCACAGCCATGGGCCCTCTTAGGATGAGCATCCCTCTGGTGTTCATTGCAAGCCTCAGTGCCTGGAGATCTCCATGGCTCATGATTCAGCTCTGGTTCATCCATGTTTCCAGCAGAGAGAAGAGCAATCAGGAGTCATAGGTGAGGTGTGATCCAGCACAGACAGTACGATTACATGCTTGCCCTCAGCACACTAAGGACATATCTCATGCAGAAATCCTTTTTCAACATGACTTCTCAGTGTATACACAACCACCAACACGTGCCAGTCCTGCATATAGGCTGTAAGGCCAATGAGTTTGCCATAATCCACAGCCTGGCTGTCAGCATCAGCCAGTCAGACATACACTGCTGGAGGACCCAGGTTTAATCTTCACTGGTTTTCAGCATGGGAGTTTATCACACACAGTCACTGTGCAATTGCAGCAACAATTTACAGTCTGCCAGGAATCCAGCCAGTCCTCCTCATACCTGGGGCTGTTCCTGTCTTCTGCCAATCCAGCAGAGGAGCTGCGTGGAGGCTTACCCAGAGGAAGCTGGATAAATCTCCTTGGCAGCTCTCACATTGGTCACACCATCCAGTGGATATTTATACTCTCCTTTTTTTTTGCAGTCCTGATTAAGTATTTCTTAGCAAAAACTCTAGAAGTGACAGTGCAGTAACTGTGGCATGCTGAAGTTCAACCCTCTCTGCCTACTGGAATTCCTTTTCCAAGGACACATGCTACAAGAAACTGCTGCCCAGAGGCAACAGCAATATATTTCTGTTTCACTCAGGACACTTGTAGCTGACTTTTTTTTTGTTCAGCATTTCTTTGAGTAATCAGAGTTGTCCTGAGACTGTCACTCTTCTGGATATCTCCCTCCACGTCTCAATTAGGCGAAAACACAGGCCTCTCCTGAAGCTCACTTTAGGTAATGACCCCTTTCAGTTACAGCTGCTACTTTTAAAGATGTTATCAGCCCTCACTGGGTTATTATTTTATGTTAGTGGTTCCCAGAGATCTCTCTCTGGATCACAATTGTACTGTGGAAGTTGCAGTAGCACCCAGCCATGTTTTGTAATCTACTGCCATTGTCAGAATCCAGGGAGGAACCTGTATCCTGAAACAGGAAATATCTGATGGTGATAAGAATGGACTTAGTGTTTCTGATGTGCCAGATCCTGCTTTAATTCTTGAAGCTAAGGGAGGAGCTCACATTGATTTTGGCTGCTGTTAAACTGAGCCACTCTAGAATGGTAGCATCCAGTTCTGTGGCCCAGCTATTTGGCACAGTTTGTTAGGAAGGACCCAGATGGATCCCTGTGGGTGTACCCAGTGGTCCTGCTGTGAGAGGCACAGGCAGAGATGTAAGGCTTGCTGCATCCCTTCCCTGCACTCACACTGAGGAGCCTTGCAGAGCCTCTGTGGAGCCTTCCTGTCTCGAGCCCTGATACATCTCAGCCCAAAAGTCGATCTTAGCGGATATTTAGAGAACAGTCTCAGAGTCATCAAAGTCTTCAAGCCAGCTGCTTGGCAGCTGTTATCTTCAGTGGCTGAAGCAGAGATTGCAACATGAAGAAAATTTCTACATAGACTCTGCTTGCCAGTCTGGATTCACCTTGAACAGGTGGGAGATGCAGTCCTTTCCCCACAGTCTGCTTGCCAGGCAGTCTGATCTGAAAAAAAAGATCCTTTCCAACTTGTTTCATGCATTACAGTGTTTGCTTTACTTTTTTAAGTGGTCTCACTTAGCAGAGAAACAAAGAATATCTGAGTTTTCCTGAACTCAAGCCAATAAGACCTGGCAGTGAGATATCTCTTGCTATGCAGACATCCAGTCTCAGCAATAAGAAAAGTGCTTTTAAGATCACCTGGAAACTCTGCCCTAAATCTCACATTTGCATTTGAATAAGTTTATTTCTTTGTCTAAAAGCCCTGATTTTTCAGTCTGTGCTGCATGGATGTTGAAGCACTTCATCACTGTTGCTATGAAAGTTCAAAGCCATTTATCTTCAATAAGGTTACTTGATGCAATTTCTAACAGGAAGAACCTCTCTGTCCTGGAGCTTTCTACAAGATTAAGTGATGTATTCAGATAGGCAATGTCTCAGGAGGATTTTCCCTCCCTGGAAGACATAAAGCTCATTCTGGGTGAAGGACAGCAAGCTTTGCAATTGGTGTTTCCTATTTGCCTTCCCCTAGAGTTTGTTAGTTTCTTTCTTGGAGCCTGGCATCCTTTTGTGAAAGTACTGTGAGAAGAGCCATCTTTGCAGTGAAAGTTAGTCCTCATTATTCCCTTGAAGATTATCACTGCCTCCCAATCTTTCACATGTATTTTCTGGAGTGGCAGAGCCCAAAGGGAGATAAGAAAGCTATGCATTAGTCTATTGCCTGTGTGGAGAGAGAAAGAATGACTGCCTGTAGTCCTAGCCAGGAATATGAGGCAGACGCTTAATGTGATGTTCTGCCAAAGATTTTTTGTGTGGTTTTCAGCAAGTACTTTATTGCCCTGGTGGGAGCTATGCAGGTGAA
The DNA here is from genome assembly GCF_017590135.1 of Pyrgilauda ruficollis. Lineage (NCBI taxonomy): Eukaryota > Metazoa > Chordata > Aves > Passeriformes > Passeridae > Pyrgilauda > Pyrgilauda ruficollis. The sequence continues at coordinate 4,396,608 of NW_024519207.1, read as the reverse complement.
AGACAGCAGAACTCTCGGGTGTCAGGACCTGGAGGAATCACTAGCAGCTGCAGGTAGATGGGTACCCACCAAACCCAAAGGAGCCAGGCAGGACTGGGGCTGGGTGTTTGCACTCACCATGCAGCATCCTTGTGCAGGACCATTCACATGCAGACCCAGCTGATCTGATCAGCTGCACTGCTCCAGAGACAAAGTGCCCAGGAGAGGGGAGGTCCTGTAGCCAGGTGGAAGGTGCTGATGAGAAGAGAAACCTCTCTACACAGAGCCTTAACTCCTGCTGTTTGCTACACCCAGAAGGTCCAATCGCTTTCCTGGCAGCCCTGCTGTGATCACCCTCTGAGATGTTCCTGTTGAGTAGTTTCTGCCTGGAGGATGAGCTCTGCCCTCAGCCCTATGTGCATGCCTCTGGAGCCTGCAGGTGCTGCCCTGTGCTACCCTGCTGTGAAACCCTCTCTGTTTCTGCAGGCTCATCTCTGCAGAAGGTGAATCATATTTGCGTGTGAAGAGTTCTGGTGATGACACATGCAATCTTTGTTTTCTGCCCTTTACTCTGATGGTGTGAGCAGGCAGAGTTTATTAAAAAAAATTAAAAACTTATGCTTGTGTCTGAACAGTTCAAAATCTGCAGCTCTTCCATGTGAGAAGCTGTTTCTGATTCATTTGAAGAAGAAGCACATCTGAGTCTGTTCTGACAGACTCTTCTTCAATTAAAGTGTTTGTCAGGTGTGTGTTGGGCTAGAAAAACAGATAAATCACCTGTACTACAGTACTGTCAACTGCATTTAGTTCCTCTGATGCGCAAAAGAGAGAGCCATGCAGTAGCATCCAGCAATATATTGTGACTCATTTTGCTATAACCCTAACCTGTCCAGAATTTATCACCTCTTGTTCCTTCAGTAGTTTACTGGGCTGCGTTCCTAAGGATGGTATGAAACAGAGGTGTGATACCAAGTCCAGTGAGAAGAGGACTGACTACTGCCCTACTTCTCAACAAGCCCTACAGCCAGCACTGGCACAGCAAGATTCTTTGTCATTTTCAAGACGATGAGACTCAGGATGCTTCAGCTGATTTATAAGGAGTCATGGATATATGATGTGAGCTTAATTCATAATGGGATTGAGCTGAAAGCACTAATGCTGTTTTACTGCAGATCTGACATTTACATTCACATGGTGTCTGATGGATAGTGCAGATGAACCAAAGTAGGTTTTCTAGTGAGTCTGGTAGCAATCCATCTGTCTCAGCCTGATGAAATTATTGTTGTAATTTACTAAACTAGGCACAAGAAAATCCATCTGTGAACAGAGATATATAAAAATCCTAAAAATAAAACTACAAATCCAAAGACAATATTTTGTCTATGTAGAAAATCAAAGAACAGCTGAAACCCCACCAAAACAAAGATGGAACACCACTCTCAGGTATCTGGGAAAACAGAGTTTTGCAACAGCTGCATAGCAATTTTGGAAGATCTCATTTTCTCCTGCACCACATGAAGGGTACTTCCTTACTTCAAAGAGATGCAAGGGGCTCTGTTCTTCACAGGAAGGCAGGAATTCAGATTTAATACATTGTAAAGATGCAAAATATTAGAGTACAAAATTAGTTTTAGAAGCCCTGATTTCAGATCAAATTTAGGAAGCCAAGCTTCAGCTCCCTTTCAACCATAAGCAGAGCTGTAAAAATTGTTATACCATGAGCACTGAAAGAATGCTTGCAAACTGAAGCATTTTGTTGATTTCATTGTTGATCCTACTTGCCAGTATTTTAGGATTTATGTCCTACCATGCAGAATATTTGCTTCACCTTTGCTTTATGGCAGTATAAGGTTGCTCATAGGCTTTGAATTATGATGGAATTAGAATATCTTCTATGGTAGAAGGTCCTTAAGTATACCTTAAAACATTTGCACTTCATGTTGAGACACTTATGAAAGCTGGATTTAGGCAACCATATCTCATTTCTTCCCAGAACAGGTCTTCCTTTTCTTTACTGGGAGTCTTACTGGGCAGATTTTCCTCAATACTCCAATGTATCTGAATTTCTGAAATCCCTGCCAGAGCTGGATCTTTGCAGATGTGGAGAAAACTGATAAAGGAGGTTACTTGGTTGGCTTCAGAACACAGTGAAAATGATTTAAACAACAGCATCCAACAGGCACAAATGTGAGAAGGTAAGAAGTGCCATGGGCTCTGCAAGACACAGGGTGAAACCAGAGTTGAGGGCTTGAAAATGGGCTGAGAAAGGCAGCTATCAGATGAGGGGAGAAGACTGAAAACAAAATGGAAAAGCTGAACTGTTGATGTGGTCACTAGAAAGCTCTGGGAGAAGAACACACGGGATGTGTTCTTCTTGTGGAAGGTTATGTTGGGAAGGTCACATTTCCACTATCCCTCCTTCAAAATTAGGGTGCTGGCAAGAGGTGGAGATACCCATTCCAGAGAGCTGATACTGTCACACTTGTCCTGCCAGAAATACACTGGTCCTTTGGCAAGGGCCATGCTCCAAAATACCTGCATTTCAGTTGAGATTTCAAGGAAAAAAAGTGCCAACTAACAAGAAGTAAATATACTAAAAAAAAAAAGAATAATTAAATAATATTCCTCACCCTAGATCTTGTGGTCAGGCAACAAAAGCATCATTACATTTGGTCTCTACCCCACTGTACAAAGAGCTCAGGAAGTTTAAACTAGAGGAACTGGTTTTATTGAGATTTTATTGCTTTTGCTTCTTTTTAATTCAGCAGCAGAACAATTGTTAGAGGAGCTGGAGAAGCCAGTTTCAGTCCACAAAAACACCAATGATTTATTTATTGCTATCATTTAGGGAAAGGGCAGCGTTTGCTAGTCCTGAATATTTAACACCGCAGGGAAAAAGCCAGCCACTCTGAAGCCTGCCCATTCCAGTGAGGCATTGCAAATCAGTGTGCCACCCTTGGCTCCCTAAATTCAGAGATGGGAGAGCTGGGAAGCTGTGCTCCAGTGCCTTCTTACAGGGACTGAGTTTTCCTCAGACTGTGTGGTTATGAGCAGCCTGTTGAAGAGACCCTCAGCCTTCTCTGGCCTGCTGTGAAAATCCAGGTAAGGATGTGAGGTGCATCTATGCCTCAGAACTCATTTACCTGCATGGCATTCATCTCAGGAAAACTACAATTCATTTTACGTCATGCATCATTTATAGTAATCCTCAGGAGAGCAACGGGTGGGAGAGATCAGCATAAGAGTTTTTGCCTACCCAAAGCTAGAGTGAGATGCATTTTGAGACACTGAAGGACTGTTCTTAGCTTGTTTCCCCCCCCTTCCTTGGTTTTCCAAGGGGCTCAAACTATGATCCTCAGTCTCTCTAGCTACTAACTGACCCAACCCACCAGATGTTTCTTGAAACAGCATTCGGGAGCAGCCAGACCACAGACACACACAGGCAGAAGGGAAAACAGGAAAAGACACTTTCCCATGGTTCTCATGTGTCACACTATCTGTTGAGCCCCCTCCTTCAACACGTCACTACTGCAGTGGGATTTCACTGCTGCTGTAGGCTGTGGAGGAAACAGGCCTGACTGCAGATGGGAATGAGTGACAAGAGATGGCCAGCACCTGCCTCCAACTCTCGCCCAAGGAACAATTCAAGAGAAGAAGCTCCTAGAGTAGCCTGTGTCTTTTTGTGACCATCTCTGTTTGTGAAACACCCTCAGGAGAACAAAGCAATGGTCACCCCTCACCACCACACAACAAAATGTATGCAAGGCAAAAAACTGTTGAGGTCTTTTTCAAAGAAGTGCCTATCAAATCTCAAAGCCAATTTGCAAATAGGTGTCCTATTCGTATTGCTGTGCATCAATATTTAGCAGCACAAACTGAGGGTCTAACTGGCACAGAATTCAGTAGCAAGATCAGTGTCCAGCTTAAGACCCTTCTTATGCTTTATTTTATGAAAATCTCGTTTTGAATACTTAAGGAAACAGCAGCTAAAAAGATGAATACCCCAATGGCTGGGTATGGTTATATTCATCCTATGGCCAGACCATCTAGCAATCTCTCCCTGCTGTTTATGATACAAGAGTGAGATTTAACCATGCTCACAGTGACCAACCACTAGCTGCCATTCCCAATTAAATGCAAAGTGAGGCTTCCCAGCCCTCTGCTCAGCAGAGGAGTGACTTTATCTTCTAAGCTTTCACTGTTTGGGTGAGAAGGTTGTTTCCTCAGAAGCTGAAGGGAGCTCAGAAACTGCCAGCTCCCGCAGGGCTTGGCTGTGCCCAAAATACAGGAGTTAAACCACTATCACTAATATGGAAACCTGGGTGCTCTTGTCCCGTGGAATACTTGACCTTTCATCAGGCACAGGGGCCTTTGGTCCATTAGGCAGGCAATGAAGGAAACATATTTGCATAGCATGGTCACACCAAAGGTTTCTGCCAGTCAGTCTGGGTGCACTTTTCATCAATAAGTGTTGTTTCCAGTGCTGCTGGAGGGCGACAATAAATTGATTAGCCTCTTTAAAATTTCTCATAAAATTGTATTAGCAAAACGGTAAATACATGACGCAGGGACCGTAACCACGGGATGTTTACATAATGCCCACTGTGGACAAGTACTAAATACCATAAAAGACCCGAGACCCCCACCCCCCGGTAAAAAGTCTGTGAGTTCTGGCTCTCAGAAGGCAGCTAGAGCACCATTGTTGTTGCTGTTGTTCCTCCTCCTCTTCCTCCTCCCCATCACATTTCAGCTTCGGAGCTGTGAACTTTGCTGGTGGTTATCGCAATTCCTATTGCTAGGCTTCCGTTGTCAGAAAAGAGTTGAGCCAGGGAAGTGTTCAGCACAAGGCAATCCCCATCTGAAATGACAGAGTCAACACACTCCAGGATCGACCTGGGGGTCGCCTCCCACTTGAGGCGCCTCTGGTTCCTGTTGAGCTCCAGCCGGTAGGTGAAGTTGTTGGCCTGGGTGGGCGTGCCGATCAGCATCATCGTGGCGAAGAACTGGGGGTGGCCCTCATACTTCTCCTGCTTCCTGAGGACCAGCAAAAACTGGTGGCCAAGGCAAGAGTGCATGATGATCCAGTCCGTGGGTGCGGGCAGGTGCATGTCCGTGGCCAGGAAGACAATCTCTGCGCCCTGAAGGATGTTGATGCGGTGGGTCTGCCTCAGGTGGGACACCACCACCTCCAGATGCCCTTCCCATGGGCAGGAGAAGAGCGGGCACGTGCAGGGGACCAGCTGGGGGTCATGCACTGCTTCGTGGTGATGGCAGGGAGGAAGGATGCCTTGCTCTGTGGACGCCTGCACAGCTGCACAGCGGGTCGGTGCATACTATGGGAAGAGAGAAATTAAATGTGAGGGCGCGTGGACCAGAAACCAGTGCAGATGTGCAAGGCACAGACCCCACAGTCATCAGCCACCCATACTCCACCTAAAGCAGCACCAGTGGGGGTTCAGAGAACGCAGCACACCGGGGATCAGACGCAGTCCTGACCTGCATGTGCACAGCACAAGGAGATGGCAGCTGCCTTTTTCTCCAGGAGAACAGACAAACTGTTTGAGCCATGATAAGTCACTTCAAATGAAAATGATGTATGTGTTTAAGGAGCAATTTCATTAGTTCAGGGGGAAAAATCTGATTAAAAAGAAAGAACAACTCAACAAAGCAAGGACAGCATGGGGCATTTTATATAGTTAAGAGTTTTGCTGCTCAGAACAAGGGAATGAAATATGTATGGCATTATTATTCTTTAATGAAACATACGGGCAAATACAGGCATTTTTCCTGAAACAATAGGCTTTATTACACCCATAATTTGTGAAATAAATGTCAGTTTTTATTGTATATGATACTGTCACTATTTTTTTGGTCAATGTATTTGTGCCTAATTGATGCTCTTACTACCATAAATCTTAAATTGCTCTCAAAGGTGCTTGGATGGCAGATTGAGGGCATTTTTATACTAAAGTAAATTTGGATTAAGGTAGGGCAGCTCACTAAAAAGGCAGCAGCTCTTGCAGAAGAATTCCACGTGAGGACTAAAAAGCAAACTGTTCTGCCTCTCTCAAGAGGATATTGCTGAAGAGAAATAAGTCTCACTCAGCCGAAAGTGTACTCACATGTAATCCTATTCAGGAAGAGTAATGTCTCTCCACAGTAACTGTGTGCATAGACAAACCCTAAGGCACAGGCATGCCGGTCATGATTCATCTTACCCAATTTTAAGTATTTACTTCACCCACCCAAGACAAAAACCTGGTTACCTGGGACTGCCTCTGCAGCCTGTAGAGTGAGGCAGCCCTTAGAGTGCAGGACTCAGATCTTAGCTGAAGTAGTTCAGCTTCTAAAGGTGACACCAGCTGATGCCAGAGAGACTGAGATCCAGTCTGCCTAGCTGTGCCTAAATTTTAGCTGTTTAAACATTTTTTTCTCGCTGAACTCCTCTTATAAAAGTACATCTCTTACATCCATTAACGTCCCTTACAGCAGTACATACCTATATATATATACACTTCGCTTTAACATATGCCCTAGGAAGATTAATGCAATTCACTAAATAGTGTCCCACACCCTCTTATTTTAATATATGTACCCAAAATGGCATGAACTACATTACAGTTGTAACATTTAACAGTTGTTCTCCTCCATGCCCCATCCAATTCATAGCAGATTTGGGATTTTTGAGCAGAGATTTGTTTTATCCAGGGGCAAGAGTAATCCCATATAATGGGTGGCAGATTTGCTGCAAAGGGTGTGTTGTCTTGTCTTGTTATGGATACCATGAAAACGTTAATTACAGCCTTGCTGTAAGCAGTTTTTCCCAGCAGAACATGCGCATTTCTTTACAGGATGTTTTGGAAGGCAATCTCTTGAGTAAACTGTCCTAAATCTCAGATCAGGGCTTCCTTGCCAACCAGGATGACAATTCCATCCATTCTCATTGTGTCAGTAGCTGCCAAAGGTTATGATGGATAGAGTAGGGTTGTGATTGCTGTTGCTGTGAAATTCATGGCTCTTCCCAAGGCACTGGATGTCAAAGGGAGCTGTTTCTTCTTTTTCTGGCATTTGATATGAAGAATAATTGACAAATTAACTTACTATTGAAACTTGCAGTTTTTTCTTTTGACAATTATTACTTCAGTAGTACTGTTCTACTTTTGCCTTCCTCATATTTTATTTGTTTTGCTGTATAAAATTCAAGAATATAAACTTTTTGAGAAGATAATGAATTGAGGACAGATAAATGGCTATCATTGTCTGGGAAATAAAACAGGCCATTATAAACTAATCAAGGTTTGTGGCTTTAGCTGCCTGCTTATCGCAGTGGGATTACTGGTTCACACTTAATTCTACATTAATTTTTGCATCCCATTAGGATGAAAGTTATGGTTAATTTAAACTCTTTGGTGAAGGAGGCTACTGCAATGGCAGATCATAAAAGCCTTTTAAAAAAAAATTCCTGAAATGCTAATTGCCTCATAAAATGAATTCTAATCTCCCAATCTAATGCAGTGGGTGTGAGCAATTACTTTCTCTCACCAAACTGTTAATGCAAAATTAGTGATTATACTAATTAAAACTAATGAACTCATACTCACATGCTGATAAACCTCTCAACCACTTGACAGGTTCCAGCCTTCTATCAGTTTTATTTAACTCCGCTTTTGGAAGATGAATCTTAAATTAACCTCTTGACTAACATTCAAAATTAGGTTTTGAAATTTGAAGCTTTATAGGCTGTGTATAATTCTTCTCCAAAGATTACCAGAGTAAGAGAAACCATTTCCACTGAGGATGAAATTGAATTTAGAAATGCATTCTCCTAATTTGAGAAACATGGAGAACAATGGTAGCTCATCCATCTAAACTGCATCCAAGGTAAGAAAATACAAATATCTTCAAAAATCTTTTTATGGCAAGCATGTCTCTATAGCTCTGGAAATGGAAAAATAAATTACAATAAGCAACTTATACGATATTTTTGTGTGTTTGCATATAATTATGAATTCCCTTTCATAACTCACAATTCTGAAATATTTCCAGAAACCACTTCAACAAAGGATTTCTGGTCTAACTTTGTTCATTTCAGGTTTATTGAAAATTCTGGAAACTCAGTACAAACCACATGATCTATTTTTATTCTTTGACTTGGTAAGAATCATTTTCAAAATCTGGCTTCTGAATTGTTTGATCATCCTGTTTCAAAATTTTAAATCTGTAGTATTTAGAAAGAAATGTTCAATAATTCCTTGTCACTTTTCAAAAAAAGTCCCAGATAAAAATATGATTTTACATTTATTTTTGAGGTGTGGGTGTAACTATCGGGGTGTTTGTGCTCTTGTTGGTCATTCATATGGCTGCGAATTGAAATGCTAAAATTGAAATGCAAAACAGGCAAAAAATGGTCACCTTGAGTGTATTTAAATGCTTGAATAAATATTTATGAACAGTTATTTCCATGTTAAAACTGCTCCGGTATTTACTTTCTACCATTTATTGCCCAATTACCTAATAAAATTAGATTTATTATATTGTTGTGTCAGTCCAGTATTATTCTCAATTATCTTTTATCCTGTTGGCCAATTTCAGTCAAATTGAACTACGGGATGGAATTCTCAAATGCTTTAATTTTCAATCATTTCTGAGAGAACAGGCATCAGGGTAGAGCAGCATGACCCTTTCATGTCTCCTGGGCGGAACAGCTGGCCACATGGGCAGTATTACATTGACAGACAGGAGAGAACCTAAACAATGGCAGTTTGATCCCAAATGGATTATAGACACCAGAGAACTCACATGAGACAGTGTCTTTATGAACAGGAGAAAAGGCTTCAGCCAGAGTGCTCCTCATTAGATGCAACATAATCCCACCATGAGGCACCAAACCGCAGGAAACCAGGCTCTGCTGCTCACAGAAAAATTTCTTTTTAATGATGCACCTTATTACAGAGCACTTCTTTTCAAGACCAAGTAACTTGGCAAAGACCAAATTATAAGCACACGGTGCTTTTCTTATGGAAAAAAAACCCCAACCAAACCATGACTAGATTTGAAGTGGGACACAGGGTTTCTGCTAAAAATGCAACAAATTGCTTTAGATGCGACACATTTGTTCTACCTTTGATGTTTGAGGGGTAAGTCCCTAACTCTGAAGACTGTCAGCACCTTTTACAGCCCGTGAAGAGTCCTGGAGTGCAATTCACTTGATTCCAAGTGGTGCTGAAAGAACATCCCACTGGACACCCTCGCTACGTGCAGACAGGACCAAACCCATCCTCAGCACAAGACCCACAGAGGTTTAACTGGCTGCTGGACAAGAAACAGAAGGACAACCCAATTTTAGTCAGGAAAGATGTGTACCACAATGGGCTTCTCCTGCTGTGCTGGAGACAACACAGCCCACAGAGAGAGACATGGATGCCTGCTCACGTGATGGTGTAAATCTGTGCCTCCCTACCATCATTACAACTCCAATGACTTGATGGAAAATTCAGGGCAAGGATGAAGGGTAGATGCAAGAGTTAAAGACCTCCAAGAGGTAAAGAATACACAAACACATCTCTGAGTCTGCAGCTGCAAAACTGAGGCACCCACCCGGGAGAAAGGGCTTTGCTATTGCTCCTCATGCTCTGAGGGACCTTTTGTGCTTGAACTAGTGAAGTCTTTAGATCAGCTATGGTGAAAATAGTGGCAACAGAGGCAGTAACCCACACTGCACCTCTGCTGGCTGGGTGGTGCAGGAACTAGATACACCACTGTGCCTCAAGCCGTGCTTCTCTGCTGCACATTGGCACAGCTTCAGCAGGGAGAGCAAGTGCAGCTGCTGCCCTGAGCAGCTAAGTGTCTTGCCATTGAAGTTCTGACTTAAAAATGGTGAATTTGCTCAAGATAAATCCCACAGAGTGAGGGAGAGTTGAAAGCGGTGCTCCTATCTTGTGGGAGAGGGCCTGGACACTGCTGGCCCAGAGTATAAGGAGGGTGAGTAGCACCACCACATTGTAGAAGAATAAACTCTGCTCAGGTCTTCAGAGTAAAGGTTAAGTGTCACCTTTCAGCACTTTCCAATGTTCCTCAGTGTTATACTGGAAACCTGGTTGCCTCATTCATACTTTTACTTGCTGTAATGCACATAATGTGCAAAAATCAGCCTTTCACATCCCTGTGAACAGTGTCAATGCGTACTGAGAACATTCCAAGGAGGAAGGACAGGGACTGGTTCACTGCCCAGTAAATAAGTGTTTCTGACAGGAAAGCAGGTGCTGCAAATAATCATCTTTTTCCAGAGACTTCACACCTATGCAACTGCATTTTCTCCAGTGGTCACACACACTTTGCAAACACTCATCAATTCACCCACTCGCTGGGCTCTTTGCCTGGGGCAGTCAGTGGTGTGGTCTGAAGGCCACCACGGTGGGGCTTCTGAGCAGGGCCACACAGAAAACTGCAAAGATGAAAACAAAGCCATCACACACATGCCACCCAGCCCAAACCAGAGGACAGCGCTCCCTCTCTACCCCAGTCCAGCCTTAGCACACCCTGAGGCATTGCAAACCAATCCTCCTCCCAAGAGGAAATTACTCCTTCCATGAGCCCAAACCCTCTCCTCTTCATCCACTGCTTTCTTGGCTGGATTGCAGGAGAGTTGGTAGGAGCTGTACATGTTCATGGCAGCTGCAAGCTTTGGTGGGAGCCAGGGATTGAGAGGGGCTGTGCTCACAGCCCCTGTTACAACCCCACCAACCTGCCTGTGACAAGGAACAACAAGGAATGCGGTCACCCTGTAGGTGTGTAAGCAACTGGAAATGAGCACTGAAAATTCAGTGGATTTTTGACATTGACCTAAAGATTTTTGCAGACAAGGAGGGACCTGGGCCTGCAGCTGTGAGATTGCTTTGAGTGAGCAGCTTCCAGGGCCTTCAGCAACTTTCAGCAACCATGACAACTTTTAGGGAATCTGCTGAAACAAATAGGCATTTTCTTTGCCAGTGATATGTGCCATTTATTCAGTTTTCCTACTGTCTTCCTCCTATTTCTTGGCTTCTCAGGGGCTGACTGCTTCTTCTCATCTGTATGGAAACTGCCTCCAGTAATTTTCTAATCCTCAATTTCTTTCTGCCTCACAAAAGCTTTGCCACCCACTAACATCCACCTCCACGTTACTTACACCCACCTCACAGGGACAGAAGCTCAAAAGAACTATAAAGGTGACATGAAGAAAGTAGTGAGTCTTTTAATCCTGGTCTTCATTTAATTTATCTTCTGCTCTTTTTTAATATGCTGATGAGATTTTTTAAGTCTTTCAGATGAAAGAAAAGAGAAGGAAAAAACTCCAGCCCCCTCAACCTATTTTGTCAAAAGCTGTACTTTCATATCTGAAATTAAGAAATCCAAGCCAGGGATCATGTTGGGGATTTATTTAAAATTTTAATTACACAAAATCCTCTTCATTATGAATGCATCAGTTGAATTTCTTAAGTACTAAATATTATTTGCAGCTTTGGCAGTGGAAGGATTTGTTTTCCTTACTATCAAATGGCAGTGAGAGGACAACTTCAAGCTCATTTTACTAATCTCACTTTGCAACATAATCAGGCGTGACTTGGTGACACAGCGCACGGGATGTGTTAATGGCTGTCCTCATGCTAATTACACACCTCTGACTACACAGAGAAAATGCAGCTTTAGTACATGCCCATGCTGTACCACACACTTCTCTCTATCAGATGACCCCAAATTTGAGATGAATCTACATATATACAGAGGTATTTTGGAAAAAAAATCACTGTTTTTTGGTAGATCTAAAAATTTATGATTCATTATTTTAAATGTATCCCAGGTGAAAAGAAAGATGTTATTCTCAAAATTAATCCATTGCTTTCTATTAAAAAAAAATCTTTTTGTTCAGCATTAACTGTCATGCACTCTTGAAGTGCAAGCAAAAAACTTCAGGAAATTCAATCTTCTTCGATATATTGAAAACAATGTAATTATAATGAAATATAAACAGGATCCACACTAAAACATTTCAGTCCATAGATGCTTTCTGAGACAGACCGTGTGGACACTGCTAGGATGGAGCAGGGTCACACTCTGCAGCTCTCCTACTTCAAACCTAAGTTTGATTAACCCTTCCAAGCCCAGATGGGCACCAAAACTTCCTGTGCTTCAAACTGAAGGGAGATGCACCACCCTGATGACCCTCAGCCAAAGCTGCAGCAGGGTCATGGACACCCAGGAAAATGATCCCAATTTAGATGCTGTGTTTGGTGGATCTCACCTGAGATCACTTTCTGTGCTCTCTTTGAGAAATAAAATAGACTATCAGATGCAAGCAAAACCATGTGCACGGGCAGTTCCTGTGCGTCCTGTACATGCAAATAACTGCATCTGGCAGCTATTTGCTACTCAAAATAAAAGGCTAGGCTGGAGGGTGGGACATGCCCTTGGGACCTGATTTGCAAGTTGTATTCTCTTTGCTGCATTTTAGGGCTGGGTGCAGTGCAGTGAGAGCAAACCATAGCAAAGTGTATCTGATGCTGCATTGCAACTGCTGATGCACTGGGGTGTGCAGACATTTACCATCTTCTCTTTGGACTAGAAGATTTTATGTCTTGATTTAAGCAAGGGTGATGCCTCCAAATGCCATCCCCTTTGGCCACACAAGGCAAGTGTCAGACGCCAAGGCACATCCTATCAGTTCTTTCTCCACAAGGGCAGGGTGCAACCATTGTTTATCAGTAGCTTGCTCATGAGACGCTGCTGATCCTGGCTCTGGGTGAGGGAATGAGCAGCCTGCATGTGTACAATAGAGATAATCAAAAATGCAGAGTTATCTGGAGGTTTGCTTCATCCTTTATCCACTTTGTATTTTGGATAAAGCCTGTTCACAAAATGCAAAACCATTATAGGCTTTAATTAAAAGCAAAGTGATAAAGCACTTCCAAGCTGCGTCTGCTCTGACTGATAGGGAAGGCAGAGTTCACAAGAGCCCTATATCTGACCTGTTGATTTTGTGGTTTACATTCATACTGAAAAAGAAATTAATATGGAAAAGAATTAAAAAAAAAAAAAAGAAAGAAAGAAGAAATGATTGCCCACTGTGCTCATAAACTTAGCAGTTCAGACTGCCTCTAAATTACTCATCATCTGATATTCATTTACAAGTTACTACAGTAACAGCGTGTCTCCAAGAAAAGGAGATTTGCTGGTGTCATCTGAGATAATTAGACCAAATCCACCCTGAGACAATTGAATTTCTCCCCTTCCATCAGACAATCTCCAGCTATCACAATTATATGACATGTAAGTCCATTAAGTGCTCTTTCAGAGATGCACCCCAGGAGTGCCAAAGGATGGCACAAACATTACTGGTCTCCTGGCAGGAGAGAAGGGATGAGGTGGTGGCTGTTGAACAAGCCCACAGCCTCTCTTGGTGGGACCAGTGTCTCTAATCCCACCTATGCACCCTTCCTGGCTCTGTCGTCTATGTCACATTGCTCTGACAACTGTCACAGGGCAATGTGCAGCTAAGCCTGTGCCAGACTGGTCACTGTGGAGTGCAGACAGTAGGCTGGGGCCAGGTAGGGGTAGTGAGGAGGGAACACAGGGCTCTCAGTGCTGCCATCCCTGTCTCCCTGTCCTGTCTCCACAGGTTCTGCCTGTGCCTACAACTCTGTAGCAGTCACTGACAAATGTATGAGCCATAAAACACTCCATATTTTTAGCTAAGACTTTCTCCTGGGAGCTGTTTCTGAGGAAATGAAAGGGTGTCTTAAAGTCATGTCTGTGTCCTTCTTGCTGAGGCACTGCTGGTACCAGCAAGCAGTGGGCATCCCAAACACACCCAAGATGGCCTGGTGTGGTGGGGTCATGCCCAGGTTATAGAAGAGGGGGAAATAAATTGTTTCTAGCTCAGAGTAACTCTTTATTCCCCTGCACATCTCTACCCATTCTCCACAAGTGACTTTCAGCTTGTCCTTGCTCTGGGTACCTTGCAATGTAAGTGTGGCACTGAAGGAAAAGTCTCCCTGTTACAAGACAACCTAAAATTCATCCTTTTTTCACTGTCAGATGAAAGCGTGTTTTGAGTTTGTGTAAGAAAGGGGAAAAAAAACCCCACAAAACAACCCAGAAAATCCATGTGAGCTGTTAGCTTTGGGCATGAAAAGCAAACAGCAAGTCTGGGTAAATTAATTTAGTTGGTGTAATGTATGCAAATGCTTCATTGGCATATTCTTTGCAGTAAGGAAAGGGACATTTCTCTGGGAACATTTGTCTTGTGTCTCAAATATTCTTTTAATTTTGTGCAAATCGTAGCCTGTTCCTTCTTCGTCCTCCCCCTCAAATTCTCAAAGAATAGTTCTAGAAGTTTTTTTCATGTGGGGAGGATACAGGTAGAAAGAAAGAACAGAAAGGGAGGCTCAGCTTAGCCTGAGAAGACAATGTTCCATTGCTATTAATAGACTGAAAATTTAAAAGGTTTTGTTAAAAAAAAAAAAAAACAACCTAACAAGAAAATGAAAACCAAAATCCACAGCAGCCTTCTAAGTTAACATTCCTGCTTATGGAAAGCTACAGTCTATCCTGTTCAGGAGAGGTCGGGTCAGTCAGTCTGTGTTGTGCCTCCTGCAGCTCTGTTGTTTTGGGGAGAATTTGGGGGGTCCCCTGGCCCCTCCTAGCCTGCTGGCACCTGCCTTCTGACCTTGTGTGCCAGCAGCAGGAGGGAGTGTAGCACCACCGAGTCACAGAAGGTTTGGGGTAGAAGGGGCCTTTGCAGATCATCTAGTCCCAGTGCCCTGCCATGGACAGTGACATCTGCCACTAGACCAGGCTTCCCAAAGTCCCATCCAAACTGGCCATCAATAATTCCAGGGATGGAGCATCCACAGCTTCTCTGGGCAACCTCTTCCCCATCTCACTATCCTCACAGTAAAGATTTTTTCATTATGTCTAATCCAATCTTGCTGTCCTTCAGTTTAAAACTGTTACTTCTTGTCCTGTTACTACAAGCCCTGGTAAAAAAAGTGTCTCTCCATCTCTTCTATCATGCTTTATAAACTGAAAAGCTGCAATCAGATCTCCTTGGAGCATTCTCTTCTCCAATCCCATCTCTTTCAGCCTGTCTTTGTAGGAGAATTGCTTCAGCCTCTGATCACCTTCATGGCCCTTCTTTGGATCTGCTCCAACAGGTTCACATCCTTCTTGTGCTGGAATCCCTGGAGCTGGATGCAGTATTCTGGTTAGGGTCTCACAAGAGTGGGGGAGACAGGCAGAATCACCCCTTCTGACCTGCTGGTCACGTTTGTGTTTATGCAGACCAGGATATGGTTGGCTTTCTGGGCTGCAGGTGCATATTGCAGAGTCGTATCTGATTTTATGTGGACAGGTACTCCCAAGTCCTTTTCCACAGGACTGCTCCAAACCCATCCATCACTCAGCCTGTATTGATACCTGGGATTGACCTGACCCAGGTGCAGGGCCTTGCACTTGATCTTCATGAGATCCACAGGGCCCTGCTCCTCAAGCCTCTCAAGGTCCCTTTGGATAACATGCCTGCCTTCAAATGAATCAACTGCAGCACTCAGCTTGATATCATCTGCAAACTGGCACTGATCCCACTGCCTATATCACTGATGAAGGTATTAAATAGTATTTAATACTATTAATAGTATTGGTCCCAGTATGGGACCCTTATGGGACACACCAGTTGTTACTGGTTTCCACTTCCATTGGCTGTTACTCTTTGGATGCTGCCATCCAGTCAATTCCTTATTCATCTAACAGTCCATTCATCAAACCCATACCTCTCTCCAACCTAGAAGTAAGGATATTGTAGGGGATGGTATCAAAACCCTTAGGGAAGTGGAAGTAGATGGCAATTGTAGCTCTTCCCTAGTCTGCTGATGCAGCCACTCCATTGAATAAAGCTGCCAAAATAGTCAGGCATGATTTGTCTCTGGTGAAGCCACGGGGGCAGTCTCTAATCACATCCCTGTCTTCCACATGTTTTGACATCTTCCAGGAGGATCTGCTCCATGATTTTATCAGGCATGGAGGTGAGGCTGACTGCTTGGATATCACCAGGGAATGACGAGGTTGTTCATGGGGAAAACAGGCACAATCAGACGTGAGAGACCCATTACCCAGCAGAGTTGCACTCCCTGGAGTCTAGTTATTTTTGAAGTCAGAAAACCATTAGCATAGACTATGCAGCTCTGGCTGCAGCACCACAGGCTCTTTCTATCAGCTCTGGTCTCTCTGGTTCTCCATTCTAAAATTTCCTATTTCAGTGGAAATAGGAAATTTCCTACAGGAAATAGGTGCAAGTGGAGCACCAGGAAAAGGAGACAGAGGACCACATTTCTTATTCAGAGCCATTTTCACTCTTAAATGTCCCTCATCACACCCTCACTTGTCTTGTGGCAAGGATTTAACTTCAGCCAGGTCCTCCCCATGCTGGCAGCTTAATACCTGCTCTTATAAACTTGTCTGGCTGTACAATATTCTATAAATTGCACATCATAAAAGTGAAAAATTTTACAACTGTTCTGATACACTTATGGGTTTTGAGGATTTGACAGTGGGGTAGATTTTTAAAATTTATTTTCAGCTTTCTATAGAGAGCTTTTTAGAGAGCTTTCTGTGTGACATATTATTGAACAAGATGACAGACCACTCATTTCATCACATTGAAGGTGTTTCTGCCTTTCTTTCCAGGACAAACTTCTCTCCTTCCCAAAGGGCTGCACACAGGAAGCAGGGATTCTCAGGGATGGGGCGGAGGGAACATCTGCTCCCCATTTCTCACAGTGCAGGCAACAGCCTCCCTGCCCTTGGAGGGTGCCCTCAGGCCACTGAGATGTCTGCTGCAATCCCTGCAGCCTGTTGGGATGTGACCCTGCAGCAGACAGCATGGCTTTGCTGCAAGGAACTGCATCATTTGGAGTGAGCAATATATCCCCTGCTGGTTTCAGATAGAGCTGGGAGAGCTCTGAGCAGCCCTCCGGGATCAGGCTTAACAAGCAGGAATGGCTGTGTGGTGTTTTGTGCAGTCTGTCTTGCCAAAAGCACGAATAATGTGTGAAGTGACTGCTAGAGGGACACCCACACTCCCAGGAGGAGCCACTCAAGTGTTTCTACAACTTCACCAGCAGCTACTTGCTTGGTGAAGGCTGTTAGGCACCTTCATGCCCTTGTCAACAGAGCTTCCATCTGTTTTTAAACCCCTTCATTTCCCTCCTTTGCACCCTATACGTATGCAGTGATGGCTTACCCTTTAAATTCCAACTCCACAGCGAGTCCATGCTTATTCAGAAAAACATCTTTTAGACCTACAGGGTTTGCAAAGACTTCATGGATAAAGATAACAATAGTCAGCTGAGGAAACACCTGTGACAAACAGATGGCTAAATTTTGGGCAGGATTTGTCTCATCTAAATGTATATGCCTAAAAGATCAACATGTTCAAATCTGACATGCTCATCTGAAGCTCCCTTAATAACAGAGATAAGATGTACCTTCACAGAGAAATTCATCATCCCTATCTTGAACATGTCTATCTTCCTGAAAGATGAAATTACCATGAGCACCTGGAGGAGATGTTCACTTCTCTTCCTAAGCTAGAATTGGAGCTGGGGTCACCGGCCCAGAAGTGGGCACCAGTCTTGCAAAGTTCCACCATGTTCAGTAAATCAGCAGTCACTCAGACTCTGAGTAGCAAGGGTGTCAGGACACAGCCACTGTGACTGTTTAATGGGTGATTATGAGCTGCCTATTTGCCTAATGCAGAAAATCCCTGGAGCTGACACATTTTCTTCCCAGCTAAGGGCTGGTCATCCTAATTTTCAGGCAGCTAGATTTAACAGTGAAATAAAACTAATTTACAGCTCTTGCCATTAGGAGGACAAATTTTCTTCTCTGTCCTTCGGGTGAGAGGCACTATAACAAATGAATGATTACTGACCCATGATACCTATTAGAGATTGCAGTTGGGTCATCTCATTTGTTGTTTTAACAGAAGAAATTAAGAGCCTAGCAGGGCTATGGCAAAAATTGAATTGATGATGAGATGAATACTGCCTTTTCCAGAGGCTCTTCTAGAATTATCTGTGGGAAAAGCCCAGTGACATCAGGACCTTCAGCTGTGGGCCCAAATTTTTTGAGCCTAGTAGGACTTTCCACTCACACAGACTTCCTCCCATTGCTCCCATTGCACCTGGAAGTGCAATCCAGCTGCCAGATGCTGGAGTTCGTAGAGATAAAGGAGCAGTTAGCCATGTACTTACTTGGCTCTTTTCCCTCTGTTACTGCCTGCAGCTAAACTGCCCACCATTGTTTTTGAATCAACAAGAGGTAAGTGCATAGGACAGTTTCCTCCCACTGTGACAGATTCCTGTGTTCTTAGTCTTATGCTGATTGAAAAGCAGTCTCTGCTGTCAAGTAACAAAGCCAGTCTCCTTCAAAAGCATCCTCAGTGCAGGGAAACCAATAGCTTCCAAGTTTCAGGGGAAATATTGAAGAATGTCATGGATAACCTAGCTTTGAGCTGTGTGAAGGCAAAATTAGACTCCAGAATTCTGCAGAGTCTCAAACTTAAGACACACATGCTTGGCTTCTTCTGAGACCCTCCTGCCCCTAGACAGATTGTGGGGCCATCCCACCCTAGCGGCTCAGCACCACAACACCCATCCTGGTCTGAGCCTGTGCTCCAGCTGCACCCTGGGTCAGCTTTCCCTGCTCCAGCAACATTGCTCTCCTCCTTGCAACCTACCCAGACTCTCCAGCCTTTCCCAGCTGCATGACACCATGCCCTGGCCTTGTCTCATGTACTGAAGGAAAGAAAAGTCTAATAATTGCTGCTACTAAACAGCTAATAGTTAGTCTTTAGTTGACTTGTTCTTTTTTTTCTGGTCTAAGATGGAAAACTGTCCCATTGTCTTTCACTCCTAGAGGTCTGTCCACACTCTGCCACAGAGTAAATCAGCAGACACAGAAAGTACCATCTCTACTTTGCTTTCCACATGAGCTTTCTCCCCATTTATTTCTGGTCCCTGTTTTACATGAAGATCTGCTTTAGCTTTTGGGCTTGCTCCAGCACCATTCGCTAAAATTCTATTAAGTATTGATTGGTAACAGATATATTACAGGGCAATGCTAGTGAGGATACATTAAGTAAATGGAGGAGCAGGCCCATGCTGCTTTCTTCCTTTTACCAGAATGGCAATCATCAGCAGCAGAGTTGTACAGGGTCTGCAACAGCTGTGGCTTGAACCAGCCAGAGATCATCCAAGTTAATAGACTGTGGAGAAGACTCGGTGCTGCGTTAAATGCTGTGGGCCTGGTAGTGCCCTTGGGTACAGAGTACATAGATGGTCTTGTGAAATTAGAATGGTTTAAGGAAGAAACTCTTGTAATTCAAGGCTCCCCAGTATTCTCATGGTCTGTTATACTGATCCATGTTTCATTTTCACTTATTACGGCTCAATATTTAATTTCCTTTGTACTTAGAAAGGTGCCCAGACCAGGTGACAGTGATGACTGGCTACTATTTTTCAAGTAATGTAACTCAGGCAGTGAAGTAGAAAGGACATTATGAAAGAGAACAGCAAAGGTGAGGCATAGTCACAACTCCAGGTGGTGGACATTAAGGCAACCCTGGTAGAAGATGAGAGGAGAGTGAATGTTTTAGGATGAGAAACTGAGGTTAAAAAGAGTGTTAAGAAGAATTCTTTGCATTAAAGCAGGGAGCACGGTAATCTACAACTCTTCCTTAACAGTTACATGTGAAAAAGAAAATCAGTGACAGTGGTGTTAACCTAAACTGACTTGCAAATGCCCTTTTGCTGGAGTTCCTTGCTACAGACCATATACAGGTGACTGTAGTTAAAGGAATGCAGGTGGAAAATTTAGAAAAGACTTCATAAAACAGCAACAGGATTGAGGAAAATCATCTGCAGCCGTAGAGTGGCAGAGCTACAGCTAAAATTACTTCCCAGTTTGGTCTGGCATTGCCCTGATTCTGTTTTCACTTGGCTATTTCTCTCCACTGCCTGTCAGGGGAGTTGAGGGTGACTGAGCTGCACTCAGATGCAGATATCAGCTTTTCAGTTCTTATACTAAGGTGAGATGAATCCCACTTTGCTCCGGCCTCTGAGCTCCCTTGTAACCTTCAAGGCCTTTGAGTCTTTCTCTTCCTGATCCATCTACCTGGCCCCACTCTGGCTCATCCCTAATTTATCAGCAGAGGCTACCTTTATACAGGTGAATAAAACAAATCAGGAATAATTTCCTGGCCCTGAGATGAAGTGGAACACCTTTTGTCCATGTGGTTTAATTTACCATTCACACAGAGTGGCCTCTTCTTTGTGTCTGGTGGAAACAGCTCCTGGTCTCTCCAAGGCAGTGAAGGAGAATGCTTGCTGGTATGTGCCAAATCTGGGAAGAATGCTGCCCATCACACTGCATGGATAATTGCAAGTTGGAGTTGTGGCCTTGGCCTGCTGTGGTTTGGTAGATAGAGCCACATCTGAATTTCCCACACCTAGAGGTGGCTCAGCATGTGCAGGCAAGAGGTAAAAATCCACATCAGGGGGCTTTGTGTCCTGGTTCCCTTGAAGGTTAATGGCTGCACAGAGACTGACAGCCTTCAGGGACTTCTTTTGACACCTTTCCTAAGCACTTGGTCATTTGAAAGTGAAAATAATAAGCACTTTCCTGTGAAAGGCTTTTTCTTTTGGCATCTTATGTCAAGATGAAGTTACACGTCAGGTACGTGTTTGTTTTCATAAAGCACTATGTAAAGAGCCTCTCTTCTTCAAGTGCACATTTTGTCAGCAGCTTTTGGACTGGTTTCAACTCCTCAGCCGTACTGCAGCCCTTCTATGTCTAGGAGAGGGCATTCAGGTTTTACTTTCCCTGTCAGCTGCAGAGTCACACCATTTTGCAAACTGCCCTTGAAATCAATGCAGTTGCTGTATTAGAAATACTTAGCACATAAATTGTAGGACATGAGGCAGTGCGTGTAACAAGGCATGATAACCATGCACTGAACCTGCTGTACAAGCTCATTTCAAAATCTAGCACACACTCCTTGCTCTTCCACTTGCTTGATTCAGAGCTTTGAGGAAGGGCGTGCTTGTGAGCATGCATTGCTAACCACATCCCAACTCCAGTCAGTCAGAAATGGGGCTGAGCTTTCTCACATGTTGCATTTTTTAATGATGATATTCCCACTCTGCCGGCTTGATGTTAAAATGAGCTTTCCCACCTAATTTTTTCACTTTCACCTGAATCTGAGGATGTTACTGGGTGGGCAATGGTTAAATAACAATAAAACAGGAATGGAAGCGTCACACCCCCATCTCAGCAGATGCCTTTGCAGGACTTGATTGTGTCCACAGTGATAAACAATTATAAAGGGACATCTTACCCTAGGGTAGTGAGCCAGTGAGGGGAAGAATGGGAACTAACTGTGCAAGTTTACATATGCACAGGCATTTGATGGAAAGGATGCATCCAGAATGAGTTCTGGTTTCCAAACCTACCAAGAAAGGCTACATCTATGCATGTAACTATTAAAGGTTTATCTTCTGTTTCACAAACCCAAGCCTACAAAAAGACAAACTCATTTACCAGGGAAAGACTTTCTATGCAAAAAACCTAAAGTCTCCTTAAATGTGCCAAATTGATTTCTTTGTCTTCAGGCAGGAATATCAATTAAGCAGAGGTTATGTCCTAGCTTAAAAGCAGTGTGAGATTTATGTGAACAATCAGTTTCAGCTACAGGGAATTAATTTTAAGTGTATACTGTAGTTCTAGGAGTGCATTATTTCCTTTCATGTAATTTGTTTCCTGATATTGGCACTCTGGAGCAAGGGTATCTCAAGTAAACTTGACTTCTCATTATATATCTGAATCCCATCCGCACAACTACGGACACCTGGTGAGGGGTCACATTCAGCTGAACATGCTCAGCTGCGGGCAGGTGACATCATGATCCAGTGGAGGCACCTCAAGGTTTTGTAGACATCGCTGGTAGCGGAGCTGCTGCTCCAGGGAGAGGAGCAGGTGCTGAGTGGCCAGAATGAGTCTCGTTTGCACTGGAGTGGTACATTTCTCACTTGGCTGCTTTACTGTTGTGCCACCTTCATTACTTCTGCTATTGGTTTTTCTCCAGCTTTGAGCATAACAGGTACCTTGAAAAAGCACTGTACAGGAAAGGTGAACCGCTGTATACCCGAATTCTTAGCAGAACAAAGCCAGGACAGCTCCACTGCAGCCATTCCACAGAGCTGAGCTGCTAGGAGCAGGAAGACAGGGGGACAGCAGAGGCTTTCACAGTTTGTGTGCTGACGTGAAGGAAGATAAATTTAGGATTGAGCCCTAGTTTCTGTGGATTGTGTTTTACAGGAGAGAGAAAAACCAGGCTGTGGTTCACTGTTTCCATAACAGACATAGGTATTGAATCATATTTTTCCTATTCCAAGATGCTTGTATTTCTGCCTGCATGATGACCTTGCTTCAACAGAAAGAGTGGAAGTTGATCCCTGCTTCCAATCTGTTCCACCACTAGGGCACTCCTGTGGGAAGCAGCAGATTGCAGCTCACTCCCTTTTGGGAGAGGCTTCTTCCTTGTTAAGTTGCTCTGTAAACCATGGATGAAACATAGACTGAAAGCTGCTGCTAAGGAGTTGTGTCTTCTCCTGTCCTCTAGACTGTCAGTCTGTGTTGGGTACACCCACAAATTAAATACAGGATCAAGTCCATTGGGGAGCATGGGACTATCTGATTTTGCACCCAGGGAGGTACAAATGGGAGATGCAGAGCTGTGCAAGATGGTCTGAGCACATCAGCCCAGGGCAAAGAAGCACACTGGGCACATTTACACATTTTCAGTGGCAGCTTTGGTGTACAGGGATTCTTAATGACTCCAAGTGATCAGGTGAGTCATTTGGAGTCAGAGACCAAATAGCATCTGATTGTATTTTAGGAGCTGGATCCTGCCCTGAGTCCCCAGCAGGTCATGTCCATGAACAGATAAAGAAAATAGCACAATTTTCTCCCACACTGGCTAAGCCAGCATCCCTCACAGGAACTTATCCACCCTCTGTTTACTGGGGGACCACTGAAAACCTGGGATATCCCAGTGTATTGCTTACAGAGAATTACTCTGCTCTGGAGGGACAGGTAGACAGCAACTACAGGATTCAGGAAGCAAAACACCAGCTTGGGAATAAGAAATAGATAAAATAATAAATAAAATCCTAGATGGCAACAAAGAGATTTGGAGACTGGAAGCTCAGCAGCACTGAGAACATGTCACAAGTGCAAACTTCCTGCCCCGGTGGCTGACTACTTGCCCAGCAAGGACTCTTCAGGTGTCTGATGGAGGCACTGAGCATTCTAGTGCTTAGTCCGGCAACACATTAAATCCCAGAGATCCCTTGTCTGTTTCAACCAATAAATAACTGTGTTATACTTCAAAGTTGTGGATATCCTGCTTACAGAATCTCTTTGTGCATAGCACAAAGGTGCCTGAACAAAGTGACCTAGAAAAGGAGGGTTGCTGTTTCCTCTCCCCATTACATAAAGCTAGCATGACCAATAGAAGGAAATCCACTTTCTTTGTTCTTGTACTCCCTCTGAATTGTTGTCATCTCACCAGCTAATGAGCATGAAACACTTTCATTGTTATTTGCTGGTGTTGAAGTTTACCACAAAGGCATATGGATAAAAAAACCAGCCAAACTTACATTTTAGTTGTACACAAGTGGAAAGTGATGCATGTAGTATATCACAGTGTGGACTCTTTTTAAGGGCAACAATTCAGATTTTAGTAAGAGCCACAGCAAAAGACTTTTTGAAGATATGAACCATTCCAGTAAGTGGAAAGTGAGAGTCTACTGGACTAGTGTCTATGATGTCAAAAAGAGAAATCTGGTTAAAGATTTTTATTCTGTGTCTCAGAGTTTTGAAATCACAGAAGGGGTTCAAAGGCAACACATTTGATCCACCTTGCCTTACATCTGAGCTTCACAGACTTCTGATCATTACCTAGTCAATACAGGATCTCCCAACAGTCAGAGTGAATAGCATGGACTCACCTTGTGATCTGCTTTTGCATCTGCTCTAGGCATGCCTGTTTCCCTCCACTGGGTAAAATGGGGCTCTCCATTTAGTCAGGCATTCCTTTATATTTGCCACCAGAAAAGAGCAGTGTGCAAGAAGGGAGGGTGTGGAGTGAAATCAAATAAGGAGTACTCAGTCCAACTTGGATGGAATTAATTTGCTTCACAGAGACCCTTACAGTGCTGGACTTTGGACTTGTGGCTAACACATCTGTGATTTGAACACAAATCAAAGTGTTGGTCAAACACAAGCATTTTAGTTATTGCTGAGAAGTTCTTGCACAACACCAAGGTTTGTGTTCTATCACTCTGGTTCCCCTCAACAAATTTATTGGGCTTGGTTGAGAACTTTGGAAGGAACACAGCCAGGACAGATGGCCCAGCTGACCAAATGTATATTCTGGAATGTCATATTAATCAATAAATTGGGCAGAAGGTATTCTTTTCAAAGTAGTCTTTGCTTGGAGACTGGCTGGACACTGGTCTGCTGGTGGGAGGTGGCAAGTGACTGTATTTGCATCACATTTTCTTTGTTTTCTCTCTTTTTTCTCTTATTAGATTATCTTTGTCTTAAGATCTGAGTTTTTCTCACTCTGTTTCTTTCCCCCATCCTGCTGATGAGGAGTGAGCAAGCAGATTGCAGGTACTTAGTTGCTGGACAGGGTTAACTTACCACAAGGGACAAAAAAAGCCAGAGGTAGAGCAGCTGCAGTAGGAATAGAGTAACACCGTCTTTTGAAAATTAGTTTGTTTGTGACATCTGATGGGGAGCTACAGAGGAGGGACATGGTAATTTACACCCCAGGGCCAGATGAGAGTGCCCAAATGAAAGCTTAGTGGTGTTTCTCTCCACCACGGCCTGCTGTTGGTGAATGCAGCAGGAGAGAAGTGATCAGCTCTTTAACCTTTCCATATACATCCCTGGTGTGAAGCTGTCCCAAAACAGAGCAGATGTGGCCTGACCACAGGCACTTTCAGCATTGCTTATGTCACGTGTATCTCCTCTGATGGGCTTCATCCTACAGCTCTGTCCTTCACCCCTGCTGCTCCCTCCCCACTCTGGCTCTGAAACTCTCATGACCCCACAGCGCATAATGACCCTCCAGCCTGCAACTTGCTGCCCATGATGTTCCCTCTACTTGCAGCCAAATCTTGGCCCATTGGCCAGCACTTCACCCACACATCTTTAGAACTTTCTCCCTTTTTTGTTGCTATTATTATTTCACACATGGGTGTGAGAGCACGCTGGTGTTCTCTGAACTTAGGCTAAACTTCCTTATGACTGTTTTAACTTCTTGTCTAGTTCTGTGTGACACGAAATGTTTAGGAGTTCTGGCAACCAAACCTGTTGTGCCACCACTTCTGCAGCTTGCTCTCAGTTCACTGGGTTTCTTGTGGTCCTCCACTGAGATGAGGCTGAGATAAATCAGATGCGATGGGTGCAGCCTCAGTGACCAGGTTTGGGAGTCTCTTTTTGTACAAAGTGCACTTGTGGAAATGTGGCGGCCCATTGCTTCCAGAAAAATGCAGATAAATAAGGAAAGACTAAAGTGGGTTGCCCTCCCGTGCCTCAGGATGTGATGAAGGACATGGCATTAACAAGTCTGCTCGCCGCCACAATAACATTTCTGAGCACGGAGCCAGCACTGGCACCCTCAATGTCTCCTTTCCCTACCTCCTCAGAGACAAATTGACCCTGCCTAAGTAAGAAAGGACTTTCCTAATCACATTAGGATCAGTTTAGATGGCAGAGAGGGTAACAAAATTAGAGCTTTTAAACCATTATCTCTTCTTAATGAACATCTGCGTTGATACAAGCCCGCAGAGAGTTAAGGAAAGCTGAGCTATGTCTGATCTCATTACAGCTTTAAAAAACAAAATATGTGATGGAGAGCTGGTTCATGGCTGTAAGAAAACCATCAGTCTTTTTATAACTGGCAAGAAAGGGCTCTGCTCAAGCCCAGAGTGGCTATATTCTGATTCTTGATTTAAAAATAAAATGATCTCTGATGCTGCAAGTCTTTTCCTAGGTCCCATATGCAAACTAATATAATACCTAGTCAAGTAATGTGTCTATAATTTCATATTATATGTGTCATGCCATAGTGTTTTAATCCTGTTGTCTGCCTCTTGCTTGATGCAATAATTGTTGTAATATTTTACATAATCAGAATTAATATGTTGTATGGAGATGCCAGGGAGCGTGTCTGATCTGCTTGCTACAACAGCAATAACTGAAGTGATATTGTTATTGTACTCAGAGGGAAACATGAACTCTGCAGAAAAACTGGACTGGATGAAGCAGAGAACAGGACTGGATTTCGGCTAATGTCACACAGACACCTGTATGGTGGGTATGCAGTGGTCAGAAGTTTTACTGTCCAACATGTTTTTCTTAAAAACAGTAGATGGGAACTGTTCACATATTTCTTAGGATTGTTTCAGGATTGTTTCAATTGGAAAAGACTTAAGATCGAGTCCAACCGTTAGCCCAGCACTGCCAAGACCATCACGAAAGCACATCCCTAAACACCACATCCACATCTCTTTCAAATACCTCCAGAGATGGTGACCCAACCACTTCCCTGGACAGCCTGTTCCAATGCTTGGTTACCTTTTTAGGGCAGAAATTCTTCCTGCTATCCAATCTAAACCTACCCTTACACAAGCTGAAGCCATTTCTTCTTGTTCTGTCTCTTGTTACCTGGGAGAAGAGACTGACTCCCAACCTGGCTACGCCTTTATCATAAATTAGAAAGAAAACAGGACTACCTGTTGACTTGTCAAAGTATAAGTTACTGTTAAAAACCACCGTTCTTTTATGCATATATGTACTTATGAAAATAAACCCCCTGATGTTCCACACACCTGAACAATCAGCTCACTCCCTGGTTATTTTTGCACCACCCTAGCTACATCTCTCCAAGGTGAAATTGCTGTAGCAAGAGCTAACCCTAACCAGCTGAAGAAGTAATTTGTATTTAGCTTCAGGCAAGAGGTTACTTCCCATCCCTCTTTTATTTATACATAACTCACCAGTCTTAGATGTTGATACTTTTCAAACATCACTTCTGCAACATATTTATGTTGATGTGTGTAAGGGCATATGTGCTGCACACACACACACACACACACACACACACACACACACACACACACACACACACATATCTCTTTCTTTCCTCCAATTTGGCAGAAACCTAAGTCTAATTTTGAAATGTCACACCTCACATATAATCCCCCAAAAGAGTTTGCAATGCAGATCCCTTCAGCAATCTGGTTCACAGCACATCCCTAAAGCCAGTAATACTGGTAACAGCCTGAGATGGGAGAGCAAAATCCTTTTAAGCCAGCCTCACCACTGAAGTCTTTTATGAAACTGCTCTCTCCATCTACAGACATTTAATTGCTACCTAGCTTTTGGCCTCATTAAATTCCAGATAATTAATCCCCAAGTACTAGATATTCACTCTGCCCCCAGACACTTCGACAGGTTTTCTTAGCAGTGGCCCTGAAATGATTATTTCCTGCTCTCAGTGCTGAACATGCTGTCTCAAGCAGTTTGATGCATGCCCATTAACAGCACACCACTTGGCTATAGTAAGAGCAAGAAAAAGACAGGAGAAAAGTACAAGCCTTGCAGTATCATCAAAGTTTCTGTGAATTCGGGTGATGAGAAAAATGCAGATTTGTCTACTTCCAGGACAATTACCCTGTTGCTCTCCAGGGAGCTCAGTTTGCAGAATGGCCAGAGTCAGGCTGAGCTCCAGAGCTGCTGCCATGCACCTCTCATGCCCTGGGATTGTTACCTGCCCATCCAGAGGGGAGAGAACAAAACCCAGTCCCTACATTTTGACATTGAAACCATCTCCCACTCAGACTCCAGTTCTGATCCAAAAGTGGATAAAACCTCTAGGAAATGAGCACAATGTTCTCCCAGCTGTTCAAAAGGAACTTTAAACTTTGCTGCAATTTAATCCTAAGTGTATTCTACCACAGACTTAATTCAATCAAAACTTCTCTCTTCCTCTTAAATAATCAGCAGAAGGCATTTGCTGTAGGGTCTCCCCTGCATGACCAGCAGCAGCAGAGGCACAGCAGGAAGGCAGCATCCCTCAGGCACTACCCAAGCACTGCCCTTGAGGACAAACAGAGGCATCTTGCATGAAATTTGCGCTTCTGCCCTCAGGCACTCAACAGTATCTTCTTTTTTTTCTATTTTGTATAACAAGTTTAGTACAATCTTGAGATGATGCAGCACAGAATTGGAAGTAACTTCCTTTATTTATTTTCTGGATTGTTTGTGCTAGCAAAACAGCTCTGACAAGAGCTGGGACATTCTCACAAAGCCCATGGACTTTGGAGTGAGATAAAGAATAGTGTTTGTCCTTCAAAGAACACCTTTCCTTCACTATAAATGCTATCAGCTTACATTTACTTTTCTTCTTTTTTTGCTGTTGCTGTTTGTTGCATGAACAGGTGCCTGGATTGATTATCTCCAAAACCAGAATAATTAATGTCTTTCTGTAACTTCCACATCAAATGTATTTTGATCAGCTTCAAAAAAAAAAACCCTCTTCTTTCAGCTAATGGGAGGTGTGAACCTCTAAGTGCTGAGCCCGTGAGACTCTCCGACTTCAGAGGAGATTTCATCTCTCATTCCACAAAATTACTGAGCACATCTCAATGAAAAGAGATTGGAGTTTTCTCTTTTCTGTGTCCTAGATCTTGCTTTAACCTCAGAAAGGCCTTGGTTTATAAGCTCTAAAATGCAGGTGACAATATTTATAAGCCAACTGGGAGTTTCTACTTGAGGGACATTTTATGGAAGCCTAGCTATTTGCCAAAGACAAGCACGATATTTTCCAGATCAATGAGCCATGGACTCTATACTGCAGGCAAAAAAAAAAAAAAAAAGGTAAAAGAATATAAAAGAATATCTAGTACCAGTCCCCTGAAACAGGAGCTTCAATGCTTAATTAGCACAGAAGTAGCATTCAGGCATTTTAATTCTGCCAGGCTGGCAAGGCCAGGGCAAAGGGAGAAGAAATCCCACAGCTGATTGCCATGATGCAGGGTGACCAGGGCTGCTCCAGGACCTGCAGGAGCAGATGCTCTGCAGGGATAGTGTTCTCTGCCCTCTCCTGGATGGGGAAGCCAGCTGGATGGGTCAGCAGGTGACTGGGGGAAAAGTAAAGGAGCAATCCAGCAAAATGGGGCAGGGGCAGAAGGCTGCAGCTGCCTGGGAAAGCAGTGGAGAGAGCTGGGGCTCTGCTGTGGGGTAGGTGGTGTGTGCAGACATCACTGGCTTTTACAGAGTGCTGAAGCATCAGTCAGGAGGTTTGCAAGCCGGGGTGACTTTCACAAAGCCTCAGAGGGCAGAAAGTGCTGATCCAGCAGTCAAGATGAGCTGTATCTGCACCTGCAAAAGCTGGTAGGGAGAAGAGCACAGGGAAAAGGGGCTGTGGAGGGAGCAGGCTGATGTAGTAAACACCAAGGGAATGAAAGCCTACTGCAAAGCTATACCAAACTGATACAAACCTTGCTGCTATTTTGTTAACATTCAGGAAGAAGAAAACACTGAACAATGCCTTCCCAGCTTTGCCAAAGCCTTCCAAGGTAATCAAATGTAGCCTTTTTTTTTTTTTTTCTGCTGACAGTACAATTTCTAAAAATATCATATTTTGCCCATAGACATGTGATCTCTATTGACTAAAGTAATTGTGTTCAAACCAGAGGACTTCCTAAAAGATATCTGGGAGCTGAAGTTATGGCCTTGAGCTCCTGAGGAAGGACCTTGGTTTTGGATTCGTGCAGCTAGCCTGGTTAGGTTGCCATAAGAGCCTGTTCTAGCTTTAAAGGATGTGAATTTAAGTCTGTGAGGCAAGAATTTTTCACTGTACCCTCACCAGAGATTCACCCTGTGTTATGTCAGTGAAATTTCAAATAGGAGCAGAAATGGAAGAGCCATTTAACTTGTGCAATTTCCATCTCATTTGGGGAGTTACAGCAGAAGGAACGCTAGAAGGACCACACTGTTGCTAGGTCACAATGGGTGCAAATTCCTTTCCTAATTAATGTTTGTTAGTGTGAATGTATTACTTAACCCAGGTCTGAAACACAGAAATGTGCTGCTCATGGTAGCCATCTCCTCTGCCCTGATCATGATGGGCCAGCAGCTTTATGAAAGCTTTTGGTACCTGCTCTGTCTACAGAAGAGTTGATTTATGGTTCTCTTAATGAACATTCTTCTGTTACATATTGATTTTCTGCATGTATAATAGTTTAACTTTGAAATTATGTGAAGGCCAGAACTACATTAAGCTCATACAAGCAGCAAAACGTCCTGACATAATAAAGCAAAAAATTGTTGCTGACCTGCAGCTGGTGCATTCTCCCTCTGAGAGCCTGCCTAAGCATCATAGCCAAATATTCCCTCAAATAATATTTCTCAAAGGTGAGCTCATAAGCGAGTTAATTAAATACCAAATTGGTTATTGTGAGTGCATTTACTGGGCATGAAAAAATAATGCATCTCTGACATTTCCCTCTGTAAATATGTTTTAAATCATTTGTCTGTAGTTAATTGCCATACTGCAAAATTAAGGCAAATAGATATATTTTGGATGCTATAAGTCAACTGCTTTATGGTAATTAAATAACACCAATAGATTATGCTTAGATAAAAAATTCTGGAAAATCAGGAGCATCACATAAAGGTATGGCATTTATTGGTTCCCTGGGCATATCTCCTGGGTTAGTGTAGGCATGGCAGGCAGAAGACACACCCACATTAGTGACAAGGGCAGAGCAGAGCAGGGAGGGGGCAGATTTGCAGCAAGCTGTTATATTTTGAAGATGACCTGCTCATGAATCTGGGGTGGTAGAAATGCTGCAGAACACCACAGGTCACTTACCACCATGGGCAGCACCCATGTGTGAGCCACAGGGCACAGCTGCAGGCTTGAGATATCAGGGGGCCCTGCACCCCTGCTGGTTTTGTCCAGAGAAGGATTTACCCCTTGAGCACTCACAATGAATTTATTGCCTTCTTCACCTTAGGGACAGGGTGTGAGGGGTAAACCCATCAAAGCAAGAAGCTTCCTGCTCTTGCACCTCTCTTTGCTTTACAGCTAGGGTAACCACCTCCCATGCGGAGATTTGGCCATGACACTGTATTGCATCCCAGTCAGCTTTAGCCTGATATTGCACACTGAAAGTGAAGATAATGCATGAAAAAAAAATCATATGGAACTACAACATCCTCCCTACTCATTTGCTATACTGATAGGTATCAGGAAAATTAAGTTCCCTGGCAAGACAAAGGGAGATCTTGCTTTTGACTGTGTAGTAGTACATGTACATCTACCATTGCCTGATATGTCCCTCCATTCTTGTTTGGCCCTGTCCTGAGGCAGTGCACAGTACACCCTTGAAATTTCTGCCAGTTAAGAAATTCCTGAAGATCACTGATCTGACAAGTTTTTTTTTTTATATTTGGACATGTTATATGAGAATTAACTGCCCTTTCCATAATTAAAGCCCAGGACTGGGCTGCTGCACTGCAGACACGGACTTCTTCTTCAGCTCTGGCAACTCATGATACTTAGGACTGAATGAAACACATATTGTGCACAGGGAACCACCAAAAAAATCCAGCATGATGAAGACCATTTTGTTTATTGGTGAAGATAAGGCTGGCAAATACTTCCATACATTTATTTTTTTATCAAGTCATTGGTGTGGTGAAGCCTAGATGTCTGAGCTCTCAGGAGTCTTGCCTTTGCCAGGGAAAAACACAGAGGCTGATGCACTGACACACACTTTTCCAAAGCACAACCTTCAGCCATGATCGAGGTGGCTGAATTTTATTCAGGAATCTGAAAGAAAAAGGTGCCAGCTTTGCTGTTATTGTTAGGGGAAAGAATCAAGTTGTTGGCACAGGTATGTCCCCAAACCCCAACGCATGACAACAAGGGAGGTTAGGGAGATGTGTTTGCCTTGTGATGTCTACTTCAGACCCTCATTTTCTGTCCAGCTCTGCCTCCTCCCGCAGTGCCAGGCTTGAGGGGGCATCCTCTGCCTCCCTCCTGAAGCCGGGTGGCGATGGCACACCGCGCAATGCTGAGGCAGCATGATTGCTTCTTCCCTTCCCAGTGGTGGCTGTGTATTACCTGTGGATTAATGAGCTCTCTAAGTATTACTTAATGCTCCTAAAATGCTTTATATTTTCTACTTACATTGTAATAAGCATTAAGGGATTAAAGTAAAAAAAAAAAAATCAACTTAGATGGCTACAGTTAAGCTTCAGCATCCTCATTTTGTTTCTTACCTATTTACAGCGATGAGATCAGTGGAGCATATCCTTTGGCCTTACTGACACCAAAAAGATTGGCAGCTTCACAGTATTTATGGCAACAGTATCAGTTTTGCAGATGGGCCCATTACACACACAATGAAAGGTAAACTACGCAGGTGATTTAACTATTTTGGCCTCCACCCCAAACCACTTAACTGATGTCAGGGAATATTGTCCCTCGCTAATTTATAGAGACAAATCAAAGACACAGATTCCTGCAGAGCATCCCAGCTGGATGATGGCTCCTGCAGCTCCAGCAGCATGATGGAGTGCCCATGGCATGGCCCATCAGGTTTGGAGGCAGATAGACCACAAGGCCTTGTCAGGATGCTGTTGAACAGATCCCGTCTCCTGCAGGGCTTGTTAGTTCAGACACAGCACCCACCTGATGCATCTATTTATCCCCTAGGCTCAGCCTGGCTCGTATCCAGCCTCTGCTGCACCTCTGCTCCATCTATTCTTGCACCTCAGCTCCAAGACCTAGAGGGGCAGGAGACAGACAGCCTGCCAGGGCTGGTGGTGAGCCCAAAGGCTCTGTTTGTGCATGGAGGGGAAAGGCAGTTTTGGGTACAGAGGAAAGGACAACAAACTCTGTCACTGTTCCCTGTAACCTGATTTTGCCCATGAACTCAGGAACAGATGGATGGGTCTGGGGGAAATCTTGGTGATGCCCATCAAGATGTAGGGTTGTTCCCCAACAGGGAAACAAATTACCAACAAAACCCAGACCTAAGTTGTAGGGCTTCTTGGCTGCAGAGGGGTAGATTTTTGCAGCTTTTAACACTGAGGTATTTGCAAGTACCGGGTGGCACAGGTCTTCCTGGAGCACCTGAGCTGTAATTTTGGGTCATGCAGGACTGAAGGAGACTGCAACCCACTGCGTGACTTGCCTGTAGAGAGCCTCAAGGTCCTTTTCCACAAAAAAACTCCTCAAAATCTACTTGCTCTGCAAGTTTCTTCTAAAAGCCAAGAAGCAAAAGTTACTATTACAAAAAATGCTGAAAGGCTGCTTTTGGCAGACTTTCCCTACGAGTGAGCAATGAAAAGGTTTTCCCTTTCCCAACATCTGCTCCATCAGACTGAGTTCTCTTGCTACCGGCTGTTCATTGGCCGCTGGCAAATTGAAGCTGCTCTAGTTAAAGCAGCAAATAAGCAAAATATCCAGACACAGCCTGGATTTATCTCTGAACTGGGATGTTCTTTTCTAATCACTGGTTTATTATTAAAAAATCATTAAAAGCTTAAAAATTATTAAGAGATACCAGTAAGCTCATGTTTAGCTGCAAGTATAAAGTATCTCCGGATGCCTTGTGAAGCTTCTGGAGATTAAGCTGCTTTCAGATCTGTTTTCTGATAGTGCCTTCATCTTTTAACAACAGCCTGAAACAAAATTCAGTCTTTATAATCAGTTATGTACAAACCAGTGGTTATGTTTGTGCAACCATTCATAACCTTAATATTTTTGAGTGTCTTTTAAAAAATATTTTCTATGGCAGAAGAAACTCAGTCAAAGTTTAATTTTCTTTTAAAGCTGTATCGTTTCCCATGTGATTTGGACCCTTGAGATTCCAGGCAGGGACAGTAATTGAACAAAGGGTTCCAGTTGGCTGTATGGGGGGAACCAGAAGAAGCAAAGGTGAATTACTGCAAGCATTTGCATCTTTTTTCCTGACTGAGTTTAAATCTTGGGCATAGCTATGAATTGTCTGCAGGCAGACAGTACCTGTTTGTAAGGAATGTGCTCCTGCTGCATTGCTGTCTTCTTTGAGTTTGCACTCTGCTGAGCCTGGCGTGTGGCTGTGAAAAACTTGTATTTTCAGCCACTCCCTGAAGCACAAATAATGAGGAGTTTAACCTTCTTGAGTTGATGTCTTGAGGGAAATATTTAAATGGGACACTGCTTGGCTCAACAGGGGTAAAGACATGCCCAAAAAGCGTTTGCCAGAATGATGACAGAGAGGAAACTTAATGAGCCAGACAATGCCTTGACCACACCACAGCTATTTCCTAGGAGTGTGAGGAGAGAAAATAAGATGTATCTCCCAAGCCAACAAACCTGAAACAAAACTTTTTTGAAGGACCTGTGTCTTGGGCTCCTGTCAGATACCTTATGGTGAACCTTGCTATGGTGGGCTAGGACATTCCTGATTCCAGGACCAACAAAACCACTGCCAAGGCAACACAGGACAACATGTACCTGCATTCCAGCTGTCTCTCTAGTATGACATACAAATGCAAACTATTTTAATAAACCCACAAAAGCCTGTGAAATTGGTTGGGGGTGGCCTGAGGACCAAGTTTTGTTTCCCTCTCTGCTGCTGCAGCAGAGCTATGACAGCTTTTAAGGAACAACAAAGTCATGGGGAATGGCAATATTTCACTCCAACAAAGCCCCCCAAGAAAACACAGGTGACCCACAGACTTGCATACTGCAAAACATGACTTGGCCTAAAAAGGCTGGGAAAATCAGCATTTCCTCACCTCTAATGATGCTATCTCATCCTAAGTCACCAAAATCTGTGCTACACCTCTGGCTTTCAGTGATTAAAGACAAACAGAAACAGACTCCTTTGAGCCTGTGAGCAGACCCAGAAACCAGGCAGGGTACAGAAATGACTCTACCTAAGTAACCTCTCTGCTTTGTGCCTCTTTGCATAGTGAATTAACACAGCTTGCACATCCAAAAGCAGGTCTGAAGCACCAGGGATTCTACCATAGGGGGAAAGTAATCATGAAGCAGTTAATTGAATAAGCCCAGGAATTTTCTTTCTGCTGGAAGCCATCCCACAAGGAGAATGAGAGGAAGATTTGTCCAAGTGGATTATTTTCTCCATGTGACTTGCTCCATATTATTTTCTCCACTCAGCACTCTTAAGGAGCATGTTTACACTTGTGCAAAGTCTTTTCTGGTAGATGTTGAACAATCTGTCTTCTTATTGTCAGAATTTATTTAGCATTGCTTGTAATTACATATAAGGGTGCTTGTCCCGAAGCATATTTTGGAGTATGTCTTACTCTCTTTTGCCATCCCTCAGCTCCCACAGTGACCTCCTTTCCAGTCCAGACTGATTTAATTAGCTGATGATGTTTCTGGGCTTTGGACCACCATGAGGATTTGCATTTCTGATGAGTTTAAATTACCAGATACTTGTGTAGCTGGCATAGCTCCATACTTTTTCACTGGTGTCAGTCTCCTGTGCTGCACCTTGGATTCCCAAGCAGCCCCACAAGACTTTCTGTCTGCCTTCTTTGTTCTTTTCAGATATGTTTTTTCTGATACCACTTTGGTTTGGTCATTGTTGAGGCAAACATTCAAAGATTGCTCTCAACACCCTTACACTGCTGCACCTGCCTGTTAGCACCAAGTTCTGTTTTTATAGAGTATTGCAGGGTCAGAACACTTCAGGTGGGAAAGGAGTGCTGGGCAGTTGGGGATGCGATCTCAGAAATTGCTCTGCAGCTGGTTTACAGTCCTGCTAACACAGCTCAGGATGAGGCTGGTCTTTGCCCCAAGGGTGCATGGCTCATGTTCAGCTTCTCAACCACATGGGTGCCCTTTGTCCCTCTGTCTTACCTGGAAAAGGTAATAAAATCCATGCTTTATTCACTCACTTTGCCTGAAGTTCTCAGTCGTCCACTAGTCCAAAAAGTAATTCCTTACTTTTTTTCCTGGAGATGAGTTCCTTCCAGTACAAATAAATTGAAAGCTCTCAGCATGCAGTTATGTTGCGAGACCTTTTTTTGCTATATCTGAAATCTCCCTAAAAGCTTTCTTTTCTGAAGTGGAAAGAAAATTGAACCTGTGTTAAACAACAAACATAATATTTGGTGTTACTGTGCCCAAACTTTTGGATTTGTATTAAAGAGACAAATATCCTGCTTGGTTTTCCTTTTGCATGAGTCAAAGGAACTGTAGGGGACCAGAGGGGTTCATTTAACTTAATTTCAGCTAGACAAAAATGACATATCCTTCTCAAGATAGTCTTCCAGCTTCCTTGATTGTTGGTGGCAAGAAAAGCAGTCTTTCATTGAGAACAAAGAATGTGGCTGATCCTAGACTGCTAAGGATGTTGCACCACAGAGAGAACCTCAGTTCTCAGACAGAAAAAGCAGGGAACTCACAGTATTGTCCTCCTTTTACAAGTAAAGCCTGGACTACCCTGGCCTGTGGTGTGCCTTTTCATACAGGGGAGTCCATCCAGCATAGAGAGCACCTCCCTGTGTGCAGCCAGGTGTCCTCAGCTGAGCAGACATTACAATGCAGCACTCAGACATCCCTGTGAGGAGAAGGGTGTCTTCAGTCTGCCCTCAGCCCTTGAAAAGAGGAGGGTAAGTCTGCTGAACTCCAGCAGGTGTTTCATATGATCCTTTGCTGGACTGAGTTTGGTAATTTTCAGAACAAGTATGTCTGAGTGTCTGATCCTGCAAAACATCCATATTTTTCCATCCATATCTGTGCATGTGCTCGACACTGAGCCCCTGAGCGCCCCTGCTGATGCCGGGGTACTGCCAGGATCACCCCACTTGCCACCACCCTGCTGCTCCCATTTCAGCCTCTCATTTTCACAGAGCCTGTAGGTGACTGTAACCACCCCCTTACCCCAGCTGCCCTATGGAATCCCTGTGTGGTGGTCATTTACTCCATTTTTAGGCTTATTACTTTGCTTATTTTCCGCATGGTGGTTTTCAGGAGTGGAAGAACATTTTCATCCTCTGCTGATGTGGTTTTCTGCTCTGTAGCATCTGCCTCCTTGCTCATCTATAGCATTTGTGCTCTGGACAAGGAGATGGTACCAATTTAATATTTTTCTGTCTTATTTATGCTCCATTTCTCTGTTTCTCTTTACATTTCAGCTGGCATTTGATGTGAAAGAGTGTGTGATCTTGTGTTTAAAATATTCACAAGGACTCGTGTCTCTTCTCAGCTGTGCATTTACTAGGAGCTGATGGGCACTTCATCAGCTACTCTGAACCCTAATATTTCCATGTGTGAAATACTAAGGCTGTTTGAATGATTTATTTTTTACTGAGGAGGCTAGTCTGGAAATGAAAGAGGGTTTCAGTTTGGAACAGTTCAGAATGAAATTGCTCTGGAAGAAAAGATTAGCACTGCATCTGGTATGGAAATAGGCAGTTAATTTCTTCCCAAAGTTGTTTCAAACATTTCTGTCTTTTAAAAAAAGCACACCAAAATAAACACACAAAGTACTCGGAGGTCTCTGCTGTTCTCCTCCAGTGAAGCTTTCATGGTATTGCTGAGAGGAAAGGGGAGAGCTAAAGATAAATCCATTAATGTTATATAAGATGCTCAGAAATGCCTCTAAATAAATAAAAGTACTTAAAATTGTACACTGCACACGTGTCAGGAAATTTATTGGCAGTGCCAAGATGCTCTTCCCTCTTTGGAGAATGCTGTGGGAGAGCTGAGCAGAAGCATTGCAGGTGGTTACTAGCAGCAGGTCACCCAGAGCAATTTTCAGGAAATCTCCATGCACAAGAGAAATTTTTCCATTCAGCACAGCCATAAATAATCCCAAGGGGTAAGAGCTTTGTGTGAGGTTCTGAAAAACAGCTGAGCCTCTTCCCTGCCCAGCTGCTTGTCCTTGCAGCGTGGAAGCAGAAGAGACATGTGTCTACTTTGGCAGCGTGCATATGAAACCGCCAGCCTAAATCCCTGCTGGAAGTGGATTTGCTTTGCCACACAAAAGCAGAGGGCAGATACTCTCTTTTGGGAGCTGGTGGGATCATTTCCTTGCCTCACTATGCTGGGTGGACAACAGGGGCTGTGGCTTCTTCACTTGGACCTGCTTGCTCGAGCTCCAGAGCAGCGCAGGATGGCAATGAAGTTTTGCGGGCATGTAGAGCCCTTGGCTTCCTTGCCAGCTTCACTCACGGCTGGTGACACAATGTTTCACTGCTTTTTGCAGCTCTTCTGGTCTTGCCCCTGATCATGTTAAAGTGAAACTTCATCTGTCAATAGCGAAATTGGTGACACCAAAGATTGAATGATTGTGATTTCTTCTGAAACAGCTTGGAGGAAAATAAGACATCCAAAGTTGCAGTGAAGTTAGTGATGCTTTCCTTTCAGCAGCAGCAAGAAAAGCCCCAAATTAGGTTTTTGAATGACAGATGAGGAGAATGTTTTGCTTTAAGATTTTGGTACAGCAGGGAATGGGAAACATGAAAAAGAGCAAGAGCAGAGAAGAAAAGATACTTAATAAAAAGAGACAAGATATGGCAAAAGAGAAAAAGAATGCAGTCTGATAAGGTGTTTAATGACTGAACATCCATGTTTTTTATTTCCAAATACACCACATGCATACAGAGGTGGGCTGGGAAGTTGCTGTCACATTCAGCTAGACACAAGCAGCTTCCTCTGGCTCCATCAGAAGTGGAAGTGGCTCGGCTCTGCTCAGTTCTGCTGCAAAACCCACAGCAAAAGCAGGCCCAGTGAATTGCCTAAACCTTGTTCATCTCTCCAAAGGAATTCCTTCCTTTTTGGTGGCTCATGTGCTGCCTGACCTCTAGGGGCTCCAAAGAGAACCATGGCTCTGTACCATCCTGTGCCATGCCATGTGTGCCAGTGCCAATGCCACAAGAGGCGCCAAGGGCAGCCCATCACGGTCATTGCTCCCATGGTCACCATGCCAGGGGAGCAGCAGGCCCATGCAGCCAGGAGAGCATGGCTGTGTCCTCCCTTGCTCCTCACTTCCTCACTCAGTTCCCAGTAAAGCTGCATGAAGACCGTCCTTCCCCCACTGCCACCCTATGAAATTATTGCAGGTTTCAGTTTTTCTCTCTTGAGCACTCAGTTGAGGGATGCCAATTTCCTGTTGAGAGGGGAGGACTTTGGGTGTGCCAAAAGAGACACGAAGTCTCAACTCTGAGCCAGGCAGAACAAGAATGATGGGCTTTTAAACAGCATAGGAAGCACCAAAGTCCCAGGAAGGCAGGGCAGAGACACAACAGCTCCTCTCCCTCATTTTACCCGAGCTCTTGGGGTCCGATGTGCTACCTTTAAACTCAATTTCTTGCATTACTTAAGAACATCAGATTGTTACTGAGAAAAAAAAATGAAGGTTTTAAATGTCACCCAGCTACATGTGCTGGGAGTTCTTTGCTACCAGGTGAGAATCTTAATGGATAAACAAAAAATTATACTCTCTGTAAATTCTGACTTTGAGGCAAAATTCATGATGTCTGGGAACCTGACTGAGGACATTTTAGCACCTGCAGGGACTTGCAGGACCATATTCAGTGTGCCTTTGATCTGCTGGGAAGCAGACTGAGACCTTGACACTGATTTCATGTAATCAAGCCTTGTATTAAAACACTCCTTTTTCCTCTGCGCCCTCTGTGTTAGTCACAGCAATTCCTTTGGAAGAGTATTTCCCCTGAGAGAGTTACCTGCGCTGTTATGTCTAACACAAAGGGCTGCACTGAGAAATTCCTGATATTCCTGAGCCATATCAGAGTGGGTGGATTACAAAGTAATGTGTGGCAGTGTCTGATGGATACTCCTCACCCTTCTGTCAAATACCCTGTCAAGGGGAGAGACATTTTTCTAATATTAAAATAACAGCACTGTCTTCCATTGATAACATCTGACTTCAAATGTCCTGCAACCAGGTCAGATTTAATGTAGAATCAGAGAATCCTGGAACAGTTTGAGTTGGAAGGGACCTTTTAAAGGCCATCTACTTCAGCCCCACCACAATGAGTAGGGACATCTTCAATGAGATCAGGCTGCTCAGAGCCCTGTCCAACCTGACCTTGAATGTTTCCAGGTACGGGGCATAAACCACCACTCTGGGAAAACTGCCAGTGTTTCACCATCCTTATCATAAAAAACTTCTTCTGTATATCTAATCGAAATCGATCCTCCTTCAGTTTAAAACCATTACCCCTTGTGCTATTGCCTCAAATTCACTCCCAAAATCAAATGTGGGTAGGAAAGGACTCAGTGCTTGCCCACTCTGTCCCCCCTCCAGAGCTGGGGCAGAACACGCAGGGCCAGTTAACAATGGTAATTAACATTCTGCAGCGGGTTTGGGCTGGGAGGTGAGGAGAAGGAAGCCTGAGCCTATGAACACAGAAATTTCTGAGGTGGGGGCTCTTTCCCTCCCTCTCCCCAGCAGAGCCCATGGTTGTTATTCTGTTATTCGTGGTTGTTATTGACAGAAGCTCGGAGCTGTCCCGCTTTGCAGCGCGCTTGTAGCGCATCCCGTGCTGCCCTTTGCCGCGGCCCACGGCGGCGCAGGTGGATGGATCTGCAGGCTAAAGGTTAATGGCTTCAGGAGAGAGGGGTTCTGGGGCCAGCAAGCAGCAGTGAATGGAGAGCCCCCAGGGAGAGCTGCCTGCCTGAGCTTGCTGTGCCTCCTGTCTGCAGGGCACCCTTGAAGTCACATCTCAGAACAGACCGAGCCTCCTGGGCTGATCAGGGTCAACTGGAATGCCTTCAAACAGAGGCAGGGCTGACAAAGCCCTGCCTGCTGCTATCCACATCCCTAGAAAAGGATTTAAAATCTGAGGTGCCCAGTGCTCACACAGCCCTAGCCCACAGCTGGGGTGGGAAACAGGCACCTTGCCAGGAGCCCAGGTCTGCAGGTAGCAGAGCATTTTACAGATCCTCGCACCGCAGCTGTCACAATCCTGCTGGACAATGGGGCCAAATGCCACTTTGTCCCCAAATCACAGCCCTGCATGGGAGATTTGAGGTTGTCTGGGCTGAGACAGTGGCATGTGGGCATTGTTAGCAGCAGGTTTCACAGTCGCTCTCCTCCCTTGTACCAAATAAATAGATCTCATGAGGGTGTAATGCACCCTAGCACTTTAATCCTCCTGGGGATAAAGTGGATTACAATGCTATTTGACTGGCCACTGGCAGAGCCAAACTGTTATAACAGGATTCAAATCCCTAAGTCAGAGCAGATTTGCTTGTTGCTTTAAAAACTAGCTGAAAGACAGCTTGGACCCATAAACCATGTTACAACCCTTTTAGAATATTAAGATTGAACTATTTTATGACCTTGTTTGGATTTTTTTTTGTAAATCAACAAGTTTCTTGAAGTCCTACAGAGGTGGAGATTGGTGTTTTTTACACCAAAACCACACTTTTTTATTATTTAAAAGAACAGTTTTCACACTCCCCAAATAATTAAAAATTGCGTGTAAAACAGCTAATAACTCCTTGAATTAAGAAGATCTTTTTTACTCAGCCATATGCAGCATCTCATGAAGCATCAGCACCTGTCTGGAATGTGTTTGCACTGCTGACCCCTGCCATGTGAGGCTGGCTATCAGGACAGGGACTGATGCTAAGGAGTGAGGATACTCCCAAACTTCCCTTCTTTCCAGTTTGCAGTTCTGGGGAGAATTGTTATTGATGAGGGGAAAATGGACAGAAATTCACTGAGCCTCACCTCTGAAGTATTAGAAAACCCTGCCCATTTCTTCCATGCAATTGGAGGACCTTCAAACTTTCCCTGCATGCTGGGACTTGCAGCCAGCAGCAGGGAAGTGTTGCTCCTTTAACTGCTATGGCTTTGGAGGGAGCAGCCTCTTGGCTAGAGAGCTTTGTTGCCCAGCTGTGCCTCCCCAAGGGAAGATTTCAGGTTGACCACATGCTTGAAAGAAGACAGGTTACAAAGTAATGGATATAATATGATTGAGGACGAAGGTGACCTATAGAAGTGTGGTAAGTAAGTGCTTTTCTCTGCTTGGCAAGTGAATTTTGATCCCAGCATAGCACTGTGCTGTGAGACGCTGCTATATCTGGGGAAGCTTTGTAAGAGGACAAAGAGCAGAAAGTGGCAAAAGGACAAAGGCTCCGAAACAAACACCCCCTCCCATTCATACTCCTGACAAATGGACAAAACAGTGGGGGACAGTTGCAAAATTATCTTTCTTTCTTAGAGTCACCTATGTTAGCCTGTTGAGTGCAGGGAAAATAGCAGCAGATCAATAGAGGTGTCTGTGCTGACACTTGCCCTTTAAGAAACACAAAAATGTTCATCAGCCTTCCCAATTAATGAGCCTTTCAGTGGGAAGAAATATATGGGTTTCTCTCTAAGTCTGTGCTTCTCTACCAATCTCTGGTTCTCTCCTAAAAGCAGAAGTGACAGGCTCTGGTCATTGTCAGAGGTCCAGGCTGTGATGATGATGACAGGATTCTGGCATAACTTTAGAGGAATGCCCCTTTGGTCTGGCTGCAGGTCTGTGACAGCAGAAGCCATCCCAACCTTCCCTGGAGGGCACCAGGTCTCCCCTGCTGCTCACTGAGTGCTTTCCACAATGCCACATCTCTGACACATACGTGATCTCCAGCCACAGATCCTCCTGTTTGGGCTGAGTCCCACTACATCCCTGAGCACTCCTTTGGGCAGAAGGGGTGAAAATGGAGGTCCTGCAGCAATTGACTTTAATGAAGTTATGTGTGTTGGCACTGATTGAAGACCTGGCCTGTGTGAAGGATGTCAATGTGCATAATCACACCAGAGTGTGATGCCTGTCATTTATCATTTGCACCAATCAGCCAGGAGTCCCCTTGCACCAGCACTGGGGAGATACAGAATAAAGAAATCCCTTTGCAAAGGGCTTACGATTTTGGAGTAAGCACAATCATTTAAGCCTCGAAGAAAAGGGAGAGAAATGACATTGCTCCCAGCCCTTGTTTCCTAGCAGGTTTGTATTCATCGACCGCGAACCTTAATACAGTTTTCACTCCACTTGTCAATTGTTCAGATAGATTTGGGGGCTGTCAACAAAATGTTACAGTTGAAAGGACCCAGCTAGAAATAATAGACTAAGAAACATCAAAGTAGTCATAATACTGTAAACCACCACAAAGGGATAAATTTGGCCCTTTCATATTTCATGGTCCCTTAGATGTCTTTTGAGAGCAACAACAGCCACCCTGTGCATCCCTGGGGGAGAAATGGGCACCCTGAAAAGCAGGTTCACCTGGTTTCACTCTGGCACCAGGTTTTGGACAAGGTGCCTTGCTTGTCTGGAGCCAGCAGGCTCCAGTTGGCCCACAGGCTGCTGTGAGTGATCAACTGATTTTGTCATGCTGGGCACAAAGGGACCTGATCCCCATCTCCTCTGGATGCTGCCACAAAGTGGTGATGCATTCCTTACACAGCTGGAAGGAAGCTGAACACATGGGGAGCACATCAGGGCTAAAGCTCACCCTATTTATGTGGCCGGTTGTGACCTGGGTAACCTGGAGCACTTGCACAGCACTTTTCACAGTCAGAGGGGTTTGTCAGAGCAGAGGGTTTCTCATCAGCTTGTTCATCTGAATGGTGTCTAACAGCCTCCTGTGGGGACACCTGTGCCTTTGGGTTCCCAATGCAGCCGTATCAGGGGAGCAATTCCCATCCTGGTCAAGACAAGTCTTGCTGGGGCTTCACTGACACACCAGACCTTTTCCTAGAGGGTCCTGTTCATTTCCAAGAGAATTTGCTTCCAATGCCTGCATTCAAATGCTGCCTCAGCAGGACTGAGATTGTTCATCGTTCTGCACGGCTTTTGATCTGAGCAGGGAAGAGCTTGGCCACGGGGAATTTTAGTAAAATGAAGTGCCCTATATGTTTAACACAGCTGCAGCTCCTACCATAGCAAACCTGCAAGTCAGCAGGACCTGAAATGATAAACGTGGGTCTACTCTTAGGTAACAGCGGAGCAATAGTCACCCCCCTGTGTGCTTATGGGACCTTATCAGACAAGGCCACTGGCACTGAAATTGTGTTGGGACCTGTTGTGCGTTGACAGCCTTTTTTGTTTTTTGGTTTTTTTTTTTTGTTTTTTTTTTTTTTTTGTAATTAAAATTATAGATGAAAGTAGCAGGAGACAGTCACATAAAAGGGTTGAGCACAGAAGAATTCACTGACAAAATCTCCCCGTGCACTTAGGAATGCAGCTATTTCTTTCACCCATTCAGACAACCAGACGCTTTCAGATAATGACAGGGCTGTGTGT
Organism: Pyrgilauda ruficollis; assembly: GCF_017590135.1. Lineage (NCBI taxonomy): Eukaryota > Metazoa > Chordata > Aves > Passeriformes > Passeridae > Pyrgilauda > Pyrgilauda ruficollis. The sequence continues at coordinate 4,352,160 of NW_024519207.1, read as the reverse complement.
TTTTAACTTATCTCGTCAGGAGCGTGGTGCCGGGAAAGGCGAGCCTGCACCCAAGCGCTTCAGCCCCGGGGAGCGCCTGCCCCAGCCGGCAGCGCTCAGAGCACAGTCTTGCGGGAACATCCTCCCGGAGCCGGCACCCTGCTAGAAACAATCTCCTTCTGCCTTTTCTTTTCTTTTTTTTTTTTTTTTTTTTTTTTTTTTGTGAGGTGATGCTATTCTGAAGAGGGATTTACCTCATCAATGGACGTCCCAGGGACCAGGAGCTCGGGAAAGATGCTTCCTGCAACCCCTCCAAGTACCTCACAGGGACCCTTGCAGAGCCAAAAATAAGTTGTCCTGAATTAAATTAATTTCTAAGCTTGCACCAGGAAGGCGGAGCTACCTCACGAGTCAGGTCAGCAAGGACTTCTCACAAAACAGAAGCCACTTCATTAAAGTTGGTCATTCACTAGTGTGATAAAGTAATTAAAGCCTCCTGATTGCTTTCTCCCCCTGCTGCTCCTTCTCTGCTACAAACATGAAGGCTCTGGTGTAGATGGAGTTGTTGACACTTTGTCAGTGAAAATTGGTAACTGTGCAAGTAAAATAAATGTTTTTATGGGGACTATAAATAGTTTTGCGTTGAAGCAAATGTATTCTCCTTCCTAAAATAGATTCACCTTGCAAACAGCTTAAGGACAGCTTCCGTGCCAGAGGAATGCCTCCAAGTCCCCCCCAGGAGACAGAAAGAGCCGCTTTTCCCCTGAAAGAGCAAACGACGGCAGAGGAGATCCCTCTACTGCCACCCCCTCTTCCTGTTCTCCCCTGCCTGGCAGCATCCCTCTGCGCTGGGGTGTCAGCCTGGGAGACCACACAGCATCCTTCGACTAGAAAGGGATCTTTATTCATCCAACTAACTTTTCCGATCATTTTTACTAAACGCTTGCAACATGCACGCTCATCGTGTGGGCGAAATGGATGAGGAAACTTTGGGGAGGGGGAGCCGCGACTTCCCACGGTCGCTCGGAGCAGTGGGATGCTTCTCCTTTGCTCCAAAGGGAATCATGCATTCAGACAATGCAAACATCCTCTCTGCCAGGGCTGCAGTGTGTTAACAGCACTCTCCCCTTGCTGCCAGAGCATAATTTCATTCCCTGTGGAGAATCACGGGTGGCGGTGGTGGGGACGGCGAGGAGATATCAGAAGAGAAAATATATTTTTAACTCACCTTGAGGCTGTGTGTTGGGTTGACGACGCAGACAAGTTGCCCGGCAGCTGAGAAAACCCTCTTTGCCTTGTAGTGCTGAAACCGCAGGTGAATAAGATCTAACACAGCCCCAAAGCACTGGGTGAAGAAAAGCATCACAACTTTTGGCGTTGCTGCTGCTGCTGCGGCTGCTGCTGCTGCTGCTGCTGCTGGCAGTGGGCAGGGGAAGCAGCCGGGGAGCTCTGGAGTCCTTGAGCCCGGGGCGGGAGTGTAGTCGGCGAGAGCTGCTCTCCGGCACAGCTTAGCATGCCTTCATATTCATCATCAAAATAAGACGGGAAGAGGCTTGCAGCAGCGGGGCGGCCAATGGAAAGGACAGGAATGTTATCCTTGAGGTCCGGAGACAGCCAATAACAAATGCCTCCCCTCCAGAAACTCCCTGATGAATTGAGCCTGGTGGAGAATGTATTATTGAACATTACCATACATCAGCACATTGCATTTATCTTGTGATTACAGCCAGTCATACGTAAGGCTGTGGAGATATACAGGCAAAATTGATTGCTTAACATCTCCATTTATTAATTGCCTTAATTTAACAAAGGAATGCTCAGATAGCAAAGCTAAATGTAAGGCGTAGGAAAGAACCCCCCAGTGAAACTGTTGGAAAGTAGCAAAAATAGGTTAAGCAGACTATGTTTTACTGAGGGAGAAAAATCAAATATGCAAAGAGAGTTACAGCTCCTTGCAGGGGTTAAACAGAAGTAGAGCTTGCTACATAAATAGATTCTTACTGTCTGTGCATTCACAGGCTTCAATTTGGAATTTCACTGCTCTGAAGTTTTCTAAATTTTATATCCCGCTACTTCACAAGAGTCCCAGCACACAAATAACATTTTCTCCACCATTGAAAATAGGAGAGGTCAGGTCTCAGGTCTGGTGTAACTTGGAATAACTCCATTTAGAGACAGCAATGTTTTCCTGGTTTACACTTGCTGGTGGATCAGGTCTGTTGGACACAAAACATGGTAATTACTGGATGCTGGAACTATGGGAGCATAAAAAGGCACAGAGCATGCTTCTAAAAATAATGAAATATGTGATGCATGAGAGCACACACACACAGAGAAACTTGCACTGAGGGAAAAGTGGCTTTTAAATCAACAGAATAATTAAACATGCAGAAGGCTTTTCCTTGTCATTCATCTGCATATCAGTGAGCAGGAAATTACGAATTAGCCATTAGATGGTCCTAGGCATTAAAAAGGAATTAGGGAAGTGCAACGAAAATAAACATGCTTTTAGGTATTATTACCAGTGCGTATCTCTGTTGGTGGGCAGGGATCCTTCTCGAGCCATTGAGTCTCATTAAACTTGAGTCCCCGTAACCGGGTTTTCTGGGAGGTGACTGAGCTGAAGCAGCTAAGGGAATCAGAAAGCACATTAATTTCATGGGACAATCCTGTGTGATATGTTGCTCTGCTTGTTAATAAATCAAAGAGAGTTAATTTAATTAGCTCTCTGCCAGAACTTCCTATCAGGGTACTATTTAGGCTTGCTAGCTAAGTACTCAGATAGCTTATTTAGCCTTGGTAATCCTTTTCCCCTTCAAAGCAGAACAGAGGAAAGTAGCTTTTCTTTCATTTTTTTTTTCTTCTTTTTAAAAGTGAGCCCCATGCTGGGGGTGAGGCTGCTGCTGCGGACACAGCAGCCCCCGTACAGCACGGGAATTAGCCTGGGACTGTATTGTCACAACTGCCTCTTCCTAAATCAATACTGCAATCCTGCCTCTGCCAGACTGCAGAGAGGCTGTGCATGAAGAAAAAAAAAAAAGAAAAAAAAGAAAAAAAGGAAAAAAAGGAGAAAAATATCTGAGTAGATAAATAAGAGAAAATTCTGAATGCTGGAACAGCTGATTACACAACCCCCAAAAAAACATTAAGGATGGGAGGAATATGCATCCCTCAGCTCCTAGCATTTGGTTGTAATGAGAACAAGAGATAATTTTTGCAGTGCTGAGTGACACTTTGAGAATATTTTCAGACAGACTTGAGGACAAGTGAGTGAATCGATTTGCTTAAATGTATTCTTTCTCTCTCTGTTCCCAAAGTAACTGTGAGCCTCCAGCAAGTTATTATTTGTTTTTTCTTGATTTGTAGTTAGTAGCTGCACAAATCTTGATACCAGGAAATTTCAGTCTGCAGGTTACCAGTGCAAGTATTCTGCCATCAAAGCCATAAATGAGCTAAAGGTCCTTGCTATTTACACTGCTTATTGCCACCTGAATCCCTGGAGATCATTTATGTTTGACTATTGACTAAATGCCTAGGCTTGGGGAGCACCACCATATCCATGGGCAGCAGAGATGGACCCCCCCATCCCTGCAGTCCTGCTAACCTCAGGGCTCTGGGAATTCTGTGATCCACTCCCTTTGAGACCCAGCTACCTTCCAGGGTTGGAAAGAGAGGTATCCCTGATCCCACGGGCACATAGAATCATCTTCAGCCTGAAAATGTGTTTGTACCTCTGGGCTGGTATACAAAAAGGGTTGTTGTTCTCCAAAAAGAAGACTACATTCAAGGATGGGTGAGGGACCTCTGCAGTGCCCAGATCCCTGTGTGCAGCTGTGCCTGTCGCACTTGCTATGTGTGACCTTCTGAGGAACATCTGTCTGCCACCAATTTGTGGGGAAGGATGAAAATGAGCATTCAGTGCATCTGAAGGTAACTTGTGCTCAGTGCATGAGCTTACATGCACATCCGGAAAATATTTTACTGCCCATATTTTGTCCAGACACCCCCACACAGCACCTGCTTACTGCATTTCAATACAGGACTTTTAGCACCTGCTTGATGAGGGACCCTGCACCCACCAAGACACAGCAACTGGCTGTGCATGCAACTTCTCTTGCAAACAAAGGATCAACAGCATCATCTGGCATGTGGGTGTGGATCCAGTTCTTTCTTCTGCTTTCACATACAGAGGCTCTGGACCAGCATAACTCCATTAATTTGAGCTCATGGTGGTCTCACCCAGGCTTGTGAATCCAAGGTCTTCTGATCCACCTGGCCTCACACCATGGAGCTGGTCCTTAATGTCATTATTTAGCTGTATGGATGCAGCCAGAGAGAGGGGAAATGAGTTCACGTGCAAGGGGCGCTTGGTGACCCCCATTTCACTGCTGCTTTCAAATTTCTGGTGACTGCAGCTGTTACCTCCAAGATGGTTAATTCTGTAGCAGACAAGTGGGAAGTGGCAGAAGTCCATGAAGATAAACCTCCATTAGGATCCAGATTTTCCCAAATTAGCAGCTCAAGTGGCATCACTGTAACATGCACGGGATTATAATGCTCTAACCACTGAGCTGCTGCTGCAGCTACGTCAGGTTTGCATGGTAATAGGATCAGCCCGACACAAAAATCAACCACAGCAGCAATAGCTGTCCAGTTTTTCAGTCTGAGCTGCCAAGGTGAAAGGAGAATCCTCCTGGGAAACCTCAGGTGTCCAGTCACTGTGTGACTTGGCAGGATGATAGCCTGGGAGATGGGTTGCTCTGTCCAAACCCAGCATGAGATTTTGGGTTTCAACTAGATTTGTTTGTTTTTTTGACTGGGCACTTTTGGGAGTCACTTTCCTACATGCTGCTTTCTCTCTCCAACAGTCATAGGGGAAACCTAACCTGCCACATTACCAGCACTAGTCTTTATCCCAAAAACAGGAGGGCAGATGCTGCTTGGGGGTATCACGAGTGTCCATTCAGGCCCCTCACGAGCCTGCCCATGTTTCTGAGTGCTGGTAGGATTTCTGGCAAGGCTGGCTGATGCAGGACATCCTCTGGCTCCATGCTTTGTGTTTCTCTGAGGAAGGAACCAGGCCAGTCTGACCTGCCACCTGGCTGGGACATCAGGCAGTTTTCTGCATCCTTTGGATCCAAGCAATGTAGAGAGCTTCATGTGCTCTCCTGGCTCTCACAGCAGGTTTCGAGGAGAGGTTTTTGCACTGTTATAATTTTCCTGTGTTGTCTTTTAGGCAAGAACATCCCAAAAGTCTCACTAGCCCAGTGCAATGACCCCTCCAGCCCAGCACCCTGTCCCCTGCAGTGGCTACAGGAGGTTTTGGATTGACCTGTGGACAGGGATCACCGCCTGCTGTCCATTCTCCCAGCATTCCCTAAGCACCTACAGCTGTCATCTTGGGGTATTGGAGGGCACATTCATAGGGAATCAGAGCCTTTTAGAAGCAGCAACAACTTTTACAGCTGGAACAAGAGTTGCAGCCCTCCAGCCTGGCCCCTGTAAAGCAAGTGTCACTTCACACTGACTGCTTCATGCTTTGATTGGAGCCCATTCTTTCCAAAAATTCTGGCTTTGAAGATTCCCATGAAGGAGACCAGTGGCATCTCCTGCTAAGTTCTTCCAAAGATTATGTATCTTCACCACTAGCATTTTTTATCATATTTTCAGTCTGAATTATTTTCCTACATGAGCTTCTGACTTCACAAAGTCATTGTGCTTTCCCTCACTGAGCTGGGTCAGTCTCTGCCATCACAGATTTTCTGCATGTGAAGACCCAGTTTTTGCCCAAAACCTCCGCCACCAAACCCAACAGACAGGTAGTGTTCCCTTTGCAAAGCACCTTTCTTGCCCAAGGTCAGGTCACTCTTGCAGCTTCTCTGTGTATTTTCTCTACCTCCTCCTCCTCTTCCTCCCCCTTCTCCTCTCTTCTCAAACTTGATCTGCTTCTCACCATCAATGAGTACAGAAGCAAAGAGACATCATGGTGCTCTGGTTACAAGCATGACCTGCCCAGTCTGTGGGGTCTCCATTCCACACCTCCACTTTGTTTTCAGAGCAGGTTTAACACCGGTGCAGCTACAAGGAAGCCAGAGCTGCCTGAGGGCATGGAGGAGAATCACAGATCTCCCCGAAAAATGCAGGCAGGTACCCTCCTCTCATCTTATTGGGTGACTACAGTGATGAGGCTATAAGCAGATTTTTTTTCTCTTATTTAATAATCATTTGTCTTTTTTCAAAAGCAAAGTGTTGTCAGAAGTTGTTTTCTTTATCTAAGTTCTTGATCTGTGGTGAATTATTTTGCCAAATAGATTTTCAGAAATCCATTTTGACTGCATTCATCTATATAAGCAATAGCTACACTGGAACTATACACATGTTTTAAGCAGAAATTGATCCTAAATGTCTCAACAGTTTTTATTTTCTCAGAAGAACAGCTTTCATTGGGCAAGAACTATCAAAAGCAGCCTTTTAAGCAGTTAAATAACACACCAATTAAGGTATCAGTGATAAATGCCACAGACAATCTTGCAAAACTTGGGAGAAAACAGAATTTGCTGAACTGTAACCAATTTTGAAATTCTGATGTTTTTCCCAGTGTTTCCTGAGTGCTGCCTTTCTGCTTCCTCTGGGCAGCTCATTGCCCTCAGAGCTGCAATCCAACACCACCATTGGAATAACTGGGGATGCACGCTGCCATTTTTTTACACGCTTGGGCCACGTCTCCCCCATCTGTCACAGAGCAAAAGTCATTTCTGTACCCCCTGGCCACCTGCAGAGCATCGTCACTGCACAGCTGCTGAGCTGGTCTCTTCCCTGTTAATCTTCCCTTCAGCAGAGACTTAAATTTCTCGCTGGTATTGGTGGGCGCTGATGTGGCGAGATGTGTTTTTCTTTTATTCCTTTCAAAGCCATCCTTCCTGTATTAATATTAGCACTACATGAGTTTTCTAGTTCTTGGGTCAAGAGGGAAATTCTTCATTTCTCCTTGGGGTACATCTGCTGCCGAGGGAAAAATGTTGCTGCTCCTGTCATCTTAATTTTGTCCTTTCACACAGCTGCATTAGGTATTCTCTGCCTTCCTCTGCTCGCTTATTAAGGAAGGAGTTTATGGCAGTATCTCATGCCACTTCTCTGCAAATGTTATACCCGAGAGAGCATCTCCTTTAACTCTCACCAGCAAGCCAGCAGCTCAATAAAGGCACTTCACATTTTCATGCTGTTACTCGATAAAGTAACTGCCATCATTTCCTATTCATAGTGGTTGCCTGGTGCCCAAATTACCATAAAGACCTATTGCTTTCAATTGCCAGCCTAACAGTGCCCACCGGAGACTTCTGCCTCAGGCCACACCGGCTGGATGGATGGACCGAATCTGCCTCAGTCACCTGGCGTTGGAGAGAAGAAGCTCCTGGAGCCAGAAGTGATGCATGGAGGAGGCTCCTTTTCCTGCTGACAGCATGAGCAGCAGCTTCTTCAGAGGCAGCGTCTAACTCTGAGGAGGTTTTAAGGGATGAGGAGCTTTCCTGTGGCTGGGAGGCCTGCCTGAGAGGCTGTCTCTGCCCTGTCTTTGCTCCCACAGCTGTGCCAAGCCAAGGGAAGTGGCAGTCGGCAACGCAGGCTGGCGGCAGCTGTGCTGCTGCCCTTTAATCTCCTCAGTGTGCTCTCAGCTCCAGTGCTGGTGTGTAATCAGGATGCTGGGGGCCTCCCTAGGAGCCTGCCAGAGTCCCAGTGGGCTTTTTTCAGTCCAGCTGCTTTAGAACAGACACAGAGACACACACACGGGGACGTGCAAAAGAACGGATAGGTAGCAGGAAGGAGACAGACTCGCTGCGCTCATGTCAAATAGTGAGGAAATTTTTGGGGCTTCAGAGGAGCCCTGATGAGCCAGGTACTGCTGCTCCTGACTCCCCCACCAAGGAGGAGAGCATGGAGGAAGAGGTGGAGAGCTGTATCCAAACAACTCAGCAAGACAGAATGAGGTCCCTGCTCTTCTGGGTCACAAGAAAAATAAATTATTCAGGTTGGGAATGGTTGGACAAGTGTCTGTATTTCAGACCCCTTTTCTAAATTTCCAATCAATTTTCATAAGAGTTTCTGGGACAGATTACAGCAGTATCTTCCCTTGTAGTCTTGGTGAGACCAGGGGCCACCTTCACTATCTGAGGGTCTCACCAGCTCCTGTCAGCTAAAGGCTGGCAGATCCCACAGCAGACCACTGGCCAAGAGGCACGTGTAGCCTTTCCAAGTCTGTATTTAGTCATTTGAAAAATGTGCCTGCCAAAGCCAGTGTTTCTGAGGCACTGCTGCAAAGCTCAATTAGCTAATGGCCCAGAGACTGGGGAGCAATGAGGATGAGAGGCAGTTTCCAGTGCCAAGTGCTGTTAAGATGATTACCATGTCCCAGTGTGTCACCAGAGACGCCCGTCCTGCATGAGCTACACCCAGGAGCAGCTTGCTTGGAACGTGTCCCTTCACATCTGCACAAGTACCAAAGGCATCCTGGCAGCTGGTGGCATTTTTCCAGCCTATGGATAGCTTAGGTTGAGCCCATTGACGTCAGAGATAGTGCAGGGACTCATCTGCCCAGAAATTGCACAAAAAAATAGACGTTGGAGAAGAAGGGCCTCACCTGGAGGACCAGATCCTCTTCCTGTGTTCACATGTGGCGCTCCCATGACACCAGTGACATTTGTAGATTGGTATCTGATGGCAAAACTTCACTCTTAGCCTATTTATTTCACCCTCAGGATAATCTCAGGTGGAAAAAGCCAAGGTGACTCCCCTCTGTTTCAGTCCTCCCTGAAACAAATTCTAGGGCTGCTCTTCAGCTCAATATACCCTTGTGATTATGCTGAATGAAATGGAGATGAAGCAAACCAGTGATTGCCATCACCAGGTGCCCAGGGCAGTGAAAGCCACCCAGCTCCCTCTGGACGGACTGCAGGGACTGTGTCTCCCTGTGCCCCTGGATTAGCATCTCACAAGTCAGACACAGGCTGAGGTGTCCAGGTTCTGCATCACACAGCCCATCTGGCCCTGGATAAGGTGGCAAATACCACAGCAAGAAATGCTGGGGAGGGTTTTCCAAATATGACCCCTTTTAACCTCTTGTTTGCATCCTGGGTAGAAGAGCAATGCTGTGCCATGTTTTAGGCGTGGCTGGAGTCGTGGACAGAGCAAAGGATGTTGGTAAAGCAGTGGAGAGGGGCAGAAGGTGAGAGTTAGGGGGGCAGGAGTTCTGCCTATAAATAATTCACTTTCCTTGTGTGGTAGAAGGAGATATATCTGAAGTTATTAACCTTAGTTATAAACCCTTAATTCATTATTTCTATGGAGCAAGACAGCACAACTTACCTTTGTGCTGGTGGGCATGTCACCCAGAGTCCCTCTGGGCAGGTAATTCCTCACCATTATAGGCTTTCAACAGTGCTTGAAGTAAATTTAAAATATGTAGCACTGGAAATGACAACAACCAAATGAATACTTGCAGCCACATCACATTTCTGGTTTCCCTGGGGAGAGCAGTTTCAATAGTGACAGTGTTGCCTGTTTTGGGGCACAGCTGCATGACAGGCCTTATTGCTTTTCTTCCTGTGTTTGTAAATGTAACTAAATTAATTTGATTTATGTAGTCAATAAACAGGTGCTTCTGCCCCGTGCTCTCAGACGCAATTGTCAAGTGGACTGCTCCTGCAGCCACTTCTCCACCAATAATAACAACATCTTTTAGTGGAAAATAATAATTTTAAGGGGCAATGGCCCTAATTGCATAATGTCTTTATGGGGGCTCTGTTTTCCAGAGAGCAACTAATGTTTTTCACAACGAGATCAGTTATCATCCCTGGGGATACAACCACCTCCTTCCTGGAATGCTTTTCATGCTGGAGGACACTCACTGAAACCAAGAGCAATATTGTCAGCACAAATCCCAGCTGACAGCACGCGTTCCTGGCTGTGATGCAGCCAGCTCCCGAGGGGCCAGCACAGCCTGACCTTGGGCAGCCAGCAGAGACCAAGGCTGAAATCTTCCAGCCTGGGATATAACTCTGCTGCTTTACGCTGGGGGGAAAATTCCCAGAGCCTGCTCTCCAAGGTTTTTCCAGCAATGCGACTACTTCGAGTGAAACCTCTTGATGTGGAAGCGTCCCTCTGCTGGCAGAAACAGCTGAGGGAGCCTTCCCAGTGTGATTTGTGTGCAGGAGCACTGGGACTAAAACTGTGTGTGTTGATCCTCATGGCACACTGCACTCAGGCAGTAATTCAAAGCCTGATTTCCCTTCTTTGAGGCTCAGTGTTTCAGCTGCTTTTTGATATTTCTTACCAGGAGTGTAAGCCCTCAGTAAAACTGAGCATTCAGATGGCTCAACACAGAACCCTAAAGCAAGTTCTCAAGACCATCCTGACTATGTCTCGACCTATTACTACAAAATAAACAGCTCCTGCAGATCTCTTGCCAGTAATTAGCCAGCAGACACCAAACTGCTGTTCCTGAAGCCCTTCCACCACTGCCACTTTCCCACCGAGCTGTCGCCCTCAATCAAGGAAAGCCCCAGTGAGCAGATGAGCTCTGACCTCCGGCCTCGAGGCCACTATGCTCCAGCTCAGGGGGTCTCAGGAGACTTCCTTCCAGAATGCTCATTGGTTTACATTTTAAATGGCAATTTAAAAGCCATGATACAGCTAACACTGAAAACACGACTTGTTTGAAAGCAATCCCTGTCACACAGCATAACAATGGCATGCCTCAGGGTTTGCCTTGGGTTTTTTTTTTTTGTTTTTTTTTTTTTTTTTTTTTTGTTTAATGTAAAGATATCAAATGATCAGCTGAGTCTCACGGTGTTATTTCACCTCTCCATATGAAGCAAGCCCATCAGACACACTTTTCTTAATTACTCAGCAATCCTACTGAAATTCAGTTATCTCCAAGGTTAAAATATGCCAGGCATTTAAAGTACAAACCAAAGATTGTATTAAAAGTTTGCCAGGAGGAGTATCAGCCTTTTATGGGTGTAAACTTCCTTGTTTTAATGATTCAGAAAGGTGGCTGTGATATATTCAGTTTAATTATTTCTTTCTATGACTTTATAAATGTCTTCTCTACTATCTACAAGCAGTGTACGTCTCAATTATATATGACATGTTTGTTTTTAACCAAAAGCAAATCAATAAAGGGACTCCACTTTTTATTTAATCTTACTGTTGGATGGCTGCACACAACCTAAAATCCCATGAATATAAGTTGAATCATAAAAATCCAAACAGCTACTTAACAAAGCATAAAAAATAGATGCCAAGTCTTTGTTTTTTGGAATTAGGCTATAAACCATGCCCCTGCATCTGAAATGCAAAGTAGCAGAACTGGAGGATAAGGCATGAAGCAGCATCTTCTGGCATGGTGGCTTTGAATCAAAGTCCAAGAGGAGTCATCCTTCCTCGGGAACACCTACCAACCATCCTGGCCCAGGGCCCATCATAAGAAAGGAAGAGCTGGGACAAATTGCAGTCTCAAAGTTCAGATCGGGAAATTTTTTTTCTCAAATTTTTATTTTTCAATTTTTTTTAATCCCAGTATCATTCAGCCCCTGATCCAGTGTGCAGCCCAGGGCTTGCCACCTTGTCTGCATTTCTGCTGTGCCTGCTGAGGGTGAGATGTTCCAGTGCACAAGCAAGAGTGGGACGAAGTCATGAGGGAGGACCTCGTCCCTCTGGTGATCTTGGCTCCTGAATGCATTTCCTTTCAGCAAAGAAAATAAGCACAGTTTTGCTCCTCCAAAACACTACTGGGGAAGGCTTGGCCACCCTGTGTCTCTTGGCCCTTTGGCTGAGCCTGCCTGGGGCTGAAGCCCTTCAGCAGGAGGGCAGAGGTGTGGGCTTGGGGACAGTATGGTCACATCCCTATGGCAAGATTTGGCACAGAGCGAGTCTGGGTGCTCCAAGGTGAGGCAGGGATGGGAGGCAACCATGGCACCCTAATCTCACCTGCAGGGACACTCAGACCACCCATGGGTGTCCTCAAGCCCCCCAGGAAATCCAACCTTTCCCAGCCCACACATTTTTCACAACCACAGTCCCGTTCATGTCTGACTGCCAGCCTTGGAGTGGTGATCTCTTGTCTCCTGTCACTTGTCTGGGTGTGGCCACATCCAGGGGTGAGATGGGCTTCTCTACCTCAAAGGCCAGGGCAGGGAAAGTGGGGGAGGAGGAACACAGCACCCTGATTAATTCACACTTAGCAGCTGTTGCTAGTATTACTGAAGTATTGCATTTCCATCATGAGAAAGGTGAGCAAAGAAAAGAAATGGCTTTTGCTTCTTGTACATCAGTTTTTCCACTGTTTGTTGATCCCACCAACTAATTTCTCCTGAAGAACAGAAAGTCCTTATAGATGGTTTTCCAAGGCTTTGTGACTAATGTAGTTGGAGCCCTGATGGGTGTTGGTTTGTGTTAGAATGTCAGTCTCATTTGCAGGTAACCTGGGACAGATCCACTCCACTTCACTTTGCTGGGCTATAGCATGGTCAGAGCTGTTGGAGATGCACTTTGTTACTGGCAGAGGTGCCCTCAGGGCACTGCATCAGTTTGGAAGTACTTAGTCACTGCTCCCTTTTAACCCTCTGGACCACCGGGATATTTCAATGTTGTAAGTTAAATAAACTGTATTTGGTGGCTGACTGGGGTAAATAGGAATTTCTTTCACCTGTGGATCCTAATTAACCTGGTGTGAGTAAGGCAGATGAATATATCCTAGTAATATTGTCATTGCACATTGATATTTCAGCTGAGGATCTTGGGAATCTTAATGTGACAGGGGACAGGGCAGGGGATTGGGTGGACAGTCAGCATGAGAGTGTCCCTCTGTGGATGGACACAGGGGTAGAGTGACCCATTGCTGCCTACAGCAGAAGCTTGTGCAGGGCCTGGAAGTTTCCCTCATTTTGGTGCTCTACTCCTGTTTCCAGCTCCGGCCTTCTCCTTCTTCCAGAAGTAAATGGGGAATCTGCTAGTTCATTTTCTCCTGACATCAGAGGACCACAAAATTCCACTGGTCTCTGGGGCATCTAAATGATGCCGACAGGCTTCTGCAGGGGCTGAGCGCTGACCCTTTGACCACACACTGACCCTGTGACCACAGCACCACCTCTGTCAGTGGCAGAGAGCGAGAGAGGCACTTGGGCAGAAGGAGGCAAAACAACTGGAAATGAAAGAGGGTAAGAAAGGAGCTGAGGCTTACGTGTGACTAGATCTGCCAGACTGGTGAAGAAAATTGTCAATGATGTTTTCCAGTGAAAAACAGCTTTTGCACTCAATACACGTTTTCAAGTACATGATTATTTTAATGATTTTTCATGATCTGAAAAGTTTTGATTGTCAAGAAACTCCCAAATGTTTCTGTTTTGTAACCTATGGGTTTCTCATGCAGCAACTTGAAAATCAGCACAGACAACAGGAGTCCCTAATTCCAGGGGAGAATGACTCCCATCAGCTCTGGCTGCAGCCTAGAATCAACCCTGAAGATAGTACCCAAGAACAATCTCCCATCCTCTTTGCTCAATTCAGCATCAAGGGAAAGTTTTCCCTTGTTTCATGCTGCAGAGCAGGCTTCATCCCGCATCCTCACAAGGGGAAGTAGCTGTTACACCACATAGCAAAGGGAAGAGGCAATGACACCATGTCCTAGTCAAGGTCAGCCTTCTTCTAGACTCTTACAGAAAATATCGAGAGAGGAGAGAAGTGGGCCTCTCTTGCAGCAGCTTTCAGCCCATTTTTGTGCTTGAATCATATTTTGATGAAAGTTGGGTCAGGAAAAGCCCAGAAAAGAGGAGCAGTAAAACAGGGATGTGTAGCAAATGCTAACAGGAGAGAGTATTAAGAGGGTTTAAATGGGCAGCTTACACACAAAGCATTTTAAATCCAATGGTAAATAACAACTGTGTTCCTTTGTGCCTTATTATTAAATTGTGTTGGATTAATTCAACATTAAGTGGTATTTCTGTCTCTCTCCTCTGCCATGCAGACACCTCATTCCCGTGAAACAGGGTGTTTCACTTGTGCCTCAGCCAGCAGAGTGGGACCAGCTTCTCTTTGCAGAGGTAAAAAGTGGTTTCCACTTCCCTACTGCTTTCATAGACTGTTTTCCTAGATACTATAGGGGGAAAAGGAAGTCTGCAAAATAGGGATATTGAGTATTCAGATTCAGCTTGACTGTTTCTGTTCTTCCTAATCAAAATCTGACTATCTTGGAGAAATTTTCTACTCATGAAGATTGCGCTGTGCTGCTACCAGACAGAATTGTGATGTTCCACCTTGGAGAACACAACAATTAAGAGATAGTTCTCCAGGACACAGTTTCTCAGGTGCTCTGGGATGTCTTGGTATATAAGGAATCATGGGCCTCAGTTGCACACAGAAACAAATATCTTTTAAGAAAGTTCACTTTTCTTACAGCCACACTGAAGAGTGAAAGGAACAGCCCTGAGAGCTGTGTTGCTCCTTTGAAAGTGGCCCTAGGACTGTAAACCAAAAGTAATGGGTTCTCTGCAAGATTTTCCACTGATCTCAGTCATTTGGACAACTTTCAATTATTCTGTTCTAGACCTCAAAGTTGGACTATAAATAATAATAAAAAAAAAAAGAAAATCAAAATAGCAGCAATTCCTGGAAATTCTCCTGAGCTTTCTGGTACATTCCTAGTAACATGTATCAGGAAGCAGAGAACGACTGCATAAAGCATTTGACATTGATTGAATATATAGATTGGTGGTGCCTCAACCCCTGTTTTAATCTTTCCATTACCTATGATTTTTTTTACAGAGAAAGTCTTATTATTTAGAAAACAATTTCTTGCAGCCTTCAAATAGATGAGAAGCTGCAGCATCTTAATGGAAGGTAAATTACTGGTGCTTTCACAGCCAAAGCCTCTCCCTGGTCTGTTAGAAAGGTTAACCATTTAGCACCTCCTCTGTCTGAACACCACTCTCCATGAACATGAATTTGGCAGAATTTGTCACAGCGTATTCCGTACTGGGAAAAGCTTCTCCACTTTTGCTGTGAGGGGTAATCATTTCATGCCAAAGGGGATGAAATAATAAATAAATGAATTTTCATCAGTGGGGAAATCCCGTATGGGGGGAGCATCTGGTAGGGGAACAGCTTGCAGGGAGCCAGTGGCCCCGGTCCCAGTGGCTGCCACCCCTGGTTGCCAGATGACCACACAAGTTCACGTGGTCTGTCCTCACCTCCCTCCCCCAAAGCAAATGGGCAATTACACTTGAGCGCCAAAATCGGATTCCAGCTGAGGTGTCTGGGTGGGAAAGGCAATTCCTTTAATCCACTAAGCTACTTTAGTTCCCCATCGTTATCTGAAGCTCACAGACAGAAAGTGCCACTGGGAACTTGACGGACTGAACTACTTCATGCAATCAGCATTTAGGGGTGTAAATTGGGGTTTCTTGGTTACCTTGTTTAAAAGGGAAACAGCAAAAAAAAAAACCCAAAACATTTTATTACAACACTCTATTGGATGTTGGAGACAGCGTGTTGGAACCAAATCCTCATCAGACAATCTGTGCAGGTCAAGAAAGCATCTCAGCATAGGATGGGGAGGAAAGAGTGATGTGGGGTGTTTAGCCTGAAAATGGCTGCAAGCCTGAAAGTCTGTCTGCTTTTAAAAGCAAAGCAAATTCACCACAAATGCTAAAATATGTGGAGCTGGTTAAGTCCATCGGACTGCTAGCAGACACCGTGTGACATGTTGATTTTCCTGTCTCTCCCTGTTATTTGGTAAACCACAGAGGCTTCCCACACCTCCACCCTGAATCCAGCTGTCACAGATCCAATTTGGGGAGTGCACCGGCATCGCAGCGCTTGGATGACTGCAGCAGTGTGATGCATAATGAAAGTCACTTTTGGCATCAGGCTTTTAAAGCTCCCCCCAGCTCTTTTTGTTCTTAGATTTTGGCACGAGGGAGCTCCTCTGACAAGAGGGAATGCTCAAACTCACCTCTAGCTTTCCCTGTGGGTGGGCAGCAGCTATGAGGCTCAGGGGATGCACCTTCCATCCTGCACCCTTGTGCCATCTCATCCCAAAACTGGGGCATGAAATTTTGTCACAGAGGGACTAAGGAGAATTTGGGAAAGGATGAGGAGCTGGCAATGAACAGGCAGGGGGCTCTCAGCTGAAAATGCTGCAGCAGCACCCTGACCCCAGGGCTGAGCCTTGGGATGTCACATTCCCACCCCACCCTGCCCTTGCTCAAAGACATCTCAAAGCCTTTGCCCAACTTCCAAAAGCCCCCCTTTCCCACCCCCACCACACCAGTCAGCTTGACACAAAACTTAAAATGCTTCATTACCTTTCATGAGGTTATTAAAGGCAATAAAGTGGGGAACTCTGGGAGGGGAAGGTTACTTCCAGTGCCACTAAAGCAGGGAGGGGTGTAACAGCTGAACAATGTGCTCTCATAAGGCTTTGAAAGTCAAAGGCAGGGGCATCAGGATGATTTGTTGTCATATTTGCCTTTGTAATCCACTCAGGCATTTTATTCCATAAAGAGTCCATTCTACATTTTGCTATGACACCCTGACCGTGTGCCAGGGCTCCCCATTTGTCCTCTTCACTCACAGGATCAGGAGATGGACGCTCTTTGGTAGCTTCACCCATGCCTGTGTTTTACTGGGGAACAGCCCATTAAGTCCTTTTCCAATCAGTGGTCATTACCCAGTTTCCCTTCACCCATCTCTCCTAACTTCCTTTCCCATACATGTGCAATTCTGGGGCTTTTGTTCTACTATGTTTTCCCTCTTATTCCTTTTTCCTCTGTAAATTGACACTTCTGAAGTTTCTGGCTCTTCTCTCACCTTCAGGTCAGATCTTTGCTCTTCCCTGGGTGACAGTTCCCAGCTAGGGCACAGCTGAGGAGACAGGACAGTGGTGCCCTGCAGAAAAGACCACAACCACTTAGAGAACATTCTCCTGAGTCCGGCTCCAAACCTGAGGACATCACAGCTCTCCCTGTGTTTCTCTCATAATCCTTTCAGGGGTCTCCAGCTGTTTCCTAACCTCATGGCTGTTACAATCATACCCCCAAAACTGAGATGCACCACAGTTTAGAGGGAGTTCATTCCACAGCCCTTCCCAGGGGTGGTTACTGACAACAGCCACGTGGCTGAGAACCAGGAGTAAATTGAAGGCCCCCTTGAAAACAGGGGAAACAGATGTTTGGAAGGCTCACACTCCTCATCATTAACTTCACAATGTACATGCCTGATAATTCCTCATTTTATTGCCCAGCCTCACAGTGTCAGGGGATATTGCAGGGATGCTTCATACATCAGTTCTGAAGGTTACAGCCATGGTGGGAACATACCCAAAGAGGAGAGGGAAAAGGGAGCAGGGGACCACTGCTGCAGTGGTTGGGCTGTGGTTGGAAACAAAAGAGTATCCTGAGCAACTGAGAAAATTAAATACCAGGGTCTGAAAGCAAAGAGGGAAAGGGGGACACCTGTCCTGGACAAACAGGACTACCGGAGTTGAAGATTATCCTTAGCTGGATTCCTGATCGTAGCGTTCAGATTTTTATCAGTAAACAGACACAGCATTTTTTTGCTTAAAAAGAATCTTGTAAAAGGCAAGTCCCTGAATCCAACATGACTTTGTTGGGAGCTAGGTCTGTCCTAGAAAGCAAATTATTTTTCTCTGTGTAGATTTTTACTACCTGATGAATAGAAGTTTCACAATATATGCTCTTAAATTTTCTAACTCTTGCACTTTTTTTTCCCAGATATTTGTTTGTACTCTTGTCACTTGCTTTTCCCTTTCACCTTTTCTTTCCTCTCTTCCCAAGCACTGTCACTGTTCAGACCCAACTTACAGTGGTTAGGATCACAGGTTAGGGTGTGGTGGTGAGCTGGGAGGGGATGAGGTTTTGCACTGTCTGACCTTGTCACTGACCCCCACACTGAATCTCACACTCACTTGGGATCTAACTCCTTCTGTACAGGAATGATCCTGCAAGAATAACATTGATAGGGAGATTTTACTGAGGACAACACGTGGACAATTTTTGTGGTGTTGTGTCTAGAATGTTCCTGCACTTAGTGCAGCAGCTCAGCTGGCTTCTGCTGCAGAAAGAGGGACCTGGTATTGCTCATGGAAGGAGGTACATTGGAAAGCAAGAGACTAGAAGACACAGGATGTGGAATGGGTCCCACAGCCCACAGCATGAAGGAGTGGCTTACTGGACCTTGACGCACAGCAGGAAGCAGCACTGCTGATAATATTAAAGCTAGATTTACAATGCAAAGGCTTCACTAGTGAGCTGTTTTTCCATGCAAATGGATTTCTGTGAATGCATGTGTGGAAAAACAGCAGCATGGATGAGTGGAGGGGAGCTGAGGCAGGGAGGTGCATCCAGCATGAGCAATTTACTGTGTTAGTTGGGAGACCAGTGGAAACTCCTCTTGTGTCCTCTTAATGTCTAGAGTTTGGCTTAATAAGCATAAAAAACACGCATATTTATTCTAACCTTTAGCAGTGCTTATCCAGGATAGGTCAAATATATCTTTGAAGACAGCATGACCACAGCAATATTCCTTAGGGATTTGAGTAATACCAGTTACCTCTAAGTTTTCCACTTAACAGAGCTCTGTATGTCATCATGGACACTTGTCCACACTTGAAATGTGGCCATTTAATAACCGTGAAGCCACTGGAAATAATAAATGAGAAAATGTCTGACTAGAGCGATATTAATTATTTGTAACAAAACCAATGTTTGCTTTGCAGCCAGTATGATGTTGTATGTGTAACATTAGCTTTGGTTACTGCATTAAAAGGTCAGCATGAAATGAGGGGTGGAAAAACATCTCTGGTTGGTGAACATGTGCTGTAGACAGTCAGGAGTGAGTTATTACAGCCCTCATCCTGATGTTTAAAAAAGCACAAGGGTATGTTATTCTAATCACTCACCATTTATGAATTTCAGCTCAAACGAACCAAACAGAAATCATGTGCACATGTACAGACTAAATCTGATTAGCAGCTAAAGCCCATTCCCAAAAAGACCACAAGCACAGAGACACTTGCAGCTGTGCCTACAACCAGGATAATATCTTGGCAGGGAACAAACCTCCATTATCCTTGAGGAATAAAATATGCACAGTAATCAGGCAAGGGAGATGTCCAATGTACAGTTAATTTTGGTGAGGCATATTGATCATTTTGCAGTAGTAATGAAGTGAGGCAATATTTAGAGGTCTCCAAGGGTTTGCTAATCAAGAAGGTTTTGCCTTGGTGCTTCAATGTGATGCATTAGAGACCACATAGACAACACAGAGAAACCAGTCCATGGACCACTAAGCGATGATCCCTGCTATGACCACATTCCCAAAGTGCAAGACTCTTACCAGTATTCAAGTGTGCCTAGCAAAAGACCATGAAAGAGCCCTGTGAGATGTCAAAGGCTGGTCACAGAGGAGACAGGCACTCAAGGATTTGATCTCACCCAGACACACCCAGGTTTTGCCAAGGGGGTGTGTGCAGTATATTAAACATGAAGCCAGTAAGAATTCAGGCAAGATAAAACCCAAACATCAAAAATACAGGTATGCATGAAGGCATTTTTGTCATATTGCTACTTTCATGTTATAAATTCTCTGCCTAGTCCTTTTTGAGATCATTTCATACAAAACAAATGTAATCACACATTGAATGTGATATTCAGCTCGTGGGATGCAGGCACACACAGAGTCAACACTTCTCTGAGTGGGGAAGTGACTCTAGTGACAGACCGATATCCTTCCTGAATTACTAACACCAGACGTTCAAGGACAAACGATTCCTTTCCAACCTTTCTTTTTATGGACTCTTTCTCTTCTCCCAAAAGATGTAACGTGTGTGTTAAAAGGGAGCTCAAAGCAGTAGGTAACTTCTCGTGCAGGGAATTATAATGCCTTCCAAAACAAATGTTTAATATTAAGTACGGGCATCTTGCTCCATGGCTAAAACCTGAGCACTCACTGCTAAAAATGTTGTGAAGCACAAGGGCAATCTGGTCACACTGCCTTTTACTGTGGTATCAAATTGTATCAAGCAGAGGGTTTATCCAGTTCATTAATATGAAGGGACTTTTGATCTTGTTTGTCTTTTTAGGATAAGCAGATGACATTAGAGTTTGTGTCAGATTCTGCCTTCCTGATCAGTGGAACCTGCCTCCTTCAGATAAGTGTGACAAGTTTAATTTATGCCACAACAGAACAGTGATGAAAAACACTGACTCTAAATTTGATTTTTGACAAAGCTTTCTTACCAGAAGAGGAAAGAGCACAGTAATTCATGCACGCACGTACACCCAGTGGTACATCCACAGCCACTGAACCTTTACGACATTATTAATGGAGTAAATAACAAATGACTTTGTTATTTTTAATTCCTAAAATATCTTCTTTGTTGGATGGCTAACTTTAATGCCATATTGGCCTCAGATTTCCCCCCCGAGGGAACTTGCAATCTGTACTAACAACCCAATTAACAGAGAGGCCCATTTAACACTCTTATTAGCTCAGTACAAAGATTAATTAAGCAATGATCTCTTCCAAACAGCTCCTCATCAGTGGTTAATAACATGTTTGTTAGTTGAATTCCTAAGGCTAGATCCATGATGAGGAATGTTCTAGTGTGCTGGTTAACTGTTTTAGCAATTGTTAAAGGTTTTATTGTCAATGTAAATTGTACTTCAGGATTTGTAACAGGAGCAGTGTTCATAAATTTTTATCTGGAAAAAAAAAGTACATTTAACCATGTAGATAGAAAGTCAGTCATTTAACCAGTGGGGGTCTAAGACTCAATTAGAAGGAAAGCCATATTAAAGATTACTATATCTCTAAAATGGTCTTTGCAATATTCTTTACAATGTATTTTAAGACATGCTTAAGACTTCTGCTGGCTTTTTGAATGTTTTTGTTTAAAACAGCTTTCTATTGCCATCTAGTAACCCTTCCATGACTCCTTTTCCAGCAAGCTTCTGTGCAGCAGCCAGCCTACAAACACCAGTACATGTCAGCACCGGAGGGATGGACCAGGCCAGTGGTGACAGCAAAGAAAAAATTGGGATCAGGCTATATATTGCTCTGTCCACCACTAATCCAGGTCAAAAGCAGCATGAAATTTAATTTTGTAAGTCTGGAAAGAAACTTTCCCAGCTCTTAATCAATGAATCACAAAGTTACCCTCGTCTTGAAAAAGCAAGAAGAAAAAAAACCCAGCACTTCAAATTAATTTAGGGTTACATTGATTTCTCCTCCATCCCTTTATGGGACTGTGTCAGCATTTATCAGATTAATGTCTGCAGATAAAATATTTCTTTTGTAGCTGCAGACCTTGTGCTTTTGTGTCGTGCTTTAAAACAGTGACATCACGTAAATCCTCCTAAGGGTGCTGATTGCAAACAAGCTTAGGATACCTGAGGTGTGACAGCCCCCTGGGCCATGGCCAACATGCTGGTGCTTCTCATTGGAGCTGTGCACAGCCAGGAGCAGCACACTGAGCCCATGGCCCCTCCATGGCACCAAGACCACCACGGGGGCACCCCACAGGCTCAAGCATGATGGCACCAACTCCACTGCCTGTGGCCCATGGCCAGATCAGAGAAATTACCCTCTGGAAACTGTAGTAAAAAAAAAATATATGTATTCCAGTAACAATCAGTGACAAAAGCCAAGAAAACTCCTGCTCTTTAACTAATATTCCCTTTTGATACAGAAATCAATACCGTGGTGATTAGGTGCTTTCAGAGCAACACAAAATACTTCTAAAGAAAAAAATAACACCACGTGATAAATCCTCCTCTGCTGTTCTCGGGTGAAGAGCTGAAAACCAATTTCTACGGTTCAGAAGCAAGCAGGGAAGGAAAACATCTTTCCAGATATTGGATTTATCACTTCGGTAGTACATCAATTTTATCATGTCATTCTCTTCACACTTCACATTGGTTTATACAGGTGAAAATTAGAGTTGAATCTCCCATACATAAATGTGATATTTCCTTTCTATCCAGATGTGCATGGTTGAGCTGAGCCTAGAACAGATATATGCCTGTTGCCAGGAAAAAAATTAAAAAGTCTGACTCTCAAACTCTATCCAGTTCCCTTATTTATTAACTACCCAATATATTTTGTTATAGGCTCCAGCAATTTAAGCAAAAGCAGGCTGATTTATTCTTACTGAATTTGAAGAGGCTTAAATTGCTTTTCCTAAAATGATGCTGAAGTGGGACCCTAATTTGAGCATTTCCTTATGAACAAATCTGGTGGTTATGTAGCCCTCCCATGATAACATTTTAATGTAAATGGTGATACCATTGGTCCTTTGTTCCAGGAAAAGTCTCATGTGTCCATTCAAACCTGTACCACAAACAGAACAGCAGAAAAACTCTGGTTTTCACATGTTTAGAAATGTTTTTAAAGCACTGTTTATCCCTCTTCTTTTTTGTTTTAAGCTTCAGATCTGCTGAGGTTCCATGCTTCTACTTCGGCCATAGGATGCCATGATTTACACCAAGCTGTCATCAGGCAGCACTCCCATTTTTTATGTGTAGTTATGAGTGCAGCATTAACTAGACCAAACAACAAGACAGGATTGTGCATCACACACTGAATGCACTTTAGACTCTACTGATGAATAGGCAAGGCCATATCCATAATTTGTGCACTAAGAAAAAAAAAAAAAAAGTAGGTGAGATTATAGCAATAAAAATGGAAATTAAAGGCATGAATACAGAAAATAGATTATGCTATCATTCCAGAGCAGACAGTAGAGAAGTCACAGTTGCCCATTTACGTTTTGACAGTTCATGCATCAAATGAGATTTTCAAAGAGGGGTACCACTGTTTGGGGAAGTGGAGAACAAAATAGTTGCTGCTAAGTGTGGATTTAAAAGTGCATTTATTATTTGCACAACTTGCTTTTGGGTAAGCTGGCAAAAAAAGCCATTTCCCTAAAGAAAAAACATAGAAATTCAGATCATGCAGGAAAAATGTCACAATCAGGCATGTTATCTGTCAATTTATCTCTCTCTTACGGTGGTCCTAACCAGACACCTCAAAGGGAAATTCAAAAACCATCAGACAGTCTCCTAATTTCCACCAGAGTTAGACACAGGCTGACATAGCCTGCTAAGCAGCTCTTAGTCTCCAAGAGATGAGCTGTTTAAGCCCCACATATGATACTCTGAAAGTTTCCAACATGCCCAGGATGGTTCCCAAGTGCAAGAACGTGTCTGAGTCTGAATGACTGTGTGATGGAACCTCGCTCACCCCCACATGAATTTTTCCCAACCAAATGCTCTATGTGATTTGGCAGCTGGGTCAGGGACTTCTCCCAACCGGCAGCTATTTGCTCACCCCCACATGAATTTTTCCCAACCAAATGCTCTATGTGATTTGGCAGCTGGTCAGGGACTTCTCCCAGCCGGCAACTATCCCATTTCACGAGTCAGGACAGCTTGCTCACACAGAAACAAACTGCTGGATACCAGGAGTTCACAAGGCCTGACAACCTTCCCCGTTGTGTAGAAGTTCACATAATAGAAGCTGGTTTAGACACAGTCTTAGTTTACCTCCCAGAAACAGGTGTATATGCTCACAGCATGCCTAAATCTCTTGAAAATTTTGGTATGTTTTAGCTTCTGCCACGTCCTACAGCTTGAACTCTAAACTTAATTAGGCACTGTGAGGAAAACAAGAATTTCTATTTAATTGTTCAGTTCTGCCAGTCTTCAATTTTACTTCATATCAACTGAGCTTTATCATAAGGAGCAGAAAAAAGTATCTTCCATGCTTCTTTTTCTAGACCACTACTTCACATAATTTAATAATATCTTCTATTACTCCTTTCCTTTCTAAGGGCATACTCCTAAGAATTTTAATATCATGGATATATGATCTTACGTGCCTTCCCCAAGTTCTCACCTGCTTTGCAAGAAACTTTCTTACATTAGAAACCTACTCATTATGCAGTATCTATCTCTGCATACATTATTTTTTCTGTATGTTCTTCTAATTTTGGCTTTACACATATCTCTCTACATCACATTTAAGTTTTCTGTGAGCTATGTTTCCTTCTGGCACCAATACCACAAACTTATGGCCCTACAAGGTATAGACATTGATTAAATGTTCTGCTTCAGTGTTATGTCAATATAGTGGGTTGACCCAGGCTGGACACCAGGTGCCCACCAAAGCCACTGGATTCACTTCCCTCAGCTGGGCAGAGGAGAGGAAATATAATGAAAGGCTTGTGGGACAAGATAAGGACAGAGAGAGATCACTCACCAATTACTGTCATGGGCAAAACAGACTCAAGTTGGGGAAATTTTATTTAACTTCTCATCAGAGTAGAGCAATGAGAAATAAATCCCAAGTCTTAGAACACCTTCCCTCATTCTTCCCTTCTTCCTGGACTTAATTTTACTCTTGGATTCTCTATCTCCCCCACCTCAGTGGCATCAATGAATGGAGAAAGGGGACTGTGGTCTGTTCATCAGTTGTTGTCTCTGTTGTCTCTGCTGCTGCTTCCTCCTCCTCAGAAGGACTCACACTCTTCCCCTGCTCCAGAGTGAGGTCCTCCTCTATAACAGTCCTCTATTAATTTCAACGTGAGAACTTCCCATGGGCTGCAGTTCTTCAAGAACTGCTCCAGGGTGGGTGCCCACAGGGTCACAAGTCCTGCAAGCAAGCAAGCCTGTTCCAGTGTGGGCTCCTCTCTGCACAGGACCACAGGTGCTGCCAGGAGGCTGCTCCAGCACGGACTTCCCACAGGATCACAGCCTCCTTTGGGCATCCCTTGGCTCTAGAGTGGGCTCTTCCACATGCTGCAAGTGGATGTCTGCTTCCCCAAGGACACCCATGGTCTGCAGGGGCTCACTGCCTCCCCATGCTCTGCACCAGGGGCTGCAGGGGAATCTTGGCTCTGGTGCCTCAGGCACCTCCTGTCCCTCCTTCTCCACTGACCTCAGTGTCTGCAGGGCAGTTTCTCCCATGTATTCTCACTCCTCTCTCCATCTACAATGGTACAGGCTTTTTCCTTCCCCTTTCTAACTCTGCTATCCCAGAGGCACCACACTGTCACTGCTGGGCTGTGGAGGGCCTGTCCTGGAGCTGGCTGGCACTGGATCTGCCAGATATGGGGGAAGCTTCTGGCAACTTCTCACAGAACCCATCCCTGCAGACCCCTGTGAGCAAACCCACGCTGAGCAAACCAAATAAAGTCACTTTGGACATCTTGATGCTGATGGGCAGAAGGACTTGAAAGGAGATAAATGAATGGGCCACATGGCAGCAAAAACACATCTCTTTGGGTTTCCCTCCAGTTGTAATTGTGATTTGCAAATTTTCTCATCTTGTTTCTCAGTCAGCTCCTTCCCAAATCACAAATGTACAGGGAGGTCACCCATGGTGAGCTGTTTGTGATGAGATGTGATCAGTTAATCCTCTATTTTACCTTCTGTTTCCTTGTTAATTTTAAATCCAAATTGCATCCAAAAATATCTTGGACACCCACACTGCCCACAGTCCCTTACTTACTTCACAATGTGTGCAGCGAGACCAAGCATTTGGTACTAAAACTTTGGGCCTCCAATTGGCACTAAAACAAAGACTTGCACAGTAAAAACAGCTGCTTTGTAAAAGGACCCTTTGGAAAACAGACTTTGACTGCTACTGCAAAACAAGAGGTTCCTGAACTCTTTTAGCTGGTAGCAAATTTGGAATTGAACACACAGGCTTGTGTCCAGCTCCAGCCAGACTGTTCCCTGCTGAAGGGCATCCCTACAGCAGGAAAAGGAGAACAAAACTGTGTCAAGGCCATTCAAATAAAAGCCTTAATCTAGCAAAACTGTTTAAACTCTGCCTTTTGAGTATGCTGTGCAGATGGCCCACTGTCAAAATCCCTATCTCCCTCCACTATCTGAAGAAGCAACAGCCCTAAAGTACTGTTTGGGATAACGAATGTGACACTACCCTATGATACAGGTCATAGTCCCATTTGTGTCTCAAGGCTCTAAAAACCTGCTTTGCCTTTGAATCCGTTCCGGCTGCAGGAGCTGGGCCCAGCTTTTCACAGGGACAAAAGCCTGGTTCATCCACCAGCACAGGCACAGCTCGTTGTTCTGCAGCGCCACGTGCCAGTGGCACCTCAGGGATGCTTGAAACTAATTTATCATCCAACTAGGCACAGCATGGGCTTAGCAGCAGAGAGGGCAGATGTCTCTAATCTGGTTCAGGGACCGCTTTAAAGTCGCTGCCACAGCTTAAAAGGAGAAACTGAGTAGGGAGAGATGCTTCTCCATGTTTTCAGACTTAAAGTCAGAGCACAAAGGGGCACCCAAGGCAGGCATTTAGCCCCACTGCCGGATGCATTACAGGCTTTTGTATATCCTCCTGAAGCCTAGCAAAATGTGAAATGTAAAATCCTTCTACCCATTCTTTTTCCACACAAAATCAAGCTAGGAGAGAAAGGGGGAGAAGGGAAAGATGCAAGAAGACCCATCACAGAAAGGATGACCAATGCAGCGGAGGTGTGGAGGGTCCAGAGATGGGAGGTTCCTAAAGCAAGGTCTGCAATTCAGACAAGTTTCATGCCTTTTTCTGAAACTGGGATGTGGGCAATTCTCCTTTTCTTAAAGCTATTGTAAAACTACCTGATGACAGTTTTTAACTTATATTCCCTGCAAACTAAACATTACTTTTAGTTAAAATTATAGAGACCAAAATACTCATACACAGGAATTTCGACTTACTGGGCTCTACCTGTATAGTAATTCTTGCCAGGTAAAGGGAAATGCTTGAAAAAAAATCTTAGAGCTTCCCACAGGAACACATATGTTTTCTGTTAGTACTGTAACATACTTCTGCAGTCCTAAGTGCTGCACATTGAATAAAAGCGAAGGTGTGTAAGAGGCAATTTCAGCACGGTTCTTTGTATAATCCCAACAAATAATGGTACAGGTCAGCACTGGATTTGACAGGGCCCTATCACTTCAGGAGATACATACTGTAGCCCATCAGACCTACTTTATTTTGCATTTTCTAGGGTAATGTGAAATATTCTTCTCCAACCTAAGTGCATATATACACCTTGACCGTTTTACAGGAAGATGGTTTAAAGCACAGTGTAATTAAATGCCACACCATTGATCTATTTTGTGTACTGTGGTCTTAGATAAGGCTGTTTCTAGCTATCAAATATTTTTATGTCTTTTAGAGACAGAGGTTAAAACAGGCATTAACATAATTGGTAGCAATGATCTTATACTTTCAGCTTAAAGACAGCATTACTGTAGCTATAAAACAGGTGAGAACACATTTAAATGCTGAATAGAGTTGGTTTGTTAACTCTTGCTCAGGTGCTAGTGTTTAAGACACGTTATTTTTTATAAGCGTATATAAAATCATCAATGACATCACAAATAATAGTTAGCAACCTAAAAATGTCCAGCAAGTGAAAAACATAAAATGAAGTTTTGTCTGAGTCACATAATTTAGTAAGAATTTAAAAAAAGAAGGCAGAGATTTCTCACATCATTTATATTTGATACGAATACTATACACTGCTGTGTGGGCACCTAAAAAAACAGAATAAAAAACTTCCTCATGTCTTCTTCAACAATTCTTTAAATGTAGTGTAAGAATATTTAGGTACTAGGTGTTGCAGAAAGCATTGTAGTAAAAAAAATCTCTGTATTTGAACTGCATTGCTGTTCTTAGTTAGGCCTTTGCCTGAAGCCAATACAACTGTCAGCAATCACAACAGATTTGAGACAGACCTGCTGTTGGCACACT